>NC_134171.1:76021395-76641239 GCF_964188355.1 Buteo buteo | reverse complement strand
CAGAGCGGGTGCGTGTGTTACCGACAAAGGTGCTTAAACCACCGAAGTAAACGGTGACGTTTTTTTGTGACAGGGCAGCCCCCGCTGCCTGACAGGCCAGTCGCGCCGCTTCCGCCGGCGCTCGCGCCCGGCCGCTCTGAGGTCATGACGCAGGGGAGTGCGTCCCCCCCTCCCCCCCCCCCCGCCCCGTTCCAAGCCCCGCCCCTCCCCGCCGAGCGCGGCCGGTAGCGCCTCCCGGGGAGGCGGGGCGGGGCGGGTCGCTCCCCCCCCCTCCCCCCCCTCGCTTCTTCCCCTCAGCCCTCGCAGCAGTTTGGGCTGAGGCGTCTGTTGAATGAGCGGCTGAGGGGAAGGAGGGGGCCAACGGCGCTCCGGCCCGGCCGGCGGAGCCGACGGGGGATCTCCCGTAGCCGGGGCGGGGCGGCGGCGAGGGCAGGAGGCGGGGCCCCCTCCGCCCCCGCCTTGGCTTCCCTGCGGCCGCCCCGGCTGGCGGCCCCTCGCGGCGGGCGGCAGGGCATGTCCGCGGCGCAGGTGTCGGCGGCGCCCGCCGAGCGGCGGGGCTGGGGCCCTGAGGGCGGCGGCCCGGCCGTCGGCCGGACCCGGGAATCGGAGGAGCCTCGGGCATCGGAGGAGCCCCGGCAACCGGAGCCCGCTTCGCCCCGCGGCGAGGAGGCCGCGGAGGAGGGCGGCCGGCGGCGGCCGGCGGTGGAAGCCCCGCCGCCCAAGGAGAACCCGTGGACGAAGCGCAGACCCGCGCGGGACAGCCCCTCGCCGCCCGCGGCCGACGGGCAGCTCGTCCCGCAGGACCCAGGTGCGGCGGCCGGGCCCGGTGTGTGTCTGGGGGGGGGGAGCGGCGGCGGGCCGGTTGGCGTGTGGTGTTGGTTTGCGTTTGTTTTGTTTTGGTTTTCTTTTTAGAAGCGAAACGCGCGTGTTTCTCCCCGCTTCTCCCCACCCCGGGGCGGGCAGCGTGCTACCGGGGCCGGGCCCGGGTGCGGGTCGGCCTCGGCGGCGGTGCGGCTCGGCGGGAGGCGAGCCGGGCCCTCGGGCTTTTGACATACATGGGCAGAGGAGGGAAGCGAGCGAGGGGAGGTGGGGGCCGGCCGCCGCCCGGAGCCGGGGCCGGCGGGGGGGGGGGGGGGGGGACGGACACGACAACGACGACGGCGCTCGCTTGCTTTACCGCAGGTCTTTTTTGTTTAATTATATAGCAAGGTCCTCCGTACGATCCGTTACTTGCTTTTGCTTTCCAGAAGATTTGGGTGGCGGAGGCTTTAAGCGTTAACGAAAGTAGTCAGTTTGCTTGCTCTCGGGATTCGGGCTGTTTTTGTGGAAAGAGAAGGGAGCGAGAGTAGCCGTGGTATAATTTTCTGGGCTTTAATCGCTATACGTAAGAGAAAGCTACTTTATAGGTTCCATACCGACTAAACGGGCAGATGGCTTTACTAAGTTGGTCATCGAAGACCTGACTTGAAATGGCTAGGCTTTATGCTTAGGCTAGCAAAGAGTTCCTAGAAGTTAGCAGCTTCTTGGAGTATTGTTCTTGGCTGGAAGTAAACCGCTGACCTCAAAATACGTATTTCAACCTGCGTTTCCTGAGAATTTCAATCTCAGCGCTTGCACCTGAAGGCACCTGACAAACCTTTTTGTGATCTCACAGTCGCTTTTATCCTTGAATTACACGTGTACTTCCTTCACAAAAAGAAATATATAATTTATACTTTCAAGGATGCAGGTCGTGCAAGCAGAGGAGTTCTCCAGACCACAGAATCTCTACTTAGCTGAAGATCAAACCTTTTGGCAACATATATAGTCATCTTTATCATCTTGACTGTTTCGTTTGTGTGTACTGACGCACTCATAAATACCTATTTATGCATAGCTTCTACAATCTTGCTTGCTGGGCAGCAGCTTGTGGTCTTGTCCATGCATGAAAGGGAATTTGTCACTCATTTGCCTTGCTGTGGCAGTAATAATAATGGTACATCAGAATCATTGCGAAAGCTTCTTTTGTTGCATTAGCCACCTCGTGCTTCACCTTCTGTAAAGTTTACTTTTCCACTTAAGGTAGAATACACAAATAGTTGTTGAAGGAAGGAGGAGAAAGGAGGCGGTGACTTCTTGTACTGTGTGCATTATATGCTTAATTTGATGATTTCAGAGAACAAAAAATTATTTTTCTCCTGTGTAAAAGTCGTGCTTACCATTTATCAAGTTAATACTAAACTGAGTTGTTGCACCGGAACATCTTTTTCAGTGGCAACTGTATAATTGAGCAAATACGGGAGTCACCGTTGCTGGTAATGGCATCGGTGAAGAACGCATACTAGGGTGCGTGTTTTGGTTTGGCCAGCACCAACAGCACCAAGAAGGAGCCACTGCTCTTTCCCTTGTAAAAGACAAAGCAGCTGGTCTTTCCTGGGTGTTTGAAGGAAGGAATTGCCATGGGCCTCCGTCTGCAACGAGGGATGTATTTTGAAGTAACTAATTGCATGTTGGCAAAGCAAAATCAGTCACGCTAGGCCCTTACGAATGTAGTAGTATGGAAATTAGTCATGTGAAATAATAAGTAGATGAGCAAAAATACTACAGGCATGGAATGTAAAACTATACGTAAAGAGGATAATAAAACGTAAAAGAATCTCACATCAAAGTAGTGACTGAATCCTGTTCAACTTGTTGATCCTGGCTTAATTTGTTGAAAGTTTCCTGAGACGTGCACATATGATGTATTCAGTGATAGTTACACGCTTGAGAAAATTGACCCCAGTCTGTCATCTTTTGACTTTGAATTCAGCGTGGCATTAGTTTGTAATAGAGGCAAACCTGACTCTTGTTACTGAAAGAAACTGTTAATGTCAGCTGACACTAGAAGGAAAAAAGTAATGTAAAAGGCTTAAAATTCTTGGCGAAAGAATTCGGTCAAAGCGTTGTTACCGTGCCCTATTATGTTTTTGTCTCGGACATGTTAGTGGGTTTTAATCATGTTATAGTAAACCAAACATCTAATGTAAACATATTTGAATTTTTCATGGTATGTTTGTTACATTTCAGTGTTTCTAAGCTTTTAACAAAGCCTAAAAAACTTTAAAGTTATTTTTATAAAACTTAATTATAAAAGTTTATTACACTTTTATTAAAATTTGCTTTTAAACAGAACAACTTCAGAATTTTTTTGCTATTCAGCTATTTTTACATTCTAATCTGCATTTAACTCATGGAGAAAGATTGGCAGCAGTATAAAATTGCTAGTGAAATTAATAGCCTTCTATCTAATCCCAATGATCGTGAACGCAGGGAGTTAGCTTTAGTGTAGGCTGTCAGATGATGACAGGTACTTCTGCGGTGTGTCTTCCTTCCCTCGTGGCATCCAGCCAGCCAATATATTGCAGTAAGTCTTCAGTTCTTCAAGTTGAAGCTCTGTGAGTAAAAGGAGAGGAAAGGTTGCGAGGAAGAAGTCCTATATAATCCTGTAGATAATTTTTTACAAGGTAACAGGATAAGCTTTTTAAATTGAGCCAACAATGTGTGTCCACATGGAAGCTGCACAACCCAGCGTTAGTCCCGTATTCCTTGTTTTTCCTCAGCTACCCCTCAGAGCCGGGCTCTCACAGAAGAGGCTAGTTACCCTTCCTCCATATAAATAATTTGCCCAGGATGGAGTTGTTGAAATCATTTTATTACGAAAGTAATACCTCTTAGTTTGATGAAATCCAAAGTGCTGCCCTTTTTGTAAGCTTGTAGAAGGGAATCTGAATGACAAGTTCTCTAGTCTTCATGTGATTTGTATAGCTGATGTGGGTCTCTACTAATTCATTAGATGATTATTCAAAAAATGTTCATGATATTTATGAAAGTATTCAATGAAGCAAAATACCTGTGCTGCTTAAGTGGTTGAAGTGGGTTTGCTTCCTACTGTGCTTGAGTGATGTAGTTAGTTAAAATAACTGCACACTTCAGTCTTGTATTGTGCTCCATTTGTCTTTTTTCATTGTGTTTATTTCTGGGCATCAAAGAACACCTTTTATCTGATTGATATTCTGGTAGCAGACCCAGTTCACTGCAGTGCTATATGGTATAAATTGATTTGCTTTAGTCTGTTAGCAAAACAGGTTGTAAAAGTACAGTTTAGTAAAGGTATACTGTGTTACTAGGAATAGCAAGCTTGACTAATAAATTGGTAAATGATCTGATTATCAATTTTTTTGTGTATCTAAGGCAGATATTATCGTTAGTTCTTATGATGAATTCACCAAGTGTTTTAATACCAGCTTTTAAAAATTATTTTTAAAATTATCAGAAGGTACAACATTGACAGTTATCCCAACCCTGAGGGGATTAAAAACATTATCTTTACAAACCTGCTGTCTGTATTTTAGTTGTATATAACAGCATATGTCATTTTAGATGGTAGGGGTTTTGTTGTTGTTGTTTCTAAACTGGAGACCTGTTACGAGAGAGAAATCCATCCTGCTGCCTAGAGTTGAAGACGTGCTACTGGCTTGCTGTGCTCTAGCACATGCTCCCTTTAGACCGTGAAAGCTTTTGTAGAAATTGAGTCACAGGTTGCAGCTTTCTAGGAAGAAACTAAGACAAAAATAAAATGAGAAATGAAATGCAAGGAAAATAAATAGTATAAGGTTAATCAATCATGTATTGGGGATTTTTTTCCCTGTTGCTTGCTGTATTGGAAATATGACTGGTTTTGAATGTAAATAGGTGGAAGGATGTGCAGGTGTCATAACTCATTGCCTTGGTTAGTTGTTCAAATAGTGAGAAGAAGGTCAATCTAATGTAGTTTTGCTATAAAATGCTAGAACTGTTGTAAGAAAGGATCTAAATCCATGCTCTAGATTTAAATTATGATATACTGCAAGGGATTGTTTTGTCATGTTTGCAAGGCTTTCACATTTATCTGTTAAAACGATAGATTTAAGCAGAGCTTACCTTGTTTAAAAATGAATTATACTGTGGAGTTTCAAACTGAGCATTGAAAGGAAAAGGTAGTACAAGATCCAGCAAACATGTTCTGCTGAAGTTTTGAAGAGCTGTTCTGCCGGGTGATTTCAGCCGCCTCCTGAAGCACTTCTGATATTTATTCCATATTGTTCCTTCGCTGAAGGAAATACACATGCAGTCCAAGTAAAAAATAAAACTTGAATATTGTCTAGAAGTCCTTACAGGATAAACCACATTTGTGTCAAAGGTAGAATGTGTTCTACCTTTTATTAATAGACTTTGCTTTCAGAAGAAATTGGCAATATGATCCCTCCCCTTCTATCAGAAAAAATTACTTGCTGACTAATTATTTGCAGAACTTCAAACCATCCATTCTGAAGTACTACTACTGAAAACATAATTTGTCTCGTAATCAGTGGTACATCTTTATGTACAAACTTTACTTCTCTTGCCTCTGCACAGCATCCAGTCTGCTTTTTCTTTTCTGTTGCTCCAGAGGATTGCTGCTGGTTTTGTGGTTCCAAAATTCATCTCTCATTTTTCAGAACTGTCATCCCATGTATCTTGACATACTGCACTTGGCATGTTTGCACATCCACGTCTTTCTGCAGAAAATACCTCGTGTTGAGATACGATGTATTAAGAGACTTGGAAGAACCAGAATAAAAATGGCTTTGAAGGCTGATTTCTGTCTTCATGGGGATGGCATCTTTACTGGATGGAGTTCAGTGATTGAAAGATGATCATTGGCAGTTAAATTTCCACATATTTAATTTTTTTTTTTCTCCCTCAAAACTTAGTTGAAACCCAGCAAGTAAAGTAACTGAAGATACCTGAATTCTTTTATCAACACTGCATGCCTTACTAAACAAGTTACTTTGTAGCATATGACTGAATAAACCATTTTAATACAGTTAGGTTGGAATTAACAGTAAGTGAAATAGTTTATTTACAAGGGCTTGCTGGGTTCTGCTGAAGCAGTGTACTAAAGATGCCGTTTCTGGGTGTTCAGCACTGTTATGTGATGTTGAAACTAAACACCGGAGTAATATTAAGTATAGAGCTTTAATTTAAATGCACTCTAGAGTAGCTTTTGCCTGAACAGTGGCTCTAGGCCTGTTCGTAACAACAGATGTGACCTCCCCCCCCCCCTTTCCCCCTTATCTTCCCTTTCATGCTTCATACTAAAATCCAACTCCCACACAAGAAGCCCCAGAAAGCTGGTCAGGAACGATTGGTAAAATTTGGTTTTGAGCATGGCTCTTCTGGGAGGACAAGAAACTCTGTGGAGTTGTTTTTGGGTAGGGAAGTACGGAGCATGGTGAGATCTTGGGCCTTTGTGTTCAGAAAGGGCATCATCAACTAGGCGGTGTGTTGCCTAACAGTAATTTTCTTTTCATTTAGTGTGCAAATGCATCTTCCAAGTCTTGGATTACTACATACAGATAAGAGAGATTCCTTAAAACAAGTTGGGTCTCATTCTGTCGATTCAGATAGCCTCTCCTGCTGCCTGGAATAATATCCCATGACTAAGATAGTGCAGCGACATCGAGTCTTTTATTTTTGAATCCCTTGCTACGCCCTGGTGACACACAGAGTAGAAGTTCTGGCAGAGCAGTCCTTCGGCAGCAATTTAAGTAGAAGTGCTGTGAGATGGAAAAAGGGCTTCAGTAAGGTAATTGAACAGCTAAAGAGAGGTGCGTGTTTACCGACTACTGGAGGACAAATGCTATGGCCAGTCAGTTTACCTTTACAGATAATTGGCAGTTTTGTTGGAGAAAATTACAAATTTGTTTGCTGCTCCACCTCTACAGCTGTTTGTCTTGTTTTGGAAAGGGCAATTAGTTTACTGTTGAATGACAAGTAAAAATTCGGATTACACAGTCACTGTGTTTCTGAAAGCTCTCAGTCTAAAGTTAATTGTGGCTGAATAACAAGAAAGATGCAGTTTGGAGGGAGTGTGTTTTGTCTTTGTTTTAAAAAGCAGATCTGTAGGAGAGGAAGAAAACCTGCTGGTAAATGGTGTAGCAAAGGTCAAAGGCCGATCAGCATTCATTGAATTCACATGTCTTGTGTGATGTGCAAGCTGTATATAGCAGTATTAATATAATTTGCAGTGGAATATGGAGTATACTTTAGTTTGTGTTTCTAACGTTCACAGTATATTCCAGGAAGTAGACGGAGAGGGTTTTCAGTCGCTGGGGCACGAGGGTGGGGTTCCCAGTGTGAAGCTGTGATAAGGAAGATTAGTCACTGGATGTGAAAGAGATAAGGGTTGAGGAGGTGATGTTATCCCTGTATGAAATAATAATCCACTAGTGATTTCAGTCATGTTCAATGTTTCAAGCTTGTCTTGCAATAAAATACTGAATAAGAAGTTTCAAGGAAGGGTTGTGACCACTTTGCTATGGGAAAATATGCACTGGGAGAACAGAACCAGGGCTTAACAAGAGAAGTTAAGAAGTGGTTTCCCTTGTCTCAGTTCTAATCTCCCAAGAAAACTTTTAAAATGTGTTTCAGGGGCTCATTTTCTTTGCTACTTCTTAGGTTAAAATACCGGTGGTTTTAGTCTTGACCTTATATCTCAGCAAATGCTTAAATACTGTGTTATACGGTATCCTGTACACCTGGTTTTCAAGATTATTTACAGTCATTGTGAATTTGAGTTTCTCAGTGTCACATACTATTAGTTATTTTATGGAAATGTTCATTGACTTCGATACCAAGGCCTCAAAAAGCCTTTGGTGTAGTATGATAGGCCATTAAACAGGGTTGTTAAAATATGCCTTCCTTACTCTTTTAAAGTGCAGTCTAATTCTTCACCTGAAAATATTTTTCTTCTTTTACAGAACTACAAAATTCCACTAAAGTTATAAAAGCAGTGAAACCCAGGACAAGGAAATGCAGCAAGGTTTGTATTTGCCAGAAGGACATTTAGCTATGAGTTACTGGACTGATTGTGTTAGAAGTCCCAGTTAATCTAACCTGTTAATATAAACTGGCATTTAGCTCAGCTGATAATATGGTAAGAAAATGAAATAATTTCAAAGGAGTATTTCTGGCTGTAAATATTCAATTTGGTAAACAGCTGATATTGCTAAAATAAAAAGATAGCAAGGTATTTTGAAGTTACAACCAGAAGTGTTGTGTTCTGCCTTGGTAATGGTTAATTTTGAAGACAGAGAAAAGTAAAAAAGGAAGGGGAATTTAAAATTCGAAGGGATGCTAAAGTGGTGTATGTACGAGGGATAAGGAAAGGCACTTTTATTTAAAAAAAGCAATGGGATTATATAAAAATGTGAAGGGGCTGCCAAGAAACAACATCGCTTGAGCACAAGTGATGCTAGATTGGTTTTGGAAATCCTTTTTGCATGTCATGTGATGTGTGCTCTTTATGTGCTGTTACAAGTTTATCGTTATGACAACAGGAGACACTGAATCCTTTTTGTTGAAAAATGAAGTTTCTAAAATTCTGTGCAGCCACCCCTTTTGAGGTTGAATAATACCTGTGCTCAAAGGTCTTCCAAAAGCTAAAAGACTTTTAAGCAGTAGATGCCTTTAAATCACATGGGAAGCTATGTGTGAGGCAGCATTTAATCTGACAATTGTTTTATGTGTGCTCAAAAGTCATAAGCCCTCTTGGTTTGTTTTGTAATAGAATGTAGAAAATTTTGTTCGCTTGCTATCTTTTTTTTTGTCTGTGCCCACTTAAAATATTCTTTGTGAAGACATTCTTTAGACAGTTATACAAATTACAAGCTAAGATGTATTGGACCTTGATTTGGATGTAACTGCAATGAATAGTTGTTTCTAGAATTGATCATATTCTGTTTTCAAAAGTTGTGTGTTTGTTTTCTGTTGTATTTCTCAGTTTTTAAAAATTGCTACTTCTAACAATTCTGCTCAAAGAGTTTGTCTGGCCATCTGAGTCATGAGTGATATCTTCCTTGTATTAAAAAGGACTAAATCTAAGAAGTAGTATAAACTGTTTGTCATCTTTGCAGGCTGATGATTTTGGTGATATCACAAACTGGCCAACACCAAGTGAAATAGCGAACAATGAAGTAAGTATCCTTTGTTATTTTTCCGTATTATTTATTTTAAAATCTATATTGACTTCTCTGCTTAATACCATTCCCCCCAGAATGTGCTATGGCTGTTGTAAGCTTTCAGCAGGAATTTTGCTAGTGATTCAGGACACTGGTCTGTGCTTAACTGTCTGCACTGGTACCAGAATTTCTGAAGCCTTCACAAGCCAGCACACATACACTCCATTTATCCTTAGTGGTTTTCCAAGGACCTGTAGGTAAAAATGTGCCATATTTACTCCACCATTTTAAAACTTATATTTCCCTTTTCTATTCGTTGGGAAGTTTATGCACAGATGAGAAGGCCTTTGGGGTTGTGAACGTGCTGCCATCCCTTGTGGCTCAGAATGCTTTGTGCAGGTTGTCTTAGGACGACTTGGTTATCCTTGCCCTGTTCCTCCGATACATTTTTCCCTTGCTGGATCTTTAGTTAACATCTTTTCCATCAAATTATCTTCCTTTTACTTTATATGAAGTTATTAGTGAATAATATATATTACATCTCTTTTATGCTATTTAAAACAAGAACAGAGCCCAGGTAATTGCAAGCTATGAGGTGCCATTTCACTCTTTGCTTTGGTTCTGCAGCACCCGGTGATGCTTTTACTGTTACTGTTTTCTTGGTGAGGGAAACCAGAAGATTTGGGTTCAACAATGTGCATTGTATAATTGAAAGTGCCAAATGAAAACTGAAAAAGAGTATTAAGGTAGTTTGGCATGAATCGTTTGTCCTACGGACTCAGTTTCTAACACTGTCCCTTCTCCTTCAACTGATTGTCATAACTTTGTTGTTTATGGCAGCAACAAAATACTTTTCAAGTGTCTAACCAGGCTTTTAGTGTTGCAGGTAGAAATTCTAGATATCTGTAGATTTGACACAACATTATGTTTACTGCTAGGTAAGACTTGCCTCCTCTTAGTAGCTTGTTCTACAGGATCTCAAAGAAAATATTTGAGATTGCTAGAAGGATCTTAAAAACCTGAATGGATTATAGGCCAATAAATTAATGCTCGTTCAGTTGCTCACATACCAGTTAGAATACTTTAGTGTGTGCATGTTTCCCATCGTGGTTTAGGATTTATACAAGATCCTTGATTTGACTTTTTTTTGTCTTTTTAAAGTATTAATAAGCTTCTCCATCATCCATATTCCTGTCAGTTGCTGAGACTACCACTTCAGGAGGAGACAGTGGTGATATACTTAACAGTATCATGAAGGATGCATGACTTGCATCCTAAATGCTGCTAATTTATCTGGTGGCATTAGAGGTGTGTAATTCTAAGCTGTGCGTTAAACTCCTTCCTTAGCTATTCATAAGGTTAGAAATAATTTCACCTCTGCTCTTTATACCTCAGATGCACAGCCTCTTCCTTTCCTGCAGCCTAATAAATCAAAAATGCTGTTCTTGAGGATTGTGTGGTCAGTTCCACTATGCAATACTTTTTGTAACTTTTCAGAGACTACTGTTGTAACACAGGAGATACAGTGTAGAGAAACTCTGTAACTATGTCCAAAAAAAAATTATATTTTCTGTCTTGTTCTGATGGTCAGAAAAGGAGAGGGTCTGCTGAGCTTAGATCTGAGAGATTGAGTAGCACTGAAAGGATTAAATTTTGTGTCCTTTAATAATATTTGTAAATGCTAATGTTGATTTGTGACTAAGTCTAGAATATGCTTATTTTAGCATCTCTTTTTTTTCTTTTTTTTGGAAATACTGATTTTAATGACTTAAGAAAACATGCACCCGTATCTTTTGCATTCTCTTTAGTACTGCAGGTCTTTAGCATCTACTTGGCTATTATGTCAGATTTTGATATGATTAATGATGTCTGTACAGTACTAATCAGTGTGGCTGAGAGATACATAGGTAGTGTTTCATAAGAATATACACATTTGATATTTTCAGTCTGAAATAGTCTGCTTTAAGAGTATTTTTTAAAAGATTTTTGTTTTACTGTATGGTCTAGTTTGTTTCGCATAGATATTAACTTTTTGCTGACTGAAGTATGTGAGAATTTTAGTAGACAAATTCACGTAGTGTCTGTTTAAATACAAACTAAATGTTATTTGGTTTACCTCAATTGATTTGTCTAGGGGAAGGCTTTGCGTTCAAATTAGTTATGGTGTAGTACTGCAGTATCTACTGTAAGTACTCCAGCAGGTTCAAAGCTACCTCCACAACATAGGAGTATTCCTTCTGTTTGGCAGAAATGTCTGCGAAGCTTAATTTTGCAGGTAGATGTTATATCTGAACATAGAATGGTTTGGGTTGGAAGGGACCTTAAAGATCATCTAGTTCCAACACCCCTGCCATGGGCAGGGGCACCTTCCACTAGACCAGGTTGCTCAAAGCCCCATCCAACCTGACCTTGAACATTTCCAGGGATGGGGCATCCACAACTTCTCTGGGCAACCTGTCCCAGTGCCTCACCACCCTCACAGTGAAGAAATTCTTCCTTAGAACTAATCTATATCTACCCTCTTTCAGTATAAAGCCATTACCCCTTGTCCTATCACTACACTCCCTGTTAAAGAGTCCCTCCCCATCTTTCCTGTAGGTACTCTTTAGGTACTGGAAAGCTGCTGTAAGGTCTCCCTGGAGCCTTCTCTTCTCCAGGCTGAACAACCCCAACTCTCTCAGCCTGTCTTCACAGGAGAGGTGCTCCAGCCCTCTGATCATCTTCATGGCCCTCCTCTGGACCCGCTCCAAGAGGTCCACGTCCTCCTTATGTTGGGGACCCCAGAGCTGAACACAGTACCGCAGGTGGGGTCTCATCAGAGCGGAGTAGAGGGGGAGAATCACCTCCCCTGACCTGCTGGCCACGCTTCTTGTGATGCAGCCCAGGATACGGTTGGCTTTCTGGGCTGTGAGCGCATGTTGCTGGGTCATGTCCAGCTTTTCATCTACCGGGACCCCCAATTCCTTCTCCACAGGGCTGCTCTCAATCCCTTCATCCCCCAGCCTGTACTGATACCGGGGAAAAATGAAACTTTCTGCTATTCGCTAAAATGCTGCTCATTTTGCCTTCTTTGAAACCTGGTATTCTGTGGCATTTCCAAGAAGTGATGATCTGCAGGATGCTAGCACTACTCAAAGGCACACAGTTCCCTGTAAATGCCATATTCTAATGTGGGGAAAAAATAAATCTGTAGTAATACACCTCCACATCCTCTGATCTTTGGTTCATGTTCTGATTTAGTGGAACAGAATCGTCAGAGTTAAGACCTACGGCTCCTTATAGTTTACGCGAACATTTGGCATGCTGTTGAGGTTGTACAGCGTCATTGGAATTTCTGATTTACCATTCAGTAGTCTGTAAGCACAGCTTTTTAAAGATAATGAGTCTGAGCAGTAGGTACTAGTGAGTAGTATTTCTTTCTTTCCTATAAAATAAATTTCAATTCTGAGGTATTGAAACATGGTTGTTGTGCCCTCCGCAATTCTACATCTTCAGTTAAAAAACAAACAAAAACTTTCTTAGTCTAAAAATTCTTTTTATAGTCTTGCCAAGTTAGCAGAAAATAGAACTACTTAAAATGAGACTTTATAAAACGACACAGTTCGTAAAACTCACCTCTTTTATATCTTTTGCTGTCAGCAACTGTACTGTCAGAAATAATTACCAGTATCTCTTGCAGTGTAAGACTGTAAGTCACAGTAAGAAGCCAACAAATAAAAGAGAAAAGGAGGAGAAATCTGATCAAAAAAGCAATAATGGAATCAAGGACAACCCAGAGGCAAAGCCAGATGGTCCAGGAGATAATATTAACGAAGATGAAGCTCACACTAATAACCAAAGGAAAAAAGGTCAGTCTGAGCACTATGTGTAATGCAGTAAGTCACCATTGATACAGTTACCTTAATTCCAGTTAAATGACTTGATGAAACTTTTTGTTTTGCATTTTCTAGGTGATAACAGAATATATTGCTTTCTGGTAGGAAGCTTAAAACAGGCTTCTTTTCTCAGGTTTTGGAGTGTTCTGTTTAGTCAAACAGGAATTCTGGGAAAAAAGCAGCTTGTGTCCTACTGATGGTCTGTGGAGCTCTGACAGTTTCTGGAAAATTTTAGCGTGGCTGTACAAACAATTACTGTCTCTGGCATTTTTATTTCATTAACTAGATAGTGCTATGTTAATTTAACTTCATATATATGTGTGTATGTATTACTATATATACTAACATTTTAATTTTCATGTTTTACTATTAGCTTACACTTTGAAGTGAACACTTGAAAACTAAACCAGGTTATTAATTTCTTTTTGATCCAATCTGTTACGTTAAAAGTAAGAAACAAACCTGTATCTCATTTGGTCATTAGACTTGACTAGGCTGGAGAAACAGCTAAGAGAGTTTTAAGATATTGCTGCCATCAACTGTTTTTTTTTTCTTGCTTCCCTGCTGATATTTCTTCAGATCCTAAAGACTTTGTTGTTTAGATTTGTTAATCTTCCTATGTATATATTAAAAAAATATATCCTTTATTGCTTTTAATTTTTTTCAGTCTAAGTGCAAGTTTAAAGCAAAGCATTCTACAGGTGCAAGCTATATTTTTCCCCCACAGTGTGGATAACACATTTTTTGTCTTTGCTTATATTTCTTGGCTACAAAGGTATGAAGCCCACAATACCAATCAAGTATAGAACAGCAAATACTGTCATTAAATAAGTAGTTAGTGGATATTTTAGGCCAGCCTACAACAAAGTACAGCTTTGCCAATAATTTTTGATGCCCTCAAATGAACTTAATCCGAGTATCTCAAGGTAAAAATACAGTACCACAGCTAAATTCTCAGGAAAATTTTTACTGTTTGTGATTGAAATCTTTATTTTAGTGATTAACCTGATATGTTATTTTTATCTTTAAGTTTCATATGCAAGTTGTGAAATTATATAGTAATGATTTTGCTGTATAAATTTAACACTTATGTAGCTATAAATTCTTCGTAATGGAGCTTACATCTAAAAATCTGTTACATAAAAAAAGCTCAACTTCTTTTCATATATTTAAAGCTTAGGTAAGGTGACCTTTCAGTCTGAGAAATTCCTTTTTACTGCATTGATTATTGTTTAGTCATTCATCATATCTTAAAATTTCCACGTTAAAGTTTCTCCCAGTTTTTAAACTTTGAAATTAACTATTACTAGCTCTGCAAGAAGAATTCTGTAGAATCTTTTCAGGAGCTGAAACCTCAAGTAGTATTACAATTAAGAGTAATAAATTAACTTTTCAAGGCAACAAGCAGAAATGGGTGCCACTTCACCTGGATGATGTACGGTCAGACAGTCAAGAAAGACCAGGCTCTCGAACTAGCTCAAGATTTCTGCTGGAAACAAACAAGTTAATACCTCATAACAACAGACGGAATGAGACAAGAAGTAAGTAGTTTTCAATCTCTGGGTCTTTCTACTTGTGGCAAATAAAGTATAGTACCATGTGAGTAGGCCATTAGATTGGCGGTTTATGTTGAAACTTGACCTTGGCTATGGTAAGTAAAACCTAGTGTTACTATTTGCCAATAACCAGCAAAAAATAAATAAATTGTACTGTAGTTTAACAAATTTTAAATTGGAAAGTTTTGTTTAAAAGCTTACTGTCAGATATTTTTTTTTAACCTCTTCACAAATTGATCAGAGTTGTAATGTCTCAATCACTGACTCTGCTGAGTAACTGAGTTTGGAAACAGTCTATCTTTACAGCGTGTGCTTGTGCTCTGAATCAGAGCAGCATATATTTTTCTCTTCATGGCTTCCTACAGAGTCTTGGGCCACAGCTTTACGATGCAGAAGGTTTGGGAATAGTCTCATAAGGTGGCTGCTTTGTCCTGCTCTACTGCTGTTCCTGCAGCTTGTTGCTACCAGAGCAATTGCTTGTGGACCTACACTTTGAACTCTGTTTTGGCAGTTCTACTGATGTTGTTTTTTCGTTTAAGTTGGACCAATTCCCTCAGTTTCCTAACCTATTTCTCAGCATGGCCATGCAAAAAGTTGTACTAGCACAACGGAGGGAGAAATGCACCACATCTGGTACTGTTTCTGGTCCTCAGGTGTTCTGAATACAGCTTGTCTGATGGCAGAAATCTTAGGCTGAACGTAACTCTTTGTGTATTTGCATTTAAGTTTTAAAACTGCAATATACATTAACAATTTAAATGTTTGCTCGTTATAATAAGTGCTGGATGCTACTGAGATGGGATTTGTTTATGAAGTCATTTTAGGAATATTGATATAAGGGTGTGATCTGAATGTCTGAGGGATGAACAGGGGCAGGGGGAGGATTTTTACTAGTGTATCACTTTCTTCAGCAATTATTTCTCAGAAACCTGATGGTCAAATGACCAGAAACTTGTAGCATGAGCTCTACCTCAAGGCTCTAATGATTCAAGACCAGTTTCAGAATGAGAGAACATAAGACATCTCCTGCTCTTCAGGAGCATTGGCTGTTTAAATAAAAAACTTGTTTCAGTCTTAAATACACTTGCTCATGAAGGTGTTATATGTAGGACTTTTGCATGCGTCTGGGCCACGTGTACTCTCAGAGTGCAAAAATGAAACTGATTTGGGGAAGTAGTTCAAATAATGCCTATGCATTTGGGATCTCTAAGGTTGAGGGTAGCAAGTATGAAGGCTAAGGTCCAAATTCCCAGTGAGACACGTATACAGATTATGATATTCTAAAATTCAGAGTCTTATTTGACAGGAAGTGAAATACAGGAACTTGAATGTATGAGCATATGTGTTTTGTTGTAGGGTTCATTAAAAATAGTTGCTAGTAAGACAGGATTTCTAATACGAACAAAGAATCATGTCTTTAGTCAGTCCTGTGTTAAATTTAGCAACTCTTAATTTGATCGGAGTCTGTGTTCCCAGGCATTCCTCTGACAAAGAGGTCCCCTGGGATCTGGAAGACTATCCAATTACAACTTAAACTTTAAGCAAGGGTGACTGACTGAAGACAGAAGTCTCTGAGAGTGTCAGGAAAAGAGAAACAAATGGGATGAGAGAGTGTGTGTGAGAGAGGGGTTCATTTTCTCTCATGAGTAAAGTGAGAATTACACCTGTCCTTAAGTTTTTTGGTGAGTGGAGCCAAGGTGCCTGGGGTCTGGTTTGGACCTGCTTGCTTTCCTTCCTTCCTTTCTTCTTTTCTTTTGCTTCTCTCTCACTCTCTTTTGCTATGTGTAGACCACGTATTTATGTGAAAACCTTGCATAGATTCTTACGGTCATCTTAGATTTGCATCTGTTATCAAAAAGGGGTTCTTAACTTAAAAGCTCAATTTGGGGCAGGACTAGCAGAGAATAAATGATTGCTGTTAAATGGGTGGAGTCAGGGAAGTGGTAGATGGCGGCTTCTGGGAGGGAACAAGAGGGAGGCTCCGGAGAGCCATGGCTGTGGAAATCCTGCCCAGAGCAGGATTGTCAAGAGCTAGCAGCTCTTCCTAGCTCTCTCTAGGTATGGGTGTTGTCCACAGGAGGAGACCGTATTATCATGCCTAGAAGAATTGCATGATTATGCCTTCCTGACCCAAGCTGATCATAGGTATTGTGATCCCTGAGCTGGCACCAGAGTGTCCAGTTACTACAGAAGCATTTGAGATTGACTGCCAGTCAAGGCCATTTACTTTTCTTTATTGCTAACAGCTTCTGTCTGACTCGCCTTAGGCCTGGCTGGGCAAACCTTACCGTTTTGCCCTAGCAGCTTTCAGATCTGACCTTCAGCTTCAGCCGGCGTGACTGAGTCTGTGGATTGCCTGGGCGCAAAAGTTACGAGGGACTTTTTGGTGCTAATCGTGTATCCTGCAGAGTCATTTCCTTCAGCCATTCTGAGCATCCAGAAAATGGAGAGACACGCTTTTCAGTGCAATGTTTTGTGGTTAATACCTAGGAATAAATTGGAGACTACTTAATTATACTGTGTTATTTAATTATGATTGCAAGTATTATGCTTTTTTTCTCTTAAAGATTGGCGTCGTGATAGAGAAAAGAGAGATGATCACGATGAAGTGTGCAGCGTGAGAAGTGAGGGTGGCAGTGTTCGAGGATTCTCCAGAGGCAGAGGAAGAGGTAGAGGCAGAGGAAGAGGACGAGGCAGAGGAAACCCTAGAAGTATGCAAAGTAGTAGATGCTTAGCAAAAATTTTAAAACTATGTTCATAATGTTATTGTTTGCACACGAAGTAAGAGTTGTCTCAAAAAACATACCCTGTAGCTTAATATAATTAAGTAGCTTGAGTCTTTTTAAAATCAGATGCTGAAAACCAACAGTAAAATAGCAGTGTTTATCATGCCTTAAAATATTTGTGTGCTGGACTTAAAAGAAAGACAATGAAAAAATATTATGTTCTCTTTTATTTTGAAGTGAACTTTGAATATTCAGTTGGTTATCAAGAACTGTATGGGGAAGGAACTGACCAAGTATTTCAACCTGAGCTTAATGCTAGTGTGATGTATTACTATGGTGATGGAACAGGAGTGCAGATGTATTCTGTGGATGAAGCGCTTCTCAAAGAATATATAAAACATCAAATGTAAGTAGATTGTTTAATGTACAAATATTTTTAGAGATCTAGTTCAGATAAAATAACTCATTTCAAACAGTGTTTAATCCTTATTATCCATATAAAGATGGAGATTAAGGCGTTTCAATTGAACTTATTGATTTGACCATTACTGGTGAAAGTTTGAATTTATTCACTAGTGGGGTGGAAGAACTTGAGTGATGGGGAGGAATTTTAAGGAAGCTGTTCTGCATCTTGTGCTGTAGTCTGGCTCTAACTCGTATACCTGCTTTATTTATGGTACATAGACCTCTTTTTATGTTGTCATGTAACTGAGATATGGATGTCTCTGAGCTTGTGCTTTTGAGTACTGTTGGTCTGTTTGCCTATAAAGCTCTTCTTGGGTGATGTAGCTAGACGTTTCCCTTATTTGCTCTCAGTTTCACTTTGAGAAGTCTTGTTAGTTTTATGTTTTCAGAGTGTTTCACCTGAAACATTTAACTGAAAGAGAGTAGTTTTGCAATGATACTTGATTTTTCAATAATCTGAAATGTTTACTTTCTCGTGTACACCATTAGGCAATGAGAAACCATCTGGAAGACTGATTATCACCAGGACACAAGTCAAAAAGGGCCTGGAAACCACTAGTTCATTTTAAAGAGACAGTTTCCACCACTGGCAGATATTTCATCTTCTGTACTTGCAACGGCATTTCTCTGCGATGCCTTTGTGGTGGTTTTTGATTGCCCTTGTATTCCATAAAGCAACTTGCTTATTTTATTCTTGCTTCTTTTGTTACAGTTGACGCAAAAAGGAAGAAAAAAGCCTCTTTAAGGGCAGAAAGTATCTGGCATGTGGCTATCAACTTCAAAACTTCTATTGCAGTCTTTATTGTTACTTTTGCTGCCAGGCCCCTATGAGACCTGACAGTGGACATGTACCCCCATGTCAGGATAATCGGCCTGCACTGTCCTCAGACAAGTGAGGGAGGAGCACAGACACTCCACTGTTGGCCAGATTTCTGGGCATGCAGTGTAGAATCCAGACCTTCTAAGGTAGGACATGATGATGTCCCCTTCTGCTGAGAAAAATGTCAGTTACAGCATTGGTCACATCTGACTTCTGGTTGTATTTGTATTTTATTTTAGCAACAAGAGGTTGGCAGGTATCAATAGAAGACTTGGCATGGCTGGCTAACCAGAGCCATTGGTTGCTTGTCTGAAATAAACTCCTAAGGCAGTTTGATTATGGAGTTTGCTTTCCATGAGAGAGAGGGAGATTCTTGAGCAGGTTTAGAACACAACTTCACTATTTTTATGCTCCTTTAAAAAAAAAAAGAAAAGATGGTTTTGTTATCTATTCACTTCTTTTATCACATCAAAAATGATGGGAAACAGACTTTATTCATCAATTACCTATTATTAGCTTCTAAATGGGGATGGTTTTGTCTGCCTTTCATAATTTAGTTACAAAATATTAAAGTGACTATGCCAAAAAGGAAGTACGTAAAGAATAAAGCTACGCAGAACTGTTAGGTCTCAGAGTTCCTTATGGAGTCCAAGATAAATCAGGATATATTAGAGAAGTGAGGTTAGTTTGAATCCTACTGAATTGATGAATTTTAAAACAGTTTACCTGCTTAATAGGGAAAAATCTTGGGGACTGTGTCCAACTGAGTTGATATGTAATTACAGAAAGAAATACACTGCTATCAAGCAGCTTATGCTTGTCCCAAGAACCAGCTTAATGTACAAGAGAGAGTAATATTTGTATTGCATACAAAAACATCTTTAACGTTTTTAATTACAGGCTGAAGTTGTCAGCCTGAAAAGTTTCAGTGCTTAGTAACTCCTCAGTCTGCAACACACAGTAGAACTCTATGTAAAGTCCTCTTTCTTTAAAAAAGAAAGAAAGAAAGAAAAGTTCAGACATGCATCCAAGTCTGCATTGATTCAAGAATATCAAAGGAACTCTGAGGAAAATGAAAAAGAAAAAGCTGGAGGGGGTGCATGTGTGTTTAGGTTTGTCCCTCTAGTTGGAGCAAACTTGTGCGTTGTCTTCATTTATCATTAATGGTCTTTCACATTCCTTTTTCTAGAGTGATGGACATCAAGTGAGGCAGTTTGAGTCAAGTTCAGTCATTGTCCATTTCTGCTTGTGGAATTTTTAACTAGGTGAATCGTTACAAGTTTTTACCTTTACTGTATGACTGTAAAGGTAACATTAGTAAAATGTTGATATATGGCTTTTGTGCTTGCTTATCTTATAGATTGGGAGGGGAAAAGAAGTGTAGTAGTTCAGAACAGTAAATAGGATATTCTTGAAAGAAACCTTCTCTTTGTGCACAGTTGCTTCACTGATCAGTTTACGTGCCTCTGAGCAAGAGCTTAATTCTCCGAAAGCCTTATTCTCTTCTCTGCTCTGATTTAATGGCAGTGTTTTCATTTGTCGTATGTCTTACTGTCCAACTTTGAGACTTTATATTCATTCTGTCTTGGAGCTGAGTGTTTCATATAGAGAGCTTTTGCTTTGAATTTCTTTAGCTACCAAAAAAGTAGAGAAAGAAATGGTATCAAGCTTCTCCTTGGGTCAATGATGGCATCAGAGTCCTCTCCTCTTGGTAACTTTGGCCTTGATCCCAACTTCAGTGGAGACACTTAGCATTTTATACTTTGTTGAAATTAGAATTAACTTTATTTACATTTGCATGTGCGGTTTTTGGTGTTTTTTTTTTCCCCTCAGCATTTTAATACTCTCGTTTTATTTTTGCACTATCTCTATTTTTGTGTCATAGAATTTTAATTGCTCTCCATTAAATATTTCACTATCTACGTTTTCCTGAACCTGATGAGGAGTAGTATTCCTTGGATCTAATATGCAAAGTCATGGTACGATGTATAAACTCTGTGAAAGGCCTAGATTTTAGTCGTCATGATTAAATTGGGTTTTTTCCACTTTTTCATAGGATGTTTTCTCGCTCCCTTGCTTTGTGTGACAGATCATGAATTCCTTACTTTTTCTCTTCGCGAAGTATAAAACATCTTGACACCCTGATCATTTCATAGAGCAGCTTCATTGTTTTAAGAAGATTTGTCTTTCTACTATTTCTTTGTCCCTCATCTCTCTTGTTCTGTGGTATTGTCAGATTGCTGAAATGGTCCTTGTCCCTCTTCTCTTTATCCACTAAACATCATCTCTTCTTCTAGACTTTACCTTTCTCTGCGAACTGTTGTGCCTTTTGGTACAGTTTCATGACAAATACAACATTACTATTTTTGTTTTCTCATCTTCCCACAAGCATGCTTGAAGTAATGATTCAGAGTACATGTATGTGCCTCAACACTCAGATAGGATACTTAAACCTTCTAATGTACTGGAAACTGGCAAAAGAAAAGAAAAGATACAGTTCAGGATGAAGGTGCACTGATACTGCTGTGTGGGAAATAACTTATGCCCTGACTGTAAGCAGTAGTTGTCCTTCATCTATATGGAGGCTAAGAGAATGTTGTTTCCTTCTGTTCATGTAAGTAACAAGGGAGGGGATGGGTGAAAGAAAAATCGAGCATAGTTTTTCCTTATGCAGTTCATATGCACAAATGGAACAAGGCTTTGATTTATACCCCTCTGTACTGTACTGGATCATAAGTCTTTCTTAACGTGTTGAGTATGCATGCTGTTCTGTAAGTCTTGCTTATAATGATACACCTGTTGAAAGAACGATTTTGTTGATGCCAAAGTATGCTCTGTTTTTAATGGAAGACTTTAACAAGGAATCTCTAAGTTGCTATTTTAGGATTTTCTTTAACCTATAATAGGCTCATATTTGTATGTTTTTCTGCAGTGAGTATTATTTCAGCACAGAAAATTTGGAAAGAGACTTCTTTCTGAGGAGAAAGATGGACCAACAAGGATTTCTGCCTATTTCATTGATTGCTAGCTTCCGTCGGATGCAAGCTCTCACTACAAATGCTGCACTCATTTTGGAGGTAAAATAATTCACAAGTTATGTATGTAGAAAGTTGCTGCTTTGATTTTCTACTGCCATTTAAAGTCAGTGCTATGAAGTTAAGGAATATTTCTGTTTGCAATGACAAGGATTTTATAAAGAGGCTATAAATGGCAAAGTTTGTGTTTAGGGTTTATTTTCTTTTTTTTTTTTTTTTTTTTTTTGGATGGTGCTGGATACGTGAAGTTTTTAAAGTTTTAATATGCTTGTCACACAGGCCCTAAAGGACAGTACAGAAGTTGAAACTGTGGATCAGCGGATAAGAAAAAGGGTTGATCCAGAAAAGTGGCCAATTCCAGGTCCTCCTCCTTGCAGTCTGCCACCGACTGACTTTTCTCAGCTCATCAATTGTCCAGAGTTCATACCAGGCCAAATTTTTGGCTCACATACTGGTAAAGGATTTATTTTATAGAAACATAAGTTTAGGACTGTCTATGTAGCTTAGGAAGTTTGCCTCTTGATACTGATTTCATAACAGAAGTTGTACATTCAGTAACAGTTTATTCAGCTGGCATGCCCATCAGCCTTGCAGTTGCCAAGTCACATGGCTGGCATGGCTGATGTGAAGTAGATAAAAATGTCTCTTATGTGTTAACTGCTGTGACCATTATCCAGAATACAGTATGATGGACTACAGTCTTTTAGTATTAGTAGTAGAAGTAGTAATAGTAATCTTCAATTAGTCATAAAATCTGCTTCATTTTGGTAGCAGCTGAAAGTTAACTCTTTATTTGGTGTATCCTGGTTTTGGATGGTGATCTCATCCACATTATTAATAGGGAGATGGCTTTATTCGCTGACAGTCCTTGGCAAGGAAATCTTTTACCAAAACGTTGGCTGGAATTAGATGGGAAGAATAAAGACTAAGTTAGGCACCCGTCCATAGAGCTAGAGGATGGTGTGGAGAAAACATGTCCCTGATGATGCTGCTCTTGTTTTCTGAATAAAACATAATTCCTCTCAGACTGTTAGAAACTTTCCACGTAAATAAGTTGCTAGAATCGAACTTTTCCTAAAATGTTGAGTGAACTGTGAAAAGCTATCTCCTAAAAATGAAAAGAAATTCTGCTGCTCAGTGTTATATTTAACCAGAGAGGTGGAAAAATGGTAGCTGTGGTTAAAAGAAAGACTAGTGAAACAATTTAAAAAACCAAAACAAAACCAACAACAAACCAAAACCAAAACAACCCACAACAGGAACTGAACTACTGTTTTCCACTGCTAGAGTCTGCACCAAGTTCTCCAAGAGTGGGAAGCCCACTGAGTCCAAAGGAAAACACTGAAATGAATAATTTTCAGACAATGTCTAAAGGATTGTCTACAAGTTTGCCTGATTTGGACTCTGAACCTTGGATAGAAGTGAAGAAAAGGCATCGTGCATCCACGGTCAAACTAAAGGTAAAATCAAAAACCTTTAAGTTATTTAAATAAATGCAAAATGTGCCAACCTTCAGATTATACTGTAAACCAAGATTTTTTTATGTGTTAACATATGTGATGCTTGATAATGCAATATAGTTAATGCATGTACTTCTCACTCTACCAGACTTAGAATAACTAAGTGCATTTAAAATCCTGATCCAAAGCTCACTAAAATGGAAAGGAAATACTGCTGGTTTGTTGGTTTGGTGTTTTGTTGTTTTTTTTTCCTGCTGAGGTACAACAGTTGTACCTGTTGATTATTGAAAAATATATTGTAATGTGCATTGAGAATTGTTCTAAAAGGTTATGGCAGAATTATTTAGAACAGTAATTTACTGAATAAGCACCTGAAGGTGGCTGTATTGTTTCTAATTCCCGTACATTTCTTTATTTAAAGTGTTCTATCATGTTCTATTTGTCTCCCATTTGAATAATCACTATCCCTTTCAAATATAAAATGCATCACCTTTTCCAACTTAGGAAAGTGTTCCTACACCTGATCAAACATCAGATCCGCAACAGCCACCCCCGCCTCCAGAGGAACAAGAACAAGAAGAACTTGATTTTTTGTTTGATGAAGAGATGGAACAAATTCAAGGTCGGAAGAATAAATTTACTGATTGGTCAGACAGCGATTCCGATTATGAAATTGATGATCAGGACGTAAACAAGATTTTGATTGTAACACAGACACCACCGTATATGAGAAAACATCTTAGTGGAGATCGTACGGGCAACCATGTATGCCGTGCAAAAATTACATCAGAACTTGCCAAAGTTATTAATGATGGCTTATACTATTATGAACAGGATTTGTGGATGGAGCAGAGTGAAAATGACACTATGATGAAGGTAACTCTCTTCATTTTTGACCTGAAAACCATGCCTGTCCAAACAGTTCCGAAATTAATTTCAGCCATCTGCTATGTAATTGTAAAATGCTACGCTTTTTTGAAAGAAAAGTGACAGTAGTTGGCTTTACAGGTCTACTGAATTATCTTTATTTTGTTAATATTGTAAACAGTTGAAAGCAAAACCAGCAAGTTTTTCTTGTCACAAATTTGACCAAAAACATTGAATGAATATTTTTTAGAACTATTTTTAATGTTTTGGAGATGGTTCAGCTTTTCCAGTGTTTTCTTTTTCTATGAATAACTTGTTTCAAAACATTTGCAAACCCCTACCAGAGGGGAAGGGGGCACATTTCTGAGATGACATAGTAAGAGAGGAAGGTAATAAAGTCATTTTAAAGTAGTTTTATATTAAGGTTCTGTTTGCCTTGCAGCTTGTTAGAATGATAGCAATGTGAGCAAATGAAACTTTGGATTGCATGCCTTATTTATATAGAAACCATTTTATTTCCTAGCCTGTACGTGGGCCCCTGTCTTTGAGGCTTTCAAAACTTTACAAGGAGATTGTCAGCTTTGTGATCTTCTAATTTTTTTTTTTAAATTACTAGTTTTTAAAATATAATAAGCTGTAAAATTGCAGATGACTTGAACTCCAGCACTGTATAGGCAGAGGCCGACATGGCACGCTGCAGTCCTGTCACTTGCTGCTCTTGGTTTAAGAAACCCTTTCTTTTGTGCGAGCAAGCCTGGTGAGTGCCATGTCTGTAGGCAGTCCTGCTGTATCACTAGCAGATATTATGCGTACAGAAATACGAAGTTACCTAAACGCTAAGTGGTGAGGGGAAGGAGCTTCATCTGTGCGTAAGGACAAAGGTGGGTTGTGGGGTGGGTGGAAAGGGGGAAAGTAGCTTAAAGCACAAAATGTGGGTACAAAAAAGTGCTGACAAAAATAGAAATGAATGCTGAGAATAAGAGCAAGAAATAAAGGTAGAATTCGGCATATGGAGCTTTTATTACAAAGGAAATGGACCGAGAAAACCAGCAAACTGGAAGAGGACAGTGAGAAATAGTACACAGCAAGAGAAAATATTTAAATATTTTCATATTTTCTTTGTTGTTGTTGTTACATTCCTGACAATGATTTAACCAAGATTTTTCACATACAGCATGCACACATGCACATGTCCCACCCCACCTTCAGTTGAGTAGGGGCATGAGTAATTTGAGATGCTGCCATACATCTTGGGAAATCGTGTCCTTCTGCAGTTTATGCTACCGATTAAAAAAAAAACAAAAAAAAAAAAAAAAAAAACAAAACCAAAAAAAAAACCCCAAACGAAAAAACCCCACACAACACCCCCCACCCCCCCCCCCCCAAAAAAAAAAACAAAAAGCTGAACGCTTTATTTACAAATACTGGCTTTTCTTTAGGTGTAGCCTGAGGAAGGGAGCACAGCCTCTTCTGCTCCCCAAAATTGCTAGGACCTTCCTTGGCACGCTTACTGCAGAAGAAGGATGATTTTGGGCTGGGCAAGGGGCAGGATCTTGGTCATTTCTATTTCTTATATGTCTATGAAAATTTGCTTGTAGATGGCCTTGCTTGCCTCCATTGGTCCATTTGTTGGCATAACTGTCTCTTTTAGCTAGTGCAGTGTGAGCTGCATTAGGTTTTATACAGTGTTCACGGCAACTTTTTTACAATGTGTGCTAGAGACTCCTTCCATCTTCCTTAAAAGAAATCTGTACTGGCTGAGTATGGGTAGTTGTGTGTCAATTCTGGCTTGCTTATTTTCTCTTTTATGACATTCACCTGTTTCTCAGGGTGATATACATTATGATGCTTTTTGCATTTACAATTTGCTTTCTCTAATTCAGCAAGAGATTGAGAACTTTAAGAAGCTAAATCTCATTAGCAAGGAAGAATTTGATAATCTTGCACCAGAACCAATTGCTGATCTAGCCCAAGAAGTTCCTCCAGGACCTCCAGGGTTACAGAAAGTTAAGTAATACATATTTGGTTTTAGAATTTCTGTAATAAAGAACAATTCTGTAGGTGTTTTAACTCTTTCTGCCTATGTAATGTTTTAATTTTGGTTCGGTCAGCAGTCTGAAGGGCTTTTTCTTTTTCAAATTGCCAACTGTTCATCAGGAACGTGGTTTCCATTGAATTATAAGAAGCTGGTACTAGCACTTTTCAGGATATATATGAGCATCAAAAGACAGTGTCCCATTTTCTTGTCACCATATACCAACACCAGGTGCTTTTTGTGTAACTTGTCATTTACAATGTGTAAAGTAATAGCTAGTGGTGATGTGAAACATTTTTCTAGAAACCAGTATTTTTACAGGAAATAGGGATAGAATGAAGTGAGACTAGAAGAATTTTCTACTTGTATCATAACCTGTCTGAGCAGTCACAATGTCCAAATCTTATCTTTTGAGATGTTTCTGATTACAGTAGTATTATTAACATTCATTAGGATACATGCTAATAGCATCTTTACAGTAGCTGAAGAAAACCACCTCACTAAACCCACCACCTCACCAAAAAGCAAGAACGTGGTTACGCTTTCACCAGTGTTTTTCCATTACTTTGCTAGTGTAGATAGATAAGAACAAGCAGGTAAGAAGGAAGTGGGTTTAAATTTTCTAGCAAAGACATGCTTGAAACATTATTTCATAGTTTTGAGCAGTTTGTACTGCTTCTACACCAAGTGCTTTTATTAATTTGGTTATCCTTTGGGGATGTAGTTTACTTGAAATGAAACAGGCCTTTAAGATACTAGATACTAGGGGAGCTTAGGCTTTGAAATCCTAAATCTCTTTTGAAAATGAAAGTTTTCTCCTTCCTGCCTACAGGTTTAGCAGAGGAGCTGGCTTGTAATTTGTTAAGTACTGAAGTACCTCTGACAGCAGCAATAGCTCGATCGCTGCCAACAGCAGTTCCAGATTCCCCCTGCGTTCACCCTGGCTTCACCCCGCGAACACCTCGCACCCCGAGGCTACAGGATCCCAACAAAACACCCAGGTTCTACCCTGTTGTTAAAGAGGCACGATCCATTGACGTAAAGGTAAATGGAAAGACGTAATTTTTTTTTTTTAAAACAGGAAAAGCCTATAAAACTCATGTCTGTGCATACGATTTAACAAGCATGAAAAGGCAAAAAATGAAACGTTTGTACTTTGTTTATCTTCAAAATATTTACCATATTAATTCTTATTTCTACAAAATGGTTTCTGAGTTTTCTTTGTAACATTTCTTAAAAGTCCTTGCTGAAAAAGTGTCATGTCTGAAGATTTTTAATTTGTTACATAAGACCAGTTTTTAGGTTATGAAACTGGAATGTTGTGACTTTATAATGTGTCAGATAGAATATAAAATTTTTAGAATTTTGTTTTAAGAGGGAGCAAATGAGTGAAATCAAATTATGGAAATAAATCCTTTGTTTACTTTCTTAGACTCCCAGAAAAAGAAAAACACGACACAGTACAAATCCTCCCTTAGAATGCCACGTTGGTTGGGTGATGGATTCCAGAGACCACAGACCAAGAACTTCCTCTGTGAGGTAAATTTTTCTTTTTTTTCATAGAAAACTTGTTTGCAATGTCATTAGTTCTCACTGCTAATGGAGGAATAGGCTGCAATAAAAGACAATTTTATAAATACAGTGGAAGCAAGAAAAGAGCGACCAAGAAAGACAAAAACATAGAATACAAGGCTATTCAGAAGTAAACTAGCTAACTGACTATGTTCACAATGTCGTTTGTTGATCCATGATATATTGGCGGTAATACTACTTGAAGTACTGATGTTCACTTCAGTGATTTTGCCTTTAAGTGGTCATTTAAAATCGTGCATTATGGTAATGTTTAATTATTATCATCCAAAACTGCCTGTTTCTTGACATATTAGCAGAGAGTCTGATTTTCTTGAGGTGCACCTGAAAACAGATGACTGGGACCCCAGGCATCCATTGTAGTGGTCATCAGGTGACTGTACTATTCTGACAGCTCTTGCGTAGATCAGAACGGTTGAAAACTGATTCTGTAGAAGAGCACTGTTTATAGGACAGAAATATGTTTGTTTTTTCTTCAGCAGTTCCAATGCTTCGCCTTCAGAAGGAGCTCCACTAACAGGAAGTTACGGGTGTACCCCAAATTCTCTTCCAAAATTTCAGCATCCTTCTCATGAACTGTTAAAGGAAAATGGCTTTACTCAGCAGGTGTACCACAAATACCGTCGAAGGTGTCTAATGGGTAAGTTGTTAAATGTGCTTCCTAAAATTTTAGGTAGAAGTTACCACGTGTCATCTGATACCAGTTTTCTCCACATTGTTCCTCATCCTTATGTTTTCTTGGGAAAGGAAAGCAAAATTTATTTGATGCTTCTATTTTATGAACTCTGCTTTCCATTTAACTTTACATTCCCTGACAAAAAAATTACCCTCAAATTTAAACTTTAGTTACTGGAAGACCTTGTGTGTATGTATTACTAATGGAAAAGCACTTGAAAATATGCTGCTGAAAAATGAAGAAAGAGCTTTCCCCCCCCCCCCCTCCCCCCCCCCCTTTCTTTTTTCTTCCAGAGAGGAAACGGTTGGGAATTGGCCAGTCCCAAGAAATGAACACACTTTTTCGTTTCTGGTCCTTTTTTCTGAGAGATCACTTTAACAAGAAAATGTATGAAGAATTCAAACAACTTGCTTTAGAGGATGCAAAAGAACACTACAGGTATTCACTTTTTCCTGGAAGTTAAAAACTGTTGAGGTCTTACCATTTGTTTTAACGACTGTGACGTTTACATATATCTGCAGTGAACATTTTTAGTATTGGCTTTGACTCTTTGTAAATCTTTAAAATAGCAGTCTAAGTTATTTTAATACCAAAAATCTGTTTGCATATATTTGTGCTTTGCAGATATATAGCTAAAGGTGCAGCATTTCCTGATTTGTAATCGGTCCTGAATTCTACAAAATCCTGTAACTTGTTGACCGTGACAAGGCAGCTCTATACTTACTAACACCCATAAGATTCTTTCTTCCTTAGGTGAAGACATCCTTAACCTCATTCAACTTGTTCAGACTGCTTCTTGCCTCTCAAAAGTACCAGAAAAATGACCGCAAAGGAAATTACCACTGCCCCTCTAGCTCTTTGATATTATTCCCTTCCTTTCACCCAGTTCCCCCTACCTCTGTGTCTCTTAGTCAAAGAGACAAGGTAGCCCGATGTTTTGAATGCCAAATGAGGAAGTACTGGCTATGGAAATCCTGAAGTTCTGATGTGTAGTCTGAGACAGTGGAGCGATAGTTGATAGGGTGCAAAGGTGGCTTTAGTAATACCTTGTGTCTGTGCTCTGAGCTTTTTTGATGCTCTGATTATCCAAGGATACATTTACCAGGAGAAACTTCAGAAGGATCTTAAAGGGACTAAGGTGGCAGGAGGTGGATGCAGGACAGGAGGAGGTCCCAGCTATCTAGAGGCCCTAGGCAGCTCTGGTGGCAGTGCAGCAGGCAAAGCCAGAGTGTTACTTAAACACAGAGCCAGAAACCCTGGCGCTGAGGTGTGTGGGAGCTGAAAGGACACCGAGTCCTGCCCTACACATAGGGTTTTGCACTGGTGGTGGGTTCGGCTGACTTTTGGTCCGACCCACTATGGTTGGTTTTATGTTGAAACTGTTTATGTATACAAATGTACTGAAAAGGTGAAAGCATTTGTCTTCATCTTGTACGTGTGTGTAGTGTCTGAAGTTTGTAAGTTGAAGCTGTAGGACAAACCTGATTTTCCTAAGTCAGTGTTGATTATTTGTGAAGATGTTTTAGAACAACACATCAATAAAAACTGATGTGAAAAGGAAGTGTTTTTTTACAAGAAGGGTAAAATGAGACTGCCATTTACTTAGATGCAAGGAGAGACTGAAAAGCTTGCATCCTTCTGAGGAATGAGGAGTGTATGTATAAGATTTTTGTACCTCTTTGTTCTGTTACAGGTATGGATTGGAATGCTTGTTTCGATTTTACAGCTATGGCCTAGAAAAGAAATTCAGGCAAGAAATATTCAAGGATTTCCAAGAAGAAACAAAGAGAGATTATGAAGCTGGTAATTATCATAGGCCAGTCCCTGCTCACACCAGGGTAACTTTAGTTGGGAGATTAATCCCAGTTCCTTGGCACTGACTTGTTAACTAACCCAAGAGCAGCTTTTGTTCATGTTCCTTTTATCTTGCAGTTCTCTTACCCGTGTAGGTACCAGTGAATAATTTAAGTTTTTAATTAAATTTGACTTTTGTAAATTGGTAAAATTCTCTTTTTCCATTATTAGGTCAGCTATATGGACTGGAAAAATTTTGGGCTTATCTAAAATACTCTCAGCACAAGACTCCAACCATTGACCCCAAACTGCAAGAATACCTTAGTAAATTTAAGAGACTGGAGGACTTCAGAGTGGATGTGAGTTTTAATACCTATTTTAAATAGATATTTGGTGTACGAGTATTTTTCCTGCAAGGTAAACTGAGAACAGTACTTCATTTCACAAAAAGGCAGCTTTACAAATCCTGTCAATGACTAGAAAAAGCATGATTAAAAAAAATTAAATTCAAATGAAAAATGCAGTTTTATGCTGCGCATTCTTTTTTTGAACCAAAGTATGGTGCTGAGATGTGGTAGCTAAAATGTAAAAGGTGGTGATCCATTTTCATTGTGTAATGAAATAAATAGCAAAAAATAGTGTATTTGTCACTCATAAGACTGATGACTTTTATACTGTTTAAGAATTTGGCAAATGAGTTAATGGCCGAGTGGCATTTCTTAATGAACTGTGACAGGCATTGTCCTTGCTGAGACTTTACGTGCCAAATTCAATGTATCCTTCCTGTCGAATGCTGAATTCCTAAACTGTGTGAGTCCAGAGTATAGCGCTGCCGTGCTTTTCATAACTGGGTTATGGTGCGGTACGTTACCATCGTCCTCTATAATCCTCCATTTTGTAGGAGTTGTGGCAAACATTTGGGCAGTGACAATTAAAGAATGCTGTAAGACTGTTCCAAGTCCTTAATATGTCATGTACTTGCACTTCTAGCTAAACGGCCAGGAAAGCTTTAGAATATCATCAGTGAGTTGTAACTAAGATTACTAGGCCTAACTAAGGGCCTAATTATGGAATGCTCTGTCTTTTTGATCCTATAAGTATATGAAAAGGCAAATACCAGGCTGTACAGAAAAACATTTAACAGGTTGCCAATGTTTATTTTCAGCCTCCTATTAGTGAAGAATTTGGCAGAAAGAGACCGGTTGCTGCAACAGGTGAGGATTCCGGTCATCGCAGACATCAGTCCAATTCTTCTAAAACGCTTCTTGCCGCTAAACCCACGGCTGCCTGTCAGTCCCACGCACAGGGGAACGTTACCAGTGGGAATATTGTGCAAGCGTCCATAGGCCGTAATAATGCTGCCACAAAATCTATAGAAAGTGACATACCAGAAAAATAGACTTAAGACGAGCTTGTGCCCTTGAGAATCAACTTTTACATCACTCTTAATTTGGAGATCTTCAAGGCGAGCCAATCTAATACACGATTAAAAATGTATGGGAAGACAAAGGATTGGATTCTCTTTCTCACAGGATTTAGTTCCAAAACACTTACCCTAGGAGAGTTGCTTTTGGTTTTGGGATCATCGGAAGGATCCTAGGGAAGAATCTTTGGCTTCAGTATTGCTTTCCTCAAGCTTTTGTTTACAAAGAACTGCATTCCTTGCATATGCAAAAAATACTTTGGGGATGCCTTACATTTCAGCTCGTATTTCTTAAAAAAAAGGTATGACATACCCATGTTATTTACTGTGCTTTCTTTACCCCGACTTGCCCATTATTTGTATTTTACCAAAGCAAAAAAGAGGACGTTATATGTAGAATTTTAAATGTAAAGGAAGGATTTATGTGATTGGTTTGCTCTTGAATCGAACTATTAAAAAGTATGGTTTTGTGCAAAAGCACACTCGAGAATGTGCAGCTATATATGAAACTGCTTTTCTGGATTCTATTTAAAGACATAGTTTCTATTTTTTTCAGGGTCTCCATAGTTGGTATTTTATTAAGTATGGAGTTTGAGTGGACATAACTGGGATAGTTTTGCAGGTATTTCCTTCAGTACTGGTTCTTAATAACTCAAGCAACAGAAAAATACAGGGGAAAATGTTGATTTCATAGTGTCTTAAATTAACATACAGCATCTACAGTTTGTGCAGGTTGTTAAAATAGCAAACTATTCAAATTATTCTTGGCTTGAGAGGTGTCTTCATTTGAATTCTCTTATGATTATGAAGTACTCTCACAGGAGAGGCATAATTTTTGAAAGTGGCATATTTCAAGTAATAAAAATGAGTTTGGAGGGAAACAAAGTATTCCTTGTAAATTTTATTTTTTGCTTTATTTTGCAATATCTGAATGAAGTTCTGCTTAAATTAAATTGTGCTAGCTAAGCCTAATTAATTTCAAACAGGTCTTAATACAATTTCACTGAATGTAAGTTATTCAAATGCAAATCCATTTCTGCAGCTGAAAGACAGGGATGTTTATATCCTGTAATTTCCTAACAACTTCATTATTTTTTTTTTTAAATACTCAAAAAGACCTGAGTGGGTAACTTCTCTCTTCCAAGAGAGGGTAGGTGAGAAAAATATCAGCTTTTTGTTAGCTAACTGCACAAGACTTCAGTTAACTTTTTAAAAAAGTTACGTCTAGCACAAATGCCTTAATCCGTGCAGGTGTCCTAACTGACTGTGCAGCCACGTATGGGCTTTTAAACTTGTATCAGATCTCAGAGGTTATAAAAAGTCCATTAATTCTTCAGTCATTGTCTTGTGAATCTCAATGAAACAAATTACGAATGTTTGCATTGTAAAGGGGTATATATTAGCAGTGGCCTTCCCAACAGTTAATACAATTTCAATACAAAATTGAGCCTTTTCTAAGAAGTGGCCTGTTCTAAGTGAATTTAAATGAATGCATACCAATATTTTGGAGTAATATCCTATGAATACACTGAAGTGACACATCTCAATCCTGTGTTTGATCCATGCCTTTTGCTATCCAAGAAAATGATGCAAATGTAAATTTGGATTGAAATTGTATATACAAGTAATAGATTTAAGATATTTCCTTTCAATTTTTTCGTTGGAAAATGTGCAGATTAAGCTTTTAGTGTGTGTAATTTTGTGATATCTTGACAAATTTTATAAAAACAACAAAACCAAAACCCTAATAATGTTGTATATCAACTTTTTTTCCCCCAAAGTGTGAAGAAAAACAACTTGAAAGAATGTAAAGCTGTAGATTTGCATGTGAATTTCTGCTGCTTCTCGTGCACTAAGGTATCGGGGAAACCCAGCCCAGTAAAGGCTGAAGTGGTTCTTGGAACGTGAGCCAGCTTTCTTCAAATTCAATATTGATCTGTTTTTTCGCATGACTGGGTATTTGTCAAAAAAAAAAAAGACAGGTGAATGATAAATATGGCTGAAAGTGAAGAGAGTGAATATTTTACCTGCTCTCTGTCCTGTTGGCCTCTATACAGCTACCTGCTTAGACAGTGTCCCTTTATTTAAATAGACAAAAAACCATCCATGGCTCTGGCTGCCTCCCAGGAATGCCCCTTTCACTTCCTATGGGCTTGAATCTTCCCTCTCTCCCCTTGCAGACAGGTGGAAAAGAATTATACTTGGATTACTGATGTTTGCACACTGAGCTGAGACCAAAACTGCTGAATTTCAGAATAAACCCCAAAGACTTTGCTGGCTAAGCAGCTTGTTTCTCTACAGGGCTTAAAGTGGTTAATCACCTTTCAATAACTGGCATACTTGTGGCAGAGCCATAAATTTGTCTTGGAACAAGCACATAGGTGTCCAACATCCTTTCTGATGCCTTTTAGGTCCATTTAAGCCAACCTTCCATTTGTCTGTCTTAAGACTGATTGTGTTCTAATAGTAGTCTATTACTAAACAGTTAGCAAGTCTTAGACCTTTCCTTGTCTAGAAATTCTCCCATGTGCTTATTAAAGAATTTTGTTTCGGTTTGCTTTCATTTCTTCTGTTGAGAAATGACTGTACAAATATTTCAAAACACTACCCTGCCTAAACTCAGTAAGATTTTTCTTTTGTCATGCTGAAAATACTGGATTCTAAAGGCTTTTTAAACAGGGAAGGCAGGCAAGACTCGATTGCTCTTGTTCCTGAGGGAGACCTGATCATGTTTCCCTATGATGAGCAGCAGTAGCCTGTCTGCAAGACTGATGCTCCTGGAGTTTAACAGGGATTTGGGTTTCTGTGGGAGATAAAGCATTAGAATGAACAGAAACCAGTTTGTATTCATAGCAGCCTCTACCCTGCAGACTTTGCTTCAGGCATTGCTGTGGTACTGAGGTGACAAACTACTCTGAGTTCTGGATGGAAGAAGAGACTAAGCGTTAGCCAATGTTCTTTTACTGACAAATCCCACAGCTATGCTAGGCTATACCTGTCACCTTAAAAGCTTTCTTCTCTGCTGTTCTCAGCCTAGACAGGTTTGGGGGTTTTGGGGGGGGCAGGGAGGGGGGAGAAATGCAGTTCCCTTTGCAACTTACACTTCCTCAACAACACTATGAAAATACAGCAGACAGACCAACCCCAAAACCTAACATTGTAATGGACTTACAGCTTTTAACTTGTCTAAGGTGTTAGTGTTCTATGACCTAAGTAACAAGAAACTTCAGAGTATAACTTGAATGGCAACATTATACCATTTTAAAGAAATTTAATCATGTCTTGTTATCACTTCCATGGTAGTGCCTTGGTTAGTACCTTCAAAGCTGGTTAGTTTTTTCTTTCTAGTAAAAAAAACAACACTAAATCATGCCTTCAGATGTGTAAAAGTAAAGGAAAGTGATTTCACTCTTGTGAAATGAGACAGGGAGTTTTTATACAAACAGTAATTGAATGCTTGTGGTTAAGTGACAAATCCAGACTTGCCCCCGGAACTTCACACCTCCAAAAGGCTTCATTTTCAGATGCTTAGAGCGTGTGCACTTGAGACTTTGCCTAGTTACCTAGAAAATGTGACAGGTCAATAAAATATGATCGTCACAAGAAAAAACCCCAAACCCCTACCCAAGTAAGCTTTGTAACCTGTATGGAAAGAATTTGATTTGTTCGTGAATTTTGGAGGAAAGTTGCAGTGCCAGACTAGACCTCTCTGAAACACATTAAAGTTGCTGCCTTCTGGTACAGGAAAAAAAATACCCAAAACCACAGCACTCCCCAAAGAGAAAGGGCAAGGAATGCTTTGGGTTTGTTTGGGGTTTTTTGTTTGGGTTTGGTTTTTTTTTAAGTTTTCAAGTAAACAACCCTTCACCTGCATTTGAACCAACCTTGGCACACACATTCTATGAAAGGCAGGCTTAGAAACCCAATCTGTAAATACCTGGTAGTAAACATTCAACCTTTAACCATAAATTAGAAGCCAGTGGAAGGATTTGCGAGTACCATTCATACTTAATTATTTATTTAGTTTCCATATTTAAGGAAGCCTTCAAGGCCACAGTTACCTTATTACTAGTGTCAAGTAGGAAAAGGAGAGAATAGCCAAAGCTAGAGCTGCAATTGCATCATTCCATTCGTGCCTGAAAGAGCAGTCACACAACAGTGATGGCAGGGTTTTTCCCCACAGCCTACGCTTTGGTCTGCAACATTAAAATGGGAGAGAACCTAGACTGCAAGGACTCTAAGGCCACAGGACTTCGTCACAAACACACTTAGTAAGTGAACTTAGCGACACTTCGGTACTGAGTTGCCAAATTAGCGAGCTACACTGCATGAAAAACTACATAGCTTTGTCCTAAAAAAATAAAACCAACCCCAAAGCAGAGCCAGAAGACCATTGTATTCAAAGTACTAGGTCTTGATCAATATTTTGTACTACTCTACGAAACAATGCATGTATTTCCTCAAGGAAATAAAACCCCCCAACCTTTTATTGTAGGGAAAACAATTATCAAAGAGACTCAAAACAAAGCATAAGGTTTAACTATTCCTTGACCTTTACACTGAAGACAGCAAAATCAAACTGGTTTTGCAGGAAGAAAAAAAAAAGTTGTACAATAGCTTAGAACTAAGATATTTAAAGTGAAACAAGATCAGAAGCAGAGTGCCAAACAGCTTTTACATGCTGTGTCCAACTCTGAAGGATAGAAAATTTAAAGCTTAGCCAAGGAAAAGTAGATCTAGCTCAATAAAAAGATAGAAACAAGTACAAGCACGTGCAAGGATAATTCTGTAGCCCTTAGTGGAAATTCAAGATGTTCAGCTCAAGTAACAACGTGGTACTTTTTTTTTTTTTTTTAAATCAAGAAGGTTTAAAAATAGATTTCCTGCCATAATGAAGCATTTTTTGGAAGCGGTGTACAAATGAGACAGAAGCGTCAAAAGAAATGACTGCTCAAACTAGTTTAACACGAAGTCTAGCCTAGGAAAACAAGTCCTACATTAAACTGGAAATGTATTTTGTTTCTAAATATAATGAGAAATACTCTTCTTCAAGTCCCTTATGTTGCTTAAACAAAATTTAACACATTGTCAGTATCAACCTGCCTGTCATGTTAGTTAACAGCGAATTTTGACCTAATGATTGACACAAACGTTACAATGATGATGAACGCCTCCATAAAACTCTATTAATTGCACTGAAGTTTTGATGGATCTGATGTTATTCTATATTATTCTTTGTATGTGTCAACTTTTTATAAAAATGTAAGCTGCAGTGCGCTTTAAAGCACCTTTTTTAGGTTGTCAGCTTTAAATCACTAGTGACTTTGTATGTAGGATGAATGAGGTTAATGGAGATCCAGTAGATATCAAAAGACAGGATTAAGTCTATGCCACACACTGCTGCCATAGGATGACAGTTTTGTATTCTTCACCATTAAGTTGCTTCAAAGCAAAACTCATCCTTCACCCATCTCGCTGTTCAACCAATCCTAAATTATGAAAGTAAAAATTTGAGCATCGTTCTTCTAAAACAGTTTAAAAAAAAAACAACCCAAAACCAAACAACAAAACTTCATGTAACTTGCCTGTGATTAACCTTCACTGCATTTCTTATAGCAAGGGAAAGGAAAAGGCTGCACTTAGGTTAGGAAGTCATGGCACATGCAAAACTACCCTTCCTTTTCCAGTAGGAAGTTTCTACATAAAAAGAGATACAAGCACAATAAACAGCTAACGCTACCGCTATGCCAGATGTAGCAATACCAATAGCTGTAGTGAGTGAAAAGCAGAGTAACTCACGGCAAGTGCCAAGAACCTCCAGCCATGACTTTGTACAGTAGAAGCTGTAACACATAATACGTGTATTTTTACATGGAAGCCTGGGAAAAAAGTATTTATCTGGCTGTCCTATCCAATAGTTGGGTAAGCTCCCTTTTCCTGCTCCACAGCTACACACATCTTGGTGCAACAGCTGGCGCAAAAGCTAAAAGTGAAAGGCACACTGTAAATGAAGCGTAGTGTAAAACCTTTTACAGCGAGATCTAGTTAAAAGAGCAAAAATTCCCCAGTGAAGCATCCAGATAAAGAACTGGCACTTAAGTACTCCTAGCTCCTGTCCTATACATAAAAGCTTTTCTTTATCCCTTGGTAGCCTGCACTGTTCCATCCAAAACACCTATTTCTGTGGTTAGTTACACTAGCATGCCCAGCATTTCAGCAGCGTAGGATGATGAGCAGACACCTGCAGAACTAACGTGCAAACCGAACTCTGGACACCGCACCAATGCTCAGCTTAGGAGGATGCGACCTAAGCTGACACCAGTGCTTCACTGAATTAGAGCCAGTAGCTGAACAGCTGCACACCTAATGAGATTGTTCAGCCTGTACCAGAACCTGCAAGCGTAACCTCCTAACTTCTGTGGAGAAACGGCTCCAGTTCTGTTACTTCTTCTGTGATAAAATTATTCCAGGCTTGGACGTGCAAGGAGAAGAATTCAACCTGCCATCTAGGACACGTGAGTTACACATGATTCAACGGAGGATTTTTGTTTATTTGTTTCATTTACATCAATATAAATCTCTTTCAGTCAAACAGTAATAAAAAGGAAGTAGTCCCTGGAATTTCACAGTTTACAGTTCAACAGAATGTATATATAGAAATCTGTTACTGTCAACTTGTCACAGGTGAAATCTGCAAACAGAGGTACAGATGTTAAGCCGTAAAGCTGCAAGTCATGAACTTACTGGTGTTACCGTTAGGAATTTAGCAGAACAGACGGTGAAACTTCTACAATACGTTGAGTGATACCCACATACGGATCTCCAGCGTTCTTGTCCTATTAGTGCCACGAGACATATTCCTTTTACTGTACATTACACGATTTCCTAAAATGCTTCTCCTTCATTTACGTTGCTTACTTTTTTTCCACCATAAATGCACTGGCATAGGTTTATTCTCTTAAACAGAGCTTACCTGAGTAAGTCTTCACGATTCTTCAAAAGCTGGGACTTGAAAGGAAAAATAACACCACAAGGACAAGGAACAGCATTAATAGCGGTGGACGTTTCATATCCGAGACTTCTTCCCCTTACTTTGTATTCCACCATACTCCAGCCCTCCTGAACAGCTTCTACATAAAGTCTGACAGCACATTTGGTATTGTACATGCTTTATTAAAATGGTACTCGTATTTACAATATCTGCAGAAACAATCCCTCCCAAGTCTTGCATTCAGACAGACACACACACATACACACGCGCGCACGCCCCTTCACTCTACAGGGTGTGAAGGCTATGCTCCCAAAAGTTAGGCAGCTTCTGGAAGAGGAGGAAGGGTGACTTTTTTGTGTGTTTGTAATTACTTAAAAAGAAGCATGGGAGTATGCATTTGGCCATCACAATGCTAATTTAAGTATATGTAGTATTAACATATGGCAGTAACACTGAGTATTCCTCTTTTACATTCTATACACAGAATGACATCAAGGTTTTCCAGTCAACAGAACATTCTAACTTCAGTCTCAATGCTGCTTGTAGTGACTATGAAACCACAATTTTGGGGCTGTCCCTTAAAACAATTCAAGTCTATGTAAGCGAAATAAGGCACAATTAATATTTGATTTGATTTGATTTAGAGGATGGGAAAAGGGGGGAGAGGCAGGCTTCAGATAATAGTTGTTGTAGAGGAAACAGTTTCACCCAATCCTTTTGAGAAAAGGATGAATTTTACCCCCATCCTAATCTACATGGACTTCTCTTAGAGAACTGAAGTATTCTGCCAGGGCTACTAACGCCCACATACAAAACAAAATTGGAAATTCACATTTTAACACCAGTTTCAGTAGTCTAACCTACTGATACTGATGCACATGAGTACGTCTGTCTTTAATGCTGAAGGAGAAGACACACATGAAACAAGATTCAAACCTTCCACTGAGCTTGAAGACTCACGTCTTTTAGAGAGCTTGTAATATACACTATTTGAAGGCTTCAGCTTACTGATAAAAAGGAATAGCGTTTTTGCCTTGAAGTCCCTGGCCCCTCTTCACTAACGAAGCCTAACCAGACATTACAAATAAACTGCAACAAAAAGTTTGGCAGCACAAATAATGTCTAGTATTCAAATCTTCATTTGTGAGTATATTATTTTCCTTGTACAAAACCTGTTGAATGTTTTTCGCAGCAGATGAACTGTACCCAAAGATGCAGGACATTCTGTGATGGGGAATAAGAGGTTGCAGTTCCGAAGGCCCCTGACTTTGGTTGTTTACAAAGTTCATTCCTGTTTAGTGTGATCCTTGGTATCTTCCTCATCTGTGTATTCTGATGGTTCTTCCCCTGGTTTTAGGAGTCTACCTACGTAGTCATATTTTTCTGAAAAAGATTTATGATTCCATTACAATCACATACAGCTGCATTTGCTAGTTAGCCTGCACTGCTGCAAATTCACTTTTTCTCCTACACACTAAGGTTCTGAACCCGAATCACTGAAATTGATGGCAACTTATCAGCAAGCTTAGCCTCCTAAAACAATCTTGCTACCATTGCTCCTCACTGCTTTCTCTACTCCTAGTACTTTGTTTCAATTCTCCCCCAGCTAATCAGGCAAGCTTTATCAGACAATGGCTGAAAACGCTGCTATTAAAACGGGCCCAAATTCCCTCAGCCTGTTTTGATTTCAATTAATGTCAAAAATGACTCCCCCTCCCTCCAGAGGCATACTTCCATACTTTTGAGAAATTATGTCAAGACAAACTTGTTCAATCCTTCATGCCAAAACAACTCTTTAGTCCTAATCATAACTCCATGGCATCCAAAGCCAACAACCTGCAAGCAGGAATTCCATCAGCTAAGCTACACTGAGATTCGAGAGTGAAATTCTGCGCTGAAGAGCTGAGAAGAGAACAGCTTTCTTGTATAAAGCTAACAGGTTGACAAAGCTATAGTGGGATGTAGTGGAATCCTCTCTATGGAAGAAAGGCCTGAAATCCCTGGTCTTTTCCTAAGAAAGTTACATTGCATTATTCATGTCACTGTCAACACCTCTTTAAAAGCTGCCCCAAGCCCAAATCAGTCATTTTTATTAAAAGCATTTTCTTAAGCTAAAGGTGTGCTGCTAATTTGAGAATTTACCTTTAAATTGCATTTCCCACTCTCTTACACTTTCCATCTGTACAGCATTTAAGTCCGATAGGTCATCATATTCATCTCTGAGTGCATCTTTATCTAGACAGAAAGTTGCTAGTCCCCTGGAGGCATCTCTGCCAGCAAATATTCCATATGGACCCTCTGAAAACAAAAAGACAAAATCGATACTTTCAAGTCTTTGTTTATAGTGACCAATCTCAGTTCTATAAATAGTCTGCCGAAGCCAAACATTAAACTTCCACAGTGATGGGAACAGCAGTAGTTTTAACGCCATGGCTGTTCCAACATTCAACAGCACTGCAATTCAATCTTAAGTATCACTAGGAGATAAAGTCTGCTGTGAGAAGCAGAACCAGGAAGATAGTTTTGAAGGGATATCTGGAAAAATCCCTGTCATTTGATGCAAGTCAGTTGATGTAAAGTCCAAAGGGACTGGAGGCTGGAATTCAAAAGAAACACACTTCTATTAAGCAAAGCATAGAATATTTACAAGTCAGGCATGAATAGAAGCAAACTGTAAGACATCTTACTTAGAAATCCATTGAATTTTAGCAATAAATAGAACTTAAGAGTGCCAATTAATAATTTTACTTCACTTACAGAACCACCACAACTTTCTACATACTTGACATACAGTGCATCTTTTCATGCATTTCTTACTTCTGTGGAAATAACCTCATTTATTTTGGGCAGCTTATCACCCACACACCTATTCTGTATTGTTCTTGAAAACTGCACAAATCTTCACGCTAGGAATGTAAAGCAACTACTTCCTTCGTGCTTTTTGACAAAGCGCCACAAATACGCTAATAAAATTTTGAGCAATGACTGTCAAATAAATATTATTACTAAGAGAACTGGATGATCTGCAAACCAACAACTTTCAGGACAAGGTTGGTAACTGGCTTTCCCAAATTTTAATGAATCTAAAGAACTTCAAGCATATTGTCACCTTAGATTTTCTTGACCTCAAAACAAATACCTTAATTCAGCTTAAATAAAACAAAACAAAACCAATTTAAAATTTTCTGCACTAACTGCAGCAGCTAAGCAACAGGGAAATGCCCAAGGCATTCTAAAGAGAGGTCACTACTTGAAGATAAACAGGCCAGAACCCTTCTCTGGCTTACCTCTCGGAAGATGACAGTGGCTGTCAGCCTGAAGAAAAGGCAGCACCCGTGGGCAAGAATGAACACAAGCAAGTGGCAACACACTGTCCTTCACCCCCTCTATTGCCTGCTGTAGCACCTCAGACCTCTTCTGCACCAGGACGAGCCACAGGAAATCATTCAGAAAGGCTGGTTTCCTCCCAGGCCGCTTGCTCCAGCCACCACACCTATCTGCTCTTGGTGGACACTGACTTCAGGGTTGAGACAGAGGCTGAATGCTGCAGGAAGAACTCCTGAGGCAGGGAACCCGAGTACCATATGGATTAGAAGAAACTACGTCCTCACCAGAACTGGTGTCGTCTCTCCGCCCCAGAGTGCTTGGCATTCTAAGTTGCTTACAGTCAAACCTGAGAACAGAAGGGTGTCTTGTGTGCCAAAGACAATTCCCTTGTCTCTCTGGAAATAAACCAACCGATTTAAAACCAAAGTTTCACAAGAAGTACACATCAGAGAAAGAACTATCAGCTGGAAGCTTGCACTTTACAAATCCGGCCGTAAGAGACAACCACAATGAGTAACAGCATCTTCATGCTCATCCTTTCAGATACTTAGCTCCAGGAACAACATTCGCAGTAACCACCTCTGGGATCAGGGACTACATTTGTGCTACTTAGGAGAAACAGAGTCCAGAGGGCTTGTGAACTCTATCTTTCCTATTTGCATCTTGAATTAGATGTTTATTTGAAAAACAGGATTCAGAGACTGAAATCAATCCTATACCAAGATATTTATCCATTTTGCATGCTCAGTCACTTCCCATAAAACAGGGTAAGAGGTCATCATTTGCAGCATAACATAGAGCTTCTTCAAACAAAAAGTCTTGCTTCACTCCAAAATAGCTATTGTTCAAGTGATCTAGTTTTTGGTGTTCTGAATGAAGAACACAGGAGCTATAAGCAACTCTTAATAAAGACCACAAGCGATCAGGAAATCCTTAAGAGCAATTATAAATTGCTACTTAACCTCCCTACCAACAGTATTTTGTCCCCAGCTTTTCCTTTCTCTGAAGTGTTTAAAACAACTATTTCCATAAACCCTACTAGCTACTTGTATAATGCGTTTTAAAAATTCTGGCTAACCAGAGTTAGAGAAGCATACTGTTCTCCTTCCCTTCTGCCCTGCATTTAGTGGTTTATGGAGTTTTACAGCACCTGCTGAGATACCACCTCTTGGTCTAGCAGCTTGATTCCAATTATTTCTATTAAAAAGAGAATTATATTATATTTATCAGATCAAGCCCTGAACACCCTTCCATCTCACTAATATACTTAGTTGAAAGCATGAATGCTTTTAGCATACATCGGTTTGCATTAAGATTAATGGATGCAAAGTTTCTGCAAATATATTGTAATGTCAGATGCTATTATACCAATTTTTTTTTTCTTTTCCAAAATTGAATTTAAATGTTAACATTCCAGCATGTTTACTACAGAAGTATTCAGGAGTCACAGAAAAACTGTTAAGCCAGGTCCAAGCACTCAACAGAATGCTAACTAATAAAAACAGCCTTTGGACTTGGTAGACAGCATCTCACAGCATCTCAAATTCCAGCTCTGCAAATGTAACTTAGAACTGTGTCCCATTCTTTAATCCTTTACTAAAAGGCAAATATTGAATTATGATTATTTAAAAAAAAAAAAAAAAAAAAAGCACAAGCCTAGCTTCACCTTAGTTGCAGGGTTGCTAAAGCAGAATTTCGGAGATCTCAGTATGAGCAATCTACTTCAAGATTTAAAGATTCCATTCAGATACTTTTACACTGAGATTAAGTACAGTATTTTTATATTAATATAGAATATACAGGACTGGGGTTTTGCTATAAGCCCTAGTCTATTATTCACTTTTACATAAATACTGGTGAAATTCTTAAAAAGTTATTTTGCATATCAGATTTCATTGCACTTCGAGAAGCATCTGGGAAGGTGCCAGCATAGAGAGCCCTGGGGAGAAAATATACTTCAAGAACATGATCCTGAGGTAGAGACATTAGTGCAATCCTAGACATACTCCCACCGAGTTCTTTCATGACCAGATGCAATCTACTCTGCAATCCCTACCCATAGTCCTTCTTTTCTTTCCTTTTGTCTGCCTACCTATTTAGACTGGCTCCTGTTCTAAATAATTGATTGCACCATGACATGGTATACATACTGAAGAGATTGCAAAAAGAGATGCTATTAGCATAGGTATGTATACCAAACTGATTTTTCGAGACCCTGCCACAAAATTTCAGTGGTTTTCTTTTGCAGTACCCCCAAATGAGCTATTTCATAGTCAAATATTTCTTTAAAAAAATCTCCTCCCACTCCTATTTGGCATCTTGCAACAAAAAAAGGAAAGTCGGAAGTGTCAAAATCCATTAAAACAGGTCTGCTACGTTATGTGGCTACACATAGCGACGAGCCTTACATGAAGGAAAACTTTGTTCTTTGGAGAATACTTTTCTTCCCATCACTGCTTTCACGTATTAGAACACTCTGTTTCAGAGCCTTTGTTTCTTTTAGCGCCGAGACCAAACAGTTATCAAGACTACATATTTGCCTGCGTATCTCCACATCTATACCACCACATTTACACAATGCCTTTTTTCCCCCCATATAAAGTCCTCATTTACCTTACAACTCTAGCTTGTATAAAGCATGCCTTTCTCTAAGCTACAATGCATGCAAAATGTTGCTAACCACCACCTGCAGATCCTCACTTTCTTTCAGAAACCAGTTAGAAATCTGGCAGCCTTGATGAATTTGACATCTTGTTCCAGCCTGACATTCATCTTTACTCACAAATGAACTGGGTAGCTTGAGAACTGGCAAGATCAAAGTCTCTTCAGCCAGTAAAAATACCTTTCCAATTCCTGCACTCAGGATTACTGCATCTCCTGGCCCTGCTCTGGTTCTCAAATGAAGATTTAATTTCTCTTTGCAGACACCTTAAAACAACAGCAGGCAAAGAAAAATAAATTTAACATTAAATCACTGTATTTAAAAAGTTAGGATATGAAGCTGTCCAAGCTCAAGTTTTTATGTGGAAGCACTGCTTCTATTCACTTGCTCCAAAACAGGCTAAACGGTATCTTGGAACAGCACGTTTCAATTTTCAGCCAGTTCGGCCAATAGTTCCCCCAGCAAAACCTATGCTGGTGTTCAACTTTTGAGTAGATATTCTTGGGTTTATCAGTGAGGCTAATCTGACCATTTCAGTTCTATGCTAGCTTTGCAGAACATCCCAGACTGTTGCTCCAAGACTAGTAATGAAGGTGTACGCTGAACTTTGGACTGCTCCAACTGTCAGCACAGGGACTGCGCCACAGATAGCCACATGTGGACTTTATATCTAATGAAGTGATTTGTAATCTATGAATTGTATGCATTCTCGCAAGGCCCATACGAGTTCTCTGAAGAAGCCACACAGGTTAACAAGGTTCAGTTTTAAACCAGCTTTGGTTTCTTCAAGTAGTCAAAAAACACTTCCAAGCAATCACCAAATATTCAAAGCATACCAGATGTTCTTTGCATCTGTGGGCTCCGTGCAGCCACTGGAAATAAAACCCAGTTTTGTCTGAAGCTTAGAAATTAATGGACAACATTTCTTAAACTGCAGGCAAGAATAAAGACTCATCTCTCCTTTAATGTAAGTTAAAGGAACAAAGGGAGACAGACCACAAAATTATTGACAGCTGCACTAATCTACCACTTTGTCTACCTTTTCCACTCCAAATCAAAGCAAAATCTCCACTGTCTGTTTAAAATTTTCCATCTGAATCCTGACACGTTTGTTCAGTGCTGCATCTTTTATGAGGGAATGAAAAAGCTACAAATTAGACAAAGCCACTTTGAGATGCAGCTTGAAAGCAGAAGCTTTCTAATAACATTTATCACTGGGAATTCAAGGTGACATAATGTCAACTTTACTGCTCCAGATTTGCATGAAAGGGAAGATCTGGGTCAATTTTAAGTTACAACTTGCATGGAAAGTAAGCATTCTTAGGAGAGCAATCCACAAAGTCTACATGCTAAGATGGGAACTGCTTAGAAAGAGGGGTCTAAACCCGACTTCTTAGGCACAAGCCCAGAGGGCCTCGCGCTCTCTTTTGCTTGCTTCCTTTTTAACTCTGTGAAAAAAAAATGCAAGAATCAATGACCCAATTTCAACTAAAGGGACAGACAATGAGCGCTGCTAGGAGAGCCTGTAGTTCAGTAGTCGGGAGATTCCTGGAAGACAGCTCCATACCTGAGGAGGACCTAGATCCCACATCTTGCTTTAGTCAGAAATGCTCTGGCCACTAGTTTATTTCATAATAAGGCAAGCAACGCTGGCCAGGTTTTTTGATTAAATGAAAGAGAGCTACACTGCTATGTACTGGATTTAACATCTGTATGTCGTTAACAACGATGCCACTGTCACATCCTAATATATCTTGCTTTGAGCATACCTGCTTGATCAGGCCCGTCAAGCCTCAGGTGACTGGAGCCTGAATGGTTTAATTAGGAACTAGGGATTTACACAGACCTTTTATCAAGACACAGTTGTTCAAGTTTTAAGGAATATATTCAGGTTATTAAAAAAGGAAAAAGAAAAGAAAAAAAAGACAAAGACAGAGCGGATAGACACACAAAGCAGAAGCAGAGGAGGAGACAGAGTGGTGCATCTTCCTGCACAGAATGACTTCACTGGCCCTGCTCTCTGTGAACATGGACTGAGGGCTTAGAACAACCCCTTCATCCTGGTGGCAAGGGCACTACTCCCTTTAATTGGAAGTAGGGAAACAATCCCTCACCCAAACACCTTTTTAGTTTTACTACTTCTGGTAGGAACTTAGCTTCTTTATTCAGAAACGCTGTTTCTTTGAAAAGCTGAGTCCCAGGGCGAGAGACACCTCCATTACACAGACACCAAATTGCTGACAAACATCAAAAACACAGAGAAGATACACACCTTACAGGAAGCACTCCTTTTCCCCCAGTCTTGTCATCTGTACTTATCTGTAAACCCTCGGCCTGTTGTGTTCTTAAGATAAGGCCACCTGTAACAGAATTCTCGAGACACAACATATATGATGTCCCTCCTGCAATATTTCACTCTAACCATAGACCCTTGTAAAGGATGTATTGAAAAGCATCAGTGCCATCTTTTAAAGAGAGACACAATGAAGTTTACAGCACTCAATTTCAAAGGAAGTCTGACAGCATCACATTATTTTTACACAAATGATGGGGAAAAAATGGCAGCTGTTTACTACAGAATTTTTCAAAGTATTTAACATCAGAAATCATGGTTCTTAACTGGATTTGCAACATGAAATAAAGGTAATTTTCCCCTCATGAAAAATGAACTATGATGGAAACTTTTGTGGAAGGAACTACTACTACCTAATCTACTCCTCTTGGCAAACTGAAAAGCAGAAATCTTCATGACATTTTGCCAGACAAGAGTGGGATGAGAAATGAGTTGACAGTGACAATGTACTGCGGCAAAGGAAAGTCGGGAAATTGATTTTTTTAAAATCATGAAACATTAAGAACCAAGAAGTGACGTGGAACAGTTGTGTACACTGGATTCCATATAATCTTGCTTTGTCATGCTCCAAGCTGTTATTTTTCAGAACTGCACAAAGTATTTCGTAAGTTAATCAAAACCCATTTACAGCATTATCTTGGCATGCCAATTTAAATGTTAAATATTTAAAATTTGCTAACAGTACTTCAACTCTTCCTATGCCCTTCTATTGACCAATATACTACCAGGAAACAAACATGAAATTAAATGTTGCGATAAATAAAACAGTAAAAACTGTCTCTCACTATAAGGCTATAAAACCAACACAGCACACACTAAAGGTATTAATCATTAGACTCTAAGTCATGAGATGTGATTACAGATGGGGAAATCACCCCAAAACAGCTTCTTCAAAATTCTGGTTACATGATATTTTTAATAGTGAGCCGCTAATTGTTTACTTTATTTCTTTTATAGTTTGTGGGTGATAATGGAAGAGGTAATTAATTAAAATTAATAACCAAGCAAAGCATTCTAGGACACAGACTCATTTGGCACAAATAGAGGTGGTATTTAATACACCTAAAAGCGAAGTGTTGAAACTAAGCGTATACTTGCCGGAGAGAAGACTATCCCAGGAAGCAGCATTTTGGAAAAGAACGTGGCACGTAATGTTTTAAATTACGAGTTCAGTGTAAGCAAAGTGATTTTTTGGAGGCACAGACAGTTAAACGTGTGATATAACCTCTTCTCGCTCTTAGCTAAAATGCATTAGACATTCCAAAGACTAATAGGATACCAATGAGATAAATTGTGGAAGGCTTAAAGAAGACAACATGAGAAAAACCAAAAAAATTGGAAAACATTTCCATTAAATATTCAAGAAAGTGAAGTTTTCAGTCATGGCTGTTTGAAAGGATGGCTACAACAGTCTATCAATTTTTAAAAATATCTTAATTGTATGTATGTAAAGGGCTCTTCAATGAAACAGACCAAAGTGTAACAGGATTCAGTGGATGGAAACTTAGAAACAGGAGAGCTTCTAATAGGATCAGAAGCTTGGTGGGAACTTTAATGGAATCTCAACTGCTGGACAAAAATCTGGACTAGATGACAATTCTGTGTGTTTTTAGCTTTCTGCTATAAGTAGAGAAATAAGGAACACCTTTGCATCCAAACTACACTGAAGGAAAAAAAAAGAACAGACCTCAATTTCAAGACACCAGAAGCCTTCTGAGACAGCCACGTTATTCAACGTTAACCTAGCAGTCAAGACATCCTTAAGATTTGATAGTGAGCCCTCAGCCAATGCTTTCTGCTGCCTTCAAAGCTGCAGCACTACTTCACATCAGTACCTCAACAAAGTACAAAAGGCTCACAGTCCAAGCCTGCAATTTACAGCAAAGCCAGTGCCCTCAACTGTTTCTTCTGTTAGACAAAATTTGGCTATGGCTTTGTTGGTAAGCTTTGCACTTCTCTTGCTATACTCCAGCTATCAGGTGTAAAATTACCAAGAGAACTGCTGTGGACATATGGCTACTCTGACTGAAGTCTTTCTGAAAAGGTCTCAACCAGGTGTAGAAGACTTTTCCACCTAACTCTTCTCAGATCTTTTAAGGCCCGCAAACCACCTGCTAGCTTTTTTTCTTTTCAGCCACAAAACAGTTGCAAGAAAATATTCCCCAACATGCATCCATACAGGGAAACCACATCAGCACAATTCAAAAATCAGCACACCTGGCAGAAAACACACAGCTGATGATGTGCAGGTTGAGCACCACTATCCTAATGTGCATGGACCCAAGCAACAGAGATCTGAGAGACAAAGATGATGTCAGTTCTGTTATAAAAAGGCAATCTTTCACTACAGGGAGGGGAAAGAAAAAAAAAAAAAAGCAGCCTTTGTCCCTCTCCACAAAAAGCTGGAAGCACTGCTTTAGGGAAACCAGCTGCTGCCAGTTATCAAAAAAGCAGACTGATGTCCTAGAACATAAAGCTTCAGCTTCCTCACAGTAATAGACCTCCAGAAGTTGACGATGTGAACCAGTGATGACATCTACAGTGGAGAGTCTAAACTTAATTTACATTTGATACACAAAAGAGCTAAAGTGAATGTTTAGATTATGGTTCAGTATTATTTCATGGAATAATTCATGAAGCAATCCGTCAACTCACTGGTGTTTTAAGTTTCATGTAGCATATGTATTACCTGCATTTTATATCAGTACATAGGTCTCAGTTTAAAAACCCCTCAAGTGAGAGAGACAAAAGAACTAGCCCGGTTAAGCGTTATGAAAGCTGCAGCACACCAGACTGCATTTTCTTAGCTTTACTGGTCAATAAACAAAATAAGGCATGGCATGGTAGTTTAGATTCCATTGTTAACTTTTACAGTACCCAGTAAGAAAAGCATTTTGATTCAGTTATGGCAGTTTCAACTTCTGCGAGTGGTAGCAGAGCTGGTATCACAAACTTTGAGGGTAACCAGAGTTACAAAACACTGGGCCAGTTCAACTGTACAACTGCTTGTCACTTCCCCAGTAAGAACCAAAGACTTGTAACATGCCAGTTCTGTATTTTTCTTTTTGTAACCTAAGATTATTAAAAAATAAGAATAATCATTACTTAACTTGAACTATTTCCTGGGGGGTGGGGGGAAAATATCCTCTCTCCTCCACCCCTCATATGAGGGCACTTGCCATACCTACTATGAAAACTCCTGCATAATTTGATTAGGTCAAGTTTTCCAAACCACCATTGTTTAAGGAAGAAAATTATCAGCAGTCACAACCCTCATTTCCTTTGGCATCAGATGTGAACACAGGGCTCACTAGTATGTTTATCCACCTCATTAAAAAGAACACTGTTTATTATGAGAAAATATGCTGCAGTTTCACCACCTATGAATCTGTGAATACATAAACATAACATTGCATTTGAAGAACACTTTTCTGAACCTTTTAAGTATACATTTCTGCTCAAAAAAACTGTACTATCTGTTTTTCTACTTAAGAGATCAGGTTGATTTCTGCACTCTTCTCAACAGTAGCAACATATCAGTCCCCGAGCCCTCCCTGCTTGCCTCTACCCTGATTAAAATTCATACTCAATATGGCACTGGCACCTAAATAAGTAACCAGCTGGTTTTTTTCTTTCCTGAACCGTAAGAGCTATAACGAAGGAAGCACTGCTCAGTTGCACTTGGGAAACCTACTAGAAAAGACAGAAGAAAAAAAAAAAAAAAGAATTAAACATTGCACATCCAAATCCAGGCAACTGGAAAAACGGATGCCTGACGAGCACCTGAACAGAACCCAGACCCGCTTCGCATCACCTACTTTAAAACCACCGTTAGGCCCCAGGCAGGCAGGCAAGCCCAGTAAGGGGTTGCGGACGACCGCGACCAGGGCCGGGTCGCGGTTTGCAGGGCTGCTTCCCATCTGACACCACCACGGGCAGCCGGCGGCCTTATCACGCGTGAGATAAACCCAAGGCCCCGAGTGAAGCCACCAGCGCTGGAAGGCAGCGACGCCTCCCCGAAACCCACCGCCCCCCAGGACGGGGTGGGGGGGAGGAGGCCTGGGGGCCGTCAGGGAAGATCCCCCCCCCCCCGCCAACGGCGGCCGGTCACGCCCGCCTCAGCCGTCTCCCCCCCCTCCCCAGCACCGCCCCCGCCTCCCGGCAGCGCCGCCCGAACGGCAGCCGAAGGGGCGGCGCGGAGCCCCCGCCCGGCACGGCGGGAAGGGCGGCTTCCTCCGAGGGACCCCCCCCCCCCCGCTCCGTCTCCGTCCCCTCACCGGGCCCGTAGAACTTGCTGCCTTTGGTCACGTCGAAGACTTTTCCGTTGACAGCCAGGAGGATACGAGGGTTGCGGGCCCCGTCGAACTCGCGCAGCTGCTCCAGGGAGAAATCCCGCCGCTTCATCCGCGGCAGAGCGGCGGCCTGGCTCTGCCGCGCCGCGCCCCCCGGCCCGCTCCGCGTCCCCCAGCGCAGGTACAGCCGGTAGGCCGCCAGCAGCGCCAGCGCCAGCAACCCCACGTTCAGCAGCATCTCGCCGCCGCCCACCACCGCCGCCGCCGCGCCGGCCGGCGCCTCCCCCGCTCCCCCTAGGCCGCCGTCGCTGCTCCCCTCAGTCCTTAGCTTCCCATCCCCATCGTCCGCCATCACTGCCAGGCCAGCGCCTGCCCGCCCGACGGCTCCGCCCCTAGCTCGCGCCCGGCGAGACGCCAGGCGGCCGGCCCCGCCCCGCCCGCCCACTTCCCATTGGTGCCGGGCCCAAGGCGGTACCCGCCCCCGCCGTTGGGTGCGCGCCACGCCCCGCCGCCCCTTCAACGGCTTCTCCGCTCGCGAGAGGTGGTGCGGCCGGCGCGCCTGCGCGGTCGCCTCGCCTCGCCCCGCCCGCGCGGCAGGGCGGCGTTGGCGGGAGCGTCTCGTGCGGGGCGGCTCGCCTCAGCCGCCGCCCCGCTTCCCCTCACGGGAGCGAGCGAAGGGGCACCGCCGCCCCGCTTCCCCTCACGGGAGCCAGCGGGCACCGCCGCCCGCGGCGGTGAAAGCAGAGCGCGGGCGGGAGGGGGCTGAGGGCAGCGGGGCTCGACGGCGCCGGTTGGCAGCCTCTGAGGGCGGCGGGGCAGCGCGTTAGATCCGCGGCGGGGGGGCGGGGGATGTTCCAGGACGTGCGTGCTTCCCGTCGCTGAGGAAAGGGGTCGAAGGCCGGCGGCGTTAGCCACCGCGGTGCGGCCACGTTGCGCAGCGCCCTTTCGGCGGCTGCTGAGTAAGCGACACGTCTGCTGAGAGGGCTGGTGCGGAGGTGGTGCTGCTGTCCGCTTGGGTGAAGGCAGGCGTGCCCCTGAGGTGACGCAGCAGCCAGCCGTGGAGGGAAGCCTTTGGAGGTAGCTCAAGGGACTGCTTGGTGCGCTCCACTGCTTAGGGTAAATACACCCTTCCAGTTTTTGCCGTCAGAAAATGGGATGGTTACTAACAGTAGGCTAATCCGCTAGAGTTACTCCTTGCGCTGGAAAACATAGCGGTGGCAGCACATAGGTGGCTTTAGTGTATCCTGTTAAGTACAACCCGTGCCTGGGAGTGAGTTTGCTCAGTTATGTGAGGAGAAAGACAAAGCTTTTACTATTTTCAAGGAGAGAGTGGGTGCATGTAGCTCATCTCCGTAGGGCGACGCTTAACTGCAGAGAAGACAAAGACCTGAGCAGAATTTAGTCCTTCTGTTCCTCAGACCTCATGAATGTGTTCCCAAGCAAAACTGTCTCTCTCATCAGATGATGCTCAAGACCCGCTCTACAAGTGTGTAACTGGGTCTAGGGAATGTAAGCCACCCTCCCTACAGTTGGAATGTGAGGAGTACTTGGGACTTCAGAAACATCGTTATTCCATGTAACCATGTGGTGCTGAGGCATCCCTGCCTAATAACATCAGCCTTAAGAATAATTCACAATTAGGTAATGCAGTCACAAAAGTTGGAAAACTCAGATGTTTCCACAAAAGCTGGTAGATAGTGCAAGAGACTTAACCCAGTGGAAAATAACATTAATGGTACTTAGCATTTACATAAAGCTCTGCGTTTTCAACACCCTGTCTAATGATTAGGTTTAATCTTCTACCCTCTGAGACAGTTCAGTAATGACTACCTCTGTGGGGAAACGAAGTTTTTGCCGGTTAAAGACGTGCAATTATAATACTACTACTACTACTGTTCCTCTTAACCAAGCAGACTCTATTTAATATATGTCTAAGTAAACACTATTAAGAAAGTCCTTTTATCTCAACAAGTCACTGCTTGATTGTGGTTAACAACAGTTTTTATCACAGAATTATAATACATTTGGTTTGTCTGGGCACAGCTATGGTGCAGGTCAGAAGAAGATGGAGTTGTACTTCTACCTCTGAACTTCCTTCCCTCACAAGTTTAATTTAGATTTTCTACAACATCTTACTATGTTCTCGTAACTTCCTTTGTATTTTAAAGATGGGTTCAGAAAACAAAAACAAATAGTAAGAGATGTGAAGTACTTTTACGCATCTTCCTACCAAGATCTTATCTCTAAATTCATACAGACTGGCTAAATAATTCTAGACATTTCTTTGAAGGCACATGGTGTTCCACTGCATCAATGTAAGTGTTCTGCTATATTCTGGAAGGAATACTTTCAGAAATTGGCGTGGCTACCGTAAGAATTCTAGACTTCATTTGTCTGTTCTGGATGCCTTCTTAAGAGATTATATTGCTACCTGGGCTTGGCTAGGATACTTTGATTTACTCCTGTGAGCCTTGGATCTAGCACAGCAAAATGGTGGCTATTTTTGATCCCCAGCTAAGAGCTGGAAACCAAGAGGAGTTCCAGGAACCTGCCCTAAGGAAGTGAAATCGTTTGAAAGACTGAGTTTAGAAGAATTTTACTTGAAAGAATTTGAACACTAGAAAATAGACAAATACATCAGAAATAGTATAACACAAATACTAAACATACCAAGTATACTTGGATTAGAACATTTCCAAACCTAGCAGATAGAAACCATGTGTAGGTTCCAAACTGGAGAAACGCTGGCTGGCTGGTCGCCCCCTTGTTAGTGTACACCTCAGACAAGCCCAGATACAAAGTGCCAAGGAAGTTAAGGTCCCAGTGCAGCCGCAGGCACCTTGAATGCCAGAACACCATCATTAGATGGCAGAGGCACTCATGATCTGCTAACTCAAATATGACAAGCAAATGTCTTCCTGTCTTGGGGCAGACTAGTTTCAACTTCAGTCAAATTTTGTTACTCCGCTGTTAGCTTTACCTGCCAGAGAAATGCCAGAAAAAACAGTTTCTCCGCTATGACTGCTTCCAGTGTTTCTTCCTCGCCTGTCTTTGGTTTGCCAAGACAAAAAAAATCTGCCCTTGTAAAGTATAAAAGTTATGGTCTATAAACATATGACTGGTAACAGGTCCCCAAAAGTCTCTTAGCATTACTGTGTTGCTTCCACTGTTCTTTATGTGTGGTGCTTTTGTTGTGAACAAATCTTATTTTTGATCTAATTGACAGCCAGCTGTCACAGATCCTGATCCATGATTGGGCAACCCAGGTATTGCTAATGTATTTAATTGCGAGTGTCTGGAGTAATTACAGCAATACGATTAGAGGAGTGAAAGGAAAATCAGACATTCTGGGCTACCTGTGGAAAAAAACCCTCAGAGTTTTCCAAATTCTGAAATTAATGCACTGCTAATTCTTTCGTATGGATTTGATCTGAAGAGCAAATGAAGTAGTAATACTTGCGTATCACGGTTTCCCATAAAGAGCTTAGTGAGCCCTGAATAAACACGTATGAAAGAATATTGCCAAGTTTCCAATTACATATGTTACAGCTTTTGTTGTTCTAGAGTATTATTTAATGTTATAGTTTTTTTTACCTAACAAAATTTGAAGAATACCTAGAAAATGAATAATTTATCGCTATATTCATATGTAATCTCGTCTATTGTTACTTGTTTATCCTCTAGTTTTTGGAGGCTAATGGCCATTAAATTTCAGAGCAGTCTCTCTGCCATATCTGACATGATTTATTCTAGCAACAAGGAGAAAACAGTAGTATCTTTTAAAGTTATTTGCTCACTGGTGTTAGATGTTCAATATTTTTCTACATCAGTATACAATTTCTTCAGAACAGAGCCTTCTGTGCTATGATGTGTCACATATACTATGACTGACTATTGCACTTTGTGCTAAGAATTTCACAAATAGATCAGTTGCCACCTTCTTTTTTTGCTCCACATATGAAATAATTCTCTAACATATTTTTTTAGAGAGAAGCAGGTAGCATGCTTCTGGATGACCTTTCCATTAGGAGGTGAATGCCTCAACTAGAATTGCGTTCTTCACTTTTTATTTTCAAACACTGCTTATTACAGCCTCTGGAAAGAGGACTGAACTCAGTGAAAAGCACAATGAGAGCACAACTTTACAAACAGAAATCAAACTCTGATGCAAGCCACTATCATGGCTGAAGTTTATTTTCCATTGATTTTGAAGCTGAAGAAACATCTGTTATCACACAAACACAGGCTACGTTCAGGACGGATGAGGAGGTGCACTGTGTGTAAAGGAACATAGGGATGTCTCAGTAAATTTGGAATAATAGAACAATCAATCAGCTCCATTGATTTTGGATATTTTTAAACCCAGCTTAATGTATGGGATGCACTGATGATTTTGTTTTAAGCTGTTTTAAGCAGCTTGGAAATGCTTACTGTTGAGGTCGATGCCATGCTTGATGTCTTATTTCAAAATAGTATCTGCTTACATTCCTTAACCCATCTTTATTTCATATTTATTTTAAGTGCTACATGTAGGCTCATCTAAAAATTTTTAACATCATGTCACAAGGTCTTTTAATGAAGGGATGCTGAATGCATACAAGTTGTTCAGAAATTTTTGAAAAATTTGAAAATATAGTATGAATAGCCGTATAGCGAAGTCCATATCAACCCATTGTGCTCGTTTTGGCTAGGACAGAGTTAATATTCTTCATAGTTGCTGGTATGGGGCTCAATTTTTCATTGGTAAAAAGTCTACTATTAGTTTTTAATCTTTGTAAATGGTGTGGTACCTGAAGTGCCTGGTTATAATAGCACAGAAAGAGATTAAGCTAATCTCTAACAAAACAGTTGGATTTTGTTCATCCATTAAGAAGTTACTCTGTCTAATGGTGTTCTTCACAGAAAGTCTCTATAGTCCAGGCTGGGACCAGCAGAAACCTGTGAGCACCAGTTAAGCGCTGACCAGATGAGGAACTGGTGGTGCCTTCCTACAGAGCCAGAGGTAGGTTTGCTGCAACTGGAGCTCAGCTTGGTGTAGGAGCTGAGAGCAGCTTTCCTTCAAAGGTGGAAAGCTCAGGTGACCCTGGCTCTCAGCTCTTGGACTCACAGTGGCTCTGGCATGTATTATTCCAAATCTGGTCAAGTAAATTACTGACCTGTATACTGGAGATACATTTTCAAAAAACATATGCATTTGCAAAGGCAAGTTTTTAACAAAACAATTTATTTGGGATATTTGCAACTGTATGTATGCGGCTGTGTTTCAAATGTTAACTTCAGGACTGCAATAATTAGGCTGTAGTGGAACGGCACAGCCGTTTGGGCACAGCCATCTGTAAGCAAGAAGGTAGATTTTCAATATAAATAGGCCACACTCCTACACTAATTATGTTTTCATATTTGACTGTAGATGCTTATAGGACAAATACTAAATGCCCAGGCCTATTATTAGATTACATAACCTCATTGTATTGTGGGATATATCTGCTGAAAGTGTGGACACTATGTAAGAGCTGCAGAATATTCTTTAGCTGGTCTCCATAAAGGAACACAAGACAAAAATAGCAAGTTACACAGACGTAAGAGTGCAGCAAGGGGACTGGGGATGAGACGTGTCTAGAGGCTTGGGAGGTAGACTATTTGCTGGTGCGTTGCAGTTCATGAGCTCAAGTATAGCCTTGGCACTGGTAGTGTATGGCACTATAAATAATGGAATAGTGTATGTAAAATGTAGAATTAAAGTCAGAAAATAATTTCGACTCCTTAATGCAGCTGCAAATAATTTTAGTATTTCCATTCTTCCAACTCAGTTCTCAACCGTACAGGTATGACCTTTTGCATACTGGGCAGAGTCGTACCATGTGTATTTTACTGCAACACTGGCAAACCAAGCACTTAAGTAACCAGATTATGTTTATCTGTGCAGTGACATAGTTAAATCCCATGAAGTCAATAAGAGCTTTTCCAGTGGCTTTAATTTCACAAATTTAATAATAGTAGTAACCTTGTCTTGGTTTTAAAAAGAGCTGGGTTGGTTGGTTTGTTTGTTTGTTTGCCCCATAGGAAGCACCACTAACATAGACACTTCATTTAATTTTGTCCTGGTTCATCACAGAACTAATACTGATTTAGCCCAATTTCAGTTGATGATTTTTTTGCATTTTAACTCTGTGTTGTGATTATAAGATACTGCTGTGTTTACATGTACATTTTGTTCTGTAGCATATCACTCACGTTAAAAATTCTTATGGTAATTTCCTTGGTTCACCACAATCATAATGTGTGAGGTTGTCCACAGGTGTCTACCTCAGCTGCTGTTCTTTCTGGGTTAGTGTTGATGGACAATGCTGCTAGCTGTGAGTTAAAGATCACAAACAAAAGTAGGCCACTGCTGGCATTCCTCCTATTCTGCGTTCTTGTATCTCTTTGTCCTGCTTGCCTGCCTTTCCATCTCAGTTCCATTAAGTCTTTGAGGCATTGTATATTCTGTTCAGTCTTAAATCACAATTATTTTTTTTTATGGACTATTACAGGCTACTGTTCAGAGAGACAGCTAACAAACCCCTCTTTTGACAAGCCAATGATTCATAGCAGCTGACCATAGAAGCAGACCTGTGTTTGATAAGCAGTGGAGGGAAATAGACTACACAGGGCAATTGTGGGTTCATTTTAGAAATGGTCGCTAGCTATCCTACGAGATTTCAGCAGTGAATTCACTGGTGCCTCCACAGGATCAAAGTGAAGGAACCAGTGTTTCAAGCTAATGCACATTTCTTAGCCATATCTGTTACAGTGTTGGTTTTCCTAGGGAGATTGGCTTCTGTTAAGGGCAAAAGCCATTTAAGCAGCTTATGCAGGAGTTTATTGCCTCTCTTCCATCCCAAAGTCCACATCATTATTGAGGGGGGAAAATGGTAAATACACAACCAAATGTAAATGTGTCATAGTAGTGATTTAATGATTTTAAATAGGCATACGTGACCATTCATATGATTAGATGCCTTTTCTTTAGCGTGTTGTCACAATCTGTAGAACTACATCATTCACACATAATGGGAAACTGAGATAGAGTTAAGTCATAACTTGGGCTACTGATAATAGACCTCTTCATTGGACAAAACGTGTCAGGGTTCAAAGTCACCAAAAGTCAGTCTGTCATAGGTTTTTTGGGGTTGCTTTTTGTTGTTTTTTTTTTTTTGAGGAGAGTATGTGAAAACTATGCACACATGCAGCTCCTGTTCTTGGCAGCTGTTCATAGTGAGGCGTAAATTGCTGAAGTCCTCTGTGGCAAAGTCCATGTTTTTCATTTTTTGCCCTTTCTTTTTCTATTTTTTGATTTTTTTGATCAGGAAAGGGGGGGGAGTTGCAGAATACAGCCAGATTATACTTATCAGGTAGCAGGAATTACATCAGCAATTCATCAGTAACCTTTAACACTTTCTAATAAATAATACTTACAAACTTACTGTGCAGCCAGAATTTTGGTCGATTTGTTTAGTTAATAAGGTGAATTTTGCTGGGTCACCTCTGTTATTAATACTCACATTCATTGATACGTGGTATTGTTACCAGGGTCTACAAAATGTTTTTATTGGCTGAAGAAATTCCTCTACTGGAACAGAATACCTTCTCCTTGCTTAGATAGACAGCATAGCATTGTGCTAAAATTTGTAAACTAGGGCCTTTATCACAAAGAAGCTAGGCAAGTTTTTTCTTCTGAATTTCTGATTAATGAATTCTCTTTCTCTAATTTTGCAGGTACTCTGAGTATGGATGGGCCAGTTAGGAGACTGAGCAAAGCCATTGCTACAGATAGCAAACAAGTGCATCTCATTGCCAGTGACGTTGCTGTGGAGATGCAAAAGAAGAACACCAAATTCTAAGACTTGCTGCAGGTACAACAGGAACAAGGGATAAGAAACTGGCAAATTAATTGCATGAGAAAAAATGAGGAAAGAAGGCGCTTGTTAGAAGGGTAATGAATACTTTCCAACATCTAAAGTTTATGTGCAGATACAGATTCTATAAAGACTAATGACGAGGTCCCTGAGCATAGCACATAAAAGTTATGACACTGCATTTATAGACTTTATTTTCACAGATTTCACTTTAGCTTTAGTTTGCACTTGGCACGCCAAACTATACTAGGTAGTTAAAAAACATTTCTTTTGTTAGCCAACAGCAGGTTTGATAGCATTGTTCTTAAACATTTCCTTTTGTATGTTTCTAATATTAATGGAATTGTTTGTTTATTTAGGCACCGGTTGTCCACTTAGTCATAAAGAAATGGCTGTTATGCCACAATGTTTTAAAGAAGAGTAAAGCAACCAATCTGTAAGATCAGATACAACAGCATCCTGTGCTCACAGAAAAGTACACACCAAGATTTATGTTTAATTTGACATGTAATTAAAAAAAGCAATCAAGCCTTATCCCATGCATTCCATACAATTAATCTGGCACTATACAACTGTACGAATTTATAGTCACCTAACCTAAAGCTTAGGAAAAAATAAGCACCCCAGGCCTCTATAAGCCTCATAACAAATGTGTATAGCATGTTCCAGAGCATTTTTCTAGCCAAAAAACCCACCCTATATATTAGCAATAAATTGTTCCCTAAAATGGCCTCATCTGAATACACATAGTCTATCTAATTTTAGTCTTCCTGATTTCTTGTGAAAGGTACAGATGCTTCCCAGAAGTGTGAGTCAGCTCAGAACAACTAATTGCAAAAGTTTACAGGATCCAAACCTTGTCAGAATCCTCACTTTCAGTTTCTCAAGTAATGGTACAAAATGAAGTATGTCATAAACTTGCGTAAACTATTTGTAGTATAAAAGGAAGAGTTGTCTTGCCTTCCAAATGCATGTTCTACTTCAGCAGTGGCTAAGAACATAGCTGCTTTTCCTGTGCAGGCCCCACCTTGTCTGGGACTTGTTTCTGAAATAATGTCAAGAGAAGGTAAATGAGGTTTACCCAAGTATGTTAACAACTTCTAACCCATTACAAGCAATGCCACTGGTTCTGAGCAAGGTTCCAGTTTGTCTAGTGTCTTGTCAGTGCCTGCCACTGTGAAGTAGTATTTTTGACATAGGTGTGACCAAATTCCTCAAGACATTCAGAAAGAGTTATATTTCTTCCAGTTAATGCGGGCATTAAAACTTTTGGGAGGACAATTACGGGCCCAACTTTTTTTGTGGGGGAGTACTCCCTATGCTAGGTTACGAAGGCAACCCTTATGTGAGAAGACACAGCCATATCCTTTTGGGAGTAGTCAAGATCCTGTGAAGAGAGGAATGTTAATTATTTTGCATATAATATATACATTAAATATTTAATGATTTGAAGGACAACTGGAAAGAAGAAGAATGTAATTTTTGTGTTATGGTTATGTTTTCTTGACCATACACATCAGTCTGAAAGCATCTCAAGCTAGATTCAGAGTTTCTACTTCATGTAAAAAAGCAGCTGTAAACCTGTTAAGCCAGCAGGTTTAGTTGTTACTGAAGTACTCTAGAACAGGTGACCCCGATCCTTTGTATTTTACGGGAAACATTTTAATGAAGGGTAATATTAACTAGTTCTCTCATTCCAATTCATCTTTTATTTATATATTATGAGGATGCAAACCTTTATTCTCTACTGCCAGAAAAAGAGAAAGCACCAAAGGAAACAAAATGCTGTGTAAGCCAAACGCTCCAGTGCACGTGTTTTACGTCCCTCCCCTTGGAAGAGACAGATACAAAGACCACCAAACATATGGTCGATGGTTACTCAGTCAGGGGTCAGGTGCAGCTACAACCGAGATGACAGAGCTGCTCAGTCACATGGTTGCCACTGTATCGTATGAGCAGGATTATGCCTGCCAAGCTAGCCTGCGCTATGCAAGGAGAGGGAGGTTGAGTGGGAAGGGACTGAAGTCTTTTAAAACTCACCCTGCTGTTAAATACACACTTTCCTCAATACGTTCCTGGTAAATTTTTATATACTGTAGCAACTAATGAGTTACACTAGAATATCTTGCAAATCTTTTGTTATTAAAACCTTTTGAAAGTAAGTGTGTAATACTAACAAATCAAAAAAGGAGCCCTTGACCTGCGTTTTGCACTTCTCTAGCAGGGGTGTGTATGACTAAATAAAACACAAGACACTGGAAAAGCAGGCTTAGTGTGTATGTATCCATATTTTATCTCTTTGCACCCCTATCTCCTCCTTTTTATTTTGAATAATGACCAGGGCTAGGCTGAATCTAAATGGGAAATCCACATTCCAAAGAAGCAATACGATACTATAATCTAAAAATCAGGTTGTTAGAATTGGAAGCTGAAGGGGCATTGGACAGAAACGGCCTGGAGAGAGTCAGAGAGAGAGGTTGTCTTTAACACAAGTAAGGATCTGGGAATTTTCCTCTTAACATCTATGTTCAATGCAGTCTTGCAGAAGTAATCTTTAGAGACTAAACTTTTCCTCCAATGGTAACAGCAGCCATGTACTTCTCATAATTTGTGATGAATAGGGATTGAGCTATGCAGACAGTGCAAGGTGCGCATGAGAGTTCAGACACAGCATAAAGCTTGTGCAGGACTATTTCCTGTTGAAAATCAGAGTAGCCCGTGTTCTCTGTTCCAGTGCTGTTAGTGGCTGCAAAGAGGTGAAATACAACACAAAAATTTCTGCATTGCACATGAGTGTATCTCCAGCGGTGCAGATATACTGCCAGTCCAGCATCTTTTTTATGGAGGGGTGTTACAGCCTCTTTTGCCTTGAATAAATTAATTTTTTTTAGATCATAAAGGTACAAAATCATGCATGCCAGTGTTACGAAAGAGACATTCATGCTGTCTGGAGATTGTGTTTGAAGAACCATTATACTACAGTAGGCTCACTCCACACAAGTATTTGTCAGGGAGATTTCAAAGAAACCTGTGCGCTTTATTTGTGCCCATAATAAAGTAATTAAAAATCAATTAATATGCAGAAAAAAATGAAGCAATATAAGTCTGTGGTTCTGCATTAAGTAATATAAAATCTGTGCATGCCGGATTTCCTGGCAGTAAAAATTTGATCTGTATTGGCATGAGCAGACGACTGCATTTTTATCGAATCAGCCAGAGCATATGTTACAGTGTTTATTCAGATTTTATGCCAGCTTTCTGTCAGCTGAGGAGGACAAATTATGCCTGATCCAACATAAAGTTAGAGTGGTACAAACAGACAATATCTCATCTGATAGGAACTCTCCTGGGACAAAATTATTTCTTCAAGCTATTTACTATCTCACAGAATGATAGCCTACCACCCTAATATGCTGTAAGCCCTGCATAGTCCTTAGACAAATCTTTTTCAAGTCAGAGCATGTCTATATCTGATTAGCTGTAAATAGACTGACAATTTTTTCCTCAGAGGGAATGAAGGGGAGAGTCACAAATTCAAATTATATTTTACACCTTAGGCAAACACAGAAATGTTTCAGAATAGGATTTGTATAGAAATCTCAAGTGTACTCATGTGTAAATGTAAATAATGAGATGGGAAAAAATGAGTCGTAATGATAATTAGGAACATAATTCATGAAATTATGGGGTTAGGATTGGGCCCATACTATAACAGAAAAAGGATTTGATTTTGTGCTTCTGCCCATGTTTCTTCTTTTAAATATGCAGCTGCTGTGTCATATTATGGATCCTTGGCATCTCACTCTGAAGATGGATTGTCATGACGCTAGTTACTGGAGGTGAAGATAGTAAACAAGAACATTACAGTGTGAAACAGATGATTTTTGAGACTTCCTAAGTCAAAGGGCCGAATCTGTCAGTAGGTGTGTACAGGTTTTACTAACTTTGATATAAAATTGGCTGAGGTTTTTTAAGATTTTGTGGGGATTTTGTTAATTGTCATTTGAATTCCATTAGAATTTATGAATTTACTTTTGTCACTGCAGTATTGCCTGTCTTTGGCCAGGGATTGTAACTGACTGCAATTCAAAATTCAGTGACAGTACTGCTTAACATTGTTCAGGCAACCCTGGCTACTCATTTCTGCACCTGCACTGCCGTCTTTACTAGACTAGCACAGCAATTTTTTGGGGTGCATACTGGACTAGCCCATGGAACTGATTTGACTGAAGAATAGCAGGCATTATGAAAGCTGGCACTGCCACTGAATTTTTTTTTCCTACAAACTACATAGCATATGAAAACAAATGGAGCTGGGAGCTTATGGCAGGCCTGGCAAAAGGGTGTGGCGGTGTGGGATAAACTGAAAGAAGGATTATTCCTGACAAACTCAAGGTAAGAGCATACCTGTACCTACATTCCATGGAATAAGTTAAAGTAGAAAAAGGTATCCTAAAGTAGATGCAGTCATATGAAAACAGAAATACTTTTGAAAAGTACAGCATGTACTGGGGGCTGTAAGTCAGCTTTGTTCTGGTATGACTACATCTATACCAATTGTCCTGGTATAACCATGTTAATAAAAACATTCTCCTAAGTGACAGAGTTATGCTAGTAAAACTGTTACATGTACAAGACCCCTAAAAATTGGAATTATCAGTAAATAGCATACCCGTCTAATGTAAACATTGCACACCCCAAATTCAGCAAGAATTCATATTATGCAGATCTTAGTTAAGGGTTTGTAGAGCTGTAATTCTACTAAGCTGGCACTTTGGGAGAATGCAGAAGTTCCTCTAAAGAAGTTGAAGAGCCATTTCATTTCTCGTGATATATTTCAGTGAACTTTCCAAAATCATTCTCGGCACAGCTGAAGCATCTTTAGCATTCTTCTACTACTATTTCTTCTACCACTACCACCTCTGAAAAGCTTATGTTTGTTCTCAGAATGGGGCCAGATTGTACTGAGAGATTGGTATTTTCAATACAGTTTCCTGTGGAGGGATAACCTAGACTCTTGGCAGCATACCACTATTCAATTCATACAAAGCACTCACATCATTTACTCTAGACGTAGGCTTGGGCTCATGACCATTCCGATGTAATTTGTACTAGCAGTGCTATTTTAACTGCAATCGCATTACATTATACAGAAGTACTGAATGCATACAAGAAGGGAAGAGAACTTAAAACATGCTTTGGGGTTGAATTTTGCAAAAAGTGATGCTTCATAAAAGCTCATCAATAGAAAACACTTCCAAGAGGAAGTTAAGCTCTGATGATACATAGCACTTTGCTACACATGTAGATACTTAATCCAAAATGTGATTTGTGTATTTGACTTCCACCTGCAAGAGAAAAAACAGCCATCCTGTGATTATAGTATGCTTGGGACTGAATGGGTCCAGCTACTGAGCAGCAGATATAGAGGCATTCTCCTAGATAGGCTGTTTTGGATGCTCAGAGACTTGGGAGTGACCACAAATCCTAAAGCAAAGAAACTACTGAAGACTACTGAGTATGGTTCGTGCACATACTACAAGGAGGGTCTGATCTCCTTGAATGATAGGGCCTGTTAATTTGTGGTAAACCAGGTGGGAACGAGTGTGATGTGCAAAACACATGTATGTGATTTCTCCTGATGCAATTTCTTATAAAATAATGGCAAATCTGTGTAATACCTTTAACTATTAAAATCATCATTCATTTCATCTTATACTGTTACTTCATTATAATAGTATGTACCTACATAGGAAATTTTTTTTATATTCCCCCAACTGTCATGCACATAGCTTCCACACTTGTCTAAACAACCTGCATTTGTTTGCCACTCTGAAGTCACAGTGGTTGGATTAAATGTTAAAATGCTAGTTTACAGCCAGGTTTATTATCTCTGTGTATGCACACCCTAGGAGTCGGCATCTTGCTCTAGCTCTTCTTTGTGCTTCCCCTAAGTGCCGTGCTGAGGTCTAAGTCTTCTGGCTCTATGGAAGAGGCAAAAGTGCAGGAAAGACTAGAATTCAAACTTTTTGAGGGAACTTGTGAATTGATCTGGGTCATGGGCAGGCTTCATGCAACATCACACTAGAGCAAAAGATGTGAAGATATCCAAAAAGAAGAGAACTGATACGTGCTGGGCCTTTATCAGAATTCGAACTAAATAGGATATTTTTAAAAGACATTGACAACTTACTCTTCCATTTTGGACATGGACAATGTGGAAGAGAATAGTTAGAGTGGTGTGGCTGAGGAATGCTTGTATAACCATGTCTCCAAGGGATCTTCAGTACACAAAAACTTGATCCCTCAGTGTTCCTCCTCCTTCCTGCTTACCTTCCTCCCCTATTGCTGGCCGGTCTTCTAAGAAAGAAATACTCTGCCTGTAAGCCACACTGTAGAAGAGTTTGCTAAGAACCATTGCTTTTACTATTATAAGATATTGGTGCAAATATGATGTTGCGTACACATAGTATTTATTTTTGTTCCTGTAATTTGGTGCTCTTAACATGCCATGTGGATAGGTTTTGTGATGTGGATTAGCTTTTGTCAATGCTGCTTACCTCTGTTTAAGTTACAGTCATCCTTACATGCTCCAAATGACAGTTTCTTTCCCAGTAGTAAGCCAGGAAGCCACAAATTGTTTTACCTCTTTCATTCCAAGTTCCCTCTTCAGCCCTCTAGGCGAGTGCCCGTTCGTAACACATGCTTAAAATGACAGTGGCTTCAGATGGTGACCTGTAAGAGCCAGCTCATTTGCTGGTAGTTTATGCAGTGAACTAGCCGCCATGCTTTATGGTCCCATGCCAATCATATCAGCCTCCAGAGAACATGTCCTATCATCAAAACATGTATAAGAACATTTTGATCACACAAGAAGTAATTCATCATTATATATTAATGTCAATAAAAACCTACCAATGTATTTTTTTAATCAGTAAAAACCCAATTAACCTTCTTAGATATAAATCTTTTTAAAAAAAAAAACTTAGATTGCACTAGTGAGGCAAAATGCACAAACATTTTACACAACACAATTTATAATTATATACGGTTATTATAATTGTTATATTGTTAACTCCCAGTGTGCTTATTATCTCATTGCACAGGAATGATAATGGCACACCTAACTTAGGATTTGCCCACAGATGATAGAAAAAGAAATGCCCTGAAAAAATTGGTTGGAAAGGCTCTAATGCAAGGCAAAACCACTTTCTGATTCCCTGAGTAGGTGTCGAAGGCCATCCAGCCTTACAGAAAATGAGTATAATAATGTTCTTGTAAATAAGGGGGTGGTTTTGCTCTTTCTTTTTTTTTTTTTTTTTTCCCCTTTTGGTGACATAAATCAAGGCCTTATACCTATCCCAAGGCTTTAATCCTCTAAATGATTCCTGAATTGCACTTACTTATGGCCTTGTTTTCCTGATGTCATGGCTTCACATGGGCTCTGTACTGTTATAAGAAATATTAAGAAAGAGTGAGAACATGCCCTGCGCCACAAACAAGGACCCATTTCCCTCACTGCTCTGGCGCAGCTACTAACAATATCAGAGCTATGGACACTTCCTTAATTTTCAAAGCATATGAAATAAGAGGTGGGAAGAGACATACGGTCTCCACAGTCTGGAAAGAGACTCAAAAACCAAAATCAACACCTTCTTTGCTACTATAAAACCTGAAAATTGAACAGTAACTCTCTAACTTTCAGTTTTGCTTCTAGGCTCTGAGCTCCTCAAAACCACATGTATTATCTGGTGCTTACATGGCAAACTGAAGTAGGGAATTAAAATTTTTTAAAAAAGGAAATTTTTTGGTGACCTTATGAAATACTTTAAGAAAGGAGAAGGTCAAGAGAGAAAAAAAGAAGAGCTTGGAGAAATGGATAAATGATAAAAGCATAGGCTGAGGGGTTGCTTTGACTGCCGTTTGGGATTAATCCCAAGCATTACCCGGTTTAAACCATGATGCCTTTTGAGCTTAGAGCTTCATCAGTCATGTACATGGTGCTCCTTGGTCACAGAATCACAGAATAATTTAGTTTGAAGGGATCCTGGAAGTCACTTGGTCCAACCTCAGTTCAGAGCAGGGCCATTGGAGATCATGTTGATCAGGGCCTTGTCCTGCTGAGTTCTGAGTATCTCCAAGGATGGAGAGTCAACAGACCCCTTTGGACAACCTGCTCTGGTGTTTGATTACTCTCCTTATGAACTTTTTTTTTTTCACAATAGCTGTTCTATCTGTCCTACAATCTCTCTGTCCTACTATCCAATCCATGACCAGGACCATTTTAGGAAGTAATTTTGTCTCTTCTTCTTCAGAATCTGCTGCTCTTGTCTCTTCTTCCAGTCTTGGACTCTGATGTTAGGGGAGCACGAAGGGCAGGAAATCGTGAGTCAGGACACCATAGAGTTAGTTTGCGAAGCCTTCTGGTTTCTTGCAGCCAGAGAGGATTTTGTGCTGTGCTTTGGACATGATCTTAGCATAGCTCCCACTGAGGAACTGAGCTGAGGAGTATCTTTTGCTATAGTTAGTCAGGAGGGTTAAGGTTTGCATGTATACTTTGGTGGAACCCAAATTTGATGTGTTTTACTTTTGTTTTCCGTTAGGCTGGTGATTTGCAATCAGGTGCTAAGAACACTGCTGTTTCTCTAATCCCCGCTCTGCTCCCAGAAGGCCAGGGAAATTCCCTCACAAACACCGGGAGAGGATTACTGGTGCCTCAACTTACTGCAGTGCGTAAAGTTATGGACCGTAGCCCTGGAACTGGCCAATGCACATGCAGGTACGCAGTGCCAAGACAGACACAGTAAAGGTATTGTTCCATGCACATTTTTCCCAGCAGCAGCCTGTTTTAAGGCGTTCCCAGGACCCACCTCAACTGCCAGCTGCTTGTTCCTGACACCCTTTCAGCTGTGCCAGCACAGCTGTTTATGTGTATGTTTGGGAACTGAATCATGAGACTAATTCAGGTTAAACTCCTTAACAATGCTTTTTGTATAGAATTTTTCTTTAATACCTGTTTAATTCCCTGGGCCTGATTCACAGTGTGGCCTTACAGACAGTTGTGTTGATGAAAGTCATATGGCTGTCAAGAGAACAGAACAGGCAGGAAGGAAGGAAAAATTGTTGGAAGTACCTTAAGTCAATATTGCTGCCAAAGGCAATGTATCTTCAAACTTACAGCTTTGTGGTGTTGCTGCTGACAGCTGAGCTAAGCTATTGCTGTTGCTCGGAGTCCAGTGTCCATCTTACAGTCAACGTCAGCAATGCTGACACATCCACAGGTGTACTCGTATCAGTCTGCTCATCAGCAGTGATAAGCTAAAGGTTAAATTAAAAGAACATAGCTGCCAACTCTGCACTATGGATACCTACTGACTTGAGGGCTAATAATCTTGCAACAGCTTCTCTCAATTCTCATGGTCCCCACAGTTCAGGAGAAAATAGTTTCCAGAGGGGCATTGAATGAGGTGCAGTTTTACTATATGCTTAATCCAGGGTAACAACAGGCAGCTAGTGGAAAGAGCCAAATGGTCATGCGATGCAAGAAGAGTCAGTTCCCTTTGAGAATCTGATGGATAACTAATAATTTTTTTTGGTGGGAACACTGGCCTAAATTGAAAGGATTAGGAAACCAGAGGTAATGAGCTAATTCTTCAGTGAGGGTGTAGCTACAGAAACACTTAGAAAGGGATCCCTCATAACCTTGTGAAGTTTTCTAAAAGGAATTCCTTGCTCTTTGCAAACGCAGTACCGCTGAATTTGCAAAGCAACACTCTTAGGAGTTGTGGAATAGAATCTGAATTAACAGTGTATTTAAAACTGAAGTTCTCATTTAAATTTTTATGTTAATTTTAGTCTGCTACTGATGTCACACAAGTGTACAGCAGGAATCATTTTACTGAAATCACAGACACTGCTGTGTCCCTTGTGAAGTAATTTCTACCTGTGTAAAATACATATGAAATGTTACTAAATCAAGCCAGCATTTTATACCCACTTGACACTCATATTGCAGTGATGTAAATTACTGCAATATGAGGCATCAGTGAATAAAATTACACTAGAATAAAAGTCTTGTGTCAGAATCTGATCCCATATAAGTGTTTTGTACTGTTGTTTTAATGGAACATTGCAAAATTGAAAAATCATTAGTAGTCCTGCCAATGCTTTAGCATTTAAAAGGTCCTATTTTCCATTTCCCTATAGTCCCTTTATGCTACTCCATTAGTTTAAAAAGGCCATAAAGAGAGCACATTTAGCCACTTGGGAATATTTTCATTTCTGTGTTGCTCTTGCCTTTGGCATAGTAGATATGTTAGGTTGTGGCTGAGGAGAAAGGGTCATGGCTGGCCCGCCTCTCTGTTCCAGCTATTCTTGGTTGCTGGAACAGCTCCTAGGGGCCCCAGGCTGCCAATTGTACTAAAATTGCTGGTAGCCTTAAGACTATTCAAGGAGTAATTAGCTACCAAATGTGGGTAATTGTGACAGAGTCTAGCTAATACTACTTGTGTCTGAACAGACTAATTAAAGGCTGCACACATGAGAGAGGAGAGAAAACCTTCTTTTAAGGAAAAGAATTATTAAGCGAGAAAATTTGATCTAGTATTAAAAACAAAGTTCTGTTCCTTCTAGTAGGATCCTAGCAGGTTTTGATAATTAAACTTGGAAAACGAAGCACAACTAGAGATTTTAAATTAAATACTTTCACTGAGGTACCCTTCATACTCTGCTTTTGATTTCATAAAAGCCATTTCATATTTTTTACAAAAACATTGTTCAGTGCAAGAACATTAAAAATTATTCTTGCCTGTGAAAAATCAGGTGTTCTATTTCTGCTATCATCAGAGACATTTCTAATTTAAAGAAGCCCAGTTGGAGATATATCATGGGTACATAAGTTCTGTTTCTCCCTCTGTACAAAATGAGATGGGGAGGGGGAATAATCTTCTGCTGGTCTGACAAGACTACAGTCCTCCGTGCATCAGTAAGGCTGTGTTTGCTGTAATTTGTACCTGTGCTCCTCGCTTCTGCTGCTCCTACAATCAGTTGTGAGTAGTTCCATTCCATCCCATTTATGTAATGTGTATTCAGTGGTACTTAGATATTTGCTAATATGATCATAAAATCTCACATCTCAGCTAAATTTTCTATGCGTCTAGCTGTGCTGCAGGAAATAGCAGATTTCTTAACTGCAGGAGTCCCTTATATAGCTGATTATATCTACTTCTTTCTCTAGTCTGAAGTAGATCACAGTTAGAAGAGAACAACCAGAATGAGGCCCTTGCAAGAGCAGCAGATTCAGAAGAAAACAGCTCCCTTTACTTCCTCCTGCTCAGCTAAAACAGATTCTTTTAGAAAACACTTTGTTGCGTTCTAAGATGCTGCAGTATCACTAATACCCTCTCAGCTGTTCTTAGGGTGCCATAGCGCTTCCCAGCCACCAGCCAGCCACCTGGCCACCCTCAGCAGTCTCTGTTTCTCTCTCACACTTAGACCTGTAAAACGTCTCTCAGGCGCGGCAAACAGCTTGCAGTATCCTGCCTTGTGCTTTAGCCATAGCTGCTAAATTTGAGGTGTTCTCTGTCTGTCTTTCTCCTCCAATCCTGATTAGCTGTAAGACTAAATTTAAGATGTAGTACTCTGAAATACACAAATTATCTCATTAAATACAGGGAAACTGCATCAGGCTTGGTAGCTGTTTATGGCTGTAATCAGTGACCAAATGTAGAGTCCCAAGCTGTCCATTAATGCTAGAAGATAGATAGAAAAGATGTACTTATTTAGAAAGAAAGCCAGTTCCTCTTCTAACTGCAAAGGGGAACAAGCCATGCTGTCTTGGTCTGCCCAGAGAGCAGAGAACTGTGACCTGACCCACATATGCAAACACTCTGCAAAGTTCAAATCTGATTGAATTCCAGACATTTTACAGCCAGGAATACAGGTGTTACCTCATTATGGCAGCTGCAATTCCTTTTTTATAGGCTGCTTCAAAGAGCAGCTGATATAGCCGAGTCTCCCTGCTTAAGTATCTTCTTACTCTATGTTGTGAAAGTGGATTAGAAATAACATATTGCAACTGATCTTCATTCTCCAAAACAAAAGGAAACAAAGCTTTGTTATTGAATGCAGTCTTTAACTAGAACAGGCAGTTTATGGTTGTCTTCTCAATGCAAATCTGGTAATCAGTAGTTTGTGGCTAATACTTGCTCTTTTCTTCTGTATCCTCTCTATTGATTTGCACTTGGGAATTCATGTGAGTGAGATGTCCTGTGTTGATGTGAGAGCTCCTGTGGAAATGTGAGGACACAGTAGCTGATTCTCCTGCTCTTTGAACTAAGAATTTGGATGACCTGACTGGCAACTCATAAAAAGACTCTCAGGTTAAGAGCAGCAGTGGTACTGGTTTAGCAGGACAGTCCAACCTGAAATAGTCTTCAGCTCGCTTTAAGGCTGAGGATGAAAGTTCTGTGCATGATGTATGTGGAAAGATGTCAGAAGGCCCATGACACAGGATTTCAAGACGTCTCCTTGTTTACAGTCTTTATAACAGCAGTACATATTTTGTGCTCCTTGGTATTAACATTTGGAAGCATCTTAAAAATGAAGGGCAATCATTGCAGCCCAAAAGAGGGGAAAGAAGTAGAAATTGCTCTGTAGTCTCATCGCTCTTTTGTACAATTCAGGAAAGAAGAACCCAAAAATAGGAACGGTGATAAGTCTGTGCCTTTTCAAAAAGTCTGACAGATGGTCCTATGGCATGTATCTCTGCTACTTGACCTGGAGGCATTCTGGCTGAGACAGTGAAAATACAGTCATATAAACTACATTTTAGAAATACCTGTCATTGTTCATCATTATTCATATAACTTTGCATAGATGGAAGTAGGGGCTTCTGTGTGAGTTTACCTTGCAGTAGAAACTGCAGGCTTGATAAAGTAAATTAATGCATGACACATGCAGCTTCCATCTGGATGCATGAAAAAGACCAGGCTCTTAAAGTTTTAGAAGACAAATCTGTGGTTTGGGTTGTTGGGTTTTTTTGTTTTATTTTGTTTTTAATTGACAGTAATTAGCAGCTCACATGTAAGAAAGCTAAATCTTTTTTTTCCCCTACATTCGGATGCAAAGCTATGTTTCCCATACCTACAATTGGTCATCATATCTTTAAGATGTGTTCTTTCTTTGTTTTTTTTTTTACATTAAAGGATTAGTGTCATGTTTCCTATCTTACCCAATGAGACTGACATTCCCTTTTCTCTTCAAGTGGCACAGCTTCAAGTACCACAAGTGCCTGACCATTTACTTTACTCCAGCCCTCATCCAGGAGCAAAACGTTAGCCTGATGACCAGAGCACACCTCAGAGAGATCTGTGTTTAACTGCATTTGGCCTAAGATGGAATTAGGCCAGATTTCCCACCTCTGACCAAGGACTAATACCATTTTGTAAATCGGGACTGTTACCACCATGGTGTTGTCCCCTGCTAGATCACGTTAGCAGAGGACAATGATCTGTCCTGACGTCCTTCTGGAAATTCTGCGTGGTGACACACAAGTAGATGGAACAGAGCACCTGCAGCCCTCCACTGAGATTTCCCTCTTGACCCACTGTAGGCAAGTACTTCCTAAGACAGTGGCTTCAAGCAGCTTCCTCATCAGCTCACTAGTTGCTTTGGATTTCATTTTGAGGTATGCAGGCACCTACTGTGTCAGGAGCTTGAGCATGAAAATGGATCTCTGGGTTCCAGACTCACTCACATCTCGTTAATATCTAACCTAAATGCTACCTAAGATCTCTGTACAAATTGTCACTGAGTTTGCTGCTGTGTTCTCTGAACTGGCCAGGTGTAAGGTAGTTTTGTTCAGGCAACTGAATGGCTATGTGATGGCATGGTGTTGTTTTACGGCACAGTGCCCTGGCAAGGGAAGAGCAGAAATTTACAGCCAGAGATGGGGAAGAGGGCAGGACAGCTGCTTTCCATGACTGTGCAAACTTATATTGCCTTAAGCTGCTTCTGAAACCACACTTTCAGTCTTTAGGTATTTCTAGGGAGAAGCATTTTTCTATTTTTAGGTTAAATGACATTGCCACGCCAGTTTATCTAAGTCGTGCTGCTACACAATACTGCTATATTTAGAAATCACTGAACTCCTTAATGCAAAACCCACATATTATGAAAAAGATGACAGTATGCTTCTGCATTCTATTAGTACTATGAGTTTTATAATTTATGCTAGACCACTATATTCCTTTTTAATTACCACACACATGAATGTACATCTTCCCTATGTAATTGTGGCATCCATTTCCGTCAAGCTTTGTATCAACTGTATGTATAAAGACTATTCCCCTGACTTTTGGAGTCACCATTACATCAGAGCTCATCCGGAGGCTCTGAGTCATGGATCAGGAAAATGCATACTGGTACATGAAATTAGTATGTATATTGGTACATACCAATGCATATTGGTACATGAAATTAATACCCTGCACTGTTCTACCCACTCCTTTTGAAGGAATCCATTCCCTCATTAGGATTGGATTGGATGTCTAATGAGGGTGGATTTGTGGCATGCAGTGTGCACATTAGCAAGCAGTGAGAGACTCACATTTCTGAGTGAAAAGTACACTGTGTAACACGCTTTCACATCTCACATCTCATTTTCGTAAGTTTAAGTAAAGAACCAATTCATAAAAAGACACCTCATTATAAAGCAGTGAGGATCAAAGTCAGGAACAGATAGCTGGGACATAGTACAAGGAATCTTAAAGCACTGAAGACTAGCAAAACAGGGGTAGGGTTACTTCTGGATCAGGACTTGCTTCCTTGAGCATGCCTATGAACTTAATTGGTCAGCTCTGGATACACATTTGCTAGAGGGGAGAGAAGTCTGTTGTTACCAACTTCTGGCTTTGGATTTGATTATACATAAATAAAAGCAGGTGTTCTCCAGGATAGAAGGTTTATCAATCTTTTAATCTGTTGTTCAGGAATTGCAAATTATTATTTTTCCTTTCAAATTCCTTCTTCCTTCGTATTTGCATGGATGTTTGCTTTCAACAAGCAAAGGCTGTATGTGAGGTGTCAGAAATTAAACTCTGAATTGAGTAGAAATAGGTTACAGAACACATGGAAACATGTATTGATAGTCTTTATGCCTTTAAAAAGCTAATCTGAAATCAGCACTGAAATGTCAGGAGATAAGAAATACCTATCAGCCTGAGTATGTGCAAGCACTATGGATATGCAGAAAATAATTTGGCACAGGGTTTAGACATTTCAAATGTCGGGGTTGAGCAATGTGAGTACTGTAGTCTTGTTACTTCTTCAGAATGGCACACGCAAATGCCCAAAAAGAAATCAAAGCCAATTTACTAAATTTTAAGAATATGCTACTAAAATTTTTGCGTGTCAAAGAAAGTACATGATGTTAATTAAGTGAGGGGAATTCATATTGAATGTCATATGTCACCCACACTTGCAGTGTTCCAAGCTGTGCTTAGCCTGTGCTGCGACATAATATACGCAGTGGCATTGCACAGAACAGGTGGGAATCCACAGGCCTCAACACAGACAAACCAGGCAGTCTTGGCAACATTTTTTCTGGTATTTGTCATGTGACTGTAATAGGACAGATTTGCTAGTACACTTTCAGGTGTACAGTAACAGGAACAGATTGGTTACTAATTTGAATGATTTTAGTAGTGCATCCAACGCAAATAAAGCAATTTACCAAACAATCTGTGAGTGAAAAGATTCAGAGCTTTGCATCAGCTTTGTCATTTGTGGATCTAGCAACTAATTGCCTGACAGAGATTTAATTAAAAGCAACATTATAGGTATAGATATTTACTTCATATTTCCTAACTACAGTAGATTGAAAAGTTTGACATAGTGATAAAATAATGAGATTGTCCTGCAATTCTTTGGGTTTAGAACTTCAGACAAATATTCTATTCATAGGAATAAACAGGTTTGTATTCAGTCGTTCATCTAGAATAATAAATTACGTAGATTTTCTGTCTGAAGGAGGACCACTCCCAAACTGAGCATGTGTCTTTAAGTAGTTTGAATTGTAACATGTAATTTAGAAGCACTTTAAAAATCTAATTCATGTGGGCCAGTCGACCATTATACATCCAGTATCTTATGTGTGTCTGAGGCTTGATAGACCAGTAAGGTAGATGATTCACTTGATTTGCTTATGTAGGTGGTTAGATTAGTGGTACTAGTAATTCCATAGGCTCTGTCTACATTGCCCTCTGTAATATTAGGATTCTGCCCCACCCAGTTTACTGTCCCAGCTTGGAGCTGGCCACTCATGGTGCCACCTACCCTGGAAGGAAGACTGTGACCTAATCTCTGTATGGGGAAGATCCCCAATGCAGCAGCTTAGCAAAGGCTTCCTAAATCAGCACTGGCATGAGAAGATTGCTGTTTGGTTGGTCTGGTGTGATTAAAAGCGGACCAACACCTAGTTCCAGAACAAGGTCAGGAAATTAAAGGAGGTCAGAACAAGCCAAGAATAGCAAGTTGTGCTCAGGGGCTTCACAGGGGGAAGCATTCTTGGCTGAGGTATGATGTTTTCCAGGAGGACTTTAGCGGGGAGGTGCGCACCTGTGACGTGACACTGTATGTAGTGGGGAGAACAGGGAGCGGATCTCATTACCTAGTGAGAGGTACAGGAGAACCAGATTTGTCACAATTTTGCTTTTAGGCATTGATATATATCAGGCAGTCTCCAGAGTTGCCAGCCCCATTCCTAGTCTCTGACTCAGTCATTCAATATTCTTGTAGCCTGACTTCATTCCTGCAAGATCACTGTTTTTCTAATAGTCAGAGAGGTAGGTGGGGAAGTGGGGAGGGAGAGAGAGGAGCCTGCAGTCTGCAGTGCCAACTGCAGGGCTTCTATGCCAGATGGTATTTCCCCATCTGAGGTCAGGACAGCATATGGCATTCAGGAGCCCTTCTATGCCAGAGACACACTGCACGCATTTCGTGTCCAGTGATGGGCACCATGATTACTGTAATTGTAAGAAGTGCCATTTCATCCTATTCATGGCCTGTGTGATCATTGTAGGCAATTAATCCATGGATATCAGCTCCTGACTTAAAATGGTGTTAAAGTGCATGCATAACTAAATGTGGCTGCTAAGTTAGTTTGTTTTGGGCCCTATATCAGGCTTTGTTTGCTTATCTAAAAGATAACAAGAATTTACAGAGTATGGTAGAAAGCAGCAAAATATTGGTGAGATCCAGAGTGATTTTTCTGCAGGTGTCATTTTATCCACAGAGTTGCCATTGTACACTGTTAAGAAATGAATTAGGATTGGGAAGAGGTTGTTAACTGAGAAATGTCTATAGTCTCCTTTCATGTTTTGTTCTGGAAGAGGACTGAAGGCAATAGACAGTATCACTGAACCTGACCCAGCCTTCCTTCCCTGCTCACATGCTTTTTTTAACTGTATCTCATTCATCCTGGCTATAATAGGTACCCGTAAGACTATCCCGTGCAATTAAATAAAGAGTCAGAGGACATTCACTCACTACAGACTCTGCATATGACCTTCACAGTATAAAGACAAAAGAAATTCAGGCATGCAGAGTAACCTCAACTATAGTTAGGTTTGCTGCCATTCTAAATTGTTTGGGACAGAACAGGGTGACGGCAGTCAGATAAAATGATAAAACCATGCGATCCACATTTAGATCCTGTAACTGGGTGTGTCTGCAGAGGGGGAGTGAAGGGGCCGTGTTAGTCACTGTCACTGCCCACAGATTTAGAACAGCAGGTATAGGGAGATTTATGCAACAGCTCTTCTTTCTCTTAGGCTCATACATGTATACTTCCATTGCCCAAATTCACTTAGTTCTCCCCACAGCAACTCTATTTACTTGGACTGTCTTTGAGGTGAATTTACTGAGTTTTCCTGCTACAACTGATGCCTACTGCTTCTTTTAGCTACACAACAGCAGAACACAGGGTGTGGAATCACATATGTATTTTATCACTGCTGTATACACTGAAATGGTAACTGGTCTAAAAAAGTGCATTAAGTAGATTGTACTATAGTTAAATATAATACACTCAAAATACTCAGAAGTAATCGCAACAGCCAGCTGTAATAAAACAGGAAATAAAATTTTTATATTCATGGACAATCGAACTCTTACTTAATGCAGGGCTTGTTTTACACTTACTGTGCAGAATGATTCAAACTTTCATATGGTTTCTGTTCCAGAAAAAGGTAAGATAGCTTAAGCAAATACTTTCCTAATTTATTCTTAAAGAATATGATCATTTTAAAGTAGAATACGTTTTAAAAATTAAGCAGAACTTTAAATAACTGTGATCTGCTTCTGTTTGCAAACTGAGCTATCAAAAAAATCCTAGCTTCTTTTCAATGCAATTTTTAGTGCTTTTACCCTAAAACTTTAATGCCAAATCATCACATTTGGAACTGACCTGTATGTTCTCCTACAAACTGATTTTCTTATTACTCTGTTTCATTTGCACAGCCCAGTTTTTCTTAAACGAATTGTGTTGAAAAGTAAGGATCGATTGAAAGGCTAAAATCCCTTCTTGTACCTTGCTTTTTAGGCTCAGGCCTTTTCTACAGGAAGCATCTCCTGCTGCCCAGAAGGGAAGGTTCTTCCCAGTTGCTCACCTAATTGTGCATCTTGTCTACAATCAAAAAATATTCACTGGCTCTGTAAGTCCATCCAGTGGCTGCATATGGGAATTGCATATTTTAGAAGGTAAATTCCAATTTCGTGTAATTTAGTTTATTGAGTAGTGTAGTTAATATTATTACTAGAAATAAACATGAACGAAAATGTACAGTTGGAATACTCCCAGCCTTTGCTGATAAGCAGGTCTGTATCTGTAAAGTACCCTTTGAATAATACTGAGAATTGATTTGTTGTTGCAGCAGCAGGAACAAGTTAAAAGTTGATGATTATTTGTTAGTATTTAAATTAATTACCTGCTAGAACGAGGAACAGAAACCTGCTGAGTGAAAGTCTTTAGCTTATTTTCATTCTGAAACTGAGGCAGCTGAGGTCATTGTGAATAGAAGCCCTTGTGAGAGTTGTTCTCTTAGATCTCAGCATGCTTGTGTTTCTACTGAAGCAAACCTGTACAAAATTACATCTTCTGATCATTAAATATGTTCTTTGCTAAATGCCATAAGATACTACAAAAAGTAATTCAAAAATTGAATGTAAAGAGGACAAGATATGAACAGTGTGTTCCAGAAGTCACATTAAGAATTTATGTACAGACTATTTCCAGAAAATCCTACTTAAGTTCAGTATTGAATCTTGATGGGTCATCAGACTATATCAGGCTAGCTGATTGTTTGAGAATTAACAATTAGACGTAGCATTACCCCGTGGTGATGACAGCAATTTGAGCCTCAGTACCTTGAGCCCTACTTCTAACCACTTCCATTGTTGCTACCAGTCCTGGAGCTGTAACTGTGGAGAATATCATTGTGATACTTTTAGCAGTTAGAAAAAGTCCATTTGCTAAAAGCCTTTTAATTCTCTGTTCTTGACAAATACAGGCTACCAAAATCTTGACCATCATTACTTGCTTTTGTCTTCCCATGAAAGTAAATGTATCTTTAATTTTGCCTTCTAGAGTGAATACATTATGATACAGTGTACAATTACATGATAGCCTATTACTTGCCTAGGGGTGCCCTACTTCAGTTAGTGCATAGGTTGGGAAAGCATAAAGAGAGAATGACATTTATAAATAACACCAGCCTAAATCTAGCTTTTCTTAAATTTTAAATGCTTTATTTTTCAATCTACATAAATAAATTTTACTCTAGAAATTTTCAGAAGTGTGTCTAAGATACTGTCATGGTAGGTACTTTGTACATATGGAAGTAACCATATAGTAACTATTGCATGCTGTGGTACAACAGTTGCCTTTATATTTCTTTTGACATTTTTATACATTTCAGATCTTTGTTTATTTTCAGTCTAGAATTGCCACTACTGAGGTTGCTATTGTTGTAAACTCTTGCAGTTTCTCTCCAACAAGATATCTGGTTTTAGTAATAACATCTAAAGTTAGACATTACATTCCTTTCTTGCCGTAGTGATTACTATAAAAATGAGAATGTCAGTGTTTTATGGATGTAATGCAATTCAAATATCCTGTTCTGCTACAATGACTCTGCTTTCAGGTTTGGTTGTGTTTTTTTTTTTAACTAGGGCAACAATGAATTTATACCTAGTTCTAGTTGCAGCACCTTATCTGGTAACCTAAGTACTCTCCAGATCTGAAAACATAGCCCTATATTTGGGGTCCATGTGATTTTAAATTAAAATAAGATGGTTGCAAAGGAACACAATGAAATTATACTTTTAGGAACGTTTTGAACTAAAAAAAAACCAAAGCAGAAAGCATTCAGCTCATCTCTGGATCCCACTCCAGTAGCTTTTTGCATGGTTCCCACTTCACACAGCTGGCTGATATCTTAAGCATTCACTTTCCTCTGTAAGGGTAAAGAACCACTGAATCAGCTCCTAACTCTCCTTTCCCTGTAAGCTGTGACCCTCAGCATATTTTGAGTTGAAGCATTATGTAGGTTTCCTTAGAGCTGGATGTTTATTTTAATACTGTGTGCTTGACCAGTCCTCAAAAGGCCGTGTATTAGAACATTGCCTTTGTCCTATCCTTCCTTCTGAGCACAACCAGAGGAACACTTGGTTATTTTCTTTTATCTGTATTTGCCAATGTTAGGATTTTACTAGTCATGTGTCAGTTATGACTGCATCATTTAGCAGAACCAAAAAGACTTAGCTTCTTAGTACATTACAATAGCTACAAATTTTTCCAGAGGCATCCAGTATATTGTTTTGGGTTTGTTTGTTCCATTAAATATATAGCAAACTATTTTCCCCTAATGATTTATTATTCTTCATGAGCTAGAAGACAAGAAATAAACAGGATGTGTTTCTGGTTTCTTCTGAGCTCCTTACTGGAGATGGGAAAAGAACTCAAAATGTGGTAGGCCTTTTTGCTAGGCTGTAGTAGAGCCTACGTTTTGACCCTGCCAGCTTCCACGCTTGCAGTCTGAGCTGCATTAACACTACAGTATTCTTCTGTTAATGCAGGACCCTGCATTTCATCATGACCTGTGCTCTTACAATGGGGAGGTTACAAATAAAACTGTAATTTACACGTTTAGAAAATTATTTTCAAATCAGCCATAGTTTTTTAGCTAAACAAAGCAAGATAATTAAACACCTGCATACCAAACACTTCCCATGAGTGTTCTCAACATTTACAAAGTCCATGGATACTGCTTAGAGCTTAACAGGTTTTGCAGTACACCCTTAATCCTGTACTCAGCTGACGGGTTGTTACAGAGAACTTAGTATGGAAAAATCTGTCATGTTCTAGTTTCTCTGCCAGAAGGTCTCTAGCAGTTCCAGTAGTCATGAGTTCCATTGCCTACCTCAACTCTGCCCTTTCACAACAAATGCAAACAAGGAGAAACAGTTTTCTGGTGTTGCAGGCAGTCTGTTTTTCTAGAGTGAACCCAACTGAATGATTGGCATTGCCATTTTTTGGCATATTTCTCGGTAACAGTGTTCTTGGTGAATGTAAAGACTTTACCGTTCAATGTGTATTTACTTCAAAGTGGAAAAATGCATAAGGCAAGAACAAACAAAATTAGAAGCTTTTCAGACAAAATTATGGTAGCAGAATTAAATTTACAGGTCAACACAAACGTTATAGGCATATGTTAGTCTGTCATAATTATGAATCTCCATTTGTTCTTGCCTTATGAATAAAAATACATGTAAAAAGATGCCATTTATATTTCTTAGGCCAGATTTTCTTTCATCATTTTCTAAACCAAGCACTCCTAGTCTTTTAAATCTTCTCGTGTGCACAATAGAGCACAATTTAGTTAGGACTGTCAAATGTAATTGCAAAACTGGGTTAATTTAGTGCCATTATGTCATTTAATAGTGTCTTTCAAATCCTAAAATAATTCTAAAAATGTCTAGTCGGGGTTTATGGTGTTATGTTCTGTATTTCTTATACTTAAATCCGGAGATCTGTTTCAATTATATTTTCGCAGAGGTTTATCCAGTTAGTGTTTGGTTATGAGGTTATGAGTTGGTTTTGAAAAATTTGTTTCATGAATATTTACAGTCCATCTGTTTATGAACGAAGCACAGACTGAAGAGACAGCATATCATAGATGAGTCATAAACTGGTTCTTAATTATTTCAGTTTGGAGGCAGTACCAAGTGGTGTGCTCGCTCCTATTGGCCTGCATACAGTCCTGCAGCTGGTGGTGTAGGCTCCTGGCCTCCCCTTGAATTAATCTCTTGACAGTGCTGGAGGACTTTTGGGTACTCAGTCGTAAGAGCTGTTCACTCTCCTGTAATCCTGCCTCGAGAAAATGGTAACTGACAAATGCTTAGTGAGAGATTAAACAACAAATGATCTTCATGTTCTCGTAATTTCTCTGACAGTTTCTTAATTTTACTGTAGTAAAAAAAATTAGTATACCAAAGGCTGCCAGTCCCATCACCCTTCTCATTTTAGAAGCGTATAGTTACGGACCACAAAATTTTTACATGTTTACACTACTGGTTATTTTTGAATCCCTGCTCTAAGGAAGGTGCTACAATATGCTCATTTTACAGTTGAAGGAAGTGTGGCAGAGAGAGCAATGACTTGCTTCAGGGCACACATCAAGAGTGGTGTAGGCTCAGTCATTCCAGCTCCCACTTACAGTGAACGCTACTTTCTTCTTCACAGCATAAACCCCACAACTTACAAAAAAGAAAAAAAAATAGCGCCAATAGCTCCTTTGTTGGGAAAGAATTTTTAGAACTCAAATTTTGGAATTTTGGCACCCAGGTGCCATCTACACCTTACCGTAATGATTTAGTCTTCTTTTTTGGTGGGTAACTTTGTGCATTTCAGAGACACCTAGATGCAACTAGAAGATCCAGAGCAACTAAGCTAGCTTTGAAGCAGGAGGGCTGGTTGCAGTTAAAAGGGAGTGGGATTATTTTAACTAAGCAGTTTTAATATAGTGAACAAACTAGATAAATCTTATTCTTAACAAAGTACAAAATAGTCCAGTGGCATTTGATTTGATTCATTCCTGCTGTAAGCCCTAGATTACCTTTGAAGAGGTGTTAACAGAAACTGTTCTGTCAAGTTCATTTAAAAACAAGCTTTTATTCAACATGAATAATACTATACTATTTTATGGATAAGATTAGAAAATTAGTCTACTTTTATGTAAGTGAGGGAAGATTTTTACCATTGAGATATAATGCTGATGGAGCATGCTCATGCATGCCAGAAACATCCCTGGCTAATCAGATCACTCTTCTTAAGAAGCCAAAGAACCCAATATATGGATTTCACTGTAGTCACACAGTGCTGTATCTTGCCTCATGTTCTGTGTGCTACCAAAAAGCTGTTAGGAGCAATGCATTGACCTTTAATAGTCTCATTACTTAAACTTGTGCTTGTGGTAACAGCTTTCAAAAAAGGCAGGAACTACTCAGAATGATGAAAAAAAGAGTAGAAAGGACATCCGTGGAGTCACTGGGAGGAGAACAAGGCTACTGTAACCACCGTCATAACATTACATAAGATCACCTGAGCAGGTGGCAGCTGTGCAGCATCTCTCATTAATTGATGCCTTCACCTGGCTTTGAGGAAAGGCTGAGTATGTGGCCCAAAAAGTTCTGCCTTGGGGCTCAGCAGAAATCTATTAACAAAGAAATATATTAATAAAGAAAACCAGCACTGTCTGTGCAAAACCCAAATGTTCTTCTCATCTCTGAAGTGACTTAAGTTACTTTTATCTTGTCAGCCTCACATTCCAATAGTTTTGTTTTTATGGATAGTATTTAGCAGGCAGCTGCTATGGTTTTTGCTACATGATAAAAGTTTTTGTCCAGGACATTTTCAAACCTGATTGGAGTGTGGGTCCTAACACCACACAGCTCACTTGCCATATAAGGGATCCGTATTGGTTGTCATGCATACATTTGGTAGGTCACCCATGTATAAAGTGAATGGAAGGAAACTGTAAACTACAGGGTTATAAATACATGAAGAGTGTCTTGAGAAAAGCCTGAGTGGTTTCTGATGTCAGCAGAACCCTGAGACAAATTTAGTGTCCTGCTTGGTTTTGCTGTTCCTCTGTTCTCTATGAAGAAGGGCTCCTGTATAAATAGCAACAGAAGGCCAATGGTATTTAATAGAGAAATCAAACTTAGACGCTAAAATGATAACTGTAAACATTTACAGGTTGTCTTAGTCTATCATTGCCACAGACAGATGCATACAATTGTGTTTCATGGATGTAGCTCAAACAGGAATTTTGAGCTTATTCAAAGTAATTTACTTCATTTCCTGGCTGTAATGCTGTTGTAATTGGATATTACATAGAACAATCTTGGGCTTTAAAATGCTGTTGTATATAAATTGAAGTATAAAACCAGAAAACATGTTAGTACAGTACAGATTTAAGAGGCAGGTTAGGAAGATAATGAGTATAAATTATGCACTAAAGAATAACAGGATGATCTGTTTTCGTGGCAATGCAACAGAAAATTTTTAAGACTAAGAATCTAAGTTTTCTGTACAGTGACACAGTGACAATCAGTAGTAACAAAGGAGGAACAACATCAGTCGGTGACATTCAGAAAAAAAAGAAACTGAACTAAATTGTTCCTGAAAAATAATCCATAGCGTCAGTAATAAAAAATGGTATATTTTGCAAGTTGCACTGCAGATGACTCCGAAACCTGTAGGCAGAATCGGAGTGACAGTACCCAGCTGTATTTACTTCTGACCCAAAGGAGGAAGAGTTCTCAGCTGAATGAAAAAGAGAAAATAACAGCATGTCCTGTGTATTAGTCAAAGCTATCAGGCTTAAACTCAGTCACAGCAAATAATAACCTCATTTCTCTATTTTTCACACTGTGCGGCATAGTAATCATAAGAAATCATTTGTGATCATGTTGAAGGATATTGCATACTTACTATAGTTAGTCTGAAGGAGCTTTAAGCATGTAAACAGCATAATTTGTTTCAGAGGTTAAAGGTCTAGACCAAAAAGGCAGTATCTGCCTGGATTGAAAGCTAGTCAGAAGGACATCTGACATTTAAGTGTGGGTGGAATCTATAAAACAGTGAAGTCCTCTAGGCAGAATTACCTTTGTAACATTGCTAAAATGCAAGGTGTGTCTTACCTGCCAATATTTATTTCAAATAACCCCAAAATCTGTCAAAATCGCATAACATGTTCTTATCTCAAATCTGAAAAGTTAGGTGAGGACAGCTACCGTTAGGAGGACATGATTATTCTGCACCACTATCCTTCCCTATCTGTTGTAAAGCTCCATAAAGCCACAGAACATTTTGTAATACTGTTACTACAATATGTTGCCCTGGCAAAAATCAGGTGCACTATGGCTCAGCTGTAATTTCTAGGTGCACATGGAAGTGTAGGACTGGCTATGTGGCTCTGTTGTGTTGGAACCTAAATGACTCTAACCAGCCTCTTGGACCACAGGTGCATTGGCCTGACAGAAGTCCTGTCATGGGAGCAGAACTGAGCCATTATGTTGGACACTGCTACTTAGTACTAAATTTGGCTTAAGAAAACATGTTAGACAGTTTTGGTCGATAGTATGTCAGATACCCACATCTTTTGCTGAACTTGGCTAGTTGATCAAATCTCATCTATGTTGCTATAGTGCATGAAATGAAGAGAAATAAAAGAAGTTTATTTTTCTGGTGCCATTCACAATTGATCTTCCAGCAGTTCTTTTTATAGTGTAATCATAATAACAGCTAGAGTTAAGTTAAAAGTAAGTGAGAGGTTATGGGATTACAATTAGAGGCATTTTCTTCATGTCAGATTCTCTGTGGTGGCAATGAAAATACTCACTACGTTTCAGGCTAAAATGTGAAATAAGACTAGCAGTAATTACTCCTGTGTGAATACACAGTTCCTTCTTCTGACAGTAAATTTATCTCAGTTAGGCTTTAAAGAAGTCTACAGGCATTGAGAATTATGTTAAACATATTCCATGTGTGCAAGAGTGAAACAGAAATTTAAAATATATTAATTTCAGCCTCAGATGGGTTATAATTCTTAATATTTCCACTTGTACCCTGGACAATATCTCATAGCTCTATAAAATATCTTATTCTAAATGCAGGTGTTTTCTTAGGGCAATCTTGAAAGCAAAAATACCAGTCCTTTCCCCTTGGAAATCTAGAATAATAACTCACAGTATAGAACAATAAATCAGTTATATACTGGAAATGTTACTGTTTGAAAAAGCAGAAAAAGGCTAGAAAACACAGATTTGATATCACTTTCCAGAGTAACGCAAAAACTTGATTGAACACGTGGCTGCATTGGCATACCATGCTTAAAATTGACAGTCACACATGGCACTGAATACAGTCCTGTCACTGGGCCCTGCCTGAATATAAGAGAACTGGTTAACAGAGTCCCTCAAGCGCTTTGGCTCATCTCTGCTAAAATTTTTCTGGTTTACTCCACTTGGGCTTTTTTCCCCTACCACATTGTTTTTTTAAAAACATTATGTTAATTATGTTAATATTTCTGGAATTAGGTGCATTTCAAATAAATGCACGTTACATTTTACTGTACAGCGTAATAATGCTCAGAAGTTTATCTGTGTAAACTATGTCATCATATATATTAGGATGATATTTTAAAATATACATCTTAATGAAATAATTTAAGTTATTTGGCTGCAGTAATACAGGAATAAGCATACAAAAAGAAACTCCTGAAAACTTCAGGGTAAACCAAATTCTTTACATATGTATTCCCTAGAAATAAAGGATCCTAATAACAACAGACGATACTTATGTGTGTAGATGAACACACCTATTCTTTTTTTTTCCCTGTTTCACTTCAACTCATTTGGGAAGATCTGTGATGGAACATGCCTGCCACTTTCACTGTTAATGAGAATCTATGAAGTATCTGGCAGGATCACTTACTTTAAGGTGTGATTTCCTGCTGGAATAAGATCTGGAGGCCAAAGGGGAGGTGAGGACTTTATTAATCTTAGCTGGAAGTAGGAGAGAGAGATCACATCATAAAGCATTCTGTCAATGATGTCAGCTATATATTCTAAGATTGGACTAGCATTTTAAAATCTTACTGTGTCTGACAAGCAAGTCTTTCCATTTTAAAGAAGAGAAAAAAACCTTTTCAAGTCTGTATTTTTGTCAGAAATTAAAGAAAGAACTTAGTTTATTTATCAGGAATGACCACAAAACCATCTTGAAATTAAACTATATTGGTAGATTAAGGAATCTTGGAAATGTTAAGTGAAGGGCTATGGGTTTGTGGTTTTGTTGGTTTTGTTTTTGTTTTTAATGGCAACAGGGTCTAGACCCATCTATGCAAAAGACAGGTAAGAACAAAACCTGTGTAAGTTTTTCTGTGTGCGCCTCCCCCCCCACCCCCAACACAGTAGTCAGAACTCATTCCTAGAACAGAGGATTTGAATTTCTTGTTCTCTAGTTTGGAGCCAGAGGGAGAGGAGAAAACAGTATTGATCGTGTATCCTGAAAAGCAGGTAACTCACATCAGTCATGGAAGAACAAAAATCAAGGCTTCACTTTATCCAGAGGCAGAATTCAAACATGCACCTTCCCCGACAAAAGCAAATGCTTTAACTTTTAAGTTACTCAGTATTGCAAATTGGGAAACACTGTGAATCCTGTCTTATTGTTTATGAGAAGGGGCTGATGGGACATAGACACCAGCTCTAGAAGACAGCCAGTAGCTGAGAATCCTGCAGAAGGATAGGCCCCTAACTGCTTGTTGGTGACAAATATTAGACTCTCTCCTTTTTATTGGCATCTTTTACTGGTAGCCTAGGTGTCAGTCCATTAAATTTGCTGGTTTGAATGGCTAAATTTCCTGCAATTTACAGGGAGTGTGGGCATCTTCTCTCAAGAAAGTGAATTTTATTGCACATATACATCCATGATGGAAGTAAGCCAAGTTCATTTTTTGTACTCTAAGAACAACTGAGTTCTTCCAACAAAATAAAATGCCAGAGTTCTTTGTGCTCATTCAGCATCAAGCAGAAAGCAAAAATAAGACTTTTTAAAAATTCAGATATGCAGAGCTCTACTAGAATGTGTAACTAAAGGAATGTGAAAAGTTTTAAGCCCTGGTGTCATCTGATATGACAGACTATAATATTTCAGAGTTTGCTGCCAAATCCTAATCTAATAAAGACAGATACATTTCCTTTAGCAAAAGAGTTTCCAGTCATGTCAGAAAAAAAATTGAACCAAAGCAGTGAAGCAGATTGTGATCTACCTAGGAAAACAAAGTAGTTCTTAATCTGGATAATATTTTTTTTATTACTTTATTGCAAAACGTTAGATTCAGTCTGGATGCTGTTTTAGTAGTTACTGATTAGTGATGCATTTATTTGGGGAAGTATAGTAACTAAAAGCTTACTGGACTGACAAAATAATGCCTATGCACAGCCAAAGTGGGAGTTCAGAAACATGACAGATCAGCTTTCCAGTGAAACTCTATGATTTTAAATCACTATAAATCAAAATTGTTTCACTTCCCTTTGGAGTGGAATAGGATCATTTTGAAATAATATGAAATCACTTCATCAGAAAAAAACCCAACGACATATTGTCTTTCTCAGACCACCAAATTTGTGAAGTAAAACAAATAAATTTTTTCTAGGCTTTTCTGGTACCTAGCTCACAGAGATGTTTTGTGGGTAAATTAATTATTTTAAACTGCATTAAATATGAAAAATTATGCACAAATATTAATACACAATAGTAATTATATGGAAGGACTAGATTAACCTTACTTTGATCTCTTTTATTTTAGTATTTTTTTTTTACTGCCTTTGTTACTTGGAGTTACTCGTGATTAAACTTCAAATTTGGGGACAAATCTTCACATCTTTTATGTTTGAGCTTTTGTGAATGGTCACTCCCAGGTTTCACATGTATGTTGCCTGAAAAGACCACGAAGGCACTCAAGTACAAACATTATGCGATGGTAATTAAGTAATCAGATGCCTGTAAGTTGCTCTGAATGCTCTACTACGTCAGGAACATAGCAGATGGAACGGGGTTTAATTTCTTTTCTGAAACGACCTCTTCTCTTTTCCATTCCTCCTTCCTTGCCTCCTCTGCTTTCTGCTAGAAACCGCTGGTGTCCACGAGATGGCACTACGCCATAGCAGGGTGTTAGGATACCAGGTCTACAGCTCCCATTTTATAGCATGGATATATCCCTTTTTAAACTCCAGAGGTTTATTCAAACTGTAGTTTCCTTATGCCACAAATATCCTGCCTTTCGGACTATCATCAGCTGGGAATTGCGGGTGATTCCTGCTAGGAGGCTTGGGGGAATTCCAGTGTAGAAAGGGATCAAGTTACTAAAAAGTTTGGGAAACATGTTTAGCCTAAGCTCCCTCCATTAAAGGAAACTGTTAGGTGAAGGACCCTCTTAGGAACTAGCAAGAGTGTCTCTGAGGACCACAGTTAATCAATTAAACAGGGCTTTAAAATATTTAATTCATATGTTCTTGGCCTGTCTTCAAACTCTTACATGTAAGGCAAAAGTTGTTTTTTGATTAAATAAGAAAAGATTAAATAATTTAGGAGGTGTATCCTTCAAGTGATTTTTATCAAGACTAGCACACAGAGAGGAAATGCCTTATCAAGCCCCAGCCACCTGAGACCCACTCGGCTATTCAAGCCAAGTTAATTGGTTCTGGGGCAGGGTGATAGAAGCAGCGAAGAGCATACAAGGTCAGCACCCCCTCACTCCACCCCCCATCCCCACCAAATGAGATAGAAAGAGAAAAATCCTTCCTGTCATGGAGCTGCTGTGCAGCTTTGCAGGGAGGAGAGCTCTTGCTTTCTGGAAGAGGAAGCAACCTTTGCAGCTGTGAAACCTGAGAGAACAATGGAGACTGTGTCGACCAGCAGTTATGGGGGGCTGCTTTCTGCTCTCCGGGGCTCGATGCCAGAGAGGTCCCACAGCAGCAATCTTTTCTCTGTAATAAATTCCAAACTTCTCTTGACCTTATTGCTGCACTCTGGGCTGAAATGTATCCGAACAGTTGACGGGAGGTACCCCATATCTTAACAATTGTGGATGCATCCTGAATGCCAACAGCATTTTTCTCTTGTTTCCAGATTGAATTTGAACTAAGCTTTTTAGTCCTGCCTTAGCCATGCACTGGAAGAACATGTCACACCACTCAAGCCACTTTAGGTTATTGTGATAGAAGTAGCTCTCATTTTCCTGTATTCAATCCTGGGGTTTTGCTTTTTTGCTTTGTAGTATTTAAGTCTGGTATAACTTTTTATTTATTTATTTATTTTTAAATGAAGCAAAAAAATAACTTTCAAGCTTTAACTTAAGAAAGTCTGAAAACTTCACTTTTTGCTCTACAGAAATATATTGTCTTTTGCACTTTTCCACTCCCTCCAACTTGCTGTCGTAAAATAAGTTGCTTTCAAAAGTGTGATCAATCACGTGCAGGTAGGCCTTTGCGTACCCTGCACAGGCTCTCCTTTATGTAGCGCTGGTATACTCCGTAGTAACTGCCTACAGAGGGTTCTTGCTGAGAGCAAAACTGTTCTAATATATCTGACCCCATTCCCTTCTAGAAACTTTATCTATGATTGCTGTCACACACTTGAAAGAGCCCTTTGTTAGGCCAGCCTGTACAGATGCATGGCTTGGCTGCTAAACACACTGGCATTCCACCCCAACACATCCATGTGCTGACCATGGCATTTATACAGGTAGGCAGCCATAAAGTGTTTGTGTATATCCATAAGTTGTTGCAAATGTGTTCTGTTATGCACTGGAGCTAAAAGAGAAACAATAATTTTAAAACACCCACTTCATCTCCACAAGGTTTTACTTACCTAAGAGATATATAGCGAGTTTGCTCTTTTAGTTCTGCTTTTTTGGGGGTGAAAATCAACTGCAAACATAGAGAAAGTGAAACCTTGAACAATTAAATACCAGACTGAAGCAATCCTGGAGGCTATTATTATTTATACTTCAGTATCACTTTGAAGCATCTGTTCAATTTAAGGTCCTTGATTTTATTCCAGGTTCTACGCAGAACATGTCTAATTGTTATAGACCAGACCCTTCTTCACTTTGTCCTAAAACTACTTCTATCCATGTACATACTAAGGCCGTGGTTCCTCCAACTTTATGGATATGCCTAAAATCTAGTCATGTGAACATTCTAATTGATTTTTTCATACTGTGTGCAAGAACTTAGGGATGTGTATAACTTGCAAGAATTGGAACTGAATTATTACTTTGTCCTCAGAGGATTAAAACCCTTAGAAATGCCTACTTTTTGCCAAATGAGACAAAAGATCCAGATTTACACCATCAGTTTTCTATACATCACAAGACTAAATGTATTTAAACGATACAGTAAAATAACATTGTTTCTTGTAACATATAACAGTGGTCTCTCATAGTAAGTAGCCCACAACTGTTGGATTAATATATGTAAGGATTTGTAATTTACATTTTAAATTATATACCAGGATGGACTGTATATTTTTTATACATATATATGTGTGTGTGAGTATATAGTCTTGGATTGTAGCCAAGACTATGTAAGAAATATTGCTTGTGTAGAAGCTCTGAATGGCCTCCTTCACAGTCATCATCATGCAGGCATTTTCCCTGTTTAATATCTACTACCCCTCAATGCTATTTCCTTTAGGTAACTGTATTTCTGGCTCATGTCACACTAGAAAATATTCCCTCCACTGCCTGTCATCTACTAGGATTCATTTTAAATGAGGTAGTCACTATCTTTATCTAATGAATGATAGTACTTTGGCCAGTGCAGTTTAAGGATTGGGAGGATTTATAGATCAGCTGTCTGAACATAATACAAGACTTTCAGCAGTGAAATACGCATTTGAAATTCAAATTTTATAAATGGGTTCTTTAAAACTATTTGATGTTTAATCACACCAAAAAGAACTTTATTACACCAGTGGCTGTAAGACTTTTGGATGCTGTCTGTGTTCATACCACAGCAACACAAGAGAAATTATCATTACTTACTGAAGAAATAATCTCTGTTCTTTCTAGTTGGATTATATTTAAATCCTAGAAAATTTTGACAAAAGAGGAAGATGAAAGCTAAGGTCAGTGATAGATTTAGTCTTGAAATAGTTGAAATGTGGCTGGTGGGATAAATGGTGTTTTATATCGACTGCATGTCAGCTCTGTATAAGAAGCATGACAATATCAGAGAAGATGACTACCATAATTTGCTTGCTTTTATAAAAACCGGATGTTGCTGGGTTACCCATGCAAGGGAGGCCATTATGTTGTAACTTTGGGTGCTTTTCACACAGCCTAATTCAAGGCACTCCAAGGCGAGTGCCTCTGTTGGGTGATTAGCCTTCCTAGGATCCTCCGTAATTGTTGGGAGAAAGAGGTTTTTTACCACCCAGAGGGCAATTCAGAGGAAGAGTTCATCACAGGTAACTGAATTACTCTCCTGATGAGGCCCTTTCACCCTGCCTATACACAGGAAGCCAAGAGCAGCTAGCTTCCTACTTTATTGTATAAACAGAAAAAAAGATAATGACAATGTCAGGAATAAAAATCAAATCGGGCTATGTATATAAGCCTGTAGTATGCCAAATGCAAAATTAGGCACTTAAGGCCAAAATGATAATCCTGAAAATGCCTACTTGTGTGGAACCCAAATTCTAGGCTTTCTAGCTTTCTCAGACTGTGCCAGGTGCCTAGTGATATGTCACCAGGCATGTCTGGAACTGCTTTGGATTTGGTAGTGCTGAATAGGCAATGTATGTCATGCCACAGTGTAATCAAGGTACAGAAACTACATGTTCTCTCCATTACAAGACACATTCTTTTCTTTTCCTCTATTTCCCTGTGAAGACCATTATTAATGATTTTAGTGGTTAAAACCATGGTTAGAAGGTCCATTCCCGTGTAAAAGTTGATATGCAAGTGGAGGACAATTTTAAGCATTTATAGTTAAAAATTAACACTCTGATTGCGATAGATGCTGTACAGTAACAAAGGAGAAAACTATTTCTCACCTGAGGCAATTGTACAATGTAATAAATTCTAAACCTGTTTTAATTCAGAATGGGAGAAAAAGTTTAATCAGGCTCGAGGAACTGGGGAATTGGCAATGCCAGCATCAGGTTGATTCCATCACTGCAGCGCAGGTTTGAAGTTTCTGGTGGAACTAAGCAAAACAAAGATTATGTTATTAATTTTAAGTTGTTTTGGTTTTTTTTTTCTTTTTTCCTAAGAGACAATTGAAATAAAGGCAAAAAAAAGTATTACAAGGGTCAAGACAAATTGTATTAATCTGTGGTAAAGGAAGGGGTAGGTTGAAACTGATGTCTTATAATTCCTTTTTTTTAAATAAATGTCCAACTACTAAAGACATCCAGACAGATGTGAATGAGTGTCTATAGGTAGTACATCAAAAGATGTGTATGTAACCGTGCTGTTCTAAGACTGGCCAATAATCACAGCCTACATTAATTCCAGAAACTACACACAAATAATATTTCTTGGCTCCATTTTCAAAGCAGCATTTGGAAAGTTATGTGCACTAATCCTGTAACAATAGCAGGATTTGTGTTTCCAACACAAGCATAGCTTTGAATATGTAACCATAAGGGTCTAATGCAGCAGTCAAAGTAATCCCTGACCTTTTACCCTCTGAGAAAAGAGAACAATTTTGCAAAAATGTTTGTCACTAAACTAAAAAAATGTCCTGTATCCTGGGGAATCCTCACATGAACAGTCTCCTTCTGGCCGCAGGAATGTAAGATCATAACTAAATGCAGGAGAAAGAGCAGATATTGAAGGAACCCAAGTCTGCTTCTTACCTGTCTGAAAATCCCCAGATCCCCCCCTGCCCGCAGGTGTTACGATAGAATCATACAATGATTTGGGTTGGAAGGGACCTTTAAAGGTCATCTAGTCCAATCCTCCTGCAATAAGCAGGAACATCTTCAACTAGATTAGATTGCTCAAAGCCCCATCCAGGCTGACCTTGAATGTTTCCAGGGACACGGCATGTACCACCTCTCTGGGCAACCTGTTCCAGTGTTTCACCACCATCATCATAAAAAATTTCTTCCTTACATCCGATCTAAATCTACCCTCTTTTAGTTTAAAACCATTACCCCTTGTCCTGTCATAACAGGCCCTGCTAAAAAGCTTATAACCCCTGAGACAGAATTGTGTGGTCACTTTGAGTACTTTATGATTTAAACTGATAAAAGTAAATTTGCTTATTTACTCTCCTGCTGTCTGACAGTGCAAGGTATTGTCTGTTCTCCTTCAGTTCCCATTTCCTTCAGTCCAAGAAGTAGGACCTTTGGAAATTTTCAGAATTGCCATTTTTCTCTTCTCCCTAGAAAAAGAATTGTGTGTAAATCTTACATGTGGATAGGACGTTAAGTGAAATTCAGATATTAATGCAGGGAAGTAGCAAGTAAAATCTGAAAAGTTTTAACCTGAGTCTTTTTAGTCAGAATTCCTGCTGACTTCAGAGGAATGCAAGATGTGGCTCTTTCACAACAGAAGAACAACCCCCTGCATTAAATATGTGTTGGAGCGAATGGATGTCAGCAGCTTTTTGTATTATACTGAAAGTTGTCAATTTCTTAGGATATTGGTTTCCAGTCTTGTAGTTTAGAGCAGGGTTATTCGCTATTATTATTTGTGACACCTATTTTAAAGAAGGAGCTATTTAATAACTCTGTCCAGGATAGCAGTATCTAAAGATTGCAGTCACGTATAGCAGCATTGTTGTGAGTCTGAATAAGACTGTAATAATATGTTTTTATTTCACATTAATCAAACACTAAGCCTCCTCAGCATTGTAAGAAAAGACTACTTGCAAACCAAGAAAATGACCTAATAATCAAGTACAACAAAGGATATTAAATGTCCTTCCAAATATCTCTCCATACCTCTCAGTTAAAAGAAGGGAGAGAGAATTTCCAAGACAGGAGGACTGTATGGAAAAAGAAACAATGTTACACGCTAGTGAGGTTTTATAAAATAAGGAAAAGGTTTTTTGCAGAAAAGGACCAAAAGGTGGCAGTACTCCATGCACTGCTGAGTGCCTGGAACCCTAAGAGCTATCCAGTACTTATTCCGAAGTGCTTAACATCCACTTTTCTTCAAATACACCCAAGGAAATGATGTCCTTAAAAGAAAATAAATCCTTTTGTGGCTACGTTTGGCTTTTCTAGAAGTACACAAGACTACATGAAATAAAATATGTTAATAGGTCTGAAAAATACTTGTTTGACCGATTCCCTTTCTACTCCTAGACACTCCTGCATTCTGGGCTGCTGACTGTATCTGTTGCTGTAGTCTCACATGGCATGTTGCTATATCACAAAAGTCAGACAGTTATGTTGCTTAATTGGCATCAGTCTGGATCCATAGCAAAATTTAACAAGACTAAGACTTGCTTGATCCTTCTACTTAAGAGAAATCCAGGATACAGCCCATGTAAAATCATCTTGTACTTAGAAAAGTATCTGCAGGGTACAATTCAAACAGGTTGATTCTTTATGCCTAGAGGAGTCATGTGGTAATAGAAGTAAAACTGCAGGTGTTAAGATGGCAATAGTTGTGTTTTATTTCCTGTGGCCGTTATCCTCCCACAACCTTCAGACAGAATCCAGCTAATAATGGATCCCTTTTTCATACTTGAAAAAAACAACTGAAGGATCCTTGCTATTAGCAGTGGGTGGTTATGGCATATGGTGATATACTGCAATTCCAAATGTACATGATAGAGTTACTAGTTCTGCAATGCCAGGATTGTATCTGTGGTGCCAGATTTTGCTGTGCTCTATCACAGTCTGCGCAGTCTGGCTCTGAGCATAACTGTGCCTCTGCCCCTGCTCTATTGCCTTTTCTCTGTTCCCTTTTCCTTTGATGCCTTCTCACAGGGTTGGGTCTGTATCATCTCTGTGGTTGTCTTCCCTTAATGGAAATGTTCACCCTCCCTTCCCTATGCCTAGGAATATTGCTGCTTTTTCCTAGGAAAGGATCCAAAGAGAACTGAGCCACCACAGATTTGGTGTGAGTGGAGGTTTGTGTGTCCTAGAAGGCAGTTAGAGGTGACAAGCAGCTCAGTGAGGGGACAGAGGGGCAGGGAGAGAAATCTCCTCCATCTGATAAAGTCCTCTGCATTGATATTAGTCCAAAAAGCACATTCTTAGCTGTATCACCACACTTGTTACTATGAGTGTTACAAAAGACACAGATTATATTCCCTACTACTTCTGCTTGTCATGGTGCAGAAGTATTGCTTTCATTGCTAAGAAGGTGGGCTTCTTTTACGGAGAACTGCAATTCTTTGGTTATGCCCTTTATACCCAGAAAATATGGGAGGTGACAAGACTTTCTTTGAAAAAGTGCTAAATTCAGCTGTTGGGCCAAATATTACAGCCAACAGTAACTGAGCTATTGCGTATTATCTTCAGTCAGGGTGAGGCTTTGTTTTTCTTCTGAGATTGAACTGGTTTAGCGGCTTGCCACTGCCGAAAGGGTCAATTCCATTTCCCCTTTCTCCTGGCCACACATTCCTGTTGCTTCCCTGATGCTGGCTATTGTGTTTGTCTGACCCTGCCATAAGCCAGTTCCACTCACCAAACCAGAGAAAACTAATCCAGCAAAAAAGTGAGTAGTTCTCTGTGATTTGGTGGGAGCTGAAGCACCTCTCACAGGGCTCACACAAGTGCTGGAACTGGCACAAGGAAGAGGTGAATGAAGGAAGCAAGATGACCGCTTCAAGTAGCAGAATGATGTTACACTGGCTCAGCCATTCTGTGAAAACTCGCAGTGTAGGCAATGTTGGAAGAAGAAGAGTCACTAGTAAAGTTTACTTTGCAAAAATAGATAATTAACGGGCACTGAGGTATGGCACCAGTGAAGTAAGTGAACTCTGTATGGTCTGAAAATACATGGATGCTAAAGGCTTGTCAGACATTGGTTTTCCCAAGAAAGCCAACTTAAGAAACTCCGTCTCCTTCCCTTGATGGCCTGTTTCCCGTCATGTGTTCAAATTGTCCACCTCCTCAGTTCTGCCAATATAATATTTTTTAGGAAGCATTGTAAACTGGATCACTGAAATGATCTGGCTTAAAAATCCACTTTTTGGAGGTTTTTTTTTATCCTGGATTATTTCAGTGAAGTCAGCATCTCATGAAAGTACATGTTTGGCATGAAATTAAATTATATGTCTCAATCCAGATTAGTAATCTAGTAGGACACCATTACTGAAAGACAGAACTTTCTCCCTGCTGACCCAGAAAAAATACACATTCTTCTGTCAGATTCGTGAGTTGAACCAGCTCTTTCTGTTCATGTGTGTGTGTACATACGCACGTGGGGATCTGAAGTGGGCCTCAGTGCAAAGTGTTAGTGGTGAAGGACCTGTGGCTTGGAATGAAAGGGAGGGAAGAAAAGCAGGATCTTACCCTTTTGGTGGTATTCAGCTCTCATATTGGCTCAAGCCAAACCAGGTATTTTCACCTTCATGTCCATCTCAAAATGTTTTATGGATGAAATAGAACTAGCTACATTAATGGCTGTACTATATTGGAGGCCTATAATGCTATTTTTCTGTATTTTTTCCCATTTTCCACACTGTTTCAGTGTTATGATAACTGTATATTGATTTATTTATTTGTAACATCATGAAGTATTCTGAACTCTGTCACTGATGTGCTCAGGCAGCAGCCATGCTCTTTATTTGTAAAGTACCTACTACAGTGTCAGGCTGCAGCCCTGAGGGAGGCTGCTCTGGGTGTGTCTGCAGTGTAAATACAGAGACCCAGCAGTTGTCAGTAGCCATTATTTTTGACCTGACAACATCTCTTTCATTTCTGGCTATCTAATACGGAAAATCCCACAAAATTATAATCTCTAAACCATATTTATCTAGCTTATCAGGTGTCAGGGAAAACCTTTTTATGATCAACAGCAGACCCAAACTAGTTAATCACCAGACTCTCTGAAGTACATTGAGTTCATCTAAATGAGGCAATTGTTTGCTAATCAGCCACAGCTGATTTCCTCATTCTTGGCTGAGACCAGCTACTTCCTTCTCCTAAGGCTTGAGATAGTTATTTGCTCGAAGAGAACTTTCTCCTCCTCCCTTTTGTATGAGGGAACATTTTGATATCTCCCTGTTGTCTTCTGCATGTCCTCTTTTACTTATCCTTATTGCAAGCTTTAGTCCTGTCTACACTCCCTTTCTTTCTTTCTTTCATGTAGTTACCTTGTTGTTCAAGTGAAAATCTTGAAGGAAGAGTCTTTGTTTTATTGTAAAAGGGGATACTGAGGTCCTGCACTGGTACAAACAGGTTTGGGTTTTTTTTGTGTGCTGTTACAGCATATGCATGTTCAGATTTTGTGCTTGTGAAGTTACACAAAGTGCCAAACACGCTCAACTGGACAAGAAATATTTTTAGTTTTTATTATGTCATTTAACCATAAAATTCCTTCTTGAATTCCCACTGTGACAATGTGAGATCAGTCACTTACCATAAGTCCTAAAGAGGCTAAGAGCATGTATTCTTAAACCTGTTGTTGAACTCCGGTAGGCATGAATCCTTCTGATAATCAAACAAAAAAGTAAACAAATTAAAAATAGGGAGAAATATTGCTTCTACTCAGTTGTCATAACTCTGGATGTTCAATAACAGTATGTTAAAAGATTGTGTAAGTGTTTGATGCTAATATACCTTTAAAATTAGTTATTTCTGTAAGGCATTTTGAAATTATTATAACTTAAATAAGATTAGTCTTATTAATGACACTTAAGAACACTTACATTTGAATATATTATTTGTATCTTAATGCACTATTTAGAAGCGTTACAACGATGCCATTTTCTTAAGTCTGCCATTCTCTGACTATCAACAGTGAGCAGTCAGGACTTTATCAAATATTTAACAAAACATGGAGAATAAAAAGTAAAATCTATATGGACAGGAGTGATTAATACTGAAGATGGTCCCAGTTTGATCTTCTTATGTATGACAGTGTAGAATTCACTATATTTTTCTGAACAAACAGACAGAAATGCTCATCTGCTTTTCTGAATTAATTTAGGGAAGCATCTCGAAAGGTGTACTGTGATATTAAAGGCCATTTTTTATGCTTGGTAGAGTTTTCCCTTGCGTGTGCTTGGAGGCACATAGATAGTTGGGAAATCACTCTGTGATGATTCTTCTGAATTATGTGTAGCCAAAATCGGACGCAGAGCTGATGAAAGAGTACAGGATGTGTTAGCAGTCTTGCTTCAAGCCATGCTTATAAGTAAATAATATTAATCCCTTCAGAGCAATGCACAATCAAATTATTAAAGCTGGTTCCTGAAGAAACTTAGACCATGGTGCTTAATAAAAATGTCATGTTCCTTGAGTTATTAGTTCCTCCCTTACTATTGAGAATAGTTTTGAGCTTTTCCTACTTTATCCAAGAATTTGTATCTTGTGAGGAAAATACAGCCACAGTACAATCCAGACGTTAACTGTTACTTCAGCTGGAGAGGAACGGAAACTAAGCTGTGACAACAAAGGTTGTAGGAAACACTTCAGTATATGAAAGAGATTTCTGAGTGGCGAAGGTGAAAGGGGAATTTATGTTGAAAGGGCTATCTGTTACAATGTCCAAAACTAGTGAGTTAACTCTAAGTCTGAAGTCTAATTATTTTCATGCCTGATTTTACAGTTTAGTTTAAAACCACAAATATGTTATAATGCAATGTTAATAATTTCTCTAAGAAGTCTCATATCTGTATTTTTAAATTGCCTCCATCTGGTTATTGAAACAAAACAAAAAGAACAAGGCTAGTTGCTCAGCTGGCAAAAAAAAAACTTCAGTTGAAATTAGTGGAACTATACCAATTTGTATCAGAGGAGAAACTAGCCTACAGCAAGTACAATGAAATTAATCTATCCATATATTTTTTCTATGGTGATTTTCCATTTTTCTGTGTAGCTAATGTGGGAAGTGCAAAAGTGGTAATTAAATTATATTTGTAGATATATGTATATCAAACTAAACATGTGATTCAAAGATCACCAAGAGACAGTAAATATACAGATACAGTGAAATGCTTCAAACAGACTATTTTTATAGATTTCTGTTTTAATGGTTCTCCCTGCAGTAATTACCAAATTGTTACATGTCAGCAACTTATGCTAGGTAGTTTTGCTTTCATTAATACATACTCTTTGAGTCACTAAATCTTGACATTCTCCTCAAGAGATTAATATTGCATTATTTTTAATTGAAATACGATAATTTCCTGATATTTTCTATCTAGAATTATAGCACATGTTTTGCTCTTGAAGCATCTTCTACTTCAATTAATATTTTTATGGTAGTCAGAAGAAATTAATTTAGAATATAGCTTGACAGGACAATATTTCATATATCTGTTACACTTAAGACAGAGGAAAAAAAAATATCTCTATCTATCTATCTGTCTATCTACCTACCTATCCAAAAGTATCACACATATAGAAAAGTTTAAAGAATCTGTTCAAATAAAGTTCTTATTAGTGATCTGCTGAAACAAAAAACATCTTCAGTAAGCTAAAATATCTAGGCCTATATTCAGCAAAGCCCGAAAGTACACAACCTAAATGTAAGCATGTGTATAAATTAATTCCACTGTGCAAAACTCCTATTTGATTTTGAGCATGTGCTTCAGGACTTTGTGGAATTAGAGCTCTGGCATCATGTATTCCCATGGAAATCTCACTGTTAAAGTTCATCCTAACTTTGACAAAAGGTACAGATATACTTTCAGATACAGTCTCAGAATTTGTCTGCTCACCTTTATGTATGACTTGTAAGTCATGAGAATAAACCAGGACTTATTCCAAACATTAAGGCTTTTCACTTTTACAGGTCTGACGCGATTTTGCCACTAGTATAAGTAATTGCAAATTTACAGATGACATGTCTTATTTCAATAAAAATACCAGGTATCAATTTCTAAGGGATACAATTTCCATATACTTCTTCATTAAAGCTTATTTTACCACACAGTGCTTGGTGTTGTCTCTGTTAACAACAAATACTTGACAACTGGGAAAGCTATGTGCTTTCACATTGTGATTTCTGTTTTGTGAAAAATTTTGTGATCTGTCCTGGACATTTCTTCTAATAATATTTCACAGGAAGCAGTGAAGAGCTGCACTCCCTTGAAAGGGAAATCTCTGTACCAAAGGGATTGTGCCTAATACATCTGTAGAAGTGTCTGCACTTCTCTGAGGCGTACTCTATCATAGTAGATTTCTCCTCCTTCTCATTCTTCAACTTTGCTTTGAAAGCAGAGACGGATTGAATTATGATCATGCCTTCTGCTTCCTTTTTTTGGTGACTTGCAGTTTATGGCCAAGTCTCTGCACTCACAGGTTGTAGAGATCATGCCTGTCACAAGCCCTTCTACATTGTGAGAAAGTAGATTTCTTGTGCATCCCCCAGTTTATTAGTTATGTGGGATCATCACAATATGGTTCTACAAATCTGTAATGCTTTTAAAGTCTTATTCCCTTTGTAAAAAACAGCCTTTTTGGCTATTTCAACACTACCATCTCCTGTGTGTGTCCATCAGGAATTTCTGTGGGTCCGAGGTGCTTTATGTCAATAAACAATGTTTAAACAGCATTTGCATAGTACAGCATGAGTTTCTCAAAGGAGTGGTGGGTATTGGAGGGGTGAAGCAGAAAGCCTGAAAGAAGGAAGCTGAGAGTTCTGCAATGGCTGGAAATAGACATGAACAGCAATTTGATAAAACAGCTTAAAACTGAATCAATTTTCCTACCAGGCCCACAAAAAACACATCTCAATGACTGGAGTCCACTGCTGAGGGCCCTGATCTCCAGTGGGTCTTCCACGTTCTGCATAAATCTCAGAGCACCCAGGAAAGAGCAATGGATTTACAACTCCTGGTGTGTGGAAAACTTGCTGTCTCTGACAGACAGTTTGTGAGAGAATCATGGATGGGTTCTGTGAACATTTTCCCCCAGTTTTCCCCCCTCAACCCTGGAGCATTACTGTGTTTGTGGTTAATCAAATCCAATGTCAACATTTTCTGGTCAGATACTTGGAACTCTGCATTGCTGGAGTTACATTTGCTCATAAAACAGTAGTCTTCCTCTCATATATTTGCACATACTTAAATAGAATTAGCGTGTGTAACATCCTGTTTAGTGTGGGGCATCAAAAAGTAAAGATCTGTCCAGTGGGTGTTTCAGACACCTTACTGTTTGGTAAATTAGATGGGATTTTTTAAAGATTCAGGAGAAGCTTTTTCTATTAAAATGTCTTCAATTTTTCCTTAACAGTCTGAATTCTGGGATGCTTACTTAATTGTAAGTCTGTTATTTTCACTGTCAGATAATAGCTGTCAAAATCTTTAATGGACTGCCTGAAACAAGCAGCATTTCAGACATGTCAGTGATTTTCAACATTACATTAAATTTTGTATGATTCTAGCAGCAGAACCCAAATGTCATGAATTATGCCAAGAAGGTCGAATATGCTACTTATTTTGTAACTCATATAAAAGACTTACGATTAAGAAGATAAATTGTGGGCAGGTGAGTAGGATCCCCATCTCTTTTGTACACTAAGTAGTCAGGAAAATGTTAACTTCTTAGAATAATGTTGTGCCTTCCAAATGTAGCTTTCATAGTATTCTGCCCCCTTGTCTTGTACAGACTCATGGCTCATATAGTTCTTGCCTATAGACCTTGCTATGCCCTCCACGCATAGAAGTTTCTAATTTATACCAGCACTGGCTGGTGCGCTGGGCACTTCTGCAAGTGGTGAAGCCATAGTCGTCTCCCATTGATTAAAGCAAGACTTTTTTTAACTTTTGTGAGAATTTTGCCTCTCAGGTAGCTACTTAAGATTATGATTAAGTTACCCACAATCTAAGCTAAATATACTGAGCTCATGGAATACTCATCTTCTGTAATTGGTAGATAGGAAATTTTATAATTGAAAAAAAATAGAAGCTGGAGAAAAAAACCTTTTCTCTGCTTCTGAAAAACCAACGATGAATCCTTGCCAGCAATCTATTCAGTAATATATAAAATTTTAGTAGAAATAGATTTTCTTAAAAGGTGTAGCAGCTAATTTTCTGTTCCTTTGGGATGTGAGAGTCTTTTTGTATCAACCATAACTTTTAGAATTGGATGTTCCACATTGGGATTCTTTTCTTGGTGACTAACCTATTTTTTTGCATTAGCCCAGAATAGTACAACTAACCATATGGAACCTGGGAGACAGAGTCAAGCATTAGCAGTTATAAAATACAGACAGATTCTGAAATGCACAAATATGCCAAAGGCCATATTTTCTTTTGACTGAAGTGCTTAAGCACAGGATAGGCTTAGATTTATAACTTAGATTTACAGGTAGTATACAACAGTATTTTGTTTTGTGAAAGCAATTCACTATAAAATTGTTTTGCGACAAGTGGGTGTTTGCTTGCTTAACAGTGAAAAGATGATGAAGAAACCATTTTTTTTTTCTCTTTCAAAATTAATCAAAATTTTGAAGTATTAGTTGGGGGTTATGCTGGTTCATAAAACTGCCTTACTGGACAAGATGTGTGGCTGAGATAATTAGGCATCAGGTTTTGGAACAAAGTGCAATAACCTTAAAGCATACCCACTGTAATTGTAAATATAAATGCCAGATGAAAAACACTTTATCCAAGAACAGTATTTTAATACATTTCATTGGGCTGTCAATCAGTTCTTTGTAAGATGTAAGGAAAGGATTTCCTTTGATTTCATTAGAAATCATCCTCTGCCTAGAAATACGGGGCTTGGTAGTCTTAATTTCTGCCACCTTCCAGATGATATTCTTAGTCAAATAAATGTTTAAAACTCTATAGAAAATAGCTAGTCACTTAACATGGAATAGTGAGAATGTCATTCTTTTGCATGTAAATTAACTGATGATAAGAGTTTACAGATTCTGATGTTCAAAACATGTAAGCAAGCCGAGGTTTAATTTATTTACATCAGGGGAATCCTGATTCAACAAGACAAGTAGTGTGTGCCTACCTTTCACTGCAAAGATAAACTCATTAATTTAAACAGGACTACTCACATGCTTAGTGATAGGTGACTTTAATAGGTATGTTTAATTCCCTTGACTAGACTCCAACGAATATTTTCCTGGGGACTCTAGCAAAACGATGAAAATTTCTAGGGAAAGTAAAATAAATGCTTTATAATTACTAAGAAGTCATCTGTATAGTTATCTCAAAATAAATAGCTACATTAAGAAATATGTAATCTCTTATAAAAAGAAAAACAGTGAATCAGTGCAGAGGACCACCAAGTTCCAGAGAAGTAATATCAGCCAGTTTGTGACCCAGTGGCTGACAGCTGCTGCATGTCCTCGTGACTTTATCAGGATATGCAAGAAACTTTTAATGTTTCAAATGTCGAGCAAGTACTGTGTCTTTGTAGCATCTGTCTGCTAACCATCTATGTCACTTGTAAATGAATTCATAAATCCAAACTTCTTACAGTTTTCTTAGAGACATTATTGGAGCCCTGTTTATGTTGACCTCTTGATGATAGTTATGTTGACCTATGTTGATCACTTTCAAACATTAATCAGCATCAGTGAATGCTGTTAAAGGCCATGTTTATCATATTTCTGAAGGTCTCTCACCTTTTATAAGCAAATTACTAATCTACCTTAGTTCAAATTATTCCTTAAAGCACAGTTTCTGCCAAACTTCTCATTGCTAGTATATCCAATTTAGTGTGAGTGTTGCATACTGAAAAAAATCCCCAAACCATCCTGTAATCTAGAACATTCTTTTCTATTGCTTTTGTTTTGTACAGTGCTGAACCACTGACAATCTCCAACAGAAAAACAAAATATTGTTTTCTGTCTCCACCTGAATATCCTTCTATCCATCATCTATCCATCCTGTTGCTGTTGTTTACATATCAAATTTTTGCTCTAGTTTTCCTTGGATTTGTAGTAAAAATCTAAGCTTTCACAGTTTTTCATTGCAGTTCAACACTTTGGATTTGCATATGAAAACCTGATACTAAATAATACTCAATGTAATACAGAGCAGTATGTGCTCTATATGAGTATACGAATTTCCAATTTAAAGGCTTGAGAAATTTTATTTCTTAATATCCCACATAATGGGAATTAATTTAAAATCACAAATAGATCATTATAATTCAAATGTTTAGCAGGTACCAAAACCAGATAAACTTACGGGAGTAAGATTTTGTTTTCTTACAACTATAGAATTTAGTCAAAAGATGAAAGAAGAATGCTTGTTTCCCAGGAAATAGTTTTCCCTTTATTTTTCCTTGAAACATTAATTTTCCTCTATGCTGAAAAAAGAATGGCCAGAAAATATACTGTTATTTTGCCCTTTGCACTGTGTCATGGATGAAGAAACTCTGTGATTTTTTCAAGGTCTTAGCTTTAACTACTGGGCCATAGCATCAGAGATTGGTTGTTGCTATTGTGTGCCATATAAGGGATATTGTACGTTCAGAGGTCTGAATCATTGCTGGTTTTTTTCTCTGTTGTAGTACCCCACAAACTCTTCATTTTTTTCTTCTCAGCGAAACATGGACAAGCTTTGGTTTTGCTTTTTTCATTGTCATAGGAATCCTGGTATGATTTTTACAGCTTTCCTACATAGACTAAGAGAATGTAGTTTTAGAATTATCTATTATCCACAGAACCATAATGGGCTACGTACCCATGAGATTATGACTTTATGCCAATTTATGATGAATTTAAGTTATTGATAGAAATGCTATTTACTGACAATGACAACCATAATATAAAATAATTCTGCTAACATCAACTGATATTTGCAGAGTTAAAAAGTTTTCTGATTTTCACCTGATAGGCAATGGTCATGTATGACCTGATCCATAGAAGTGACATCTTATTTTTGTTTCTTCCAAGATTATAAGAACTTCCATGAAAAAAACGCTTACAGGTGACAAACTGACAATCCTGAAGATAATTATTTTTTGTTAGTCACAGTGTAGTTACCTCATTATCAGCAGCAGCAGGGGTTTTCCCATTGTCTACCAAGGACCTCACTTGGGAGTTGGAATGACCATTGCTAGTTATCTGAGAATGTTCCAGTCTTTAACCCGTTTCTGTCCCTGGTGTATATGATGTACACGATTTGCGCTAGCAAATAGGTTTAGTGGTATCTGTTGCAAAGAAATTTTGAAGTGTATAACCGAGCAAATAGTTAACTTCGTCCATAGCAGGTAAACTTTATAGCAATTAACCTTAAAAAATTATGGTCAAACTGGATTGAAATAAATTTAAATATTACTTTTTCTCAGCTACCCTTTGTGTATAGTTTATTCAACAAGTTTTATTAGATTCACTGGGATGAGAAATGAGCTGCAAGCCCTCGCAGAACTAACTAGGTGTATTAGTAAACTCATCTTTTCCTGTTTCAACTTAATGTTGAACTTACTAGCTTTGGTTTCTATTGCTGGTTTGTCTGCACTGCAAAATACTTCTCCAAAATGAAAGCAATAGCAGTGCTACCTTGAGATGTTTTCTACCAATAGTTTATGAAACAAACATTTTTCATAAATTAAACTACAAACAGCTGCGGATATGCTGGCAATGACAATATTACAGCCGTATAGATTTTTTATGGATTTTTACAGAAACAGACATTCAAGTACCCTGTGGTGGTTGAGAGCTCCTTACTTGATGATGGGCAGTTTTATGGTGCTATACTGGAAACAGTAGCTGGAGCAGGGAAGGGAGGGAAAAGGGAGGGGGAAAAACCAGGGTCTTTTCAGCAACTAACTTGAAGTATCTAATTCAGGACCTTGCTTCCCCTTATAGAAGAAAGTAGTCAATGTCACTACAACTGCAGGCTATATTTTTTATACATGGTTACTAATCATCAAGAATATTACCAGTTTTCTGTTATCTGAGCAACAGATAATGGAATGGGAGACTCTGATAACAGAAGAGCTTCCATAAAAAGGTAATAGTGCAAGCACAGGTACAAAATCACAGCATCAGGTTGTGTCCCCAAACCCCTTATTTCAACTCAGAAAGAGCTTGAGTGTGTCCAGACCATGTTCCCCATGATGAGTGGAACAAAGGTTACAATGGATGTTTTGTTTTGCCTTATGGAATATCTCCCCTGTCACGAGAGCAGGGTCTCAAAATCTTACACTCCTAGAGCAAGCTTGTAACCCAGCTCAAACCTTCTGTCAGGAGGCACATCTGCCTGCTGAGGCCCTATCCCATATTTCAGAGAACTTGTCCCCTTCCAATCTAATTAATCCAAGGACCCTGTTCACTAAACCACAACCTGCTCTCAGCCAAACAGTACAACCTTATTTTATGATACCTTATCTAGAAGCTACTTCTAACCTATCCTAGACTTCTCCCTAAACTTACAGCCTTTCTCAGAGAGTGCTCCCAGCTCAACACAGGTGAGAAAGATCTAAACCATAATGGCCTAGCTTGTGTTACTGGCTGGCTTCAGAGGTGACTTGGCTAGCTCTCCTTCCTCTTCTCTTGGCATGATTAGTGTATTGGCTAGCTTTGTTTAATGTTTCCTAGAGGATAGGCTTGGTCTTTGGCTGCTTTTTCAGAATCCCTGATCTTCTCGATGGGATCTCCAAAGGATGGATTACAGAAACAAGGGTCTTCCCTGAACAACTTAAAAATCAATGGAGGTTAGTTCAATACAAAACAGTGTAATGTGAGGTCTAATTTCTTTCTTCAGAAGGTGGTAAATTATTTTGTGTGTGAAAGTAGAATTGTTCTTGGTCAGAAAGCAATGTTACACGACTGACCTCTTTAAAAAGGAGAACACCTAGCTGTTACTGTGCTGCTTGTTAGATCTCAGACTGTTACTCTGATGGTGATATGTAGGCAAAATGAACAAAATTATTCTCCGAGAGGTTTAGTTTGTAAGTATATTACAAGAAGTTGTTCTCTAATGGCTTGTATACACAGAAGATAGAAAGTGGATTTTACTATTACTGACGCATGCTTTGTAAAGCTACTCAGAAGTCCCTTGTTGAAGTGAATTTAACTTTTGCATGTAAATGTCCAACTGCTTTATTGTAGTATTCTTCTTATACATAGAACATATTCTTCCTAAGTTTACAGTACTTCTATTTTACATTTTTCCTAATTTGCAACTAAATTTGTAAGTTTTATTATTAAAAATATTTCCTTTAAGAATGTAGTTCCTTTTACTTTTTTGTTTCAAATGATTCTAATATTGAGGACTCTTCAAAATTCCTTTGTAGTTGAAATTCAAAGTATAAAACTTTACTAGTTGCATTTAAATATTTTTTGAGGTTTGCTGGCTATTTTATCCTACTGTTTTTCATAAGTAAAATTATCTTCTTCAGTGATACTGCGTATTGATCAAGCTGTATCAGCCTTGGGAGAAAATGGGCCTCTCTGGGGATATCTTTTCTGTTCCTCCTCTGTGGCTATGGCTTCCTACAAGTTTTCCTCTAAACTGTAGTGTATACATGACCGTATAGTCTACTCTAAAAGCAGCAGAATTGATATTGTAACAGCAAGCTATTTGTCAGGGAGCACGAGCAGAGTCTGAAACCCAAAATAGGGTTAATGTTATAGAATTTCAAAACATTTTATAAGAATGTATTCATTGGAACTTGGCTTGTATGTTAGCTGTAACAAGAGTATTGTATGCAGTCTGGCAGAGTGTAAATCTTCTGGACTCCAATTTTGGCATGATCTAATTCTAATTGAGTCTTGTTTTGTAACATAACAGCTACTAAAAATGCATGTGCTGTTTAGTTGAGCGACAAGAGATGCAAGGATTGCTACCTACAAATAAATCTTAGGCATGTCTACTATATTCCCTGGAGAGAGTTTAAAGTATACACTGACTTTTTAAAAGAATTTGATCGTTTTTTCTGATAATGCAGTAGAAATTCTGGTCTGCTTATGAGATAATTTCAGAATCTTCACCTTTCAACTTCAGTATGTGAATGAATTCTGGAAAATGAAAGTACTCGGAGATGTTAAAGAATGCCAATGCGCTATGCTCGCCTACCTCACATGGTGATGGATGAAGAAAATTGCATTAAACAAACGATGTTATAGGTGGGACAAGTAAAGGGACAGACCGTGATGTCTTATAAAAGCTCAGTGACAAAGCCTAATAATTTGTCATGAAATTTCCATTTATCTATTTACCCATGGAAACCTGCAGTTAGTGCTGTTGAGATGCTAATGAAATTGATGGGAAGGAACCCTTTAAAAGTAGGTTTAGATGGAACAAAAATCCCTTTCATTTGCAACAAGTGAAATGCATAGGGCTTGACAAGAAAAGAGGTATGTAAATGTATTGCTGTTAATTTAGAATCAGTTTTTCCTCTTCTAAAAACTTCAAGATTTCAGTCTTAACCCTTTGTGACAACTGTCCCTACTGTATAAACAGATATAACCTAGGATTGCATCTGTGCTTGCAGTGTCATTCTCCCTTATTCAGTTGTAATCTAGAGTATTATTAATCTACTGCTGGTAGTATGCTTTGGGATGGCTCAAACTCTCCTCAACTTCCAGGGAACATGCAGTCTTGGAGTCAGATGTAGAAGAGCTGTGGATCTGCATAGACAGGGTGGACCAAAGGGTGTCTTTCAGGTGTGGTGTCTCCTGAGACGATAAAGTTTATATATTGTCAGAAAAATTCATGTGAAAATCCTTACCAATTTGGCAGCGAAAGCAAAAACCCTAATGTACCCAGGTATGTAGCTATGGAAAATAAGAATCACTGCTTGCAAGGTCATGTCTTCCATGAGAGCATTACAGTGTTTCCAGTGTGTTTCCAGTTTTCCAGACTTTACTTTAAGTCTGACATTTGTGAGGCAATACACATTTGAATGCAGATGCGCCTTCCTTAAGTTCAGTAATGAATAGATCCTTTGTTTCCCATCTTGTATAAAGGTGCAAAGTCCAGATGTGGACCCAACTGCCACTAAAGTTCTGGAGGGATGAGCTTTTGTTTTGTGTTGGGTTTTTTTTGTTTGTTTTGTTTTGTTTTTTTTTAAATTAAACTTAGAATTGGCAGCGTTGTTAGAAATTATTTGGCAATTCACATGTAGAGTTGTCTAAGTGATGATTGCCTTTTACACTGATGTTCTGTAAGAAAGATAGCTCTTAGGTTTTATGTAAAAGGAGGTTTGGAGGTAAGTGAAAGTTAAAAGACAGTGAAGGATAGCTGAGAATGCTGGATAGCATAATCATAGTGAAGTATAGGACTGGACTAATTTATTTAAAGTGTTTATATTAATGAAGCCCTGGTAAAATCACCTTAATCTTGTAATCCAGTGTTGCTTTCACTCTGCGTAGTATTTGGTCCGCTTTTAAAGGGCTGTGTATATTTCATATGCTAGTGATAACATAATAAGAGCACATGGAAATCCTATAAAGATTGGAGAAAAAAAACTCTCATGAGAAGAAAAACAGATGCAAAGCTATAACCTTGCACCTGGAAATCTTTCACACGGCAGTTCTGTGCATTCCCAATCACCCCATAAGGACAGAAACAACACAAGCAGCTGATAATGTGATTGTGAGGAATGTGTTGACCATGGTGATGACAGGGTGATACATTTACCCTAGAGAGCACGAGTGCACCTGTGAAATATTAGACTGTGTTTTTTTTTACTAGGAGATCATTTTAGAAATATTTAAGAGTAAGCTACAAGATGGAAGGAGAGGGCAGTTAAAAGAGGCTGGGAAGAGGTAAATGAAAGACTTTTGGGGAAAAGCAAAGTGTGCTTTCAGAACAATTTATTACAGAGCTTTGGAAGCTCATTCCGTTCTCATTAAGAACAGATCCTATGCAGTCAAACCTCTATCAATGCGACTAATTAAATACATTGGAATTAGTAAACAAGGAGAGAAAAATCCTAGTTTATATTAGAAATACATAATTTAATATGTAATTAGTGATGTATACTTGAGAAAGTAAAAGGGAATATTTCAGAAAGCTGATTTGGTTGCACTGACTGTGTATTTCTAATTTATGTTTTATGTTAACACACCAAATTGTACTGAAAACATTACATGCATGAAGAGCATCAAAATTGAAATTACCGTAGGTTTGGTATCATTTGGGTTTCGTGAATTCTTGGAATGTTATCTTCAGTATTCACAAATAAGTAATGTTTGTGATTAGCATGCAGAATTTTCTTTAAATATAGTATTAGTGTTTCCAAACGATGCCTTTCCATTTTGGAGTTCCCCTGTGGGATGAAAAAAATAAGATGTGCTTGTGGGTTGGTTTGTTTTTTGGGGTTGGTTTTTGTTTGGGGTTTGGTGGTTTGGTTGGGTTGGTTTGTTTGTTTGTTTTTCCTACTGTTTAATGTAGCCTTATGGAAAACTGAGCAAACCTTAAGGTGGCTTGTAAGGGACACGTGTGGATCAGGATATTTTGTAGGGAAGATTCTTCCCAGTTAGCTGCTGTTGTGTCTGGGAGATGCTGAAATACATTGGTTAGTTTACCTACTTCAGCATTTTGTTGCAACTTGATGAAAATGTGTAATCTTATACAAAGGCTGATAAAAAGAATATAATACCATCTGTATGAAATAGGGAGTGTGTTTTGTGCAGGCTTGTGAACAGATGCTAGCTGCCATGTTTTAGCCAGAAACTATGAAATTAATGATAAGGTTTCCTGGGACAAACACTTTTATAAGTATCTGAGGAAAGCAGTTCTGAGCTTAAAATGTCCTCACAGTCAATTGGATGAGGACTGATTTGGCTTGCCACCAAGGAGAAGTAGATTCTTCACTGGCAACACCTGAAAGGAAAGGCAAATGCTGAATAGAGAGTTTAATGCTGAAGCAAATAGCTGTAAGGAGCTCAGAGCCAGGTTTTATAGTGTGAAGAAAGTGACAGAGGACACCGGGAGGCAGAAACAGTAGAACACCTGGATGTAGATACATTTTTAGAGATGATAGATTAAATTTTCTTAATCTTTCTGTTGGAATCAACCTTAGGAAGAGAAAAATGCCTGGAAAACGAATTAATATTTTGGCTGTCTGTCCAACATTACTTTGCTAGTGAAGTGGAGGAAATCAATATGAAATATATTTAGGAGTACATTATGCTGAGTTATGCTGACCTCATTAAATATATCACTAACAAATGGCTCCAGTACAATTGGTAGCAGGACAAAATTTGAATCGTAGTCTGCTGAAGCATCCTTTCATGGCAAAGACATGAAGGAGCTTCTTCAGGACAGGGCTGGGTGAAGTCTACCTGAGATTCTGAAGCTGGTTGGCCAGACAATTGGCTGCTATCAGTTGAAGAAAGGGAAATAAACTAATTGAAATCTCAGGGCACCAGGAGCTTAGTCAATGTCAGATTTCCCAAGCAGCCCTCAGAAATGTGCTAAAATGATCTGGTCTCACACTTCAAAATAGTGGAAGGGAAACTCAGTGAAAAGGCTCTCTGAGACTCATCTGCCTTATGCTTCAGGGTACAGGACGGTCTGGCTCCAGGTCATGCCTGGGGACACTGCATACTGCTGCCAGCAGGCTTTACAGCTTTCTGTGGCATTGAAAGCTGCCTTGCAGCTTGCAGAGAAGGCAGCCTTCTACGACTCGGAGAAACATCATGAATGTGTTTAAAAGGAGGAAAACAAGAAGAAAGGTGTAAGGGACTAGTACAACTAAGAGTCCTAAATGGAATGAAAAAGGATGTTTTTCAGACTCAGTGCTTGATTCTTATGTTTATTAATTTAAAACTGCACTAAGTGGGTGTGGATGATCTTCAGAAATGGGATAATACTGCTGATACAGGAATGTAATGCTTCCAAGTAAAACATGGCAGAGGAATCTGGGTTTAGGGTAGAAAGAAATGCTTACTGATGTGTTCAAATTCTAAAGAGAGGAGTTTGAGACCAGAAACTTCAGAAAGGGATATTTTACTCTCTTTAAGAAGGACTACATTCAACACCTGAGGGAGACCTGTTAAGTCATGTGTCACCACTGTCTACCTTCTACAATTTTTTTCTGCAGCAGCGCCCAGCTATAGTGAGAGTCTGGTTCATTTTACTTTGGTTAATTAGGCATATGCTGCTTTCATAAAAGTAACGCTGTCGCACAACTTGTAGTTTTATTATTTAGTGTTTTTTTTTTTTAAATGGTGTTTGAAGTTGGGCCATCTGAAAAAGCCAGTTTGCCTGCCTGGAATAAGATTTGCCTTGGGATAATAACCGAGTGGTAATCTATAAGGTTTCTGTCAACTGAGGGGGAAACTGCAAGTATTTGCAGGACAGTCAGTCTGCAGTAATCTTATTGAGGGGAATTAAATCCCTTAGAGTGAGGAATTCAACAGTTGGCTGTTTTTGCTGAATAGGACCCAGTAAGACTTCTTGAGCTACTAGGTCAGATTCATTTGACAAGGTTCTAAGTTTCTCCTAAAGAAAGTACAATTTGAAAAATGTTGCAGTGTGATGTTATAATAATCTAACAGATGAAACCTGTTTGAAAGGTGTCTATGTGATAATAAACGAAACATTGTCAACCTTGTTTCTTTAGGAAGTGAGACTAAGAGTGTAATCTCTTCGTGTTTGTGCCACCCCTAACAACTTTTGAAGCCATTGATTAATTTCAGCCAAAGCTGACAATGGAGATCAATCTTTAAGCTACTCGGTTTCTACGAGCTTCATGAAAATACAATCCATCTCTCCTACCCACCTATCTATCAGTGCTCTCATTAGGAAAAGGTGGTGGTGTCAGTTTAACCCTCATTAGTTATCAGATAATCTGTAGGTGGCAGCAGTGGTATGAGTGCCCCGATTACTTCTGTCAGATTAGTGCTTTTGTAGACATGGGAGAATCCAGTTGTGAGTGCTAAAGCTATAGAAAATCAGTCTTTTCTAATTCTGCTGTCCATATTTCAAATCAGTTTTACTTGAGGCACTGGTATGAAGAAACCATAAAGGTGATTAATATTTTGTAGTGAAGCTATTGGCACCTAATAAGCTATTCACTTCTATAGACTCCTTACTAAAAATATTTAAGAACTTGAAGGTAAATGTGATATTCAATTTTAAATACTCACATTTGGATACTAGATCCTTTGTCTAAATGAATTCATTAGTATTGATTGATCAATTGCCTTCCAAAGAGATAATCAAGGGGTAATCTTGTTAAAGACAAATGGACTACTTAGCATGACTCAAAATGTCAAAGGGCCAAATCTTGATTTGAGAGTGGAGAATAACGTTGCAGTTAGATTAGGACTGTTAAAATGAGAAAGGCAAGAGGGACTCATTCCAAAAGGAAGTGAGTTTTTGCTAGGTCTCTAAGTCAGAGGAGCCTGCAGCTGGCTGATCCAGCAGCTTTGCTTTAATAGACAGTGCAGAAGGGAGAATGTGCAGATGGGGAGAATCAGGTCCGTTTTAGTATCGTCCAACAATGAAAGATAAGGTCACTTGAGCTAAAGCTTATAATTTATTCCTGATGTTGTTAGCTTTTAAAATAAAAATGTTGTAAAGTTTTTTGGCAAATGTTGGAATGAACTATATGGGTAATTCCTAATAATGACCATTAATCAGCTTTCAAAAGAATATTGCAAACTTTAGTGTGTTTATTTCCTAATGGTCAGCTAACAGATGATGATATTAAGATGTAAACAGCATTTGGAAAATGTGCTGCTTCACATTATACTGGCACTTTAAAAAAAAATTAGATCTGAATACTAGCTGTATGTTTACTCCATTTCTCTTCTGGAGTATCTTAATTTCCATTTTAACTACCAGTTATAAAATATGGTAAGCTTGGACACATATCTGTGAGCGTTGGACCCCAATCTTCAAAGACTGGGTTTTTTTTATTACTTTCACAACTTTTATAAACAGTAATAAACATTCTTAATGTCTCATTTGATTAACTTATTTAAACTTCACATGGTAATTATGATATATTTAAGTATCCAGAAGACAATGGAAAGAATGCTTAGTGAAACATCAGCACTCTTGGTTCTCTCTAAAGTACTTTTCCAGTCTCTGAAGTTACATTGTACCATTTTGTAAAAACAGTATTTTGAACAATGGTCTGAAACTTACTGGACTTAGTATATGACCAGCTGCTAAGGAGAGCAAGCTCTAGAATGGGAAGCTTCTGGATCCTGGGCACATTTGACTGGCAATGAGTGACCTGGAACCTCTCCGTGAATACAAAGGACTCAAAAATACCAGTTTAGTCCTCCTGATAACAGAGACGGTGTTTGTCTGCATGTGACTTCTGCAAACAGATTACTGTTTGCTTACACACACTTTGCATTTTCTGTTGCTCACTTTATGTCGAGGGTAGAATATAGACAAGGACTCATACATAAAACTTCTACAGCTAAATTGCTGAGTGCCCAGGATTTTATTCTCTACAAACCTTAAAATATTACTTCAGAACTAAAACAATAGAATAAATAGCTTTTCAGTTTGCATACACTGGCAGCTGAAGCTGGCTAAATTTCTCTCTCACTCCTAACATTGTTTGCCTTGAGCTGAGTAAAATCTATTGATGCCAGACTGATCCATTTTATAGGGACAGACTGCAGTTTTGCTAAAAAAAAAAAAATAAAATTAAAAAATCTCCCAAATGGAAGAGAAAAAAACCCCACTTTTAAATTGTCTTTTGAGTTATAAAAACCTAAGGTGCTTTATGGCAATTTTATTTCAAGCTGACTCGCAGGTTTTTTTGGTGTCATTTATGCAGAATTAAAAATTTATTCTAACTTTTGCATTTATCAAGATTTCATGTTTGTTGAACTCTTTGGGCTGTGGCTTAATGGTACATAATTTTGTACTTTTGAAGAAATGTCTGTTACAAACCGGCTGGGGCGTACAGATTCATTCTTAGTAAGTCATCCTGATTGGAGAAATTTCTGGATCTGTTCTGATGCCACAGTTAATTTCCTCCTCTCCCCAGTATTTCAAGCTTTGTTTTTTAGCCCAGGCAACTTATTGTACACTGATCTGTGAGGATTTCCAAGCAATAAGGCAGACTAAAACACGTTACATTTCAAATTATTTTTTAATATACCTGCACATGAAAAAAACCATAACTGGACACAAAAGTATTGCAAGACTTTTTAAAAACTGCAAGTGCCTTTTGGAATATGCAGATGAGCTTTTTTTTTTTTGTGAACTGCTATTCATCAAGCTTTCATTTCTGTGGTCCAATTTCTACATTTTAGGCTGTAACCTTTCAGGAAGCTGTATAAAATGTTTACTTAGGAATGTGGAATGAAGCATTCCACCTGCTTCATTTCTGAACCTCTGTTTTACTCAGAACTCAGGATTGCTTGTCTGTCATATGGTGTCACTTGAAACAACAAAATGTGTGTGGCTGAGGAATTGGTCTGAGTAGGCACAATTCATGTAGACAGCAGCTTTGTTTATCCCTGCACAAGGGGCTGGCATAAGATGAAGCTTTCTCCTTTGATGTGATGTGCAATGGGTACCAGGTCTGTTCTGGAGGAAGAGGTTGTGTACAAATACTGTAGAAATTTTGGGCTCTGGCTCAGGCCTGTTTCAAACACAAGTTAAATGCATCTGAAGCATCTGCTTTCTTGTGGTGTCCGTGCTGAGGGTTCCCTAATGGTGAACCTGCATGCATGGCAACAGCAGCAACAGAAAACCAGGGGCTTGGGGTTCAGGTCTTGGGCAAAGAAAGGTTTTGAGCTTGTATGAATGTCTAAATTACTGAACTATTGAGTAAAAAGCTATTTCTCCTGATACTGGTTTGTAAACTTAATTCCTTCTCGCAAGGAAAGCTCAAGTGCTGTGTTTTGCTCTGTAGTACTCTTTATTTTTCATTCCAAATGTAATTAAAACCAAAAACACTTCTGGTCTTGGCTGGGATAGAGTTAATTTTCTTTTTAGTAGCTGGTACAGTGTGTTTTGGATTTAGTGTGAGAATAATGTTGATAACACGCTGATGTTTTAGTTGTTGCTAAGGAGTGCTTATCCGAAGTTAAGGATTTTTCAGTTTCCCATGCTCTGCCAGCAAGCAGGTGTACAAGAAGCTGGGAGGGAACATAGCCAGGACAGCTGACCCAAACTAGCCAAAGGGATATTCCATACCATAGGACAGCATGCTCAGTATATAAACCGGGGGTAGCTGGCCGGGAGGGGCTGATCTCTTCTCAGGCATTTGTCAGCGGATGGTGAGCAATTGCATTGTGCATCACTTGTCTTTTCTTGGGTTTTATTTCTCTCTGTTTGTTACATTCCTTTTCATTACAATTATTATGTTGTTGTTGTTGTTGCTGTTATTACATTTTATTTTTCTTAGGTTATTAAACTGTTCTTATCTCAGCCCATGAGTTTTACTTCTTTTCTTCGATTCTCCTCCCCATCCCGCTGGGAGGGAGGAAGAGTGAGTGAGCGGCTGTGTGGTGCTTAGTTGCCGACTGGGTTTAAACCATGACAGCTTCTCATGGTTGACTTAAATCACACTCTTTCTGTTGTTTTCAGAGACTGGTAGGCTGTGCAGTAAATCACTTCTTCCAGTGAATGCCCTGTGATTTAAAGACAGACCCCTGGTAACTATTCAGGCTTATTAGTTGGTGATCTGCAGCAGCTACCACTGCATTAAGTGCAAGTGGTTTGCACAAGCACTTCTGATAATTGAAATATGTAAAGTGTCTACCTGGGGGTGCATGTCAGGAAGTTCCTTGGCCAGCAAAGACTTGTCTCTCTTGTAAACCAAACAATTTATTTAAACATTTATGTCCATATTTTGGCATCTAAGTATAGGCACCACAGGTTGAATTGCCACCTTTACTTCTGAAATCTGAACCATAGTCACTGTTAAAGCTAGCTGGAGCGCTGCCAGCATTTTAAGGAAGGGCTTCTGTCAGCAATATATGCAACAATGCCTGGGATATTCTCTACGTTTAAAAAAAACAACCAACCACCCCCCCCCCCCCCCCCCCAACTCAGTATCTTGTTCATGTGTGTAAGTAAGGAAATGGATTATGGTCTTTTAAAAATAAACAAATTTAAAAAGTGCTTCTCCACCACAACCCTGTCACAGGTGGAACAATGTCTTGAGAGAATTGATGAAGCAGAGAAAGAACTACAGTGCCTACTACAGTACTAGTATCTTATGCCCTGGTAAGTTGAATGGTATCAAGGGCTTACCAAAGAATGGCTTCTCACTACTTCTGCTAGTGTTTTGTTTTGTTCTTGAGGTAAAGGCAGGGCCCCAGCTGTATGTTGATGTAGATTTATGCCCAAGAAGCTGAAGATTTAAGGATAGCTTTGCTGTTCACCGTTAAGAGGTTATTTGCAAAATCTTTGTGTACAGATCTTTGTTTGTGATGGTGTATGTGTGTGTATAGGTTTTCTTGTTGTTTTTTGGTTGGTTTTTGTCTAGGTGAATGTTGCATTGTTCAGCCTATGACTCTGTCATGATCTGCTTACCCTTACTTGTTCCAGGTGTTCAGGATTATCTTTATCTGTGCAGTTGGTGCTGGCTGTCAGCTGAAGATACAAGGACGAATCCCGAACTGATAAGATTTTGGCTCTAAGTGGTGACTTTGAGGGGAAGGTCTAGGCTATGTTAGCTGTATCCTTCAGGGTAGGATTCCTCTGATATAAAATACAACTTTTGAATCTGTTCTTGTGAGCTGATTGATTGATTTGCACAGAATGAGCAGGGGATGTAGCTTTTGGGTTTCTCACATGGCTAGTTTCTAACTGTGCAGTTCTGTCACTTCTTGCTGCTAAGACAACTTACACTTTCTGGTTGTTAGGCAAGGGGCTATAACATGGGGTGTGTCAAAGCATACTGAAGAATTGTTCAGTGATTCTTGTCGTTTGATTTGGTGGGTATGAACGTGAAAGGTTCGATGTGGCATGGCTTTGTAGGATCAGATAAATGTGCAACTAAATGTTAATAAAATCTGGTGATGGATCTTTGTTTTTCTTTTATTACTGGATGTGAATGATCATACCTGTCACCCATCTTAGTGGTGTGATGGCATGGCATTGAGCACAATAGAATGATTGGCTTTGATTTGTTTCTAGATACATGGCTTGTTTATAGGCATGGTCTAACGAATCAACGAATTGATTGGGATTCAAGGAATGCAAGTTTTATTACTGGCTTTTTCAGCATCAAGTACAGTGGTCTTGGCAGGTGAATTAACCTTCTTTTGTAGATTAAAAAGTTGAGACCTGGAGAAGCAAGTGACAATTATATCCGTTGTGCAAGTTATAAAAATAAATAAGGTTTACATAAATATTTATAAAATAAATGAAAGTTACTGTCGATATTATTGTAGCATTTCCATCTGAAATTATTCCAGAGAGTTTGTAATGCAGAGATTTAAAACAGTTCTATTTCAGAGTTGCTTCTTGTGCTTTATGATCGTAGAGATCCCTTCCTTCTTTTCATCCTTTCTCTGTCTCTTTGCTACTGCCTCCCAGCTTCCCACCCCCGCCCCTCAATAATTAGGATTGAGGTGGCTCTTAGTTCTGATTCTTCCAGCTGACAGGAGGTACACCAGGTTCTTTTTTCACCTGTGGCCAGGGGGCTTTTTTTTGTGCATGTGTATGTGCTTTTCTGATCAGTGGTCTTTTTTTTTTTTTTTTTTTTTTTTCCCTGAAGTGACCTCTGCAGTGCATGAGATTTATGGCAACGTGTACTTTCATTATGTATCAGTGTTACTATGCAAGCTCACTGCATCTCTGTCAGAGGAAGAACAGCTTCTCGGAACAAGCCTACAGTATTATCTTTGAACATATGTTCTCTATTAAGTGAGATGAGGAAAGTCACTTAGTTTTCCTTCCATTTGGAGGTTAAAATGGAGGGCTTGCCTAAAAACAGATTGTAGTAAATTGGAGGTTTATTTGAACAGTATGTCAACATTATTAACTTGAAAATATATACTAAATTGATAGGTTTCCTTTAATTACCTCATCTTGAAAGCTGTTCTCAACAAACAAGCAAACAGTTCAAAAGTGATTTAATCTGCCTGAAAATGAGAAAATCAGAGGAAAGCATACAGCACTACTTTTCTAAATATGACTTTTGTTATAATGAGTGCTAGATAAACTATGTAATGTATTTAGCCCATTCCACTTCTTCTTTTTCAGAAGTAATAACAAATTTAAAAAATTGTTCGTGTCCAGGTTCTAGGGTTATTCTGCAAATCTGCAAATGTTGGCCTACACTTTAGGAATAGACAACATACCGGGTTGCGGAGCAGCTAGCTTTTTGCTATGACCAGTTTGAAACAAGTTATGTGACGGGGATCCTGGAACACACAGTGTCACTTGACTGCACTGACGGATGTTTAAGATGGCTATGTGAATGCTTCACGTGAAACACATTATACAAATATCTGTAAGACTTCCTTGCTTTTAGACATTATTCTGAAGATTTTAATGATGTTGTATATACCAAGAAAGCCAATTTGCTTTAGCATTCCACATAATCATAGAGATTTCAGCAGCATTCACTCAGCACTGCTTATGTATGTGCTACCCTTTCAGGCTGAAGAGCTAAAATTAGGGGCCTTCTAGATTACCCTATTGCAGAGGAGAAACTGGGGATTTCTAGGGAAACTGAGCTGCTTTAGTACAGTTAATGAGAAACATGTGCCAAGTCTGACTTTCTTCAACACAGCACATAAACAGAGACAGTTTCACAATTTGGAGCTTTAAAACTCTTTCAATAAATAACCCATTTTAAGAATACACTTGTTCTTGACCAGAATGGCTCAGTAATTCAGGCATGGTTTTCTTCTTAATGTGGCTTCTGAGCTGTTTCCTTCCAGGTGAAACTCTTCGCGTAGAGACTCATATCCACACCAAAACTCAACAGCAAAACTCATCTGCCTTTGTTGTAGGAAGAAGCTCTGCCATAGTAGGAATTGGTGATCTTCCCAACCTAGTGAGGAGTGGGTCTTAAGTCCACCATTTCAGCTCTTGATAGAGTGTGAAAGAAACATGATCTTTTTAGTTCTTCCGGACTACTCATAGTCATACTCATACCCTTTCCAATGACTATATCCTGAAAGATCAGCCTCCAGTAGTGGTGCTTTCTGACAAAATGAACAGAGGATGTCACAGTTGTTCTAGGCAACCACTAGCTGTCTGGTAAAGGAACCATGCAAAATTACCATTCTTTGGCCTTGTACTTCAAAAAATAAGTACGAAATAGCAGATCTTGACCTACATGAATATTTTGTTTTGAGTAGCTTTGGCAGTGGTTGATAAATCAGTTTTCTGTTATTCTAAACATTATATTGAGTTTATTCTTGAATCTGCACCCTATTGTTAAAAAGACAGCTTTATGGTTGTGCAATTTAATTTGTAAATGTCAGTGAATCTAGCTGAGATTCCTAAGCATTTATGCAAAGAAATTGAGTGATAGTGCAGCATGTAATCCTGCTTTGTCACATAAGGTACAGACAGACACTTTCTTTAGTAGAAGAGACTGCATAGTGTTTTATTCATAATTTGTGACTGTGCAGAGCACATGGTATGAGTAACCTTCATTACTACAGCTGAAGGTATGGTGGTTCTGAGGTGTAATTTGGCTTCCTATATTGTTCAAATACCAGAAGGTGGTCTGCTCCCTTGTCCTTGTGTCTCTGCACTCTCACACTGAAGTGACTCTAAATCTCTGTGCCTAATTGACTAGTACTCGCTTTCAGCTATCACCCTGAGTCCCTCCTCTCTGGGTTATATTTCTCTTGACCCTACCCTGAGTACTAAAGCAAAGCATAACACCTGACTGTCCCAGTTGCTGCGTGCTTGGTCACTTCTCCATGAAATTTAATTTTCTACTTCCCATCCTTTCTACTGTGTTTAGTTATTTTGATATATATATCCTTTATTCATACAAGCATGTCCAAGTTTGTGTTTTGCTATTTTATTATGCATAATTTCCAAAATTATCTTCAGGAACATAACGTTCTTATATACAATGGAAAAAGCTTTTTGCAATTACAAGTTTTGTAATTTCTTGCTGTCCTTATAAAACTGTGATTGACATTGGGGCATAGTAGTTTATCAGAGAGGGATTTGGGACACTATTACAAAACATAGCAATTTTTTTTTTTTTTAAAAATGAAAAAATGGCTTGATCAGTGAAAGGCTTGTCCTGGGCTCATCTGGTAGAATCACGGACTATGTGTATCTGGTCTGATAATGTGCAGAACACATTTAGGGTACCTAAACTGCTGAATAGGGGCTTGTTTAGAGTTTATAGTTGTGTGAACATTTACAGACGAAAATTCTTCAAAACACCTCTAGATTTTTGTGGTACTATCTTCAAGAAAAACAAGTATGCTTAGAAATCCTGAGAATCTGTGATCCAAATGTCAGTGGAAAAGAATTCGCAGAAGTTGGGGCATCTTCCTTGCCTTTAAAGGTGATGGCCTAAGACTGTTTTGGGATCTAGAAGGTGCAAAATTTGGCCTAGACTTAACATTAAACATGTGACACATCATAGACAATGATACCATACTGCTTATTGGAATGTTGTATTTCCAATAGGAAGCCATAAACCCAGACAGTTGTACTCACCTCTCCTTCCCATATGCTTACAGTACATGTGAATATCTTTTCATCTTGCCAATTATTTTTCACACTAGTGGGCTGGCTACTCATCTTCAGTACTTCCTTGTTAGTTTATGTGATATTTTAGTTTGTGTTGTCCTATGTTTTATGTGACAGCTTGTCATTAAAGATCCCAGCAATTATCACTGTGTACAAGTCTACCAGTCTCTGCTCTATGGCCAAATTGCAGTTGAGCAGTTACAGTCTCCTTAACTGTGAAGTGGGAAGGAACTGGGTGGCATCAAGCTTTTGCTCTTATTTGTTCTGTCATTATTTTGTGGTATGTTATGTCTCCCTCAAACTTTGCCACTCTGTATCCAATGATTCCCTCTTCCCCCTTCCATAGAGAGTAAAACTGCAATTGAATCAACTGCTACATTTACTTATTTTCCCCTCTTAAGATTTATTTTTGATAGCTTCATGCTACATATCACATGAAAATAAAGACAGATTTGTATCTCAAAGAGCATACTATGCTCCTTTTGTAGAAATGATTCATTGGGAAATCCTTATATTCTTGCTAAAGCTTTGGTGTCTACCTTCCTCTGTGTTCTGAAGGTTGGTAGGTAAATTTACACACACAAATGGGCCAAGTACATTACCAGTACAAGCAGGCCTGAAACTATCAAAGCCTTTGTAACTTTACATGCATATAGCTGTGATGAATGTAAACTTATTTTGTGACATAAAGAGATACAAAAAGGAGACTTATTTTATGATACAGGCTGTATTATGCCTTTATAAAAAACATTTACACATGTGTTTCCTTCCTAGGCAACAGGACTGTTGCTAGAGACCATCTGATTAAAAGCCTTCATCCTGCAATTCCCAATATTAGGATAAATCATAAAGCATTGTTTACATGACTCCTTGTGTTTCATGTCATGTATCCTCATATGCAGATGTTTTTAATTGTTTATTGCTAGTAGTGAGTATGTGTTAAAGTTTTCTATGCATTTTTGTGGCATTTTGTATGTCTAAGCTCTACAAATGTAAAATGGGAATGATTATGTATTTTGTCTGAGGGAAATGAAACTTGGGATACTTTCTGGTTTGTTTTCTCTGCTTATATAACAGCCTTTTGCTGTTTCAGAAAAAGGCAGAAACCTTTCACCAGCTAAACTTTTTACCTTGCATTCCTGGATTAATAATGCAAGCAGAAGATATATGTCAAGTGTACTGGGTTTGCATGGCAAGGCTTTGGTAGCAGGGGGCTACAGGTGTGGCTTCTGTGAGAAACTGGTAGGAGCTTCCCCTATGTCCAATAGAGCCAATGCCAGCCAGCTCTAAGACGGGGACACTGCTGGCCAAGGCCGAGCCCATCAGCAATGGTGGTAGTGCCTCTGTGATAACAGATTTAAGAGGGGGAAACCCCCTCCCCATCGTAACTGCAGCTGGAGAGAGGAGTGCGAATATGTGAGAGGAACAGCCCTGCAGACCCCCAGGTCAGTGAAGAAGGAGGGGGGAGGAGGCGCTTCAGGTGCTGGAGCAGAGATTCCCCTGCAGCCCATGGGGAAGACCCTGGTGAGGCAGGCTGTCCCCCTGCAGCCCAGGGAGGTCTGCAGTGGAGCAGATCTCCACCTGCAGCCTGGGGAGGACCTCACACCAGAGCAGGTGGATGCCCAAAGGAGGCTGTGACCCTGTGGGAAGCCTATGCTGGAGCAGGTTCCTGGCAGGACCTGCGGATCTGTGGAGAGAGGAGCCCAGGCTGGAGCAGGTTTTCTGGCAGGACTTGTGACCCCACGGGGGACCTACACTGGAGCAGTCTGTTCCTGAAGGACTGCAGCCCGTGGAAGGGACCCACACTGGAGCAGTTCGCGAAGAACTGCAGCCCGTGGGAAGGATCCACATTGGAGAATTTCGTGGAGGACTGTCTCCTGTGGGAGGGACCCCACGCTGGAGCAGGGGAAGAGTGTGAGGAGTCCTGTCCCTGAGGAGGAAGGAGCAGCAGAGACAATGTGTGATGAACTGACCGCAACACCCATTCCCTAACCCCCTGCGCTGCTGGGGTGAGTAGGTAGAGAAATCAGGAGTAATATTAAGCCCAGGAAGAAGGGGGTGGGGGGAAGGTGTTTTAGAGATTTAGTTTTTATTTCTCATTATCCTACTCTGATTTCATTGGTTATAAACTGATTTCCCAAAGTTGAGTCTGTTTTGCCCACGACAGTAATTGGCGAGTGCTCTCCCCCTGTCCTTATCTTGACCCACAGGCCTTTCATTATATTTTATCTCCCCTGCCCAGCTGAGGAGGGGAGTGATAGAGCAGCTTTGGTGGGCACAGCCAGGGTCAGCCCACCACAGTCAAGTCACATGAAGGATGACAAGATGACAGAAAATACTGACACAGTGCAGGGTAGAGCTGGTTTGCTGAAGTACCAAGACAAAAGGGAAGTAATTGAGTAATTCCATACCTCAAGTCCTCTGTGTATTAAAAGGATTCCTTTATCAAGAACTTCAAAGGTAAAAGGCATGGGGAGTCAGATTTCTCAGCTGTTTTAAGTGACTGTAGCTCCATTAGTGATTGGATGAATGGATGGATGAATGAATGCATGTGGTTAACTGGTCTGAGTTACTTCAAGATCTGGTTGAGAAGCTCTTTTTAAATGAGTAATAAGGGAAGGATAGGGAAGATGGTTTTGAAAGACTATACAAAATTCTGATTTTTCTTCCTTCTCCCCTTATTTGGGAAAGAACTGTAGGCAATTGGTAAGAAGAAAGCCTAGCTGAAAACCTTGATTTAAGAGAGGATTTTTAGAGCTGATTCCCTTCAGAATAAGAAGCAAACCAGAAAACTTCTAACTGCTCTTAAAGGAGAGGGAAAAACTAATGGCCGATTAAAGTTTTTCTTCTGCCTTCACTTAAATTACTGTATTAGTCAAAACAAAAATCACTCTTCAGGGTAACAGAAGGTTGAAATGAATGCTCAACACTTCTGTAAGTGCCCCCTACCCCCAATATGCTTTCACTCTTCTTTCCTAAGTAGTCTTCTGGCAAAACTGACTCAATTTTGTGTAATAGTTTTGTCTTTATCTTTTGACTGAAAATGGCTTTGTTGGGGGGTGTGTGTATGTGGGGTGGTGGTGTTCCATTTTTTTTTTTTCCCCTACCACCATCCAAGTCTAGTAGGAACTGTTTCTGATTTTGGCCAAGAATTCACAGCTGCTGCTCTTCTTCCTAGTGTGTTCAAAATAATTTGTGAAGGGTTTTAACTTCATGCAATGAAGGAAGAGTCCCTAAACTCTAAAGAAAGCTAAAAGAGAAGGTTCTGGTACTGTCAGTCTGAATGAATGAACACATGCTTGTGCTTCTCATTGAAATAAATCTCAAAGCCTTAAAAAAGGGACAATTCAAAATCTATTTGTTTAAATTCCTGACTGCCAAAGAGAACCTTATGTGTTTTATAAATAAGGCTTTGTTACAGAACAGCTGAACTGTCCTTGTGAACTGTTTCTGGCATTCTTTTGAATTTTATTCCAAATTAGAATCATAGAATGGTTTGGGTTGGAAGGGACCTTAAAGATCATCTAGTTCCAACTGCCCTGCCATGGGCAGGGACACCTTCCACTAGACAAGGTTGCGGAAAGCCCCATCCAACCTGGCCTTGAACACTTCCAGGGACGGGGCATCCACAACTTCTCTAGGTAACCTTGACTATTTCTCTGCTTATACAAAAAAAATTGTGAGCTTTCTTTTTCTCTAGGGTTTGAAAAAGAAACAAAATGGTATATGAGCAAACCAGCAGCACATCTAGGATGAATCCATAGAGACAAGCAGGCCTAGAGTTAATGGTCTGCAATTCTTCCAAATACATAGTACTCCCAATATGAACTACGTTTTAAAAGCACAATCTGATTTTAGTAAATACTGCAGCACTGTGTGTAGCTGAAAAGGTTTTGTTGTGCTATGGCATTAGAATTTAGGACTCTCTTGGATTTTGATGTTTTCAAAGCTACTCAATTGCCTTCGTTAGCTCTTTCCTTCTTCAGTTACTGATTGCTTCCGCAGCAGCAGGAACAACGTGACACAGACTCTATCCTTTTCGCTGGTGCAAGTAGTAACCTGATTCTGTCCTTAATCATTAAGATGCTTTATTGTTGCAGTTCACATGTTTTAATAAAAATATCTTATAGTAAGCAACATACTGTCTAAGACTCTGACTTACTTTTCTTGTCGATCCCTTCCTGGACACAGGGAAGAGGTTGAGGAAGAAGAGTTTAAGTATACCTGCAGTCATGCAGCAGCATATAAAATGCTGCCAGCTGCAACAGATGTGTCTTACACCTGCTAAGTCCTTGTTAGCAAGCTGGTCTGGCACCCTCTGGTTGTAAAGCAGGCAGGAGAACAGTTTGATCGCATTCTAATTTCATTTTTAGACAATCTCAGTTTTTATGGGAGACATTTACTAAGTGGATGTCCTGATCAAACTGAGTGCCCTGTTTTCTTTGCAGAACAAAAGTCTTATGGTATCCAGACTTGTGACATGAAAGACAAAAAGTCATATCAATGTAAATGTTTCACATACTCTGCCTTTGGAGGCTATGTGGATTCCATATGTATGTCTTCATACATATGTATGTCTGTGCCCACCTCTCTCTTCCCAGAAGAGTAAGGGGAGAAATGTTCTGCTCCATAACATTTTATTTCTTGTTAGGTTTCAAAGTGTTTGTTTGAAAGAGAGTGTTAAAAGTTGAATAGAAAACACCACACTTCTGAATACAACTGTAGAAGGTATCATCACTAGATCACCTACTTGCTGGAAGGAGAGAGGAAAATGGACGAGATTAAGTATGGATAGGTCTGAGAAAATAATGTGGAAAGGTGGAGGGACACACTTGCATGTGAAATGATCTGACTGGATAGCTTTTGATCATCTCATTTTGGAGAAAATATTTTTTCATACAGTTTCACACTTCTGGCATTTTCCTCTATCTTTCAAACTGTTCTTAATTCCTCACTGCAAAAGTGAAGTTTCTTATTATAATGGAGTGACTTTTAATTAATGCTTGTCTTTTGTGAAAGCAGCCTGAGGTGTACTGCAAAAACATACCAGGCTCATTTGATTCAGCAGACCTACCGTGTGACCAGCTGCCAAAAGTTTGACTATGGAGTCAAAGTGAAAGGCTTATAATCAATTTAGAAAAGTATATAGCTGGGCAGAGAGAAAGGTGTTTCAATTTTGATTTTTAGATAGTGATTTGAAGGACACACAGAAGATTCACGTGAAGGGAATTGATTTTGTTTCCCTCTTCTAAACCTAAAGGAGCTGAGTTTAACACTGTTGAAGGATTTTCTGTGAGATGTTCACGCCGCTCTGGTGGTGACAGTATCTTGGCTTCAGTTCTGAATTTTGTTCTAAATTTAGGATTCCTCTTTGCCTCTCTCTTGGAAATGTAGTTGTTCCCTTCCCTGCTTGGTATCAATAACAGTCTGCCTCCCTTTTAGCATTATTTCTGCACTCAATACTTGCACAGTGTGTGAATCTCTTTATATCTTCTGTGACTATCACCATGTTGTGGACATACATTATTTTTGCTTTCACAGAAGCAATTTACAATAGATGAATAGATGTTGACAGTTCTGGGCAGCCAGAGAAAAGTTGTATCACAACAGACTTAGTTCTGAATCAAAGAAATGTTGTCCTTCCTGCTTCCTACCACATTTCCAAAACTGTTTTTTTTTGAGTCATCCATGTTTCCTATGTTTTCTCGGCAAAAAGTAAACAAAAATCAAACAGAAACCTGTCAGGAGGTCATGCCTGAAGGACAGGTTATTATTATTTTTTAATTTCTCTCTTCATCAGGTCTCTTGTTAACAAGTTCCTACAGATTTATATATAGCTGCATCAGCACTGCTAGCAATCCTGTTGTGTGAAATGGTTCATGTGCCATCAAAAATTATGAGACAACAGGCAGCAAGACAATAGATCAGCCAGAGTGTCAACAGATGTTTTTAATCTGATCCTCAGTTATTTATACAGTGTCATAGGTATGCATGTTGTTTTATAGATATATAAAACACGAGAGTTTCCTGTCCTGAGGGGCTTACAACATGCAAGACTGTAAAATAAATCCTGCAAGATTTCTGGTCATAATATTCAGTGCCCAGTATGTATAGCTTACAGCAAGTGCAGTATGGAATATACCCAGTCCTTGCTAGCTGCGTATGTAAAGGAGAGAAATGTGTTTAAGTGGTGTGCAGTCAATAGCGAGCAAGACCTTCAGGGCCTTTAATGCTGATTTAAGCCTACCTTGGGTCAGGAAGGCCAGTGCTCTTATTTAGGCCTGGACCATATTTTGTTAAACAAGAGGACTTTCAGAGGTGCAAAGCATGTGTAGTGCCCAATGAAGACAGGGTATGTGTGTGACTGTGTTAGCAAACTGTGTGCTGCAGAGTGGTCTGAAGGCAGCAGTCTCTGCTTATTTCACTCAGCTGTACAAGAAATCATTCTTTATAATCTTGGTCAGTCTAGAGGAACATGGATCTAGGGAACAGGTACTGAGAGGAGTTGGATGCATTTTTGCTACAGCCAAAACATCAATATTTAAGAATAATTAAGGAGTTTTTAAGCTGACTCATTCAGCTCAAAATTGTATGGATAATGTCTTCATAAAAGTCCCAAATCAGTATGACATTGTATAGGTCAAATTCCTCCATGTCTGAAAGCACTTGAATGTTTCTGACTTAGCAAGATCCTCTTTAGCTTTGTAAATTGATCACATATTCTCTTCTTTCTGCATATGACCTGAGCATGCATAGCTTATTGCATGTTTTTACGGACTTACAAATTGAATTTAGAGATTTTTTTCAGAGAATTCCAGTATCTGAACAGAATTGGGTTTTGGTTTTGTAAAGTTAGTTGCTGTAGCATTGCTCAGAAACATGCTTAGCTTTTCTTTTTCAACTGTGTATGCATGTGTCTTCACGTTGAGCAGTGCAGGGTGAATTTAAAAACTGGAGGAGAAAAGAGACAATTAAATAATTTCCTTACTAATGAAATAAGATGACCATTTCAGAAGCCTTCTAAGTCTGTTTTAAGGTCACAAAGTTATAAAACAATGACATACTTTTGCTAGCATTTTACCGCTACTGTTCTTGTAGAATCCTTGCCTTCAGAGTACGTCTGATGAAAATTTGTGAACTTTGCACTGTAGTCTTCTGACTTTGTGCCGTTAAATATTGACTGGAAAATTTGACTGTGAAAGTTATTCTTTTTTTTTAATATAAAGCAAGTTGTATGTTAGGAGTGCGATCCGAGAAGCAATTTTATGGCCTCTAATACTTGGTTAAGAAGTTCTTGACTCCCAAGAGATAAGGATAGTTTTTCTAGTCCTTAATTCTCAACCTAGGAAGTGATAGTATTGACCTCATTAGCTTACTTCAAGCACAATTCCCATTTTTCTTTACTATTTAGGAGTGATTTATGTTCTTCAGAATCATAGAATCATTTAGGTTGGAAAAGATCTTCAAGATCATCGAGTCCAACCATCAACCATGCCCACTAAACCATGTCCTGAAGTACCCCATCCACTTGCTCTTTGAATACCTCCAGGGATGGTGACTCAACCACTTCCCTGGGTAGCCTATTCCAATGTTTGAAAACCCTCTCGGTAAAAATTTTTTTCCTAATATCTAACCTAAATCTCCCTTGCCTCAACTTGAGGCCATTTCCTCTTGTCCTATCTCCAGCCACCTGACACAAGAGACCAGCACCCACCCCACTACAACCCCCCTTCAGGTAGTTGTAGAGAGCAATAAGGTCTCCCCTCAGCCTCCTTCTCTAGACTAAACAGCCCCAGCTCCCTCAGCCGCTCGTCATAAGACTTGTGCTCCAGGCCCCTCACCAACTTGGTTGCCCTTCTCTGAACATGCTCCAGCAACTCAAAGTCTTTCTTGTAGTGAGGGGCCCAAAACTTAACATAGTACTCGAGGTGCAGTCTCACCAGTGTCTCCATATGATATAGACCTTGAATTTTTTCAGTTATTTTTGATTTGTGAGGTCATAAAAATTGTAGCCTGATACCTTTGACTATATAAATACCTTCTCCCTGCTCCTTCCCCCCTTGAATTCTATTTTCCTTCTCCCATGTTATTCCTCATTTTTGAGAATTGAAAACAACTTTAGGACAAAGGTAGAGGCATTCTAAGAGGAAGAAATCTGGAAGTTGGAGGCTCAGAAAAGAGTTAAGTGGGGGTTTTCCTTGCTATAAAATTATTGGGCAGAAGCCAGGCGCATGAGAGCTAGAGAAGAGGAATTGCAGAAGTTGTTTCTCTGTGTGTTGCAGTCTGGGGGAGGGAAGACGAGTGGAGCTAAAACAGGGCACAACTCCAAGGAGGGAGCCTTTTATGACAGCTTTCTGGGAAAGTGGAAACTAGGAGAAAAGATGGCCAGAAGAATGTGCATGAAACATGTTTGTTTTACTTAGCTCAGACTGCTTCTTAAAAATTCTAAACTAGTTTAATTAGCACTTGCAAAATGCTGTTCTAATGCGCTGAATTGCTTCCTGTCTTTGGGCTAGTTCATTTAGAATTAGCCAGTTCTAGGCTGAGATTGCCAAGAAACTGAGTTAATAGGTTCATACCCATTTAAAACACCTCTGTGCCCCCCATCTGAAACTCAGTGCACTTCCGATTTTCACTTCTTCATTTCACATTACAAGAAGTGCAGTGAAAAGCGGCAAGGATACTCAGAGATGTGGAATGACTTCTGCACAAAACCCAGCTGATTAACCTGGCCTCCTTGAGGTTGGGAAAAACACAATTGTGAAGAGGACATGACAGAAGACTGTAAAATCCTGGGTGGCATGGAAGATGCGACTGAGGAACAAGTAACCACACATTCTCATAATGCAAGGGTTGGAGGAGACTCGATACCGATCAGGTGGCAGGCTGGAAATGTACAAGAAAGAAGATAGTTCTGGGGAACTCGTTGCCATGCGGTAATACGAATGCCTTTAGGTATGCTAGGGTTCAGAAATGATGAGACAAATGAAAGCCTATGAGGGCCTTCTGAATGCAAAGACATCCTCTGTGGCTCACAAAGTTCCTGAAAAACAGAGGGATATGCTGGTGTAGTATCACTTCATGCTTGCCCCGCTCTTGTGCTCTTTCTCCACATATCTGCCACTGGCTGTTGTCACAGAGTCTGGCTCAGTGTGGCCATTCAGGTGGAACAGCAGGTTATATGCAGTAAACATAATATGAAGTAATCACTTTGGGACAGTATAGATTTACTTTTGGAATCTCTTAAAGTGTGTAAATACCTTGAATGCTATTTGAATTCAGTTGAATAACAAAGTGCTTTTGCCTCTTCGTCTCATAGCTTTCCCGCTTTTAAGCTCTAAGAGTAATTACTAAAATCTAAGGCTATTCAGACAAAATAGCATTGCCGAAAAGAAGGTTATGCATGAAAATCTGCATGGTACACGTTTGATTTGATGTCTAAGTAAGTTTCAAATGTGAATCCAAATGTTAAGATGCTGGCAGAGATTCAAACAAGCTAATATCAAACTTCAGCTGTTGCTTCAACACACTGGCTATGTATTTTGCCTAATTCATGTTTAGTTCTAACAGTGGCAAGCTGTGTTGCCCTGAAGTCTAACTGTAGAGTAGTTGCAGGAAAAGCTGTAGTCTTTTTGTTCTGGAGCCTCCCTTACAGCTGACGTTTTGTTGTTCAAGAAAACGGCAGACGTAGTTACTGTGAGGGTTCTGGGCTGCTTAGAAAGTTCAACAACTTCTTTTTCTTTGAAAGATCTTGTTCTTTAGCTTTACATCCATAAATTTTGAGCATAAAATAGGGCCATTGAGTATGTTTTCACCTCTGGACATGATTTTTTGTTGATATAGACAGTTTACTATACACTGAAGTACTTGGCCGTGCCCATGTTTATATTCTGAGGTTGGACTCGGATAAAAGTCATTTCTGCAAATGTAAATCATGATGGTCACACTATGTAACTTTTAGCCACTTGATTTCAGGGGTTACCTTTCTCTTTAGGCTGGTGGAGAGAGAGACTGCTGCAGAACTTTGTGCTGTGAACCATCTTTCATATCAGATTCTTTGGAGTAGGACTGTACTCTAAGAAGCGTCTCACCTGCTCTGACTTTCAGCATTTGATTTTAATGGCCTCCCTTCCCTGCTTCCACCTGCTCTTCCTTTCCTTACGCTCAGCAGCTAGCTGGGAGTGAATATAACCAGGAGAAAATCCAAGGGATCTTGACCCTTTGTTTTTCCCTTCTCAGTGCAATGCTGGCACGCAGAATATAATTCTGTGAGCAGCAGGAAGACTTACAGCAATAGCATTCACTGGTTAGGTCCTCTGCCATCTGACAAGGTGTGAACTCTGTCTGAAGCTTCCCTTGGGATGGCATTATTCATAATGTGCCTCTCCCCTGTGGCTTCCCTCTGAGAATGGACAAGTTCAGTTTGACCGAAATTGCCCAAATGGCTACAGACATTATTTGGACTCCTACTATATGTCTGTGTGTGCTTCTACAGAAATATCACAAAATCCTTCTTTCCTTAGAAATTAAAGTTAACATCCCACCTAGTAAGAAACTATAGTAATTGAGCGTTTTAAATGAAAATCTTACCACTGTATTAACTAAAAACTACACTGTTGTAGCAGATTGCAATTCTGCACCATAGTTCAGCTAACATTAGCATATAGTGCACAGAATCGGGAATGTGTGTAACATAAGTGTTTCTTGTTTTTTCTTAATGGGAGAAGAGGAGGAAAACGTCCTAAACCATTTCTTATTAGGTGCAGTAATCTTAAATTACCTGAATCTAAAATTTGAACCCTACAAGCCAGAGGGAGGGGAGAGAGAATATGAAAGACACAGAACAAAATTTGAAGCACAAGGCACTCAAAATGGTAACACTTGAACATGTCCATGGTGTATAAATATTTGCAGATTTGTTTCCACTTCTGGAACTGCAGAGAATACCTTGACCGAAGGCAATGATAAGGACGAACGTAGCTTCAGAAGGCATGTAGTTCACCACCTATCATGGGCAAGCTTGATATCAGTAGAGAAAAATAGATATTTCAATTTTATTTTGGAATAGGACATTCTGTTATGTGATAGAGTGCAATTCAGCGCACTGTGAGGTCATGTTATCGTGATAATCCAGGCTGGTGTTTTGGCTCCACTCTGGTGCAGACTCCTCTCTGTGTGAGATAGCTGAAGAATTCAAAACAAGTAGCTTCTATATTTTTGTCTGTGTGTTTAAACAAAACAAGCAACACTTGTGTTGTGGTTGGTTGCTGTAAAGTAAGGAAAAAGATGCGGGATAAATCATTGGAAACTCAGGGTTCATGAAATATCTGCAGTGTTAAATATTCAAATCTATTATCTTGATGCCAATGCCATCAGCAGCCATGGGAATTTCAGGTAGATACTGAACAGGAACATATGTTGTTTATTTGTCTGCTTTTAAATATCAAACTTAAAGAGGAAGAACATGAAGGATTGCAGGAAACAAAAGCACATAAATCTGTTCCATAGGACGATTTGTGGGTCAGATCCATGCGTGTTCTGAAGGTGACCACTGGTAGATCTGAGGAATGGAGTATAAACCCCACTACACATGTGAGGGTTGTTTTGTTGTTTTTGGTTTTGTTTTTTTTTTTTTTTGGGGGGGGGGGAAGCGGGACAAAAGTGAAGGAGCAATGAGAGAGATCCTCTGTGCAATGTGTGTCAATATATATACCTATCAAGGGAGTAAGGTGTAACTTGCTGTGGGCGTGTCCTCATTTTAATAGGATTTGAGGCAGGAATGGAATTGGGGCTTGTGGCAGGTGCACTAACACTTCTTTCTTCCACGTGTTTTCCAAGCACTTTGGAGTCACTTGTAGATAATAGGTGTTTCCTGCAATTCAGTTAATGTTTATTGCATTTTCCTCCTCTTTACATACAGTCAGGTTAATTCTGAGATGATTGCTACCTGCAATTGCTTAGCCTGGCACAATGGAAATGCAATAGTAGTAAGCAGAAAAAGAGAAGAAAAAATTTAATCAATTTACAAGGTAAATGCAGTCTTCCTTTAGTTGAAACTATGAGAGCGTTTCAATGCCCAGATGTCCTTTAGCCACTGTAGAGTCTTGTCTGTCTTTTCAGCTTTTCTCTTTGGGAATATAAAAATTTATACTGGACTTTGTCAATTAATATCTTTCTAGTGAGCATGACAATTAAAACTGTTATTTCAAGAGCGAAGGTCTCATAGCTATACATTGTTAATTTTCCTGCCCCAAATGACCTCCCAAAGGGAACTTAAAGTTGCAGGTGCACATCCATGATTAGAGGACAAACACTTTTAAGAATGTTATTTTTAAAAAAGTAAGACATGGGAAATCTGTAAGACATGGCATTCAGGTTGCTTATTGAGGCAACTGTGTTTCCCAAAGTCTCCACAAAAACTCTGATATTATTTAGGATGTCTGCTAGCACAGACAGGGTTGCAAAGTTAAGTGCTTGAAAGTTAAAAAGTGACCAGCTGGCCTTAAAACGTAATCAGTGTTTGTGTTCTTTTCACAAATTTTGATAAATTGTACTTTTGAACACTTCAGGTATACAATAGACGGACGCTTTCTCCTTATCAAGTCTGGTAGGGCAGCTTTAATTCATACCCTAATTTTAAGATAAACTTTCTCAAAAATACACATAAATAAATCTAAGGAAAAACCACCAAGAGTGGGCTGCTTCTGCAGTGTAACTGTAGCTGTAATTAAGTAGTAACTCACAGGAAAACCTTTTTAGGTGTTTGATACAAGAGCAGACTGACTATTTTAGCGTATTCCTGTTTGCTAATACTATGTTCAATTTTTAGTTCAAAAATGCTGGATAAGAGACTCTGTGATGCTAACTTGAGCTGAATACTACTTGAATTATCAAAGCTGTTCTAAACCCAAACCAAGCTCAACAAATGGCTTACTCTTGTTTTATTGGGGGGGGGGGGGCAAGGGGAGAGGTGAGAAAAAACCTATTAACTTAATTATGAATTCATTGTTGTTCTTTTGTGCAACTGCACATCAGGGTTGAAAGCTTTAATTCATTTGCTAAACTATACTTTCAGTTATGGGGGAAAATGGGCTGCATGCAATTCCCTTAAAGCAGTATGTAGTATGAATTATTTACCCAAAGAATAACTCTGGTTCTACACTCTGCACACTGACAAAATTCCCAGTGCTGGGCAAGGCATACAGAATCACACTGTCTTTTGTGCAGCAACTTGTGAGGTTTTTTTTGTCCAGCTCTACTGTTGAACTTACTTCTCAAACAAGTCAATAAATAATTTCTTAGACAACTTCTTCTCTGGCTGCCAAAACTAGAACAGTGTGGTTGACAAGCAGATACTTAGGCTATGGTAAATTTTTCTTTCCATTCTAAAAATGTTTCATGTTTGTTTAGTTCTATCAATGTTAGTAACAAAATAACAGACCAAGGAAAAAATGACTGTGACTACTGAATGTACTTACAAGAGTTTTGCATACCTTTTACTACTCAAATCTGCTAGCTGAGACATCTGGCAGAAGATAACCTGAAGGGAGACATCTGTGTCACCTTATACACTCTATCATAATTGTCATGTGCTTAAATGACATGGTAATTTTTTTTTTTCCCCCATAAACTTTTATGTTATGTAGCATGGACAGTTTTGAGGAATGTTTCATAAGTTTTCTACAGGAGTTGTTCTGTCCCAGTTGTCTTGTGGATGTGATGAATACTGCCTGTGTCTTCAAAGCACAGATAAATGCTGCAGTACGGAAAGGTGATGAATAAAAGGAATTTGGATTTACTAAATCAGATGATTAGACCAGCTAATCAGGTATGTAAGTTAATTGAACTGCCTTTATAAAAACTGTGAAAGCAGTTCTCAATCCAGTCATTCCACCAGCAGCAGAACAAATAAACCCTGGTTTCTTACAGAGTTGCCTGAGTAGCTGGAGTTTTTGGTGTCTAGGAAGATGTGAGATCCAGCTGAAGCTTTTTTGCAGATAGGACGATTTCAGCACCTCTGCTATGCATGCATTTTCTGGTGTCTAGTAAGGCTGGAACACAAGTTACAGCCTTTCTCTCTGTTGAAGTGTTGATACTCTCCCTCCTCAGCTTAACTACCTAATATCATAGTGTCTGATGAAAATCACTATCTTTGAGGAAATTAGCCTATTGATTCAGAAATTACTGGTGTGAGAGAGTAAGCATGTAAGGATTATTTCTTTGGGAAACCTTGACATAAAAAGTTATAAGGCAGTGAAGATCAGTATCAAGATAATTATTTTTAGTGTGGTCTTACATAACAATTCTGGGTTTCTTCATTTCTTTGTAATGTAAGGAAGTCCAAAATGATTAAGGCTGTTTTGGGCTTGCTTTCTTTGTACTAGGTTTCTGTTCTGGTCTTTTTCTTTGTAAATTGCCTTTAAAATACATTGCTTTGCATACACTGGAAGAAGTAACATACATCAGGATATGGTTATAGTGTGAAAATTGCATGCTTACATTCTTTTCATAAGGCTCAGCTCTATAGGTGAGGCTCAGGTCTGTGCAGCCTCTGCTGGATGTTTCAACCAGCCCATATTCTTTTGAGAGAAAGAATACAGGATGGAGACATATTTATATTTATAAAGTTAAACAGAAAATTAAGCACATAGAAGAGGAAGGAAGCAAAACTAGATGAGAAAATGAGCTCCTAAGGTGAAGGAAAAAAGTTGTAGCCATGGAATACGCTTACACACAGCAGTCTCTGAAGGGCAGGGAAAAGAAGGGAGGTACACCAAATAATTGTGGTATTCAGAGCACAGAAGAAATTGCATGTTAAGGCATCCATGCTTTCCAATTTATTTATAGTGTAGCATTCCCTCAGTTGTGTTTTAAAAAAAAAAAAAAAAAAAAAAAAAAAAAGTTGCCAAAGGTAAAGCTCCAGAAAGCGCAAGTAAAAGACTGTTCTGCCTCTGTGGAGTGAGGAACTATGTATGAAACCTAAAATGGCTTTTCTTTTTGTAAATGTGATATATGCATTTCTCCTTGCACGTTGCTTTGGAGAGCTTTTTCCTTACCACTCTTGGGCATTTTCCACATTTTTAGTAAATACTCAAAGAGTCATAATTGAACTGTGCTACTGAATCAGTCCCAAATCACAACAAAACAAACTAAGTCTCTACCTCTAAGCAAAATCATACCTTCCCTTCCAAATGTTTCCCAAAGCATGTGGCTCTGAATTAAAATCTGTGCAAGGAAACATACAACAAGGAGAGGAAAGGCTGGGGAAATATGATCTACTGCTTTGTTTAAAGTAAATGAATTAACATTTGTAAGATAAGAAGGAAAAGAAAGTTCTTCCCTTTTACACTGGAAACTCAGAATAGAAACCTCCTAAGGAGTAACTTTATTTCAATTCATGCTGATAATTAACACTTAAATTTTCCTGGTTTTTAGAAACTTATCTCTCCAGAGTTGCATTAATCTTTCACTGAAATTTTGCTTCAGTGAGTCCTTTAAGAAGAAGAAAGAAAGAATAGAAAACACTTTTTTTTTAGTCATAATGTAACTGGAACAGCGACAATTATGCCACAAACTCCTTCAATCTCAATAATATGAATAACTGAATGAAGGCATTCTTAACATTGCTAAAGTTAATTGTCATTTAAGAGCCTAATGTTAGCCAATTCCAATTTCTCCATCAAGCAAAAAGGAAATGTGCAGCTTTGTGTGGGAAGAGTATATCAAAACAGCCTGATTTATCCTGCAGTAGAAAAACCTGACTAGATGTTGATTATGTCAGTCAATACTAATGTTTCTACTTCTGAAGGCTAACTATGAACATAAAATGATAGTGCAGAACCTTATTCAAAATCCAGTTTCCCTTTGTTCTCCCTTCCTTTCTAGGAAGGGATGCTGTGCTGCTGATGTATACTAAATTTACTTCAATGGTTGGAAACAGTGATTCATGTTAGATGAATTTGGAACTTTGAGATTTGGACTAATTAAGAATCTGTCTTTTTGGGTCAAAGTCTCAACTTCCTTTCTCTTGCAGTACTGGAGCTGAGAATTGGAACTCAGAATTTATTTAGGTTGAGGGGGTTTTGTTGAGAAAATTCTCCAGCTTTTAAAATTTTGTTCAGGGAATAGAGAAAGAGTGGTGAAGTTACTTTTGTATTTTATTTCCATGAAGATAAGGAATGTATATGACTCTTCAGATATAAAAGTGTTTCTGAACCAATAATCCAAGAAAGGTCTGCTTATTTAAATGATAAAACAACGGAACAGCTCTCTTCTTGGTTTCTTGGCTGATTAATATTAGAAATGTTTGTAAGCCTTGAGCTGTCAGCATAACTTGGTCCATAATCTCCATTACAGTAAACAGAAACTCCTAGGTCTGACTTAGAGAAGAAGCAGCTTTTGTCCCATGGAATTATGAAGCTGCATAACACTTTCAGTAACACTTTTCCGAATCTTCTTACCTATTCCCATACATATGTTTTTCCCACTTCAGAGACGGAGCAAACGTAGAAGTCTAATCAAGACTGTGGATGAGTTAAGTATCTTGCAGATTACGCTGTGTGGGATTCATATATGTATGGTGCTCATTGACGTAACGTGTGGTGAAAAAAGAACAGAGCATCTAAAAGATGAATCCAGATGCGGGGATTCTTTCTGTGCTTAAAATAGCCTTACACACATGCACACACAAGTCATGCATATATATGTTAAATGTGGGTTACATATCCAGTCAAGAACCATACTTACTTTTTGAAGTTATCTGATCAGGATTCAGACACAGCTGGTGTACCTCAGCATATTTGTTGAGGACTTTTCATTGTAGTACAAACCCCCACTCTCACAGCTTGAACGTCAACTGCAAATGACCAGAAGAACATCTACAGGTAGGGGTAGATTCACTCTTACAGTGCTGACTTGAGAGCACTTGATTCACAAGCTGTGCTCTTTTTCTTCCTCCTGTTGGCAGTCAGTCCAAGATAGACTGGTCTTCTTCTGAGCCTTCAGACTTTTTCTCTTGTGGTTCTAGTGGCTTTGCTCCCTGTGGGCAACAACTGTGGTCGTCAGCATCTTGATGTTGCTCTGCTGTACAGAAAGAATGAATACCTCCCTAAGGGTATGGTGAGCGTTTCTTCAAAAGCTAACATTATCAGGATTAGATACTATCATAGGCTTCAGTTTTCACCTTTGCCAAGCGTGTCACTTGGTGATGTGGAGCTACAAATGAACAGTTTAATAGGTAGCAGGCTCTAGTATTTTCATCCATACGTGATTCATGGGATTATATCCACTCTGGCTTCTTGATAGCATGTGACATATAGAGAGTGTTCCTGTGAAATACTCCTTAAAATTGCTGGAGAGTAGCATGAGCTTCTTTTTCCAGCCAGTCCCACTTCCTGGCTGTCAGCTCTTCATTCCTTTCATCTCTAAAACCAAACTTTTCCAGTTTCTCTTAAGTGGTGAGTGCTTTCAAGAGGCAATTTCTTTAGGTGAGGATTCTAGTGATAATTTATAGTGACTTGTCTTGATTGGAAGGAGTTGAGAGAAATAATGTTCTTACAGTTTTCTTCACTATTTCAAATCTTAGCAGGGGAATTTTAAAAATCGCATGCACTGGATCAGTATTTTATGTAGACCTAAGCCAAGTGCTTTTGGTGCACGTTAATGTAATTATATAAGATGTAACATGCTTCCACAATGTAGAAATAGGTAGGTGGACAGTCTTCCTCACTTTCCTGACAGGATACAAAATCAATAAACGTGTATGAGAATCAAAACTTCAGGCCCCAGTGGAGTATGTGAGAGCCTGTACTAATTTTGTTTCTGCTATACGCCTATTCTGTGTCTATATCCTGTCTATACCTTGTCCTCCAGATCTATCAGTTTGTTTCTTTTCATAAAATTGACTGTGGATTCCTTGATAGGTGCATTAGCAAATATGCATGTCTGTGGAATTAGACATTGCAGATGAGTGCAGATAGATAAAAAGAAACCTAAAAAGCTAAGAATTACATTTTGAAACAAAGTCGATGTCTGTCTCATTGCTTCTTTTCATGATCAGTCCACAAATGATATTGTAAAATATTTTTACGTCATAAAACCGAATGTGTCAGATTGCATATTTTTTCACTTGGTATCAGAAAGCATTTTTTAGGTTGCCATGTTTTCTACATATTCTCCATGTTGCCATAATCCTATTAATATCATGTTACAGATGTGAACATCTTGGATCAATATAAAGTGTATTTTTTGTACAAATCAAACTATCAATGCGAAATGACAATCAGGAGACTGAAAATAAAAGCAGTGGGGAGTTGTTGACAGACAAATAAAAGAAAGCATTTATAGTTGATATAGTTTGTACCATAAGAGGCCAAGACTTGGCATGCAGTGGGATACAAGCTATCATCTGAATTTTCTTCCCACTGAAGGAGTCGCCTGCTCTAAAATATTACAGACTCATGTCTCATAATTAAAATAAAATAATCTACTTTCATCCTCAGATAATTTTGTCTTGGAAGCTAGTCATATTTCTAAGGTACTTTGGTAGAATCCTCAGTTTTGTCAGCTTTCAAAACTGTTTAACGTGGTATAAAAGCAGCTGTTTCTGGCAGTAGGTAACCGAGTATTCGACCTATAGTATCCTTACTGTACTCTTCGTATTTAAAATGCTGATTTTTTTTATTTAGTTGTTGAGGAACTCCAGATGCAGAGCTTTGACATGGTGAACGTCTTTAAAGAAAGAATTTCTGTAAGTTCAGGCTTTGGTTCTTACTTCCATCTAACAAAGCAGGCAAGACTTTCTTGCACATCCTCATATGATTGTTTTTCAGGCATGCATCAACTGCTTTCTACAAACGAGTAGAGCTGAGTGAATTCTTCACTGGAATTACTTTTAACCAAAATTTTAACCCTGTTTTGGGCCAACACAACCATTTCATAAATTTGTGTCTGGCATGTTGCAATGTATCAGTGTGCAGAGAGAAACTTGAAAAAATTCTGAAAACGACTGTTTCATCTAAAAGATCCTCTTTTTAGATTTTTGTTTTCTCTTAAAGGAATTAAATTCTTACAATTGAAAACAATGTGTTAATTTTGACTCTTCCCACCTCCCCTCACTCCAAGTCACCTGGTGGAGGAAAAAACCAGTCAGTTTTCATATAGCTTTTCTAATGACTCTGGGTGGACTTGGATGGTCCTGTAGAGATGCCTGTTCCTGTCTAATGATGCAGCCAGGCAGGGCAGCTTAGTGGATCTTCAATACTGAGCTGCTACAAAAAGGAGTGGCCCCACTTCTCCTCCTCCCCATTAATTTCTGCATTCTTTTGCATCTAATTATTCCTGCACTAATCATGTCACACCTGTTTCCTCACAGAAGGATCTTGGAAATTTTTCTTGAGGGAGGAAAAGTGGAGAATTTCTCCATAGGGGATTCAGAATAGAGATTTTCATTTAAGCAAAACTCATTGTATCAAGGATAATCATGGGAGGAGGCAAGAAAACTTGGCGAACTCACTTATCTGAAGCTGCCCATTGTGACAACTGTTTGTTCTCAGTCTTGAAGTATGTATAAAGCAAACAAATAACATGGTATATTGTTCAGCTTCTATAGTTTGAAGCTGTTACAGCTGTATGCTTGAGTGAGACCTTAAGAATACAAAGGACGGCAGGGGATCTTCTCCCAGACTTTTTATTTTCTCCCACAACACCTGCTGCTAGCACCATCGAATTCATTCGTGAGTAAAATGTTGTATGTTGCAGAAGAGGCAGTGTTGTGGCAGGAGGCTTGCTTCCTAGCAAGCATGCTTTTAGCAGGATCCTAGAAGCTCAGGCTGTTTTGGCAAAAAAATAACGCAGTTGTAGGTGAGATGGCTCAGAAATAAGGTGGTTAGATGTCTAAGCACTATGCGGTGTGTTTGGAGGAGTTTGTGATAAAAAATGGGAAGAAAATGAGAGCTGAAATCCTTGTTTAAAAATGATGTGTGGTTTTTAAACTTTCTTTTAAATGTGTTTTAGTTGAATCTCATACTTGCTGACAGATACGGGGATCTTATGGCATATTTATATATAGACTTGCAGTTCTGGTTTTGTGTTATCACCAGAGAGGAGGTTGCTGCAGTGTTGGGGGAGAACAGGGATGTAAAGGGAGAAGGTTCCTTTTCAGTCATTTAACCAAAATGAAGTGGAGCAAATCTAATGAAGAGAACTTCTCAGACTTATTGAATTTTTGTAGGATTTCTTGGAATGATGTTAGCAGGAAAGCTATCTCAGGTCATTTTAGAGCTTTCTGTGGTTTTCTTTGTCTCCTGTGCAACTCACCACTGCTAAAGCTTTGCTAAAGAAATTATTTAAAAGTAGTTCTAATTTAAGGAACAGGTGAAGCTCAGATTCTTTTAAAAACATTTAATGCTTGACAAACCATATTGAGTATATATCTTATTTGTGAATTATAATGTGTAATTTATTTTTGCATATAGCATATAGATTTTTTTGTGAGTTTGTCACACTGGTGAAGATGTACATCATTGCACACATAGGTCCAATGTGTGGCTGATAACACTGCTTTTTTTTAAAGGTGATAATGCTTACTCCATAGCCAAAATCTGTGTTTTGTCAGCAGTGGATACGTAAAGGTATCTTCTTTTTGGATTGTGGAAACTCACCTTTTATATAGCTTAGTTTATCTTTGTCTAAATTGCATCTTCTTCAGCTTTGTAAACTGACTCCCATTGTATCAAATTAGTATTTATCTTACAAGGCCCTGAATAATTCTATCCTTTTCTGGTTTACTGCTGGTCTCTTTTACTACATAAGCCCCTTCTGCTGAGAGATGTAAAAGAAATCAGCCAGCTACCATGACTGGGCTGACGAAGCCCTTTTAAGTGAATCTGCTCACTACAGGGCCTGCGTTAATCACCTGAATATCTTAATATAGTCTGTTAATTTACAGCTATCATCTTCTTTCATTGTCTTTCCCATAGGCAGGAGTGGAGTGCCTTGCTTGGCATATACTTGCATTTAAACTCTGTCTTAACTTGCTGCTGTTAGGTCCCTGGACTTGTCATAGGCTTTGGTACCCATGAGAAGCTATTTCCACAGACGTGGCTAGCTCTTGTGTCTGTCTCCTGCACAAATGAGTGGCTTTTGGGAAGGAAGTTCTTTTGCTTCATAATCTCCAGTGCATCGCTTATTTGTATGTGCTGGGATTAGATATTGATTGCTCTTGAGGACTGAGGCTTTGAATTTGGTTTGCTGTTACGGAAAGCCAGCATGCATAGTGGGGGACACACGTACGCCTCTGCTGTTTGGGAGATGAATAGCAGCATTTGTTTGTATCTATTGCTTCTTAAGGGCTTTATACTGAGGTACACAGTGCTGTTGTAGTCTCAGTCACTCTGGTTCCTCTTGGGTTTACTATGTAAATAATTGTAAGAATGGGGCTTATAGTTGATGAGAAGTCTACTCTTCCAAGTAGTTAATCTTGAAAATGAATTCAAGATGAACAATGTTAAATCCACCATAATTCGGAATGAGAGTACCCACACAAGGATTTAATGGTTTAAGTATTCCATTAGATTAATTTGGATTTCTGATTGTACTTAGGTAATCAAGCCTTCCAACATATGCTCTGAAATAATTTCCTATAGACTTCGGTACTGTGGAGGATTGTAACTTGAAGACTTTTATACTTTTTGTTTCTTCTGCCTCTTAACTGCACTACTAAGTATATTCTGATACTGCTGTTACTTCTCTGCTCACTCCCATGTGACATGTCTTAGCAGCTGTATTTTAGGTGGCCAGAGATATGAATAAGCTCCAGCAAATTTTATGCCCTCGAAACTCTTGTCTTAATGTTCCAAGTTTCTCTGAATCTTATGTTTATTAGAATGCCATTAGTTTGCCACTGCAACAACTCAGCTGTGGTATGAATGTTTTGACTGTACCAAAAAGTTACTTTTATAAAATTTCTCTCTCTTCAGATGCTGTAATCTAATGGATAGCACCTTGGATTGTTTGTTGAACAGATATACTCCCCTATCTGTGTTAGTTGTTTTCAACTGATGTTGACAGGGGCACAAAGGCTGATGAGACATGAAGAAAGAGATCTTTTGTTTTTTTGTGGTTCTAGATGCCAGTGCTCAAGGTAATGATCTGTAGGTTTCTAGAGTTTTAGCCAATTGTTTGGCTGTGATTCAAGGACTTCAGTTATGTGTTTTGGAAATACAGTTCTGTAGCAAGCATGTGGTAAAAACAATCTATTTTCCAGTGCTGGTGCAGGGCAAGGAAACAAGTGACAGTGGCTTATTCTCCATGACATATTTACATTTAAGTTCTACCATGCTAGTTCATATGTAGGACTATTCACAGAGGCATGTTTTGGCTTCTTTTTAAAAATCAACATGATTTCTCAAAGAATAGGACTGTTATGTTTATTTGTGCCCTGGAGTGCTTGTATATGCTTATGAAGGACCAATGTACACGTTCTATTTCCTGACAGCCAAGGAAAGTTCTCCCCAAAGAGGCAAACAGCTGAGCTAAAGATTGTAGCTGACATGGGAGAGTCGCTGATGTGACAGTACTGTGGCTGTTAATGACAGGTTTACTGCTGTTCTTGTTGCCCTGAAGGATTTTTTGCTGAAGGTAGGAATATAGCACAGGCAGTGAGAACTAGAGGGCTGCTGGTTCAGATTGCTAGCTTTGCTTGTAATGCTGCTTGGCATAGCTTGTAAGGAGATCTTTTGTATAACCTGAAGTTTGTCACTGTCAGCTCAGCTGCAGGCAACTCCCTTGTCTCTGATTGCAGTTCTTTATTTGGTATATGAAGAGCATAGATTTGCATTACAGGGTGTAGGGGGGTGCCATGTGGGGCTTGGGGCAGGTGGAGAGAATTTCACTGTGCTGGCAGCAAGGAATTATTATCCAGGCTTAATAATCTGAAACATGAGATAACTGTTCACTGCATCGTGTTGTTCCCCAGAAAGAAAAAAGATTTGATTGAGACGTTTTTGAGCCACCAGAGGTATATTCAAAGTGCCTTTAAAATGTTGGCTCCAATGCTCATCTTCTCCAGAATCTGAAATGTGGCTGGGTGTGTGGAGGGGGCCTGAGTGCACTGGTTTGACTCACAGAAGTAAATGTTTATCTGTTAGCAGTGCTTTTTTTGGGAGCTGTAATTTTTGAAAATTAATCCTTGAGGGACTGCCAATGGCCCATTTGTTCAAAAACCTTGAGCAAGAGCTTTAAATGAATTGCAAAAAGAAGGAAGCCTTTTGATGCTGAAAGAAGTTTGTCAACATACTGTCAGTGTGTCAGGATGTGTGCCTCTTCCCCTCACCCTGCCTTTGTTGGATGTCCTGTTGCTTGATCTTGTGAAATAAAGCTGGGCTGTGCCTAGGACTGGGAATAAACTTGGTCCCTCCTCAGTCCTTTCCCTTTACATCTTGGAGGCAAAAAGACATTTATATTTGTAAAAAGGTATGTTCACAGAAAAACAAAATCTAAAAAAACCACCTACAAACCTGTAAGAGCTGATGCTAAGCTTTGGATAGCAATTTTTGTCTTAATGCTCCAAGTGGTTAAAGCAATAACCAAGAATAAACTCTTTTTGTTCAGCATGGCGAGAGGTGTCAAGAGGAAGCTGGAGCTGAGAGATGCTTGATGTTGAGCAGGTGAAAGGAGGAATGTGTACAAAACGTATTTGATGTTATATTTCAGGCAGGTTAAAACACCTTCAACACTAAATGCAAATCATAAATTTAAATGTTGTAACAGACCAAACAGCAAAGCTACACTTGGGAAAACAGTACACAAAATGACCTTTGCAAGCACAGTCACTTAAGCTCAGAAGTTTTATACTCCTATACACAGTTATCCAAGTGTGTCAGTATGGGCTGTGTGTTCATAAGCAAGCAGTAAGTCCCTTTTCATGCTCTTTTTTCCCTGTTCTGCTGGTAGTGTCACCTGATAAAGTCTCTACTCGTGCAGCGATCTCTTATTCTGACAGGCTTTACCCATAGCGTGGTACCAACGCTTCTATTAAAATGGGCCAGACCCTTTGATCTTATAGGCTGGAACCAGGTCCTGCTGCTTTTGGTGGAGTCAGTCCCTACCCATGTTAGTCTTTGGGCTTCTCTGAACTGTGGCAACTAAGTTTGTTGCACACTACTGTTTATGCCATAGTTCTTGTTTTTCCCTGTAAAACTGCAAGTTACTTTGTGTTGAAGGAGGCTCAATAGACACACACTTTACTTCTCTGCTCACTCGCATGTGATATGTCTTAGCAGCTGTATTTTAGGTGGCCAAAGAGATGAATAAGCTCCAGCAAATTTGGTGGCCTCAAAACTCCTGTCTTAATGCTGCAAGTTCTCTGAAGCTTATGTTACTTGATCAGAATGCTTTACTGTTTAACATCTTTGTCAGCGACATGGACGGTGGGATTGAGTGTACCCTCAGCAAGTTTGCTGACAACACCAAGCTGTGTGGTGCGGTCAACACGCTGGAGGGAAGGGGTGCCTCCAGAAGGACCTTGACAGGCTTGAGAGGTGGGCCTGTGCGAACCTTGTGAAGTTCAACAAGGCCAAGTGCAAGGTCCTGCACATGGGTTGGGGCAACCCCAAGCACAATTACAGGCTGGGTGATAAGTGGATAGAGAGCAGCCCTGCGGAGAAAGACATGGGAGTGTTGGTTGATGAGAAGCTCAGTATGACCTGGCAACGTGTGCCTGCAGCCCAGAAAGCCAACCTTATCCTGGGCTGCATCATAAGAAGCATGGCCAGCAGGTCAGGGGAGGTGATTCTGCCCCTCTACTTGCCTCTTGTGAGATCCCACCTGGAGTACTGCATTCAGCTCTGGGGCCCCCACCGTAAGAAGGATATGGACCTGTTGGAGCGAGTCCAGAGGAGGGCCACGAAGATGATCAGAGGGCTGGACCACCTCTCCTATGAGGAAAGGCTGAGAGAGTTGGGGGTGTTCAGCCTGGAGAAGAGAAGGCTGCAGGGAGACCTTACAGCAGCCTTCCATTACCTAAAGGAGGCCTACAGGAAAGATGGGGAGGCACTTTTTACAAGGGCATGAGTGATAGGACAAGGGGTAATGGCTTTATACTGAAAGAAGGTAGATTTAGATTAGATCTAAGGAAGAAGTTCTTCCCTGTGAGGGTGGTGAGGCACTGGAACAGGTTGCCCAGAGAAGTTGGGAATGCCCCATCCCTAGAAGTGTTTAAGGTCAGGTTGGATGGGGCTTTGAGCAACCTGGTCTAGTGGAAGGTGTCCCTGTTTATTGCCGGGGGGCTGGAACTAGATGATCTTTAATGTCCCTTCCAACCCAAAAAATTCTATGTTTCTATGATTTTCTGCTTTGCACATAAATACTATTTTGTTGGTGTAGATCACTCCCTTAGCCCTATTTCTCATTCCCTGCTGCTTCTCAAAATGGCCATGAGCCACACATTCAGGGGTGTTATGGACTGAAAAACTCTTGTTACCAGAATATGGAAATCTTTTTATAAAAGAATTAAAGGGAGTCGGGTGCCCAAAACATTTGAATTTCAATTGGAAATATCCAGCCCTGTTAACTGAATGTATTATTTTGCCAGCTTTCTTTTAAATGACATCATGATAAAAGAACTCAACCTGTTTTCAAATGACTGCATGTTAATAGCTTCTAGCAGGTGCTCCAGAAATCAAGGGAGTCTATGAAATTTTAGAATGCCCCCTTCCCCCTAAAGAAAGCTTATTTCTAAAAAGTGCATGTGTTTTTAGTCTGGTTTATCGAATGTGAGAGACTATGATCTGTTTGTACTTCTGCTGTTTTGAGATTGGTATTTTTGTAGGGATTCAAAGTGCATCTGTCTTAAGTGGAAATTCCACACAAGCTTAGCTATGTTGATGTCAAGGCACCTCTAAAGCATGTCATTTTAGGGTCCCAAAAGTGCAAAAACAGTTGGCATAAAGCTTCAAGGGAAAAAAAAACCCAAAACCAACCACGACCAAACAACAAAAAAGCGCCCTACAGTCCCTGAAATGTCTTTTGTCACCTGAACTGCAATTGCTCCAAGAAGCCGGCACAGAGAACTACAAAACTGCATTTCATCTGCAGTTACAGACTGATAGATATTCTTTGTAGCTGACAGTAGGCAGTGAGGCGTAATTCCTTTTGTTCCTTCGGTTGTTTAGCACAGTAAGTAAATTTAGGTCAAACTCTCAATCATTTGATCACATGCCTGGAGATGTAATACATTTTGTCTAATAGCCAGGGGAAACAGTCATTTAACCAAGTAACTGTTTCATTTCTTTAAGTGACTAATTTGATAGACAAGGCACAGTTCATAGGAAAACAATGGATCCTACAATGGGATGTTCTCAGCCTGACCTTTGTGCCCAGCTGGATACCAGTGGGGCCTGTTAACATGGAGATGTTTGCCCTATTGAGATGAGTGTAGCAACATCATACATACAATACAGTTTAAGTTACATCATGCAGCGCATTGCATCATGTGTCCACTACAAATAATTTGCCTCTCTTTTTTCCTGCCACAAGGTTTCTGAAGTAGGGTGTGAAGTAAGAGCGTTTAGTTAAAAGCAAACCGCTTGCTTTACCTTTAATTTGAGAATAGCAGGGGCTTTTGTGTTTTTCACCGTTCTTTATCCTGAAGACCCAATTCAGCCCTTTATTGCACGTTGGCTATCACACTAGAAGCAACTAAAACAGCAGGTGGATTTAAAATGAAAGGACAGCTGTACGGATGAGCTGCTGTATAAGCAGATTATAAAATATGCAGTTTGGAGAGGTGGAACTTATCTACCCTTAGTAAAGAACTCTTTGCTGGTCATTACTTGATAAGTTCAGCCATCATCTCTTGAAGATAAATTTTGATATTGCCATTGTAGCTCTGACTAATTGCACATTGGCCTCTTATCGTCATGCAGTCATGGTTTTGACTCTTTGGAAAGGTTTAGTTTATAATGGAAATATATTTTGCTGGTCTACTTTAATAATTAAAAACCCCTACACTTGTAGTTTAGTGCTATCAACTGAGCATTTGTAATTATTCAGTATATTGTGTTCCTCTCCAATGATACTGTTGCTTTCTGTTTGGTAATGACCCCGGAGAGAGAATCTGCATTCATATGTAAACAGAAAACCACTAGAGGAACTGTATTGTTAAATGAGATATTTTTATATTCTGATTTAACTGAAAGAGGACTTTCTACTGCAATTTTTAATTTAAATGTGGAAAATAAGTCTGTACAACTAGCTTTGCAAATTGTTCTAGCCATTTTTTCAGGCAGAACAAGTGTCAGTCTTTGCTGTCTTACTACCACACCTTTTATCCTACGCTCTCATTGATGTGCCTCCTTGAGGGAAGGTCTTTATTGTACCTTCATCTGTGATGAAAGTTTGCAGCAATTACCTCTCATTCTCTTCTTTCTCTAGAGCGTAATATGTGCATGATTTTTTTTCAACTACATACCAGCTAATAAGCATGTTTAAAATAATGAGTCCCAAGGACTGTGGAAAAAAATATTAATGTATACAAATTAGCTTCTGAAAATCTTTTGTTTTCAAAACCAAAATTTATTCCACTGTTCTTTTATTGCACTTTCACTTCCCGCAAGTTCTTTCCTCAATGCTGTTGCTTTTAAAATCTTATTTTATGCTTCTTTTTTTTAATTCACAAAGGTGTAGTGATCTTGTGTGTTAATTTGCCCATGATTCCAAGTTGTGTGTTAGATTGCCTGCCACGATGCCTCTGGTAGCTTCTCCTTTCCAGTGGTAACTGCTGAAGTCCCTCTAGTCTGTCACTACCTGGTTTCTAAGTACTCCTTCAGTAATGGTATGGTTACTAATTCTTTCCATTCCACTTTCGTTTCTCACCAAAATTATTTGGATTCAGCCCACTTATGGCTAAAACATTAGCAAGAGTTTTCACTGATTGGATACAACACTGAAAATTCCTCATGTTCAAGTAGATATATAGAGAAATGCTTTTAAATATAATGTCTTGCTTCAATCTTCCTCCCTCCCCCACTTACAGTTAATTTCATTCATGTTCAGCTCATAGTAGAGAAAAGATATCTAATTTGACTGAAATAATGAAATTAAGTCATGTTGCCACATTTAAAACCTCATGTGGCTGAAGGAGTGTACAGTTGTAAGAGACACTGGAGCACTGGAAAACTTTGTGTAGGCAAATGCAGACCTATGGTACTCTTAAATTGAGCACACGTACTAAATTAAATTTGATGGTTGGTATCGTTTTATCTTCCTGCCTGGTCAAATCCTAAAAGCTAAGCAAAATGTTATGTTCAGTACAAATGATTGCTGGGCTAGTGTGATTCTGTATGTGCTGTGCACCTCTGAAAATAATAGAACTTTTTTATTTAGGCACCAAAGTGGATTTCTTTTTCTCTAACTAAATGTTTAGAAATTAAGTGTCTGGCTTTGTTTCTGACACGCTTTGGGAATAGTTTTACGCACAGACTTCTCTGGAGACTCCTCTTCCTCAGTTTTCCTATTATTAACATACAAATCACTACTTTTGTAAGTGAGAATGGAGCCAATTTTATGATCTCTCACCAGGTTCCTCCCAGTCTTCTCACAGCTAGGGAAAACAAATGGGCCTTTTAGTGTGCCCTGAAAGTCAATAAACTAGAACTAGTTTGTAGGGGATGGGGGGTGCAAGTTCCCAGACTGGGGGGCCAGAGCAGAGAGAGCACATCTGCCTTCTTTTAGTGGCATTCCTGCCCTAATGCTCAGCTGCTAGCAGTCTGGTACAAAGAAGTTGTTGTTTGTTGGTTTGGTTTTTATAGATGCACGCTTTTCCCAAACACTTTAATAATTTAATCAGCAAAATTAAGCACCTTGAATGCCATGGCCAGGAGAGGTCAAAAAAAGGATCTAACATGTATGTGATGAGAAATGGGATGCTGATGCTATCTCGCTTTGTAGGTGGCTTTTGAATTAGACACATAGTAGTTCATCTGGAAGGAAGAAGCTGTATCTTGAGAGCTGCAAGTTGTAACCTCTGGTAATCAAATGGCAGAGAAAAAAGCTGATTAGGTTGTAGCTGTTAACCTCTTTCTGGTTGGGAGCAGAAATCCATTGGCTGCTTCGTTTCTATCCTGCAGATGCAAGTTTAAAATTCAATAGAAGGTCACAGTTTTTTAGATAGTTATTTATTAAATTTCTATGTACAAACTTGTGAGGATTAAAGAGAAAAGGAAATAAATTTACAAAGACTTACTGTACGGCTGTTACTGGGCAGGAATGAAGAAAAAGAGGAAAAGAAGTTTTTTTGATTTTTGGCTTTGTTTTAGTCTTTTTCTCCCACCTTTCCCAGCAGAGGCTTCCCCACAGTGTGAAAATAAAGCAATATTCTTATAGCGTCAAAAAAGAAGGAGGGAGGAGAGAGAGAGAGGCACTCAAGTAGCTTAACAATAAAGATCACGTCTAAAGCAAATGTATTTACTCTTAACAGTTGAGATTGATTAGGCAAGAGTAAGTTACTTTATTGCTTTACAAGCAAACAATGATAAGAACATACATCTGCTTTAAAACGGCATGATTTCTTTTCTAGTACTGAGACAGATTTGCTCTGGGCTCTGGTAGTTATCAGGTCTGGCCTTGAGGATGCTGCTAGCCGCAGGTTACACTGCGAGCATGAGAATGTGTTGGGGCAGGACAGGCTTGTCTTTAGTCAAACAGATGTCAACTCACTTTGTAGAACAAGGCAGCTCCATTTTGTGTCTGGCTAAGGGTACCAAAAAGGTTCTGTCTCAACTGTGTTTTTTTCTTTCTTTGGTGAATAGTTTTGAGGTGTGTGTTTGGTTTGTTTTTTTTTTTTTTTCTCCTTTTTAAAGAGAATTTTCTTCTAGGCTTGCTTTCTAATAATGAAAGAAGCGATAAGTTTGCGAGCTGTGGAGGTTTGGGTGCTCTTTCATTTGCTTTAAATTTGAGTAACAAAGATGTTACACCCATACCACATACACAAGGGTATTTGCATCATGTATTACATTAGCATATAGTTTTAGATGCCTTCTTGAGAGCTAAGACAAAAGGCCTTGGTTGGATCACACATTTTTATGCTGAAGTATGTATGAAGATTTTTTTTTCCTTCTATATAGGGTCTATATTTTCTCCAGAAAATTCATTAGAAATCTCAAGTTTGCAAGTACTGGGCTTTGCCTTTGCAGAAGAATAAAATAAAGGAAAACCCATCTGCAACACTAGCAATAATGTGATTTCAGGCTTTGCCTACCTGTGGTAGATGAACTACCTACTGCGAAATCCCAAGGGAAGGAGGCTGTTTCTGTGGGGTATTTAAGGACAGGGTTCACTGTACTCATTTGCTCATGGCTGACTATCTGGTTTGTTTTGTGATAAGACTAAAGACTCTCTGTAGACTAGAAACTGTCTCTCCTAGTGAATAAACAAAAGAAACCCGTTTCTGGCAGTCAAGACAGAGCCATAATGTTCCAGATGGCTCACAGTATTTGAAGTAACTCTAATATTAAATAGACACAGTGTTTCAAAAGCGAGAAGTGCCTTGTAGGGTTTTTTCTTCTCCTCACTCTTTCTCTCTTTCTTCCCCCCCCCTTCAAGAATATTTGACAAAGCCTGTTGTTGAAGAAAAAGAAAGAATTGCAAAAAATGTGGCACTCTTTACACCAAAAGTTTGGGAGGCTGCAAAATAAGCCAGACCTTATCTTTGTAAATGATTTGGGCTTGTCTTAGGGTGTATGTATGTAGTATCTTTTACAGTATCACAGCTTTTCCTATGTGGTGACTTAAATGTTTTCACAGAAGGAGCTTAATAGAAGTGCAGTATCTTAAGATATAAACTACATTCTGCCAGATAGAGTCTTCATAAGTATCAATCATGAATCTAAACTTTCCCTTCAAAGGAGTTATTCAAGAAGACAGACAAACAGGTTAGGAACATGATGCAGATGAATGGGCAAGTACAATAGTAATGGTAAAGTCCCAAGCAGTGTATTTGCGAAGATATGTATAGATCCTAAGTTAGAAGTAGGAGTCGGTAAGCACATGGAGAGTCCAGGGGAGCCAAGAGGTTAATTTCATCAATTCTTTAATCTTCCTTTAAGATCCCTGGGACTTGCTTAGGTCAATGGAGAAGATGTATTATTTAAAGTGAGCTATTGGAAAAAGGTATTAGAACTATGGTCAATCTCTCCTTGGCTTTCAACAAAACTTTGAAAATACTGGTTTGAATGTAATTGTAGCTAAAGTAGATTCTATCAAAAATGAACTTATCTGATTTGAGTGAACACATGCCTAAATCCTGGACAAAATAATTAGGCAAGACTCACTTAGCATGTTTTGGCCTGTTCTCTGCTGGTTATCTAACTTATATTAGATCCCAATATGATGATGAGACTGGGCTACCAGGCCACAGCTACTTCTGGTTGATCGCATGAATACCATGATTTATTGACATACTGCCTAGTAGTAAGAGTAGTTAAAGAAATTCCCTGTCAGACCAACATCAGTTGGAAATGACCTTGGGTGCAGTTACAGTATCTCAAGGACACTGGAATTTATTTGAGCTTTTCAGCTCTATTCAGAGAAAGAATTTTTGTGTGCTCTCATTAGCTGCTGAATTGCAACTGGCTGTTTTCATTTTCCAGAGGCTCCTAAATCCACAAGAAGATCAGCAGTGCTTTGCAATTAAAGGCTTTCTCAGCTGAACCATGCACAAGAGCTGTGGCCAATAGTGTGGTTTTGGGAAGATTTGTACTTGGCAGGGAAATTCTTTGGGGATGCCCCCTCTTTGCTCTTTTTTTAGAACTGTGTGCCCTTGGAAAGCTTTGGAGCACTTACGTAAATGCGTATGTGGTGTGACTATGTAGGTCAGGCATTGCATGTGACGCTTCCTAGTTTAACACCACAAAACTGAGGATGTAGGTTAGACTTCACCTTAGGATTTACTGTGATTTGATTATTATTTTTTGTAATGAAACTTGAAGACACTTTTTTGTCCCCAAAAGGTGGAGTAGTCTCAATTTGTGTCTGAAATATGTATAGCACAGGCAATGATTTTACAAGTTTACTTACACTGCCTAATATGTATCCTTCAGCCCTGACTCTAAGAGCCAACAGCTCTCTCAGCACCCTGAGTTAGTTCTGGTGCTCTATAAGGGGCTAAATGCCATGAACACTTTCCTGTTAGCTGCTTACTGCCAGCCCTCTGCTCTTTTTTGCAATTCTGGTGCTCCTTCCTCATTCATCTGTACCTATTTAGATTTGAAATCCTTTTCCTCCTGCCCATCTTTCTCTTGCCATCTTCCCTTGCTGAATTCCTATTTATTTTTGTTTCCGCTTTCTAGAATGCCTTTTCTACTTTGTTCACCACCTTCTGCCAAGTTTATAGTTACCTGGTTTACCTCATAAAATTCAGAGACCTGCAACTTGGGGCTCCAGTGAACTGATGGGCTTTGAGTTGTGCAAGGGTTGGGATTTTAGTGCCATCATAATCCTACTGCCTACCTGGAAGTCATTAATCCAATGATGGCTGCTGATAGAGGAGACTGGCAAGCAATGAGGAATTCAACCAGATAAGAAAGTGAAGGTAGAGTCCTTGGGAGTTCAGGAATAATATCCAGGCTTGGGAACACCAGAACAGATGTGCACTCTTTATGCAGACCTTGAAAGGATCCTTGCTTGGGAGCATGCCAGCAAGCTGGTGTCATGTCTGGACTCCAGCACCTCCTAGGACAGAAACACCATGTAGGAGAATCCAGAAGAGAGTGCCCGTTCCGGCGTTTACTCCAGGGTCCCTGTTCCCTGTAGAAGGCTCCTGCAGGGGCAGGCCAAGAAATACTTCCTTCCGTGTTTCCAGCCAGCCCTGGCGTCGTCACCTCCTTGTGCCAATGCTCTGGATTCCAGCCCCACAAAGTGTGCTGCTTTTTCTGTTATGTCGCTCTGGGGCAGGGGGAGTTGGTGCCTGACCTTTCTGGTAGGCTTTACAGCATCGGGCTCAGAGCCACAGCAAAACTGTGCACAATGCTGGTCTGACTGAGGCCATCATACCTTTACAACACTTTCTCCAGAGCCATCAGCTGCAGAAAAATTCCTCCATGAAACAGCTGTCTCAGAAATTACCTCTCCAGTCCCAACTCTGCGTGAGTGCCTAGCTCAGCCCCAGTATTGCGGAGCTGTGTTTAATGCATGCTGCGAAAGCACAGCTCTCCTAGGCTTCTGTGCTGAGAACCTACAATGCAGCCCCTTTCTCACATTAACTGCCATGGATTAGCCTGCTCGCAGGGCAGTAACTTTGTGGAGCCTGTCCCTGACCCACAAACACAAGAGTAAGTACCTTTTGGAGGTTTCTGTTTATCTAAAATACAAAGCAGTTACTGGCTGAGGTGTTGGTTGATTGCAGTAACCCCACTCTCCCCTGCATATCTCAACAAGCAGAAGTTACTGTGTCACCCATCCTCAGTCAACCCCTGAAGGGGAGCCGCAAGGATGCAATCCTGCTGCTGTGACTTTCTGTAGTCGTGCAAGTCCCTCTGCAGAAATGCTGTGCAGCACAGAGTCATCCCTCTCATTTTAGGAAGCTGGGAGCTGTGTTGGTTCGTAGTTTCAGCAAACAGCTTGCAGACAGGATCAGTTATAAGTCTCTTGGGGTGGGAAAGAGAGAAAGGGCTATTGTCGGCTATTGCATGCTGTCATGCCATTACTCCAGGCAGGATGTTGAGTTCATGTAGTATCATACTGTTATCGGTACGGGATGGAGATGTAGGCAGACTTGTGCATCAGCAGGAACACCGGAGAGGGCAGCCCACGGCGTTCTTCACAGCCCCTAGCGTGTGAGTCTGCAGGGAATTGAGTAGATTCCCAGCATATGCTCATAAGAGGCCCCTGCTGTCCTCAGATCACTTATCCATTACTCTTGGACAACAGGAGATTTTCTACCTCCTTCCTTTATGGCACAGGCCACAAAAGGGAGGGTGCAGGATGGGGCAGAAGTTCGTGTCTCAATAAAAGAGGGAAAGAGGTTTTCTTGCTGAGAGGGTGTCATCCCTCCCACCCAAGCTGGCTCTGCCATCTGATTCCCTAACTTATTAATTTTTCCTCTGCTGTGCTAAGGCTGCTGCTTTAACAACTCTTATCAAGCTTTCCTTCACCTGTCCTTTCTCTTAGTAACTTAATGGTAGAAGGGGCATGGCTTTATGACTGTTGTGGGTTGACTCCAGCCAGCAGCTAAGCACCCACACAGCAGCTCACTTGGTCCCCCCTTCAGTGGGATGAGGGAGAGAATAGGAGACCAAAAGCAAAACAAATTGTGAGTCAAGATAAAGACAGTCTCATAAGTGACAAAAAGAGGGGGGGGGACGGACCCCAAGTGATGCAAGGGCAATCAATCACCTCCTCCCATCATCACACCAATGCCCAGTTAGTCTCTGAGCAATGGCTACCTTGGAAGACAAAACCTCCCAGTTTTTATTGCTGAGCATGACATTATATGGGATGGGCTATCCCTTTGGATTATTCAGGTCACCTGTCCTGGCTGTGCCCCCTCCCAATTTCTTGCCCGCACCCAGTCTGCTTTCCAGTGCAGAGTGAGGAGAAAAAGGTGGCCTTGACACTGTGCAAGCACTGTTCAGCCATAGCCAAAACATTGCTGTGTTATCAACACTGTTTCAGGTGCAAATCTGAAACACAGTATGTCCTGCTCTGAAGAAAGTTAACTCCATCCCAGGCAGACCCAGTACAAGAGTCCGGTGTCACAGCGGGTCTACAGCATGTCCCATGGTGTAAATGGGCACCCAAATGCTGCCAGTAATCCTCTCTCTTCTTGGTGTCTTGCTGCATCCATAAGTGATGTTAATGTGGTGCTGAAATATTTGTAAGAAATGAGAAGACAGTGCAGTGCTTCTTGGAGAGACCTGTAGTTTAGGTCGTGAAGCCCTGGAGGATAACTTCCCTTCAGAAAGTTTTGAACAGTTTTGTGAAGATGTTTTGGCCCTAGGCCAGGCTCTGATCCAAAGTGACCCTCCTAAACCAAATACGATGGAGATATGAGGCGTTTCAGCACCAACCTCATAGATCTGCTGAACAGCTTGCTTTGGGCTAAGGTACTTCCTGATGTGAAATAACCTAAAAGCTAAGGTGCTTGCCCTCAGTCCTTTTAGCCATTTAATCTTTAACTCATTTTGTTTGCAAAGTGCATCACCCTGTTTCTGTAGCTAAATACTCATAAAGGGATCCATTATAACTCGTGAAAACGATGCTGGTTTTCATTAAAAACCTCTGTCATGCTTCGTGACAGTTTTCTTAATAAACCAACTGCACAAATGTTGGGATACCATTTATATTGGTATACATTACTTAAGGGTGGAGACCAGTCTTATTTTTCATTCTCAGGTTTGGTGTGGCAGGTGTTGCTATAGTGTATTACATCCACCCTGACTTACCTGATCCAGTACTGGTCATCAGCTGTGCTCCCGAAGGTTGTAATCTTGTTAATGTTTTTAAGGTAACAGGATTTGGGCAGAGTCACTATTTGCATGGGAAATGCCCTTGGAAAAAATACAAGTGCTGAAGGAATGTTGTCTGAATTGCTAGATAGTGGTTTTCCTTGCTATTCGGTACTTCATCAGTGCTGTAGCTGGGAGGTGATTTCTAAGTTGGTATCTTTTAAATGTCAGACTTTTTTAAACTAGTTGTGGTAACGCGATACCATGGTGACATTTACCATCAGCAAGAAGCATTAGTCTGGGGATCCTAGACTTCTCCAGCAGGCAAGAGGTGAACTTTGAAAACTTGCCTCTCCAGGAGGTGCCAGTGACACCACATATGCTGATACTCCGGTTGTGACACTGATCCATGTTAGGATAACATGAGCAAGCAATATATTCTGTAGCTATCAGTTTTCCTTTAGTCACATAAGCAAATTTAAACCCAAAATCCACAGTTGACAAAATATTAAAAATGAAAAACAATGCCAGTAAATCCAACTGTCTTTCCATGTGGTACTGTAGCTTCTTAGGCAGCTCTGTGGGAGTGTGTCTGTCTCGCCCTGCTGAGTTTGGAGGGGTGTGTGTGTGGGACTGAGAAATGATGTTTGCAGCTGAAAGTAAAAAAGCTGATATGGCTGTCTGTGCTGTCAGCCTTCAGAAATAAAACTGTGGGCGTGTCAGAGGACCGAGTACTGTAGAGAGAAATCTAAATAGAACTAATAACTCTGGAAAACCTAAAAGAAGGAAGTACATCTCTAGCGGCTGAAACGGAGCTGTCTGGAGAGATGCTAAAGGGAAATTTACCTGTTTTAAAGAGAACTGCCTTCCAAGAAAACCAAATGAATTTGAGCAATATGCAAGTAGTCAGAATTCCTGGAAGTAATGAAATAATGAGACTATTATATTTTTGTCCTGTGTCTAAATATCAATGACCAGTTATTAACAAATGACCCCCACATCTGTGCCTGTGATTTTTGCACATGCTCACTGACCCTTGCAGTGCAGGATTTTGTACATCTGATTGGGATTGTAAATATCTTACAGGATAATACGCTGTTTCTTCAATATTTTGCTTCGGGAGGTACAGCAGAAGTGAACAAGCTCCATACCAAATAATACCACCTATAACCTACATACCAAAACTTCATATGGCTTTTTGGCCAGAATGTAAACATCCATGTGAATTGATGCCTCTTAATATACCCAGGTATGGAAAAAGATTGGTATTGTCAGGTATAAAAAATAAATTAGTATCAAAATTCATAGGTCTCGATGCCTATCAATTGGTATTGGTGTCTACTGATGACTACCATAACAATAAGTATTTATGTCTATCAAAAGATATTGATATTGATAGGTATAAATGCTTATCTAAATCAGTCTATCAATACCCACTTATCAATAGGTATTAAACATTATAGATATTAAGGACTATTACTATTGAAAGGTATAAATATCGATAGGTATAGATGCCTGTTGATACTGAAATCAGCATCAAAATCAATAGGTATAGATGACTTGAAATCAGTAGCTCTTGAAATCAATAGGTATTGATGCCTATCAATGTCTACTCATGCCTATTGATTTCAAAATCAGCCAGACCCAATACAGATAGGTATCAATGCCTACCTTTTGCTACCTATTGATATCACTAAGTATCAATGCCTAATGATATCAAAGTCAATATTGAAATTGATAGCTATCAATGCCTACCCATATCGAGACTGGTATTGACAGACATTGGTATTAAAAGGTTTTGATTCCTTTCAATAGGTACCATACTCTTTGAATGCCTATTGTTATCAGAATTGGTATTGAAATAGGTTTTGATGCATACTAATATTGAAATTTGGTTTCAAAATCAAGACGTACCGATAACTATACTTATCGGTAGGTATCAATGCTTTTTGATAGATATTGAAATCACTATTAAAAATTATAGGTATTAATGCCTATCAGTATTGAAAGGTGTTGATATTGATAGGTCTTGATGCCTGTTGATAGGTATTGATGCCTGTTGATGCCTACTGATATCAAAAGGTAGTGATGCATAATAGGTATCAATGCCTGTCAAGATCAAAGTTTTGAAATTGATAGGCATCAATGGGTAGTAATGCCAATGGATATTCAAATCAGTAAGGAGTAATGCCTATTGGTATCAAAATAGGTATCAAAATTGATAGTATTGATATCTTTACTATGCCTAGAGACTTGCAGGTGGGAGTATATACAACCGATGTGTACCCGGTAATTATTTATTGGCTAGCACATTCATAGGAACAACATTCTATTAGGCCAACTAGAAATGTGTGCACCACCCCTAGTGCAAACATCTGATGAGTCTCTGCTGGTTAGTCAGATGGAGAAGCGTTGGCCTCTGCTGCTTCTTCGAAGAAACTGTTCCTTGATCATGCTGACTTTTGACTATTACTTCTTTGGCATTTTTATACCTTTTCATGGTAGTGTTTGTCTCTTGAATCCTTCAGTCACTACTTCTGACTTAAAAATTTCACTTTACTCTTTGTTTTTACTTCTTACTACTTTTACTTCTTCTTATCTTGTATTGTTTTAGCTTGCATACTCTCTCACAGCTCAACAATAATTTTTCCATAAAGCTGAACCACAGTCATACTTCTGTGCTTTGCAGAACTCAGCCTCAGACCACAGAAATCTTAACTCTTGGGCCATGGGTCTGTGTTCAGTTTACAGGGAAGAGATGGCAATGGCTCAATATGTCAGAATTCCTGTTTAATTACACTGACTTGTTATATCAAGTTTAGTGGGGATGAATGTTGAATGGTCAGACTTCCCAGGAGATGTCCCCCTCTTAGACATAATGATGGATGAATTTACAACTTGAAGAACCCCTTAGTGCTTTAGTGATGGTGCACATATGAAATGAAGAGCAGAATCTGATTCGCATTCTTCTTGAGACAGTCTAGACCCATATACAGATATGAAATTCACTTAGTCTCCAGCATCTGTATTTTATTTCTGTATCTGAAAACATCTGTGTCCATATTGCTACAGACAATTGCTTTTCTTTCAAAGAAAAAATGTTTGAGAAGTGCAACTTTTTCTTCTAATTTTACTTTTCCTACCACAGTCCCAGTTAAGTTTCCTTAAAGTACCTTAATACTAAACAGACATCTTAATACTAAACAGACAATGTAACCTTTTTGCCCTTCCTAAATGGTTACTCCAAAGTCAGCAGGCTTTGTAATGTTCCTGAAAAGCTACTAGGTTATTAGATCAGGGAAAGCTTTTAAGAATAGAACCTTCATGGAAAACATGCTGTTTCTCTATCCTTTTCTTCCATATTAAAGAGTTTCTGCCTCAGGTATTTCTGCTGATCATCACAGGGTGCGCATATATGTTAATGTGTTAGTTCAGAGAGGGGACGTCCTGGTGACGTGAATCTTTCCACCCTCCTTCCTTGCCTCACGTTGGTATGTGTTGTCAAATTGTCTTGGAGAACACAAACTGAGTTCCTTTTAGATTAAACTAAAACAAAAGGCAGACTACAGGAGCATATTTAAAGTGCTTTAACTGCTGATGGTCATTCAGTGCAGAAGACTGGGGTAGAGCTAGTATAAAGCATTTCCCCTTCCCTCCAGAAACACATGTAGCATGGGTTTTTGGTTTCCGGCAACACCTATTTTGCTCTTCAGACTTGCTCTGATTGTGCTGTGCAACTTGCTAATTAAAGTGTAGCCACAATTATGCTGTATTTGCATCAACCTCAGGAAAAAAGTATTATAAGTGAGGTGCGAGTCCTAAAAATAGGCTTACATATTAGCATTTTGGTGCTGTTTCCAACAGAATAGCATTTTTATAAATGATAGCCTACAAGCTCAGTTTAAACTTTACCATCATTAATAAAGCCTACTGAAAAATACAGGTCATCAGCACAGTAGTTTGGTGTCTTAGTCTTTAAAGCAGATGCTTAATATTTAGCATCTGTTTAATCCTGTCGTTACCAGATATATGTGACGGAAGTTTAGTAGGGAATTGTGTTGATGGTTACCAGAGTGAAATAGAATTCGGTTCTTTCATAGACATTCTCTGCTGAGTTAAAAGAGCAGTCGATCTTATTTTCATCACTAAAATAACTGCAAAGGACTCTTACCTGTATTGAGAGAACACATTTCTGAAGTGCAGGAGAGCTATTTCTTAATGGTGATAACTTTAATGGAAGTGTACTTGCAGACCCAAATTTCACTCGTTGGCATCATAGAACTCCAGAAAAAAGCTTTCCTGTTTAAAATCTTGTGCTCTTTGTTTTTACGTGGTGGCTTTCCTTCTAAACTGCAAGAATATAGATAGCATAACTCCTGCCACAGCTCAAACCATGGCATGGATGCTTTTAAAAAAATTGCCATTGTGATTATTCTCTGAATGTTTGTTACTAAAGCCAATCAAACTAAACAAAAGTGATTCCTGCTGCTTTTTGTCTGATTCTGCAGATTGCCTTTACTATGGAGGTAGTCCTAAAGTATAAACCTCAATATTTACTGATAAATTAGTAAACTCCATTTACTTTCTGAATTCTTTTTAATTCTTACAAAGTGTACAATAATTGAGAAAATGCACTTAAACATCAGCTTTATGATGCAAAGAATAAGGCCACTTCTGCATTATTTCTATGAAGTGTTACACAAGTCTTTTCTGACCATTTTTTTCTCTGTAGCTTTGTTAATTGAGATCAGTGTATGGCCTTCCCTACAGAAACAATTCCTGGGAGTGGAAGAAGAAAAGATCCAAATGTCTCTACATTGACGACTATGTATTAGGTACCCGGACTATTATAATTCAAAGACATTTGCATTAGGAGTACAATTTAACAAACATGCTAGAAGTAGTGGTCAGAAAAACACCCTAACCATTCTGCCAGTTAAAAATGTAACAGTTCACCTGGCAGAAGAAGGAACTTTAAAGCTTGTCTGTGTAATATCATGAAAAGAAATCTGGATTTACAGGTCTTTTGCTAGCCACATTTGGAATGGAGAAAACAAGTACGCTAACTTAGAAGTGAGGAAAAGCTGATGTTTGGTGGGCCTTCTGTTTCAGAGAAGCAGCTCTGTGTAGAATAGGGATACTTCTTAGAGGACTTTAATCTTAGTCTTGCACACTTTTTAGGCTATTTAGAGAATCAGGTAGGTATGTACATGGGTGTATTTAGTATATAAGACACTTTTAAAAGCTAAATATATAAACTGCTTGTGCTTCCTAAATTGGAGATTTGCGGGTATTATGTTGCACACAGAGTTAAGGATCAGTTTGCTTCACTAGCCATGTGCCCCCTGAAGAAATGAGCTGAAAATTGGAGTGTCCTGAGGCACAGATGTAGAAAAAGGCCTGTTTTGCGGAAGGTTAGTATTGGTTGATTCAGAACAGCAGGTGGACTAGGAAGTCTCATGAGTGACTGACAGAGAGCTAGTGAGTGCTCTGGAAATGTATCAAAGATGCCAAAGAGAGAGAGAATACTTAAGCCTCTTCAATCCAAGCAAGCCTAGACACACGAAGACTAAATATGGAGGGCTGAAACCCAACAGCTTGATGAATGTCTAGGCAGCAGTTTCAGACTGACCTGTTTATAACACCGAGCTGGCTGGAGAAGTCCAAATCTCATTCAGTCACAGGATACTTGCCCACTGTGAAAACCAGCAAGGCTTCCTGGCACAAAAATTGCTTCAGAAAGAGGGTGCTCTTGCTCAACTAACCCTGTTGCGTTTAGTAACCAGGGGACCACCAGTGTGATGCTTTTGCCTGGCCAACAGAGTCCAAGGGACTCCCATCTCTCGCTGCTGTTGCAGCCGCTGGGAGGAACAGCTGCCAGGAATGGAAACAACATAAAGAATATCCATGAGGAACAGGAGAAGAGGAAATAAGCATTAAAATGAAAGAAGAGACAGAAGACAGGTTCTCCTCAATTAATGGAAGAATTTTGATGAGGAAATTTTCTACTGACTGAAGCAGAGTAACCTTCAAGAGAACATATAATTTGTGTTTTGGCAGCCAGATCTAGCCTGTGATTTCTGGTGAAGAGATACGTTGAAAAGTGCTATTTACTTTGACCATGTAGATTATAAATATATTAGCAAAATACTGTTATGCTTTAGTTACCTATTCATAGGAAGGGATGGCTCATCAGATTTTGGGTTCAAGCTGGTGCATTTTCCAGGAAAATTTGTATAGCCAGCTCCTGCTTTGAAGTAAGAAACCAAATTGCAGACTTTTCTTAGACGGTTGGAGCTTGGTATATCTAACAAGCAGTTTTCTCCTGAAAATGGTGCTGTGGTCTGTATCAAAATTCTTTAGTTCATCTACTGTTTTTGCTGTTTATCAGAGGACTTTTTGTTCATTCAAGAAAGGTTTATTGTAATCATGGCATAGATTTGAACATGAAAGTAAAACCATTACAAATGTTTTGCTGTTCTGGTCATCAACTTCTGTTCTGTTTTCCTTTTAGTTGTGTAGGATTTAAGTTGTTTGATTCATTTGACCTTTAATTCAAAGGATGAAGGCTAGTATCAACAAGTATGGAAGCAGTGTTTTGACCTTGTATCATGGGGCAAATTTAACATTTCACAGAGTATTCCAAGAAGGTTCTAAAAATTATGTCCCCAAATTGGGGTAAAAAAGATGGGGAGAGGCATTAATCCTCAACTTTTTTGTATTTTATGTCTTTTTCCTTTCAGAACTGCTACTGTAATACTAGAACAGAAGAATTAGTCATTCCAAAGTCTCTCACCTAAACCAGTGAAGAATAAGGTTGCCTTTCCCTGTAAAATGTAGCAGTCAGCAGTTCTTAGATAGATGAAAAAAGAGAAAGGTGTCAGGAAACGAGGACATTCCAAACTCTGCACATCCACTAAGGGACACTTTGTGGTTTATCATTTACCACAAAATAGCTGTGGAATTGCCCTTTATGTATGCTCCGTTCTGGTTTGGGTGTCGTGGTGGTGGTGTTGTCTTTTGGTTTGGGTTTTTGTGGGGTTTTTTTTGTTTTTGTATGAGAGAGGAAGACGTGACTCTTACAGTACGGGAAAAATGAATGCCAATAATCTTTTTTTCCAAAATCCAAATAGAGCTCCACCAATTGTTTTTGTAAGATGATTTTGGATTATCAGGAAAAATATGTGTTTTTTAAATTGACAAAAATGGGTATATATTTTAAATAAACTGACTGTGGTGATATTTCATATATAGGTTCTGTTATCTGTGTGACCAAAAATATATATGTACACACAATAGGGATAACACGGTACAAGGACTGAACATGTGTTAAGAAGAACTCCTCAAAAGGAGAACTAACTCCTAAACATTTAAATTTAAATCATCAGTATCTTTCTTTTTTAAAAAAAAGTAAATTGTTAATTGCCTGGGGCACATTAGCACCCAGTCTGACAAAAAACTTATGAAGTTATCTAATTTTAGGGAGGTGTGATAATAGTCCAGTTGATGCCTCTGGACCTAAATGTGTGTAAAACAGTGTAGAGTTACTGAGTCTGCCTGGCAGGTAGTTTACTTTCTTCATAGCAGCCTGTATGGTATTGAAAATACTGGACAAATTTTTTTTTGTTGGTGGTTTTGCTTTGTTTTCAAGCAAAATAACATTCTGGTTTTTTAACCACTTGGGATCTGAGTGTTTATTTTTCTTTTGCATTATTTTATGCAAGAAAAGAGGACAATGAATTAGCAGAACAGCTTTATCCAAAAAGTTATTAACTATGAGCTTACAATTGCCTCTAACAACATTTTCTATAAAGATAACAAATCAGTAAGTATTACAGTCATTAGTGTTAATCTGATATGTTAAATCAATTAAACTATTTAAATATTAGTTTTTATCAATCATACTTTTCTAGAAGACTTCACATATGAACTTTAGAATGAATTTGCAAATACCTATGTGTTTTATCACTATCTGTGGGCTTCTTCTGGTCTCATCATTATGAAAAGCTGCACTGGGATGTTGATTGTGATCTAAAGATTCCCCAAAGTTTGGGTTGCTTGTTCACTCATGCACATGTTTATGAAGTTCTTCTTTTGGAGTTATCTTACTAATCTCAATGCAACAGAAGTCTCTCTTCATTCTCCTGTGCTAGTGAGACCACAGCTTTCATCCTTCCATGATCCTCTTTGCCACTAAAAGAAAAAGAAAATCGGGAGGACTTCTCTGAATAGAAAAGTAGTAAATTGCTGGTGACATAGCCATTGGTTGCTCTGGGAGTACTTGCGGCATCCTTCAGTTTAATTTGCTTAATATATGTAATTAATTAAGCAACTACAAAGCGATAGAAATGTATTTGTGGATTCAGTCTCTGTAAATTAGTGATAAACAATTTGATACTGCAGGATGTTAGTGCTTTCTCTGTGGGACTAATGATCTCTAATGCCTCAGCAGTCGTTTGTGGAGCTCATCATGTTTACCTATTAAAATGAAGTTATTGCATTTTGCTGTAGAAATCTCAGAATGCTCTTGCTACTCCCTGTATTTGGCTGTGAATTTCTGATCATGAATAGGACCTGTATGTTTAGCTGAATCCTGGTGGACAGGACCCAGTGTTATGGGTAGATACTCTTTTAGCTTTAGAGGGTGTTTATAGAGACATGGAGGATTCAGCTGAAGTATCAGCAGTTAATTCAGTGGTGCAGGGCATTCTGCAACCTGAAATTTAAGAGAACTACCCTTCTGGTTTTTTGTTTTGGGTTTTTTTGTTTGTTTGTTTTCATTTGGTTTTTTTGTGGTGTGTGGTTTTTTTTGTTGTTTTTTTTTTTTTAAGCCTCACCTACTTGATCTTTCTCAAGTCTTCTACACAGCAACTATATGAGACAATTTTTTAAGTGTGATGTGTTTTATGGGAGTCAAGGGATTAAGGTGTCCTCTTCAGAACTTGACTTATAAACGTTTGGGTATGCACTATTCCCTGTAATGTCATTGGAAAACATAATGCTACCGAGGAGGACCAGTGACTTTAGGGTTAAAATAAGTATCTTCAACAAAGGCAGAGTGGTCTCCTAGAGGGTGGAGATCGTTTAAAAGGTTTGGGCTGAATAGCTAGAACCTGTCTAGAGACAGCTTTAGTGTGCGCAGGTGCTGTGCCCACATTGTGCGCAGTTTGGGTAGCTACATATGCAGCTACTGAGTCTGCATGCACAAATGATAATTTTTTCTATATGAAAACCTGTAGAACAAAATTCGGAGGATAAACTGAAAGAATTTTCAAAATTTAGGCTCAAGACCAAGACTTCCTACTTTCCTATACAGTATTCTTGCTGGTTTTCTTCCCTCAAACTATTTAAAGGAAACTGATAATTTAGCTGGAGTCCAGGCACATGGTTATTAGTGTCATCTGTACCCCAGAGATAAGTGACGTAACCTTAGTGCAAAGAAAAAAAAAAATTGCAACTTCACTTGTTTCTTGCAAAAGTTTTTTTTTTTTTTTTTTTTTCCTTGAGGAAATTCATGTGGTTTGTTGGCACTGTCAAGCAGTGTAACATACTTATGAACTTAATCTCTTAGAAAATATATTATTTGTTTATTTTTGCAAGCTGTGGCCTACATATACAGGAGATTTTCCTGTATGTGGAACAAAATGATTTCTCAATAGGGAAGTGTAAGCTGAAGGTACTCGTATTATTAATAGAGGTTAAAAATACAAAAAAGTTAAGATATTTTAGTTGGTGTCCTATGTCTGTAGCATATCTAGCAGAAGTGTTATGCAAGTCTCAGACCTAAAATATTAGTGTTGTTTTAAAAAAATGAGTCAAGCATTAAGAGTTTTTTTCCTGCCATTTTAAAAAAGTGGTATAGTCAGAACAAAATTAGTAAGTACAAAGATATGAGAGAGAATGATTTATCCCAAAACTTGGGCTGAGATGTGTGTTCTCCGTCCCTTTTATTGAAGTTGAGGCATTGTGCAACAGAGCACTTACAGGTCATGAAGCGGGATGAGAACAAGCAGACCCTTTGGCTCTGCAGCACTGTGTTGTGAAATCCAGCTTAGAGAAAGTAGAAGCATCTAACCAACAGGTAGCCCTAGACCATCGCTTCTGGCTTCACTGGGCTGAGACTGAAGCCATGACCTCGCTGTGCAGACTGAAGCAGTTCAGATCATGCCAAAAAAATAAGAGCTGCAGATCTTCAAGGAACGTTGCAATCGTGCAGGGAGGTATTAAGTTAAGACTATTCCAGAGCCAGACAAATGAGCAAGAATTTGCTGAACTACGCTTTTAGCCTTGGACATCAAAGTCCTTTGAACCTAGTCTCAGTAACCTAGCACATTTTTCGCTTTACTTGTGCTTAATGCTCTCAAACCTGGCCTAAATTTTCACAGGGCTAAATGTGTCTGGTTTTGTGCTATGAAGTGTTAACAGGGTTAGTGTAGCGAACACCTTGCTAAGTATGATTTCATTTGGTGCATGTGCTGGAAATGACATGCAGCTTTTAAACCCTCTGTCAACTAATTCCTCGTTTGATGTTCACATTGAGATGGTGGTCTTCAATCGTAGTACAATGTGTTGTGCTTGATACATCAGTTTATTAAAAAATATCATACAGTTTGAATGGCAATGGCTACATAGAATTCTTTGCAGCTGTAAAACGCAAGCTCAGGAAAAATCCTAGCTCCGTGGAAGTTAGTAGCATAACCACTCATTCCCAGTGAAAAGAGAATTTCAACTCATGCTTTTGGTTTCAGTGGTTGCTGACAAACTGTAGGTACGTGGAAGGAATTTTTAAAGAAAGGCAAGCATCAGTGTCTTCCTCCCTCAGCTGGGCTTGGAGATCTCCTGACTTTGAGATGCTTGGAACACAAATCATGCATCTGTGTATGTAGTAGAAAAGGACTTTGTGTGTACGTTGTAGCTTGATTTTCTGGACTGCTATTTTTTCAGGGAAAAATGTAGAATTCAGGGTATTAGTGTATCTTTGGCAACTTTAAAAGGATTTAAAATATTTAACCAGCTGATGTTAACTGTATTCTGAAGGGTAACCAGCTTCCTCGGTTAATGGGGCTCCCTCGTTGGGGACAGTATGTAACGGATGTACACATTTTCAATACCTAATCATTCTGTTCACATGAAACAACAGGGCTTATGCAGTCGGTGATCTTGGTCCCTCATTATGTTGCTCGAGGTTTGGGACCTTTTTGCTGTCACTGATTTCCTTCACTGAAATTGAACTGCGAACAAGCAAACTAGGATGTCTGAGGCATGTGTCAGGCACTACTGAGTGCACAATACTTGCAACATTTTATTAAGGCAGTCATGAAAGATGCTTAATTTCCTTAAAAAGAGCAGGATCCCAAAGAACCCACAGGAGCAGCTCTTTGAAAAGCATGACATAAACATGTAAAGGTAGAACCACATCATTGCTCTAGGCTCCAGCACCGGCATGTTGGGAGAGGAAAAATCCCTTTGCTCCGTCTGTGCATCTGTCCAGCCTATCAGTCAGTATGTGCTTTATTACAGATGTTACTGATCCAAAGCACTACACCAGAGTGCCAGTACAAGATGTACTCTGGCATGGGACTGTGTGCTACGGGGCTGGTGCTCTTTCAAGCTTTCCTGAACTTATCTTCTGTAAACTTTTTTTTCCTTTTGTGTGCCGTGGCTGAAGACTCTGCCTGGCTCCCTTAAGTAGTTGGGCCCTTTTCCAGAAGAGATCTGAGACACTGTGGGCTCACCTTTAGCTTTGGCCAAGGGCAGATATGCCGCCATGGTTGGCTGAATATTTGAGAAGCCGAGTAGGCTGGAACTGTGGTTTTGGCAGTTATGTAGGGATACCTGTGCTCACTGCAGGATGTGCCCGTTCCTCCTTTAGAGACACCCGTTTACAGACAGTTGGCACTTTTACTTTGTCCCAGTACTCGCACTTATGTGTGAAGAAAGTAACCTGCCTCAGATTGTCAAAGAAACATAAATGTGCGATGGTTTAAAAGCATGTCCTGGATAAGAGAGAGAGATTCTTTTCTGACTTGTGCAATTTGAGGAGCAAACACAGATGTTTACCCTGTGCCAAAATCTGCCCACATAAGCAGATCAGACTTTTTTTTTTTTTTTTTAAAATGTTGTTCTGGAAGGTCAGAGACTATTTTGTTTGCTGCAGGTTTTTTTGCTTAGTGAAGCAAAGTTCACAGGAGCCACAGTACTGATTTGATTTCCAAGTTTTCTTCATTTTTCACTGTGTGTTTAGTTAAATATATCTGTGGCAGTATCGGCTTTGAGCAGTTGCAAAGAAGCTATAACTTCTAGATAAGCAATAAACTCCTTTGTCCATTTAAAAAAAAAAAAAGTAACTTCAGAATTACTGTTATAAATTGGTATGAAATTACTGGAGGGCTGTTTACATCCTGAGTGCTTGCATTATGTGCACTGAAAAGTTACTATGCAGCTGTTTGAGGTTTTGCCTCTGAACATCTTCACGTGCAAAGACTCTGATACCTCCTGTAAATCTCATTGCTCTCCTAGACTCTGAAGCAGAAATTTGGGGTTAGACACAAATGCAGTGTTTAAGGATAGTTGACCTTTTGTATTGTGTATGTTTCAAACAGCACTGAAGGATTAAGCTATTGTGATAAGTTAGGGCTGAATCATGAGATTGAGTCTCTTCGCTTTGCCAGGGGCAGTTTTTATTTGTATCTCTTTACCATTATGTCTCAATGTCTTATTTGCAAAATAGATACTAATTCTCTACCTGATAAGGGTACTGCAGCTTTTCTTATGTTTGTGAATTTTTTACTGGGTGTGTATTTCTGATAAGCTCTTAGCAAAGCGGAAGCATAACAGTGTGGTCTGTGTTGTTTTGGTTATGTATTAATGCTGCCGGCCAGATACAGAGACAGTCAGCTAGGGCTATTTGCTGCAAGGTTATGTGGCTCACTGATATATGGGATAAACTGCCCTGTTTATCCCAATACCCCCCTCTCCTTTTGGGGGGGGCAGGGGGAGAGATGGAGGAAGGGATGTTAGAGAAAGGCTCAACTTCCCCCGTTGTGTAAAGGTTCTTTTGTGCTAGATATTCTGAGCCTCTTGTTCCGAGTTCTGTTTGATAGTGTTGAGCCTCTGAATATATGTAATAGTGAAATGGAAGTACATGAGGCAGCTTTTATTACATTTATGCTGATTAAGACTTTCTAAACTGTTTTTTGTGCTTACTTACGCAGTGAAACTTGCAGAAAAGCTCAGCAATCAATATTGCCACAAGAAAAAGACATTTTGGTTTTCTCAGACATTTTCCCTATGTGTTAAACACTAAATAACTTAATTTCTAAAACATATAATTGGTAAAGTAAAATAGCTGAAGTAAACAAGAGTTGCCTATTTGTTTGGCTAGCATTTTCTTTATTTAGAAGTGATGGCTTCTTTACACCCTTTTTGCCTTACATCTGTTTACTATTGAGCTAAAGTTACTAATATTTGAAGTAGGTTTCAGGACAACTGCATCTGAAATCAGTGGACCTTTAACTATTTAGGGAGAAAATTTTCCCTTTGTCAAAATTATGACTGACACATCCTCTAATTTCCATTTCAAGCATGGAAACTGATTTCAAGCTGGTAACCTGACGAGAGGGAGCTGTACCTATTGAAGATAAACATAGTATCTCCTCTGCATTGTAACTTATGTCTAATTGTCCTAGGTCTGTTTTCTGCCATGGAGGGCGTATGATCTCTTGTGGCAGACCTCAGTTTCATGGTCTGGAAACCACTTTAAATTCAATGAACTGTGAGTCATCACATTTGGAAGAGGCTGTCCCGGGAGAGACCGCAAATAGAAGCAACTCTGGGGCAATTCCATAAAGTACCAAGTGGAACCCAAAAGGGCCACATGGAGAGTTACTTCCAAGATTTCTGCTCTTTCCAGAAATGTTACCCACAAGCTGCTCAGAGCAATTCAACAGCTGATTTTCTTTTTTTAAGTTTAATCTTCTTCTGACTCCTAAGGATCCAGAGTTGAAGTTGCCACTTTTTTTTTTTTTTAATTTTTTTTTAAGTCATTTTGGCACTAGGTTGTTCCTGAAAATAGAAATAGATTTTTGTTGTACTTCCCCAATAAACTGGTACCACTACTCCACTTTTAGCAACCAGTTATCAGGATGCACTCCACAATCAGAAAATCTGTAATCAGATTCTTTTGAAGTCTTCTACGAGTCTTGTCAAAACACCTTTCTTTCACTACATGATTTCTGCCTGCACAAACACAATTTAACACGGAAGTTCGTTTAGATTAGCTAGTGTAAAGTTGCTTGATGAGCTGCCAGATAGGCACGTGTGTATACTTCAACTGAGATTTGATCTGTTGCTGCTAACTTTCACTTGCCTGAGGTTTTCACAATCCATTCTTCCTGTACTTAGGGCATTACCTTGGCTGCTAATTACTTCTCTCATCATGTTCAAAATTGTGTTGTTTACCTTAAAGGTGATGCATCAGCTTCATCCCACTTAACTTGCAGACCTACAAGTTAACTGCCTGCTCCTAGTTGTTCCCTTGAGGTTCTTGTTCTACTGGTTTCCTGTCAGCTTCTGCTTTTCAATTAGAGTAATTTGGAAACACTTGGTTTCAGTAGCTGTACTTTTAGATTTTGGAATTTAGTAAATCTTACCTATTGGGCATACCTGTTCCCACTTTACTTTCGGATGAATATACAATGTCAGCAGTTGCATATCTGTGCAATGATTGTGCTTGATTTGCAAAAATACTTTAAGATACCTATGTGCAAAATGTCATGGAGGTATACTTTGTACGGTGTTATGTCCTATAGACCAGGCCAAAGGAGAGGATATAGTTTAATCATTAGAAACCTTGGACTGAGAGACATGACTTTAGGTTTCTATTCTTGGTTTTAATGCTGACTTAACATGTGACTTGTGCAAGTGGTTTAACCTTTGTATGCCCCTGCCTACCCACACATCGAATGAATATTATAATCTCTACTTCTCAAGTTTTGTCATTAAAAACACTACAGTAGTCCCTCAATTGCAAGCACCCTGTTTGATAGCATGTTAAGTATGAAATTCAGCTCTAAAGATTAATTTTCATCCCTCTGCATCCTCATCCCTTAATGGCACAGCTCCTACTTTACTGGGGTACTGACTCACACACCCAGTTAGTGACCTCTCATAGCAACTACATTTCAATAAAAAAAAAAAAAAGGAACTATAAACCAGAAGAATGAGGCTTGTGACCACAGGAGAAAGTGCATCTTTAGAGTATGGCCAGTGAATCTGCAAATCACTCCCACAAGCAGTGCTGGAAGCTGTAAACCTCAGCTTCAGAGTAAAAGGAAATAACACACTACCTGAGTTTAGTCTTTTTGACTTCCCTAATCCAGACACACCAAAATTCAGTGCTTGTAGATAAGGAGAAGGAAGAAAAAGCCAGAGCACTGATTAATTTTTTTTGTGCATATTTTTGTGAAGTGGTCAGGTGACATGTTGCTATAAATGATGTATTTGGATTAGACAAAACTGTGACAACTGTGTTCCTCTATGGTCAATATGTAAACTGTGTGAGCAAGTTTTATTTCTGCAGGAGTTAAATTTGTAAGGGGTATAGATTTACATATGCATGAGTCAAAATCTTTTTTTTCCCTTGCTCATGTGAGTAGACCAACTAGAGACAAAATGGACCTCAACAGGATTTGGCCCAACCGTGCATCTGTCTTATCTCTCTGCAATACATACATCTCTCACAGGAGATGTGAAAAGCTCTCTGGAAGTTCTTACTCTTGAAGATTAAGTACAAGCTGAAGTTTTGACAGTATTGGTTTAGATCTGTACTGTGTTCTTCCCCTCAAGTTTCTAATCTTCAAAATAAAGAAGGAGACAATGGAAGTAGAAGTTCTTAAAAACTGGAGCCAAAAGAGCAAAAGAACAGTTTTGAGTTTTAAGTGATACTTGGGCTAAGTTTAACAGTGGGGAGAAACTCAACTTCATGAGCTCCACCTTCATGTGCAGAGACTCTGCAAGAATTAGTGGAAAAGATTACAAGTATAAAAGGAGTCTTACAGAATCAAAAAAAAAAAAGGGAAGAAAGAAAGAAGTAAATAAAAATATTTTATCAGACACAGCTGCAGCAGCATATTTCCAGGAAAGGCTGCAAAAAAAAAGTGCTGAAAAGCCACATATTCTTTCCTTGGCTTTGTGCATCTGCTCAGCAATAACAGTCAAGAGGGAGACATTAAGGAACTACATAAACGATCAAAAAATTTAAATCAAATTTAATATATGAATGACTATATCCAATGAAACAACTTGGAGAAGGGACCAGAAGTTCTGTGTATTAGTACAAAGCCTAACTCCAAGCCTGACACGCATTCTCTGAGCACTTCTGGAATGAGTGTTAATACTGATATAAAGATGACTGAGGCACAGAGTCTAATGACATTATTTATTATAACAAAATGCCTGCTTTGCTGAGGGGGTAAATATCTATTAGAGATGAAGGCTGAAATTCTGGCCCCACTGACGTCCATGGCAAAATTTCTACTGACTCTATCTCTGGCAGAATTTTACCCATCACCTTGAAATTTAGGCAGTGGAGGTAGTAGAAGACTACTGTGAGGTTGTCTCTCACTGCTTTGGTTGCTGTCTTTAGACTCAGACTGCAGTCAGATGTTTAATGCAGAATTAAGATAGATTTCTCTGTCCCGTGTGGCTTGCTTTTACCATCCTCCTCTGTTTTGTTGTAGGCAGCCTGCCTGCTCTGGCATGTTGAGCCGGCCACTGAGCTTGTAGAGAAGTGAGGACCACTCTTAGGGTCCATGCCGGTGACTGCTGCTGGTATTCTCAGGCAGGAGTCATAACAGTGTCCTAAGCTGCTAAAGATGATTCTGCAGTGAACAACTCATTGCTTTATTTAGATCATATGCAGATCCTTTTTTTTTTTAGCACGGTTTTGTATTAATGATGCCAACGGCTTACTCTGGTATGCTCTATGATATTCTTTCCTGGTTGACCATAGCTACATTAGTATACAACTTTATACCTGTAGTGTTGAAGTAGTACAGGATGTAACCTTTTCTTTGTGAAGATTTCCAAAATTATTCTTCCAGCTACTAGCCCTTCAATTTTTCAATATTTCCTTTTAAAACGTGAGTACATTTTTTCAGAACAGTCTCAGAGCTACACTGCACACAGAGACAGAAGAGCATCTTCATTTCAGTTGCGTTACCTTCCTCATAAAGACTGGACTAGCTGCTTTTACAGCGCAGAGGGGTCACATTTGTTGAGTTTTCTACAGTAATTTAGATAGCATTTTTAATCGTTACTTTCTGAAACACAGCCCACCATTCCTCAAACATTCATGTTCTGTTCCTTACATATATGGCCTTGCATGGCTTCCAAGAGAAATGTTTCCTAAAATATAAGATGTAACTTAAACTTGGCTGTATAGGCAAAGGAAAACTAATTATAGAAAAACAAAAATATTGCCTCAAATCCAAGGAGTTTGAGACAGGAAAGTTTCTATCATTCCTCTTTAGAAATTAAAGCGCATTCACATTTAAGGTTTTCTCAGAAGCCAGTTCTGAATTTTCTCAGAATTCAGAAAAGTGGGACAAACAGCATTTCCAGTGATTCTTCAATCTTTTACAAAGGACAATATTAAAAAAAAAAAATCATCATCCAGTAGAGGTGCGTATCTCTGTGGAGTAAATGCCAACTGACAATAGCTTTGCTAATCTGGATTAGTTTTTATGGAGTTTTGAGAAAGTAGTCCGTGAGCTCCCAAGGGGTCTGCAGACCACCGAGTGAAAAAACCTCTGACCTAATCTATTCCGGTGTTTATAGCATAGCACAGCGGTGGCCACACGCTGTTTAGGTAATACAGATCAACAAAGTCTCTGGTCACTGACTCCTTTGGCAGTATTGAAACTTAGCGCTTGGGGTAGGTTCCTGGAAGCTCAGGGGTGAGATGATGGGTGTGTGAATGTAATTCTGGCAAGAAGTGGACTGTTCATCAGATAAAGTGATCTGGTGTGTTGCACAGATGATCAGAAGTGCCTGATGGCTGTATCACGAATGGCAAAAAGCTAAGGCCCTGATCCCGAGAATAAGAAAGACATCAGTGGCGCTACTTCTAATTAGACTGCTAATGTGTGCAAAGCTACTCCATCAGGTATCTTTATGGGTCTGGATGCCAAGAAAAGTATGGGGAAAGGTAGAGAATGTGTGTGTTTTCTTATTTTCATGTAGATGAAAACAAGGGGAATCAAAGTCTTAGGCTCTAAAATCTGAAGATGCTTCAGGCTGTTCTATGAATAAAACCACCACTGTCTTTATTTTCACAGTGAAAAAACACCTTGGGGGGGAAGGATATTTTTGTAGTAAAGTACAACTTTTTACGATGCGTAGCAGTGTAAGTGCCGTTTCATTATTGGGTAGGTAGGTGGGTGAGATGGCAGGATAAATGACTGGGTTTGCATGGATGAGTAACGACCCAATTCCTCTGTTGAACTTAGGTGTGATTCTTTGGCAGACTAATATTGCTGTGGAGGCTGCATTAATTTGTATTTGCATACTATGGGGATCACTTTCCACAGATCGCCTTAATTCTGTGTCTGAGATTATGCTGAATCTTCCCCGTGGTGTTTATTACCTCCTACTGTATTTGCTCAGGAATTCTGCTCAAAAGGGGGAGTTCTCCTTTGCTCAGGGAGCACAGGTGCATGGCATGAGGTAAAGCGGTTTATGTGGAAAATAAAGAAATCCGCATTCAAACATACTTTTTTTTTTTTTGATAATGGGAAGTTTAGTATGTAATTTGGTGCCAACGTAAGATAATTTCGTTTCCTGCTAGAAGGACGTGAACTGAACCGCAGTATGCGTTAGCTCTTTCTAGTCTTGGGGAAGTATCAAAGTTAGGGAGCTGGAGGGATAACGCCGGGGGCTGAGTCTAGGGAGCCTGCAGTTTTATTCTTGCCCTGGCAATTACGCGCCATGTATGTGGCCACGGCATTTAACTCTTAACGTGCCTCAGTTTCTCTGCCTGAAAAACAGCGAGTTACGCGTTATGCATAGGGAGCCTGTGCAGCACTGTAATTCCCGGTCGTGAAATCCGCTTAGGTTTCTTGGAGAGAAGAGTTAAATCGTTGCAGGGCACCGCCAGCAGTGCCACAGGCGGGATCTGGGCGCAGACACGTCCCATTTCCCAGCTGCCAGCCTTGCAACGCTGCCTCCCATCTTCATTTCCGAGCCCGCCTGAACGCAAGCGAGGACGCGGGCGGGAGCCGGGCGGCCGCGCAGCCCCGGGCTCCGGCCAAGTCGGCGCAGCGGGGAGCGAGGAGCTCCCCGGAAAGCCGCCCGCCGCCGGGGGCGAGGGGGAGACGGCGGCGAGCCCCGACCCGGCAGGCGGGAGCCCCCCGCGCTGGCTGCGGGGCTCCGGCCAGGCCCGCGAAGAGTTAACGGCGGCTCCCCCGGGGCCGCCGCCGCCGCCTCCCCACCCCGGCGCTACGTTATTATTATTATTTCCCCCCCTTCCCTCGCCTTCCAGTTTTGGCAGGGGATTAAAGTAGCTCCCCCCTGTGGCAGCAGTGACCCAGAAACGAGTTTGATTCACGGAGTCCTTCCTCCATAACAAGTACAAACGTCAGTCAGAGGGAGTCTCTGTGTGTGTGAGAGTGAGCGCGGGTGCGTGCCTCTGTGTGTGTGTGTGTCTGTGTGTGTGTGTGTGGCGCAGGGAGCCGCTCTCCGCGCCCGCTCCCCGGCGCCGCGCCGAACTCATGAGGCGGCCCCGAGCCCTCCGCGCAGGGGGAGCCCGGCCGCGCCGCCCGCCCTCGCCGCCGCCGCCGCCTCGCCCTCGCCGCCGCCGCCGCCAGCAGGTAACCGTGCCCGCCGCCGCCCCGCCGCCGCCGCCGCAGCGCCAGCCGGGGGAGCCGCCAGCACAGCCATATTTGATGGGTTTTTTTTGTCGCTCCGGAGGCGGCGAGAGAGCAGTTTCGTGCCGAAGGTCGCTGCCTAGTGGAAATAAGATAGTACGTCATTAACATGGCGCCAAGAGCCGTGCGGCTCGGTACGGGGCGAGGGGAGGCGGCCGAGTTGCGGCTCCGCTATCCCACAAGCAACTTGTGCCGGGCTGGGGCGGGCGGGAGGGACGGGGCGGTGGGAGGAGGGAGGGGAGGCTGTGCCGCCGCTCGGCGCGGCGGGCCGGTGCCGGCAGCGGCGGGCGGCTTTTTGTTCCGCTGCGGGCTCCGGCGCGGCAAGTCGGGACCGCGCGGCTTTCAAGGTGCAGCGGCCAAGTGAGCTCCCGGCTGAGCCCGAGCCGCGCTCCCGGCCCCGCGCCTCGGGCTGCGCTGCGGGCTGCGCCGCGGGGGGCGCCCGGGGGGGGGGCAGCGGCGGGCATCAGCCTCCGCGGAAAGTCGGAAGCGTCGGAGCAACTTGGTAGACAGATGGCAACGGCAGAGCGCAGGTCCTGCTCGGATATTGATGTGTAGGAAGGGGGCGGGGGGAGCCATGGCCAGTGTCTGTCACCGTGTCACCCACATGTCCACGGGAGCCGTCGCCTCTCGTCGAGGGCGGGGAGCGTGTGCGTGGGGGAGGAGGTGTTGGTGTGCAGGAGCAGCTTTGTAGTTACACCGATCCCCCCCGCTCGCACTTGGCTTTCGCTTGTAGGGGGGAGAAAAAAAAAATGCTTGGAAAGCATAAAAACTGCTCATCGGTGAAATTAAGCAGAAGTTGCCTTTCGGAGCGGGAGAGCCGCAGCCGGTTAGTCGTGTGCTCGGCGGGCGCAGGAGGGGGTGCTCGGGGGCACCGCTGGCGGGGGACGGCGGCGGGGCGGGCTGTCATAGGTGCTCCGGTGCCGTGTCCCCTCTCTCCCCCGCCCCCCGAGGCGAGCGCACGGTGTCTCCTGCTGGAGAGCAACTTGCGGGAGCCCTGAAGTGCACGTGTTGGAGAGCGTGTGCGCGGGGGGGAGGCGTGCGGAGCTGCCCGGGCCCGCCGGCGAGGGAGGCGGCGTCCCTGCCGCCGGGCCGGGCCGGGCAGGGCCGGCGGGGCAGCGGCCGGCAGGTGCACGGCGGCCCCGCAGCGCCCTTACCCCCGGCCCGGGTCGGGGAGTTGAAGTGCGAGAGCGGGGCGCCGGCAGGAGCGGAGGACACGGCGGGGCCGGGGGAGGAGGGGGGGGGGGAGGCGGTGTAAACTTGGGTAAGGCGCGGCGGGACCCCCTCCCGCGGCTCGGCGGGTGCCTCGGGGCAGGACGTTGCTCCGCCGGCCTCCCGGGGCGGCTGCGGCGCGCCGGGGTGAATCGGCGTGGCCGTGCCGGAGTTTGTTGACGAGGGAACGGAACGTCACCGGCGGTGTCGAAACGCGAACGTAACGTAGCAGAACAACAAGCGCGGGGGAGCGGCGGCGAACGCCTGAAGTTGCTCGGGCGGCAGTCAGGGTAGCTCCGCGATTTCGCTCTTCCCCCGGGGCCTGGCAAACGAGACGGGTCTGGGCTGCGGCGTGCCGGAGAACCGCGTTCTGTCTGTGTAACGGTCCGTCCTCGGCCTCCCGCAGAAGGCGAGTGCGGCTCTAGCGATTATTCCACTTGCTGAAATTAGACAAAGCCGCCCTGATGCTGCTGCTGCTACCCTGCCCGTCACTGGGCTCGGGTAGTCGCCTGCTCGGAGGATGGTTTTTATTATTACTATTTTTTTTTTTTTTTTGCTTTTCCCTTCCCGTTCGCGCCCGCCAGTTCATTGCCGATAGGCGGTGGGGCGTTCATTATTTTGGGGAGGGTGGAGGCAAAGGGTGTTTGTTTGTTTGCACCGCCTGCTGGTTGGTTTCCTGTGACAAGAGGTGATACACAGTTTCCAGAACTGTCTGGGAGTGGGAGGAGAGACAGACACAGAAAATGAGCTCAAGTCTCCTCCGTGTTGCTGCTGCCGCTCAATCCGCCAAACCGCCGTCCCGTCCCGTGTCGTCCCCCGCCCTCCCCCTCCACCCCCGGTCTCAGCGTGGAGCTGGGGGCGGGTGGGGAAGGTGCTTTGGCCGTTTTCGGCAGCGACAGGGGTTCGGGGCTTCGGGAGCGGAGCCGGGGGCACCAAGTTTGATTTGCAGCCGGGTCCGAGCGGATTGGTGCGGCCGGCGGCGGGGAGGAGCGGGAGAGGGAGCCGGGAGGAGGAGGAGGAGGAGGTGGGGGCGAGCCGGGCCGTTTCAAACGGAAAGCGGCGGCCGTGCCGCTGCCCAGGAAGGTGCCACCCCCGCGGGGGAGGTGTAGCCCGGCGGCAGCCGGGCAGGGAGGCGGCTCCGTCTCCTTTCCCCGCCGCTGTCCGGGTCTCGGCGGCGCCGGGAGCCCTCGGCGCGGGCGTTAACGGCCGGCGGGCGCCTGAGGCGCCGCGCGCGTGTGGGCAGCCGCCGCCCGGCCGGGAGCTGAGGCGGGATCGCTGCGGGAGGAGGAGGAGGAGGAGGGAGAGCCGCCCCGGAGCCGGCGAGCGTGAGGCGCCGCTTTTGAATTTACTCTTCAAGCCCCGGCTCCCGCCCTCTTGGAAAGGCGGCCCTGAGCTGGCGGCCGTTGGCTCGGCGGGTGGCGACCGCTCGTTAGGATCGGGAGAAGCGCCGCTCACCTGTGAGACGATTTCAAAAAGCCCCGCTTCCCGGGCGGAGTGCGTGCCTCTGACTAACTTCTCCCTCGGTCTCCTTATTTTCCTTCAGCTGACAGCTTTATTCCAAGAAAGTTTATTAGATTTCACCCGCAGGTGAAGTCCGTGGGCTCTTGAGACCTGTCAGTCGGTCCAGTAAGAACTGGCCATGTGTGACATGTAAACGACTGGTTTGTGCGGCTGCACGCAAGCGTTAAAAATAGATTGCCTCTCCTTGGATAGCTGTTAGGTAGTATTAGAAATTACGATAGCATTTAGCGACACATCTTAGTTGACTTTTTAACGTTAAAGCGGGAAGATGCTTTTATGCTAGCCCCGTTTTTTCTTTTTAGAGAAAGATTTAGCTGTGATTGGGAATAATTTCTTTTTTTGAGCAGGCGCTGTCTTTTAAGTAAGTCAAAAGCTGCCCACTCTTACAAACCTAAAACCTTCAAAAAAGTTTTGCCAAAATATGCTTGTTATGATTCTATTTCTAGAGGTTTCTCACACTCAGTGGGATATTGTTGAAACAGCAAGGGTTGTACGTTTTAGTGGCAGGATTTTCTCTCTGGCTTCAGATACCACTCGCTCCCTGCTTTTGAGCTATGTTTAATACATATGTTTAAAATAAAATAATAATAATAAACTCCCCTTTCTCCTCACAGCTGCAGATTTCCCTTCCAGCTTCTCTGGTTTCATTCCCAATTCACAGAATAGAGTAAAAAAAACTTCCAGTCTTTCCTCAAATGTTTTCTCCATGTGGTTAGTACTACTGCTTCGCGCTCCTGTTTTCAGCTGGAGCTGACCAAGCTGACAGCTTTTTCTAGATGGAAGAGATGAATTACAGTGGGTGCAGGGTGGGTTGAATTAATTCATGGAGCCCAATTTGTCATTGCTCAACATTTTGGGCAGTCAGTTTCACCAGCACAGTTTGGGAATAATTTGCTGCCACTGCCCAGATTATAAGGTAACGTTATGAGCTGACTTGCACAGGTGCATAAATGAACATGTGGATTGCTGAGAAGTGTTGGGCTGATACATCCAAATTGTGCTTCTGCCTTTCCTTGTGACATTTGGAATAAGTGCGCTGAAGGCAGTAGAAATACTCCTTGTGGAGAACAGTCTTGGCCTTGGAACATACTTTTTTGTTTTGTGAGACTTGGAGGATTTTTTTCTGCAAATTTAAGGTCTGTGACTTTTTTGTAGTGTGGACTGTGCTATATAATACTGTAGTATATAATTTAAGAATTCTTCTTTTATCTTCATGACTATAAAATGTAGCTGTTGAAGCTTCCATAGGTGATAAAGAAGAATTATAAAGTTTTAGATGGATGGATTTTAATAGTATAACTTCATTCTGATGTTTCTTTTTTTTTGTTTTGTTTTTGTTTTTGTCTGGGCACAGAAGGAAGAAACCATTTTTTTTTTCTTGCTATGTCAGGTGTCAGTTGGTGAAGACCGGGTTGGTGTCATAACAAGGTATTTAAAAAGAGTACAGTAGTAGAAGCCAAATGTCTTCATCTACTATCCATTCCGTTAAGAGTATGTCACACTTCACTTCCATTTGTACAATAAGTGTTTTGAAGCGATTTCTCGTGTACTAGAGATAATTAGGTCCTGGTTTCATTGCAGTTACTGGGCTGCTTTCAGGAGAAGCCAGTTTTTCGGTTTGTCTTCAGGGTGTACATCTGTCATAATTCTGCTTTCTTCCCATTCTGTCTCTGCAGCTGTTCAGTGCAGTTTATTATAGTGACATCCGTTAACACGGTTACAGTTAATTGTCTGTCAGAGTTTGAATTATGCACTCTTTTTACCCAGAGGTTTATACAGCCCTTAAAAACACTTTAGTAAGAGTTGTGCTATGTAAAACCTTTGACCTGAGGATGTAGGTTTTTTCACGTATAATTTTAAAAAATTTGGTTCTGTTTAGCTATTTGCATAACAAAGACTGACACACTTTACATCTTTCTCTTTGATCATCTCTCTACTTGGGGTCAAACTGAGTGAAAAAGTATACTGTGTTCTTAACTGCTCAGCAGTTGCATAGAAAGTTCTGTGGTGTGTTGCACGTGGATGTACGTGTGTGCACACTGCCACGCCGGGGTAATGTCTGGATTTCTGCTCTGAGGAAGCTAGAAGAAAGGATTTGGATTTTTTTTTTTTCACTCGTATTTGTGCAACTCCTGGGACTTCAGTGTGGGAGGAAAAAAGTAAAAGGAAAGATTTTAGCGTTGCTGTCCAGTGTGTTTTTTGGGTTTTGTTGGTTGTTTTAAATTAATCTCTTGCAGAGCTAAGAATGCAGGAACACGATAATGCATACTGGTAAAAATAGTGAGTTTGCTGTACTGCGTCATGTTGCTTATTCTAACCTATTGCACTGCAAGTGCCAGCGAATACTGGGAAGTAGACAGAAATGTCTGTATGCCTAACTGTATCTAGCTATTTGTGTAGACTTTGATGTTTGTTGCTCACCTCTACAAGGATATGTAAATCCTAATGTTATTTTGTGGCCTGACATTGATTATATTGGATTATCATCTAGCCATTTCATTTGCATAGCATTTACAAGTATTTCGAAAAATGCTTAGTGCTCTTTTCAAAATACAGTAACCAGAAGAAGTGTTTCAGGCATTGTAATCTTGCCTTTAAAAACCATCTGAGCAATTGTACCATGTAAGTTCGGAGGTGCGTTTGTACGTTTGAAGTTTGTACCTAATCAACAAGTAAAACCCAGAGCTTAGCTTTCAGAGCTAGTGTGATGAAAAAGGATGGAAAAGCCACTGGTGACGTGTCTCTGTAAAGCACAGTGCCTTCAGCCTCTGGAGCAGCACAGCAGAGCGCGTTGCAACCTGTGCCAGCCTCACCAGTACTGCCCTGGTATGGGTAGCTCATCTGAGGGTGCTTGGTGGCTAAAAAGTCATGGCCTCTGCCCCATCTTTGCCATTGCGGTGGTGTGATTGCAGGAAGTGTTCTTAGATACTTCGTCAACCCTTGGAAATTGGGTAACATTGCCAGCAGAGTTATGGCGGTTTCTAGAAAGCTGTGTTTGCTTGAAGGCTGGCGTTTGCCTGAGTCCACTTTAACCCCTCCCAATAAATGGGTAAATGTTATAATGGAGTTCTCGGGAGAAGTAACTATCAGTGTGCTGTGTGTTGGTCTGTCTGATTTCTGAAAGGGTGATTTTAACATGAAGTAACAATCATCTTTCATGGAAAGGAAAGTGAAACAATGTACAAAGGTCACTGGGTTATTAGGAATTCAGATGTGTCACTGAAAACTCAGGGAATGTTTGGCTTGGTGATACAGCAGCCTTTCTTACATGAGAGCTGCTGGACTCTGTTGCAGCTTTTCAAGTGTTGGGCTTACTGTGCAGGTGAACGGGATATGGGCAAATGCCCTTTTGGGGCTTGTGTAAGAATTTGGGAAAAACAGCAGTAGAAATGTTTGTGATAGAAGATACAGGCTTCAAAGGCACTGCTTCGTTGGCTGCTTCCTTGCTTCAGAGAAGCATTCATTTTGCAAAGGGGTTTGGGAAGTTGTTCTGTGGCATGTGTGGGTGCAGTGAATATTTTGTGGAAACTTCTGGACTAAACAGCAATTACGTGGTTGCGTGCAGTTGTTGGGAATTGAACTCGGTAACCTGGGTGGTCTTTTCCTGTCCTGCAAGTGTTGCAGGCTGAGCGCATAGTTTTTACTTATTATTGGTATGAATCTTAAATCTTAGCTTAAATATTTCACCCTTTTTATGCTTACATGTGAATTCTCTTTGGCTTACAGGCATAGCGATCATAGCCAATTTGTACCATTAAACTAGCTGTGGTACAATCAGTCTTGATGAACCTGCCTCTACTTCTTACCCATTGGAATTGACAGACTTACTTCAGTTTCAGAATGTTTTAATAAGATTGGAGTTGGATCAGATGCATTTATATGCACCTGAGTATATTAAGTGTATGTCAAAATACAGTCAAGTGAAAAATGCCAACATTTTCATGACTGTGAAGAGTGAGAATTTGAAAGAAAAGTAGTATTGCTGGCATTCAAATCTCAGAGATTAGGAAAGGAAAGAGAATGAAATAAGTAATTTTACTGAAAAGTTTGATAGTTTTTTCCATCCTGCCTTTTTCAGTGTAAAAGTACCTCCTTATTTTTAGTTAAGGATGTCCCATGAAGAATGAGTTACTATAGTTGTTTTGTTGGTTTGGTGTTTTTTTTTTTTTTTTTCTTTCATTGAGGATTAGAAAAGCATTACTTGAATTCACAGTACTCTCTAAAGTTGCTGGGAAAATGTGTATGTCTGAGGTTGAACAGGGGAAGCCTGCACCTTCAATCTGCACATTAACCATCACTATCCATAATCCATGTTTATTTTTAATGCAGTTCTTGCATGACTTTGAGGTCACCATCACCTGATAGAAACTGGTAAGTCTTTGAGACAGAGGTACTGTGATGCCCTTAAGAGCAGCAGCATTTCAATCTGTGTGGTTGTAATTCTTATTAGCTGTTCCAGTGTTCTCCCTAGAACGTGTGTTCTGAACTGTGGATATGAACATCTGGTGGGAACAGTTTAAAATAATTTTAGAAGTTGAAAAAAAGCTGTTTTATTACTTCTAATGACAAAAATTCTAGGGAGTTAATCTTACGCGGCTTGAGACTTGCTCTAAGAAGCCAAATGCTGCTTTTCCATCTGTGATTTAGCTCCCTGTAAACTCAGGATAGGTTCAAAGATGGGAAAATGAGATCTCTGGATTTTAACTCTTTTTTTTCACATGCATCTATAAAGGAATCTCACAAAAGCGTCATCAAATGGAGTATTTCTTTTCATGATACTTTTGATAACACAGGCTTTTCAATGTGGCCAACTTCAGAAACCTGACTAGAGTGGACAAGGAAATTAGCTGCCTTATCTAATACTCTGTGCTCCTGGACAGTGGCTGCTGTTCTGGCTTCTCTTATCTCCTGAAGAACTGTGGAGAGTGCTTGAATTGGGAGGTGTGAATACCACTCTCTCCTTTAAACAACAACAAAGATGTTTAGTTTGTTTTTTAAAGACGTGGTAGGAAGGAGAAGCTTCTGGGTCTTTCCTTATTTTGTGAATTTGCAGAAAGTATGGCTAGGAGAAGATGAACTCAAAATACACTTATCCAAAAAGATGTGGAGGAGCAGAATTTCAGATTTTATTGTTCATTGCAGGCTCATGAGTGTGTCTCAGTGCATATGCGCTGTGTTATTTTGCTTTACAGCACATAGTACTTTTCAGAGTATGTGGGAGCGAATCAAGAAGTTGAGGAGTTTGACCAGGAATATACAAGTTACATCTCTGAGATAATTAATTTTTCTGTATTTTCTTATATATCCTCTTTAACTTTGTTTATGGGAGATATTTCCATTCTAAGTGAGTATGTTCTTGTACATTGCTATTGTTAATATTTCTTTCAATTACAGGAAAAGTATGCAAGTCACTAGAAAAAGTACCTTCCAGAATAGATATTTATCCCCCTGGTCTTGGCCTTGTAGCAGCTAATTGATTTTTCAGTTCTGTCTTACCCGGTTTTGGATCTGAATGTTGGCTTTCTGTCTTTATCAAGTGACCGTATCAGAACTTGGCTCTGGATCTACTACATTTATACCAGATCTGTATTCAGATGATTTTGATGGGCCAGGCTGGTCTGTGTATTGATTCATTGGCAGCATTTCCATCTGCCATACACACAAAGTTCTGGTCTGCTTCAAAGCAATTCTTTTGGAGCGAATTCTTCTAGCACTGTAAGAGGTTGTCATTTATGATTCTTTATTCTCTGGCATGAGACATTACATGTGAACCTTCACTCTGTGAAATGGTGACAAAAGATCTTGGTGAAGTGAACCATTCAGTTTCTCTTTACCTTTAGTGAGCAAAGTTTTCAAAGACAGCCATACTAAGTCCCACTCTGGAAAGTCATTCAGTGGGAAGGAGGCTTCCCCCCACCTCTGTTTGCATGTACAATATGAAAAAGGAGGCAATCTTGCGATGCTCGGCCTATTACAAGTATATTAAATTCACTGGAAGTATAAAATACAGTCTCCGGTTCAGTTGCTTGTGATTTGTTAGTGATGGTAAAATTAATTTCCTCCAAAAAAAAAAAAAAAAAGCTTATTTCTTTTATATGAATCACTTTTGGAAGGGAAGATATTTTTGTGCTTTTTTGGAAATAGTGTCAGGCTTTAGTTAGGCTTTTTGGGTTTCCTTATTTTGGAAATTAGTCTTATAAAAGTTGAAAGCATTATTGAGTTTACTACAACGAGACGTGTTCTCAGTGAACAAAGTTGAAGTAGTTAGCTGCGTACTGAAGGGTCAGTGAAAAGAGTTTTGTTGAAAGGTTTCTTGGAAATCTCAACTCCCATGAAAATGAGGAGGTTAGATTTTCTGCACCTACCTAGAAGGAAAAAAAGTATTTTGGCATCTGATTTCCAAGTCTGCGCCCCAGAGGTATGTATGAGGGCTTTGCTGCTAGGAGAACACCCAGACCTTGTTGATACCAGCATTGATATGTGGTAAGCAAAGACTCAGGGGATTTGATGTGCATCTAGAGTCCTTGTCAGTTTAACTTACAGTGGATATGCCTTTCTGCACTTGTCTTGTCATGTTTTTTCTGCTCTTCAACTTACACTTTTTAGTAGCTTTTTACACGTAAATGCTGACTAGCTATTTACAGCTTCCTTAATTTTTCTGAATTTGATTTCATTCCACAGAGAATACATGCAAAAATACCAATGCTCTGTGAATAGCAGTTAAAAAGATACGGAACTTTTTGCCTTTACATCACCAGTCCATGTGCAGTTGAACTCAGTAGAAGTCTGGCAGTTTGGAGAAGCTTCTGTGTAATCAATTGGTGGTCTGATTCCTGAAAGACAGTTAGTGTTAGGCATGGTGCTGGAAATGTGCCTGCAGGAGGAAGCAACACTCTTACCTTAGAGGGTGGTGCCTTCCAGTGCATAGATGATGCATGTTTAATGTTTAGTTAATCTGGGAAAACTTGGCTTGCTACTGCTGATGTTTCTTTTTTTTTATATGTAAGTGGATGACTTTAGTCTTTGATTTCATAAATCTGGCACTTTAAACAGGAATAAAATGGTGCCAAAACATACTAGCCAAAGTAAATATTTACACAAGCAGTAAAAATGTTATTGTATTGCAAATCTAGTGTCAGAATGGGCAGGGGAAGCTAAGGATGTTGACTGCAGATATTTAGTGATTTTAAGACCTCTCAGAACAAAATACACTTTTGTTTTGGGGTGAAAGTATTGGTGGGGTTGTCATTGGTGCTCTCCAGTTTTGTTCACCTACTTGTATGAGGACTGTCTAATTAAGCATCCTCCTTGAGATACTCACTGTTCATATTTCAGATGCTGTTTAAAGTTGTTTGTTTTCCTTCGTGTGCTGTAAATCCTCGAATGCCATCAGAAACACAATTTGATGACTGTGTGTTATTATCTTGGGTTAAGTGCTGTCTCATTGCTTTGCAGGCTGCCTGCTGTTTCCCGTGGAGATCATGAAACGACGTCGGCTTCCTAGCAGCAGTGAGGATTCTGACGACAATGGCAGTAAGTGCTCCTTTGTTGTAGAGTGCAGTAGGTTATGAGTTTGAAAACACGTTTTAATGCAGTGCTTTATGTGACAGAGGCATTTTGCATATTGGTTGAACTGGTAGAAATGTGTATTAATAAGGATCTAGTTTTGAACTCAAGTCGTTCTGAGCACAGGTGGGCAGTAGATTTAGGATCCCTCCACTGTATTGATTATACAGTGTTAGTTAGTAAGATAAAACAAGAGAAAAAGTTGGTTGTCCTCTTGAAAATCTTTGCAAGCAGTATAATTTATCATTACAAGGACAGAACTTGCATGGAGACATCTGCTAACGTTATCCACAGCTTAGTATTTAATAGAAGTTTGCATTAGGATTTTAAATTTGCTTCAGTGTTCTCATACTTTCTCATGCAATGGAAAGGTATATTGCTTCAAACTGAAGTAGGAAAGATTGACGGTGCATAAAAGTTGTTCCTTACTTCGTTTGAAGATTATCTTATTTGAGGAATAACTTTCAAGAATTTGAATTCAGTAGATCAGTTATTTGGATACAGAATGTATTTATTTTTTTTAACTGTTTCTATACTGACATAACTAACACTGAGCCCTGTATGGTATATTTATCTGTTGTGTTTGGATTTGAGGGATTGATAATCTTTCATTTAAGCAGGAAAAAAAAAAAAAAGAGGAAGGGGGATAAAATGGCAGTTTGGGAAGTGTGCCAAGGAGTTTTATTTGCCCAAACAAGCAAGTTGATTGTACTTGACAATAGTCCAGCTTAGCCAGTTGTCTGAGAGATTTTCCCGGTTTTAATTTGATCTGTCTGGGTGCACATCTTCAAATCTGAAGTCTTTTGTGAGACTTCAGTCTGAAATGTAACAGAAAATGGTCAGGGAAGTTTTCCAGGTGCTTTTGAAAGCTTTATTCTGTGCTGCACTGTGGCCCTGCATAGGTGACTACTTCACCTGCATGCGTTTTTTAGGTGTAGCTGTGTTGCATGGGAGTCTGCTCAGGTATGGCCAAATCTGCGCCTTAAAACAACCTTAGGCAAACTATTGCTGAAATGAAGGAGTGATAGAAGGATTGGAGGAGGTGAGAACTAGCAAGCTGATTAGGAGTTAGTCCAAATAAGATTTGAGTAAAATCTTACTAAAGAGGTATGGGATTTGGTTTGTTTTTGGAGAGCTACCTGCAGTTGGGGGATTTTGGAAGAAAAAAAATCCTGAATCAGACCTGGTTTTTCTTGGTTAGAAGTTTACTTGGGGTTATAAAAATTTAAGTAGGTGTATTTCCTCAAACGTGATGTGTACTTCCCCAAAACAAAGATGTGTTTTTACTTGTAAAATAGAGAAGTAGCAGCAAATGTGATTTCTTTCACTAGAATTTTGCTTTACCCTTTTTTCATTCCTTAGCGGCTTTATATAATAGTGTTTCTTTTTGATAATAGTGTTTATTTTCACTCTCCTATCTGTTTTTATTTTATTTTATTTTATTTTTACTCTGATCCCTTCATGTGCCTTGTGTTACAGGCTTTACCGAATAAAATATGAAGCAGATAATCTTGGAATTGAAGTTCTGAAATAGATACAATTGACTGATCTGTTGCTGATTATAATGCTTGTTTGTAATGTCATTTGATACATAACTATCTGGAATAGAGCTGTCGACTTACTGAATTATGTTTTCCCCAAAAAATGTATTTTCATCTGTTCCATAGATCAAGAGCTAAGAAAATGAGTTAGGAAAAAAAAGCCCAAACTCTTGTCCTTTTAAGATCTCTCTATTTTAAAGTCTAATGAATATGAATAACTATTTGTTGAATAATTTACATGGCAAAAGGCAGTGAAATTTGTAAAGTATTTTCAAGTATTGTTTGAAATACATACCACTTCCCTTTCATTACACTTTTTTTTTCTTGACTTGATTATGTTTTTTGCCCCTTGTGAAGTTACTGGGCAAATTCAGGTACAGGTTCCTGCATATTCATGCTGTTGTTATACACATGTTCAAAAAGATCAAGGGTTAGTAATCAGAAACTGAGATAACATTTAAGGAATGGTCAGCAGCTCCAAGGCTTTTTGTCGTTCACTCATCCCTGAGAGCAATGTCTGGTGCTCAGGCCCTTTCTCTCCACTTGTCCTGTTAGAGGAGATACCAGTACTTCTTTGCAACTGTGTGTGAATGTCAAGGGTCTCCCCGTACAGGTTTCACCTTCATTTAATCTTTTCTTGTCTTTAGTAGAATTGCTGATTACTCTTACTATTAATTTCTGTATTATCACTTTGTCAGTAGTATCTCTGAATCACTGTACTGATACTAGTGTTAGAAGGGTAAGCAAATTTTGTTGCCTAAAAAAAAAAAAAAGGTAAAAATTTCTTTGAATTTTCGTGTTGAAGGCTTTAAGTTTTTCGCTAGCTATTTTTCCTTCTCAGAGTTTCCAGAGGCAGAAAACAATTAAATAGACTATTCTGAGCACTTCAAACAGCTGTCTTCTAATTGAAAAGTTGAAATTTTAATCACCACTTAGTTGGAATCCTATTGCCAAACATCTGCTTCCCTTCAGTCAGTGGCACCTCTTGACCCTCCAGTGCACTTCGTGCATTCCCATCATACTGAACTCGATAGCCCTTCAGCTTAGAGCTCAGCACTGCTTTCCCTCATCTCACAAGGTGAGGATTGGGCCTCCAACTGTTGGGTTTCTTCAGTTCTGTGGTTGTCATACGGTGCCTTAGTAGACTGTGTGATCAGGCATCTCGGATTCATCATGAGTGTCACTGGATAAATGTTGTTGGAGTAACCTGAATGATGAAGCTTGTCTGGGGTAGACTCCAGCGTGTAGACTAGTGCCACCTGAAAAATATTTTGGCGTGAAGAAATACACATTTTATTTTATTGAACCTGCATTGATTCAATTGGTTCAACTATTGAATATGCAGGAACCTGCATATTAATAAGGTAATTATAGTGATGCTACTAATAATGGAATTTATCTAAAAAAATAAATGAACATACAAAGATTGTTTTCCATTAGATCACTGAACTGAATCAGTTTCCTTGGTAGTCACAAGGTGATAGAAAAACAAACTTCATACCCCAAGCACTAAAAATGTATTATACTGAAGATACAAGCATATCTGTAGCTCTCCAGAGGAAGAGAAAGGTGCCTCTTCTTTTGTGAGATGGAAGAAGGGAGAATCATTTTCATTTAGGGGTGAAAGATGGAACAGAATAACACTTAACAGCGTAGCTGCAGTCCTAGAGAACATACATGTATTTACTGACTTATGTAAGGTATTTAGTGTGAGTGGTTATGTATTATTTGCAGTATTTTAAAGCCTTGCAGCTCGAAGATAGAACCTTTGCTTTTCTCATCACTTCTGTTTTGCCCTCTGACTTGATTCTTTCCCAAAAGCTAAGTGCAGACTTCAGGCCCCCAAAAGTGTTTATGTCCTTCAACCTAACTACTGAAAATTGTTAAGCTGTGTCCCCTTAAAATCAGAGTTCTAAATCCTCATTTAGACATGGGGCCAAGACAGCGTATTTGAAGCACTGAGCAAGAGGTGTCAGTGGAAGTTGTGCACAGCAGTTCTGCAGTTAGTCCCTGGATATCCGAGTGTGTTCTCAGAGATTTCATTTTCTGAACTTACAGGTCACTTTTGAACATTCTATCCGTGAAATATAATTGAATGAAAAATGGCTGCAGGCATAGTTCTGGATTTTGAACTTTTGTCTAAATACAGAGGAATGGTATTGGGAGAGGCTTGGGGAAGGGTTTAAGATTATTGGCACCTGAAAGGAATCCTTTTTTTGTTATCTGGCAGCTTGTTAGTTTCTGTCCCTTTCCAGATAATTTATTACAGCAGCTATAATGGGTATTAATATTAGCCAGGCCCATCCTAAAAGCCTTGTGATGTATATGCCATCTTCTTCAAAACCTGTGTTAAGTAAATTAGTAATGTTTACCTCAAACTCATCTATGTCCTTGTTATCTGCATGGCTGGCTAGGGCTTTGATAGTTTTTAAGCAATTTTTGTTACATTGTATTTCAGCTTGCTCCTCCATTGCAAAAACTCCTTCTCTTTATGATTCCAGGTCTTACTCTAATTAAATGTTAGATACTGAAGCCATTTCATTTTTCCTGCTCAGTGTTTGACCTTACTTTTTAGCCTCCTTGGTCTGTAAATCTGCAACGGTGGTTTGTGCTGCATATTCCACGTGCTTTGTTTCCTGGTGAGATAAAGTTGTGCAGTGGAGTAGTTTCCATTTATAGCTTCAGGGCATTCCTTTTGCACAAATTGCTTGGACATGTGGGCAGATTGTGTTTGAGGCAAGATCTGAAGCTCAGACAGTTGTATTGTAGGGAGCTTGGGTGAAATCCAGGTCCTCCTTGATGTCAAAGAGAGTTTGGTCACTGTTTTCCATGAGCAAGGAATTCAGAGCATGATCTTCTTCACACTTTACTTGCTCCCATGATGCCTCTTCATTTATTCTTGGAGGGGTTATCAATTCATCATAATCCTACATGTAGAGTGTCTGAGAGAAGAACCGAAGACACTTGCAGATGAAAAACACTTCTAAGATTTACAAGGTTTTGCATCGGTTCTGAGAAATGAAAGATTTAATACTTATGGATAATGGAATATAGTTCTGTAATTTAGATGGACCCTTATTCTATCTTTGCTAAACAAATGTTATTTTAAAGTTAAACATATTTTGCCAATATCCATCGCTCTGACTGAATGACGGGGATCTTAGATTTAGAAAGGGCTTTTCATCCCAGTGGATTCCTGTTATGTTTGAGGTGGATCCCAGAGTGCCTTCACAAAGATTGCCGAGTATATAACCTTAGGTGTGTACGTCATTTACCACAGAATTGCAGCCGCTGCTGGCCTGAAATGTGGCAATTACTTAGCAGCGCGCGTAATACTCTGCAGCATTTTATGAAAAGGAAGTGAAGAATATTTTTCGGTTTTCAGTTGAACTGGCTGGTAGGTGAGGGATGGTGATTAAACAACAGAATGTACTGTAGTTACAGTGCTAGAATTTGGGCAAAGCAGCAAGTTTAGTGGTAACTACTATGCTTTTGAAAAAGGGTTGTGGCATTTGGAGTGATGGCAGATGGTCAGAAGTAGCATCTTACCTGAAGGTTAGGCTCACTGGGGCAGGGTGACTTTTGGTGAAGTTGTTACGCTTTTGAGCACTCTTCCAGAGTGATTTGAAAGACTTACCAGGGCTGATGGGATATCACATCTGAGGAAGGGGACATCACATAATCATCACTGTTGTTTTTGGAGAGGCACGTTTTTCTTTACAAGACTGCTAATACTGAGTACACCTAACTCCACTGGAGCTTTAAGGCCTGACAGCATCATGTTACCAACCTCTGAATGCTAGCTTGGGAGGTGCTTAAATTGACTTTGATAACCTGTATTAAACTTGTGCTAAAGCTTTGTATGCTGTTATGCTAAAACATTGCTACAGTGGGAGGCCTTGGAGCTAGGGAGCTAGAGTGGCTCTTGAGTCTTGTGATTAAAAAATAAGATGGAGTCTAGGAATTCCTCACTGTTAGAATGAGTGACATGTGCCTATGCATGGCTATGTGTGTGTTCTTTGAGATTATAAAACTCAAATGTGTGCTGCTGAGCAAAGGGATGATAGGAGGGAACTTGTATTGAGCTGCTGTGGCAGGGAGCTGCAAAGACTGTTCATTATGTGTGTCAGATACTGAGCAATTGTGCAACGTTGTAAAGCACTGCAGAGATCATATGGATCCATGCATTGTTCAGCAGCTGCAATTGGGTAGTTGTCAAATGACACTAAATTTTTAGTAGGATCGGTGTTGACAAGAGATAAAAGACTGTTGCTTTTTCTGTTTTGATCTTGAACGAGATTATTGTATAATAATACGCTATTATATAAAGATAAGGAAGATAGATGGGCAAATCTTCCAGCAACAGAAACACAAGAAGGGGAATTTGGCTGTGTGAAATGATGTTGTAGGTTGTGTTTGCATACATGCTGCTTTCTCTGTGATAAGGCTTGGAGAGTTCTGCACAGACAGCTCTTTCTGTACCTAACATAATGGAAAACTGCCCTTAGAATAGTCTGCTTCTGTTTTCTCTGTGCTGGAATTTGGTTCTAGACATGGAGTTATGTCTAAGTGACATGAAGCCTTACTGTAAAGAGTTGTGGGCCAGGCACTAAATGGAGAGACTGAGCATCTATGTTTTCTCTTCAGGCTGCAGATCTTTCTGACAGAGTGTTGGCAGCAGCACCTAGTTGGTCTCAGAGTGAGTTGAGGAACAGTATAGGCATCTGGAAATGCCAGTGTTAAGCAGAAGTGACAGCTAGACATACATCCACGTCAGGGATGTTTTGCTCTGTTGTGCTGCCTGGTGTAGTGGTGTAGCAGGAGTGTGTTTATGGTGGGAGAAATGCTTTCAGACGCCTGGTGATCTGAGGCTTTGAAGTTTTCAGAGGCTGTAGCAGCAGGTAGTTCTCCAGGGACACAGCTGGGTGCCTTGCAGGTGGTGTTACAACAGCCTTGTGCATGATACATAATAGCTGAGCCTTTTCTGCTCATGCTGAGTAGTATATTAGTTGTGGGGTAAAATTTCCTGAGGGCTTGAATTGCTTTATTGGTCCTGACGAATTTTCTGTTTTGTTGGGCTTTTTTGGAATCAAAACATATTCTTGACAGATCATTTAATAAATTGATACAGTTAAAATTGATTATGTTTTTCCTTTTGGGAGGTGTGTGTTCTTCACAAATACAGAAAAAGAATTCACACTCCTTGATTGCTTTCTTTTATGATCAGGAGGTGTATGTGTTATATACACCCTGTAGCGGTATTATAAAACCACTGTATTTACAGTGTAAGGTGTATATAATAGCCTAGGGGAACAGAAAGTTTTCCTACTCAAGTCTTAGAAGTCACCTTTCCAGCACCAGTAGTGTGCTAGAGCTTTGTCTCTCTTGCTGTGAATTACACCTCGTTAGTGGTTTGGGATTTCTTCTTGCTTTTTGTCTCTAAGTGGATAAATGCAAAGGGAAAAACTGAGACATGTAGTAAGAGTATGATCCTCCTCCCATTGTTCTCAGTGGTGAAAACCTTTTAAAACACATGAACACCTAGGCAACCTGAAAGGATCCTAACTATAAAAGAATCAGAATGGTCTTGGTGTATCTCCTGGAGTGATGATGCTAGCTAGCTAGGCTACTATGTTCATCCTTAACTTGCACAATCATGTAGCAGGATAGGCACTTAATAATACGCCTTTTATCTCTGATATCTAATGATGATAGTGATGCATGTTTTGAATGTGTTTGTTTAGCTTCATCCTTTGGAGTTGTGTATTCTTCATATTCACTGTTACTCACATGGCTTTTGGTAGTGTGGGCTCTCTTAACATCTCATTAATTTTCCATCTGCTGTAGAACTCATTTCTCCCATGAGGTATATAATATTATCTTACAAAAGTTCTACATCTTCCAAATCCCAGTGATGCAGACTTCCCTTGTGTTTTTTTATTTTACCGAAACTGGGTTTAACTTTGTCTTGATCTTTAGTTGTTTTTCTAGTCTTGGTGATCCTAATCCAGTTTGTGACTAAGGCAAACTTCGGAAAACTGTTGATGAACAATAGTCATTTTGGATACTTAACGCAAGAGCATAATTTTGTTGAAAAGTGTCTGGAATCTTTCTAAAATAACTTAGGTTCATGTGCTTCAGTAATACAGAAGAGCTGTTTTGAATCCTGTGTTTGTTTTGACTACAGTAGATTGTTCCTTCTCTATAATCCAGGAATGGTTCTTACTTCGTCTATTTAGACGTAAAAATCAGATCATTAATCACTGAGGTAGCTGTAATTACCTGTGAACTTTTTCCTTCAGTGAGATCCCTCTTCTGGATTAAGTATGAAAATACGGAAAGAATGCTTAAAAGACAAATAACATCCTTTATTTTCCTCTTGCACTTTTATTGGTATACTCAGAGTGGGTGGATTGCTTATTAATGAAAGCAGATTTGGGTAGTTCAGTGACCTGGTCTTGGCACTGTTGAAGGCGGCAGTGATATTTTGCCATTAACTTTAATGGAAGTAGAGTTGAAGCTCTTATTTGAGATTTCAAAAGTCGTTAAATTTAATACTGTTATGGGCTGGATATTTTACTATCATTTGGCTGGCTCCTTCAGTTTTTGCACTTCTGTGTCTAAGTGGTGGTGGTTGTTTGAATCTGTGAATGCATGCCTTATAGTTGGGTTTTGTTTATTCAGTGAGCAAATGTTTTCCCTATTGAAGTGAAGCCCTTGCCAAAGGTCATCTGTTAGCTACAGTTACAGATCTTAGTGGGTAGTAAAATCTCAGTCCCACGAGAAATTCTTCCACCTTTTTCTTCTAGTATTATGTACAGTCAGTTTACACTGCTCAAAAAAATACAACAGTCTCTTCAGTAACTTACTAATAACATTGTGTGTTTTCACTGTGTATTCACCAATTTTATGTGCAAGGAAACAGCTATTACAGAACTATGTAAGAAACTATTTTTTCCCTTATTCATTGTAGGAAGTTAGTTGGCATGGAAAAAATACTCATTATAATATATCCTGAGGAAGGCTGGCTGCGTTTGAGTTGTCCCTTATGCATGGAAATTTTACTTAGTGTGCTTTCGTATAGTAAACATAATTTAAAATGAAGATCTGTAGTTTTGATGCTAAGAGTTGATCTTTCATGTTGCATGGAGTAGTTAATTAATCCAGTGGCCTAACCCTTGTGTACATGGACTGTGTCTAAAGTAGAAGTACACATTTAAGACTGTTTTGATGTGTAGCATCTGTAGATGACACAGTAAAGAAATGGAGATGGCAGATACGGTAGGGATTATTGTATTTCTCACCCTTGTAGCTTCTCTGTGGCATGAGAGAGACCTGGAAATCGCATCTGCATCTTTTAATACCTACATTAAAAAAAAAAAAAAAAAAAAAAAAGGGGGTGGCCATATGCTTTCTTGCTTGTCTTCAGTTTATGATAAGTTGTCATCAGAGCTGAATTAAAAGCACACGGGTAAAGATCCAGAAGTGCATCATACTGCTACTGCTCTAATTTTGCCAGATGCGTGAATTACTTGGGAAGAACTGCATTAAAACCTCCAGACTCACCAGCTCTACACCCGCGGAATCAAACACCACTTCGCCAATACAGCTTGTTGTTCTTACTTCCTTACCTTGTATTCAGGCTCCCTCCCCCAGGTCCAACAGTGTACAAACCACTCATACCCACAAATGAATTAGAGATTTCAAAGTGTCTGACTAGCTCGTGCAGTGGTCCACCTAGCTGAATACCTCAGTGGCAGATAGTTGGTCAGATATTAATGTCTTGCCGATGGAAAATACCAGAACCCACGAGAAGGGAATACTAATCTGTGTAGGTATGTGTGTGGTCTATGTATTCTAGTGAGGCTGTTGATTAAAGAAATTGCATCTCTCTGAATGTTAAAATGTTAGTATTGTTATATTGCAGGAAAAATCTGTTTCTCTGTTCTGAATTTTAGCTGTATATCTGACACTTTTTGAGTGATTTCACTTACTCCCCTCTGACTTTTTTAGGTTGAGTTTGGGTATGGGCTGATAGGATCCTCAGAAGGAGTTTATACCGCTGCTTTTGTTTTTTTCTCTAGTCTTCAAGAGAACATTTAAATAGAGTGGTAGTTAAATGATCTTCAAGTCTGGCTTTCCACACAGATTAGTAAATGGCAGTTGGTCACTTCCCCCCCCTTTTTTTTCCGTTCAGAGAAATAGAAAAATACAATTGTAAAATAGGGTGGCTTAGGAAGAGTGCCCATGACTTTTTAAAAACCTTTCAAATCACCAGCTTTTATACTGAAACACTAACATTTGCTTATAATAATCTTTTCTGTGTTCTTACCTCAGAATATAAGATTTCTAGCTGTTTGCTGCTTACCTTGCTTCAATTTTGACAATTAATGCCCAGAGTTGCAAAATCTGTGTTCATCTGTCAGAGTTCAACATGTAGGTCCTAGCTTCCCTATCATATAGGCCTTACTACAAGTCCTTCATCTCTGCAACCCATAAGGACTTATTGGCTTTTTTTTCATTACCGCTGTGTAGTTGACAGTGGAAAATACCTGCTGTACCTGTAAGTCTTACTGAATTAAAATTAGTTGATTTGCACAGGTATAATGTACTGTGGTGTCAAAGCAGTACCTTGTCAATGGAGTGTAGATTCTTTCTCTTTTTCCTTTTCTCCTGTTAAAATATTTCTGAAAGCTGACAGAGACTCTGTCAAAAGGTTTCAAGGCAAAAAGGTGTAATTTGTTTGGAATGTAATGAATAATTATGCAGACAAAAATTGTACAACTACACTGAGAGATTTGCTCAGGAGAAGAAACTACAACTTGTTTTGTGGGCTCTACTGTGTGTGCATGACAGTGTGTGTCATTTTGAAAAGGCTTGCTCTGGTAAAAATTGGGTAACCGATACAGATATTTAGGACATCAATACATTAGCTTCAAAGAGTACATCTCAGGTGATCAGCGGACCTCCTGGTCAGTTACTTATTTGCAGAAAGTGGTTTATTGATGCTCAGGGGGAAGGATGTTATGAGGTAGCTTTCTTCAGATGCTGAGTGAAGGCTGTTAAGTGCAGTGCAGCCAATACGTGCATGTATCAGTAGAAAATTATAAACAAAACCGGAATAGCGATCACAGAAGTTTACGACTGAGTAACTTTTATTTTCTGGCTCATTTTGAAAGAGTCTTTTGGAGGTTTGTCATAGGAGCCTGTCTCTGGCTTGACTGACTTATACAGTCCAGCTGAACTCAGTGGGCCGCTTTGGGTGTGCAGAGAGAGTAATGGCTTTTATTGATAGATGGCAGCGTGTCTGCAAATGATCATTTCTGTATCCTAGGTCTGTCCACCTGGTCCCAGCATTCCAGATCTCGACATCGGAGGACTTCATGTTCCAGACATGAAGATCGAAAACCTTCTGAGGTATTTCTGGAATTTGATTTGCATTTTGTTACATCTATCAAATACAAAGCTGTATACATGTTCTAGTAATGGATCCATTTCTTCAGATTTACATTTTCTTTTCTTTTTGCTACATTTTAGCTGGCACCTGCCCTCCACCCCCCCTTCTTACCAGGAGATTAGGGAGTTCAGCTGTTGGCACAGGCACTGCCAGCACCAGTTTCGATCTGTGAATTTTGTTAGTCTGAGACTCATTCAACATAACTGCTGAGTCTTTCTTCTAGTATTTTAGACATGAGGGTTTATTTGTAGCTTGATTTGTGAACAGTGAAAATTTACATTAGGTGCATTTATTTCATAGTATGTATTGGGTCTTGGTATGTGATCTTTGTTAAAGTGCTTGTCAAACTAGAAATCTGCTTCCTGACAGGTCTGTCTTGTGTAGTGCTTTGAGGAAATTTATCAAGGGAGATAGAAATCTTTGAACTTTCCAGGATGGATCAATTGTTAGTAACACATAAATGCGATCCAGTTCTTTGGAAATACTCTTGCTGAATCTCGCCTGTCTTCAGGCAAATACTACACTGCGGACTTTGGAGAGGTTGCAAAGAAAGCGTTAGCTTTGGGAGATGGAATTTCTTCATTTAACATATTTGCCCAATACATGTGTTTCTGATGCATTAGTGAGTGATTGATGTTGAGAAAAAACTTGCTTTATTAATCTCCCCAATGACAGTATACCCAAGTCCCAGAGAAGAGTTTTCACAAGAATCCCATTCATTGTTCAGTGTGAACTACATCTAGTACTGGTGGTTTCCAGCCTTTTTTGATTGTCGGCTGTTAAAGACCTTTTTTTGTTTTTTGTGGAGACCCCTGGTGAATTTATTCTTGCTGGTGATAGGCTTGATTTCCTTACTTACCTTTTGTACCTCCTTTGGAAGTAGCCCTTTAGTTTTGAGAACTACCTCATGAAAAGGTATCAAGAAATAATCCAAGATAATTAGGAATCTTGTTGTTTTTTATGTGCTTCTGTGTTTTCCTCTCCCTTTCCTTGCATTTGTTGTCAGAATCTTTGCAATTTTGTGCTGTTCTCTCTTGTTTTCTCAGCCTGGATGGACTTCTCATATACTTTCTTTTAGCTTTGTTCCACAGTCTTTTACCCCTCTTGCTCCCTCCCTCCATTTGCATTGTTTCTGCTCACCACAGCACACTATGCTGATGATAAGTGTGCTGGCAGAAAAGTGACACTTGCTGAACTCCCCGGGTGAAATCCTGGTCTCACTGAAGTTGGTGGCAAAATTCCCATTGACTTCAGCGTGGCCAGGGTTTCACCCTTTAGCTTTGAAGTGTTCAGTGCTTCTGAGAGCCAGCACTTCTGTAAGCTCTGCTTTGCTCCAGGCAGTCTGATTGAATCAGAAATTAGAGCAGAAAGAATGGTGTCACAGGGCCACTGGCCTGGGAAGGAGTTTCTTGGCTGTCAGGTGCTGCATTAGCTTTGCTTCTGAGGGATTTCTGCGACAAATTTATCTGAGAGCCTGAGTTACTTTGGCTCTCACATTGAGCAAGTTTTGCGTCCCATTTTATATTTTTAGTCTTCTTTTCATTTGATGTTTGATTGCCTTAATTCAAATCACTTAGAAGTGCAGAATCCCCTGGCCAGCTGTGCTTGTTTGTTTTGTGAGCCAGTTTACTTTGTGGCTTATTTCTCATTTCTTGATTGGAGCCTCACAGGACTTGTAATTGGATTGTTTAAAACATTCCATTACATTTCATTACTTGCATTCACCCTTTCCTTCATATGGTAATATTATTCGTTATTTTTTAATGTTGGCAGTTTTTCTGAACATGTCAAGACAAGTGTTAAGAGAAATGTCATGATTTTATGCTATTTTTGTCACAAAACCAGAGTGGAAACAAACATACTGAGACAGAAGTGTGGTAGTATGTATGTGTGTTGGGAAGGAGGAGAGGTTTCAAGATGTGCAGTGTGGTAAGGCAAATCATGCTTTGAAATATTCTCAGAAGTATAATTAACCATCAGGTTCACTGTTCCCCTAAAATACTTCCCCAAAATCGTAGGGAATCTATTGAGATTTCAGGTGTGTGAGTAGTGTATGACAGAAATTGCTGTCCTGGGGAGGCCTGCCTAATTAGCACTCTGTATAGACCTGGTTCTTCCTCAGCCATATGCAGCAGTTGGTGGGAGCTCACGTAAAACAGTGTGGTTTGGGACTGGGAGGTTGTGTCACTTTGCCCACCCCCCCACCCCACCCCCCCTTAGCAGCCCAATAAGAGAATGTAGGAGCACTGCCCTGGTAATCCGTCTTTTCCTTTGTAACTGTGCGATGTGGATCTGGGTGGATGTCCACCACAAACTGAGAAGTCTGCAGGGAAACTTCTCTTAAGACGTTACCTATCTTCTTCTTGTCCTGGTGGTGCTTATTTTCTGTCACCTGGTTGCTTTTTAACCCTTTCTTTTGAACGTGGCATTGAGTAGTTAAAAATTTGTGGTTGTGGGGTGAGTGCAGTTGCTGTAGTCTGCAGCAGCCTTGCCTTACAGGGAGAGCAGTGTGGGGAGAGCTGGAAGACACGTAAACAAGTGCAGGCTTGTAGTTCTGATGTCTGTGATAGCACCCTTTGCTTTCTGCAGTGTTGATAGGCAGTGGCCAACCAGGCTGAAGCTGCCACAACAGTACCACAGCATGCCCGCTACAAGAGTGAATCCCTTTTTATTTCGTTCTATGGCTTGTTGAAGACAGCATCGCTGCTTGTTCATGGCTGCTAACCCAAAAGTTGCCAAACATCCTGCTCATTTTAGAGGTGGATGCCTTTACAAAGGCAAAGTAAAATTACAGCTGTGATGCAGAGGTGTCTGTAGCTGATCGAATAACAACCACCTGTACTGAACAGGGAGCTGCCACCAGAATTCCAGTTTGGGTCTTATTTTATTTGATCTTTTGGGTTATTATTTGAAATACTTGCACAAAGAGTCATCTCCTTAGAATTTCCTCTTGCAGCTGGTCATGGTAAAGTCACGCCTTGATTTCTACCACAGGGAATTTGTAGAATGTCTTTGGATTAGTCAGAGCTCCAATAATTAAAAAAAAACACACAAAACCAACCAAAAAACCTTGGAGCAAAAATGAGTCTTCCTTGTGCTGCTGTTTTAAGACTCAAAGCTCCTGCAGCTTTTATTGCAGCCAAGACAGAGGTAAAAGCGGGTAGCACCTTTTAGCATTATGTCTGTAGTGCAGGGGGGAGTGCCAGGGCTTGTAGTGGAGTTAGCTGGAAGTCATTCTGTCAGTATTTGCACCCTCAGCCACCCCTTTCCCTGCAATGGAGCTAAACATCGGTCCTGCAGTGGGCTGGGTTAGTTCATTGTTGATACAGTGACCTTGTTACACACTGTGCTCCATGGTTACCCTGAAGCTGTGAATCATAGAGTGTAAATATCAAATGTCAGTGTCTCTATTTTTCTCTCTTGGTCACTCTCTTTGCAGGTGTTCAGAACGGACCTGATCACTGCCATGAAGTTACATGACTCCTTCCAGCTGAACCCTGATGAATACTATGTGCTGGCAGACCCCTGGAGGCAGGAGTGGGAAAAGGGAGTTCAGGTGCCAGTTAGCCCAGGGACCATCCCAGAACCAGTAGCCAGGTATAGTTTGGAGGAATGTAAACAAATACACATACGTTTATGCTAGCAGCTTATGTCTACATTGCCTTGGCTTCTTGAGCTTTATTCCACAGTGTCTAGCTAGAAAGCTCTCGGTTCTCGGAGACGAAGAGCAACCTGCCTCAGCTTTTTGAATGGTCGGAGAGGTCAAGAGTCAGGCCTGTTCTGCCTGCGTGTTGAAATACGAATGTCAGAGAATAAGTTTTGGCATTACATTAGGATGGAGTGTGATGACAGAACCTTAAAAATAGCTTCTGTTTTTCAGCCCAGACTTGACCTCATTCAGCATTGCTGGGAGAGCCTTTGTCTGATGCTTCTTGTGTTTAGTTCCAAGCCATAGGTTCCTTTCAAGGAACAGTTAAGACAAGCCAGATTTAAGGGCTAGAGAAAAGACAGCATTTATTTTGGTTTCACGTTATTTTTTTGGTTGTTTCATTTACTAACTTAGGAAATGGTTTGTTGTACAACATTTCAGCTGCTTTAAGAACCATCCAGATGTCCATGTAACTAAAATACATTAATGTGAGATTGTCTAGCTTTTATCCAAGAAACCCATATTTTCCTTACCTTGTTTGTTACGCTTAGATATTGTTTTCTGTCTCAAATTAAACAGTACAGTTGTAAGGGCAGGAGTGTGTTGTGGCCCTTTTATGCTTAGTTGGGATTGGAGTTGGAGAAAGTGAGAAGAACAAGGATTACTGCCATTTAATCATACTAGATCTCTTTGAGTAAGTCCAGGCTGGCCCATAAGGCGTTACCAAATGACCCACCAGTGCTGGTGGGTTCAGAACAGCCCAAACTGATATACAGCAGAAAATTCTGTGTGACACTACACTGCTTCTGTTAGGTCTGCATCTGCCAGCTTTAACCTTGGAGTAGGCGGACTACAGGAATGTTTGTTAGCGCTTTCTGTGTCCTGTGCACCAATCTGCAGGCGGCTGCGCAGCCCTACTAGGTCTGTACAATGAGGAACTTACCCACACATCAGGTAAACCCTTTCCTTCCTTCTCCTTCTGAAGGATTGGGCCGGGAGATCCAAGGAGAACTTGGCATTTTCCTCTCTGCTGTGCAGTTTAGAACATGGGAGCGTGTCTTTTCCCTGCAGTGCTGGTAGCCTGCTTCACACTGACCTCACCCAGTCCCTGCATAAATAAACACACATTGTATCTGTGTGCTCACATTGTCTTCTCCTCACTGCTTTGTCTTTCAAGCACCTCTCAAGGCTGCAGGAGGGTCAGGAGACCTGTGGACTTTAGCAGAGGGAGACCTTCTGGGGGATCCCCACCCCATATCTTACAGGGAGGTGGTTTGGTGTCTGCATCAGATCCAGGTACTCACTTAAGAGAGAGCTTTTCTCTGCCAATCGCCAACAGAGATGTTGCTCCATACTTAAGATACTAAAGGAGATGGGGAAAGAAGGCACCCACAGTTGTGGGTATCAGCTCAGGAGGCACCACTCTTTTTTTAGTTGCTGAGCTGTCTTGTATAGTCCTACTGGTGAGTTTCTGTTGGTCAGAGAGGCCCTCTGATGCCTGATTATTATCCTGTTTGCTCCCTCACAAAACACTTGGGGAGCCCTGTGGTGGTGCTGGAGTGCTGGAACTGTTCTGTGCTTAACTTTGGGAGGGGAGGGAGATGTTCTGTAAATTGAATCGGCAGCAGTCAAATAGTCGCTGGTGTAGAACAGAAGCAAAATACAGTACAGATAGCTGATGCTGTTGAGGTACATAATAGAGAATAAAATATTTTAGTCTTGTAGTGACTGGTCAGGGCAGCAAGAGTAGGTTCAGAGGGGTGGGGAAAGGAGCAAGTCTGTGTGGTGATTCAGTGAAAGCATGCAGTCAGATGGATAATCCAGTTGAATGTGCTTTTTGGTACATAGTAAGTGTTGCTTTTTTTACTTCTTTCTATCACAGAAATAAAGAGATGAAGGTGGATTGTTTTGAAGCCAAACTACCTGTGTTTATTTCTTCTGTGCCACTGCAGTGGTATTTAGACAGCGTGTGCAGGGTGCTGCCCAGAGGTTATGATTTCTGCATGGAGGGCTACTCGGGAAGGAATTTATGGTACAGAAGATTCGGAGAGCAGTGTCCCATTTCAAGTAAATTCTCTGTGAGATGTAGTGGTCTGTAATATTTTAATACTGTACAGTATAACCAGGAACAGTTTGAGCAGTATGGTTAGGCTGGCAAGATCATTCAGATTTGTATTTTTCCACAGTCCCCTTCTGCATCTCAGAAGCCCCAAATTCAGCATTTGGCTCTTGCCCACCATTTCTCAGATTGTTGTCTGAAATAAGCTAGATGAGGGGAAGATTTAGGTCTGTATAGGAGACTGAAATAGGTAGAGGGTTTACTGAGACCTATGTGTGCAGATACAGTAGTGGCAGATCAAGGTCTTCTTACAGGGTGAGGAGTTAACGTGTTGGACCTCAGATGGGGGTAAAATAAGATGGAGAATCTCCTGCTTGTTGTGGAGCTTAGGCTATTCCCAGCACAAAGTTGTGTCCACATGGAGTGGTGCTGTCTCCTCCCCTGTAGCACTAGAGTGCAAAAAAATCGTCAACACTAGTGCTGCAGGAGGCAGTCATTTGGCAGTGTGGCCTGTCATTCCTGGAGGTACCGGCGTTTAGTTGTGAAGTGCATTTCATCCAAACTGAATTTCAGTGTGTGCAGTTAACTTAAGAGAAGGTGCACTGTCCCCTGCTGAGAGAACCGCACTGCAGGTGGACTGACAGTTACCTTGCTGTTTGCAGGCAAGTCACCAGCTTGCTGGTAGAATGACTGCTGTCCTTTGTGAATTGGGCGTTTTTTGCCCCTAGCTCCTGGCTTTGCAAAGTTGTGGCATTGCAGGAATCTGACCTAGAACAAGTTATGTGCTGTAGGTACTTCACCGTTTCCTGAACCAGTGCCTGTGGTTGAACAAAATTTCAGTTGGCTTGCAGCTGAAATATGCTTTCATAGTTGGTTGTTGGCCAACTGGAGCCTTCAAAACCTGAGAGAAGGTAGTTTCAGCAGCAGCTGATTAATATTTGCGCTTGGCCCGGCATGACATTAGTGATTGTGAAAGAGCAAATGCAGACCCAGGATGCCAGAGTTTGAATCCGCTTGGGTAAGCAAAGGTAAAGCTAGTTGCAAATTACTGATTCTCTGTGGAAAGGTCTCCTGAATTTCACAAAGATGGCAATTCTGTAGCTACACACACATGCACGCACACACACGAAAAAAAAATCAAACATACTGGGAGAAAAAAACCTTCAAATATAGCAGGAAATACTACTTTTTTTTCCTTGAACTTTCTTGATTTTGGTATTGTAGTTAAACGGATTGATTTAAAAAAAGTCTTAAAACAGAGTTCAACATCTGTGTATATGGCAGCCATCACTACATAAATACAGTGTTCCTACTCTAGCTTTAAACAAGTGTGAATTTCAGGTAAGAGTAAGCACAGGTCTATCCTCTAATCTTTTTATTTTATTTAGAATTCTGGTAATAAATTGGGTTTCTAGACAACTCCAATTGATTTCTTACAGTACTGCCAATCTGTCATGAAAGCGCACTGTACTGTTTTCCCATCTCGGTGCAAGATGATTGCTTAGATGGTTAGATGATCTCTGATGGTTGTTAGTCACTTAGAATGAGGCATTTTGAATTCTCTAGAAACAAGTCTCTCAGCAGCCCAGCATATCTGATGTCTGCTTGTCTTGTTTGTTTTAGGATTGTGTCCGAGACGAAAGCTGTCACGTTTACACGTCCCAGGAAGTACATTGTTTCATCAGGTTCGGAGCCTCCAGAGCTGGGCTATGTTGACATTCGAACCTTAGCAGACAGCGTGTGTCGCTACGATCTCAATGAGGTGGATGTGGCATGGTTGCAGCTTGCCAATGAAGAATTCAAAGAAATGGGTGAGCAATAAGTGCTTGTGGTTTTGTTACTTTTTTTTTTTAAAGTTGGCAATCTTAAGAATAATTTTAGGGAGGGCAGCAGTGGGAAGAAATGATAGATGTATGAAGAGGTAGTAATCATATGAGTTGGGGTAGCCACGGGAAACCAGGCCTGATGTGGTTAAGCCCTAAGATACATGCGTTCATTACTGCTGAGTTGTATCTGCTTAGACCAGGTCAGAATCTGGCCGCGTGGCTTTTTTCTATGCTGCTTTCCATTTCAGAAGGGAATTGTCACAAAGTTTCCATTTTGCTGTCAAGGTCCTTGAAGAGAACATCAGGTGGACCATTCAGGTAGTTTTTCCAGTTAGCCCTTTTTTTTTCACATATTTATTTCTCTCTGCATCACACATCCGTATCTTCTTTTTAGCTAGTGATGTTCAGTGCGAAGAAGTTAGACGAGGTTTAGAGAACCTACGTGAGCTGAATTGTGCAGGGAATGAGACAGTAAGGAATTCCCACAGTGATTTATTGGAGGAATCTCCCAAAACTTACTGCGACCGTGTGCTCCAGTTCTGAAGCAGGAAGAGGAGCTGTCACAAGGGGAGCAACTATTCCCTTTTCTACAGAATGGATTGTGTGTGGGAAGGGGCAGGGGAGCAGGGCATGAACAGGAACATTTCTTTGGTAAGGTGTGTGCTTCAGGAGAGGATTTCACTGGAATTGAAGAGGATGTAAGTCAGCACAAATTTTAACCACATTGTTTAGATAAGGGAAAAGATGCTGTGCCAGATGGAAGAGGTTTGGACATGTTGGTGAACACTGTTGATTTTTGTTTTAGCATTGTGGCTGTTCCCTGCTTTGGGTTACAGTTTAGTCATACGGGTTTTACCTGGCTGTAGTCCGTACACGGCATGACTCAAGACCTGGTAAACCACAAACTGACCATTTGTAACTCTTTAAAAGTTTCTCTGTTTTAAACCCACATATGGAAGAAACAGACAACCCAGCCTTGACCCAGTCTCTTACCCAAGCCTTTTTTCCAGGTCTCAAGTCAGGCCTGCTCAGGTTTAGTGTTGGGCTTAGAGGATTTTGGAACAGTTCATGACTGAAGAGTTTAGGTTACCTGTCCAGTTATCGTCAGGAAAACAGCAGCAGCAAGTCACAGAATCATAGAATGGTTTGGGTTGGAAGGGACCTTAAAGATCATCTGGTTCCAACCCCCCCTGCCATGGGTAGGAACACGTTCCGCTAGACCAGGTTTCTCAGAGCCCTGGCCTTGAGCCAGGTCCCCTTAGCTTTCTTCAAAGAAAAATTAAAAATACTGTTTATGATTTGTAATTGATACCCATCTATCCAATGTAGATAATTCCCTCTCTCTGTCTTTTGTGAAAACCAGAGGAGGGCTAGCACAGTGTTACACTGGGGTGTAAGCAACGTTAGCGGTAAAACGCACAAGAGGGGCTCTTCCTCATGCAGATATGTACCTGTGCATGAAGCCCTGTGGTAGCCGTTCTGCTACACCAACTTAACCTTCAAAGTACACGTTGCACGTGAAACACCAAACAGCTAGAATTTCACAGTTCTGATCTTCCATGCTGTGTTTTGGTGCAGTTTGTTGTAGTTTGTTTGCTCTAATTCTTTATCCACTCAGTTTTGCTGTACACAGAGGGAAGGAAATGCTCCTGTCGCTACCAGGCACTACATTGTGGGTCTTGAAACATGAACCTGGGTGCTCTATCAGACACTGCACTCTGCAGATACTATTAATGGGCATTTGAAAAGTGAAATACTTCCTGATCTGCAGTTGTAGCACTTCCTTTATGGTATCCCTGCAGCTATGAATTCCCTGTGTTTTCTTTGGTATCTGTTGGGAGTGCTTCAGGTACTGAAAATGTATATTCTGTCTTTAAAAGAATGAATGTAAACATTTGAACTGAAGCCACAGCCCCTTGATTCACTTTTTTTAACCCTTATAAGTGCACAGCCAGTGACATATCTCTAAAGGTTGTTTATAAAGTGATAGCAATCGTGAGGTTAGCATTTAGTTGCAAACTGGTATAAAACTTGCCAGCATCTGCTTTGCTGGTGCAATATTTGTGGGCTGCAGGGCAAAATTCACTGTCGTTCATCAGCAGGATTTTGGATGTTCCCTCTTGCTACCTTTCAGCTGCTCAGTTTGGGTAGTATGAGATGCATTGATCTCTGCCGCAAGGATTTACCTGTCAGTAAGGGAAGCTGGAATTACTTTTGTAGAGTGTTTGTCTTCTGATCTGGGGGAGGTAGAGAGTTTTTTTCCTTCTTTGTTTTGTGGGATTTGTGGCTCAGTTACTCACAGGGAGACCCGAAAGGCAGATTTTCTTGTTAAAGCACACATCATGAGGTTGCCATCTTCTGTATGTCACAGTAAACATTAGGTATTGGGAATTAGACCAAAAGTGGGATATCCTAAGCGTACCCTTCATTGTTGTGATTTAAGTATATGGCAATTCTTGTGCTAAACTGACTTTGCAAAAGGAAAATTATTATTTGCAGTAGCATAGCCTTCTTGGTTTCACTGGTGTTTGCGTGGCATGATTTTGTGGTAAATGTTGGCGTAGTACCGACTTGGAAGTATTACAGCCATTGTCAGAGCAAGTGAGAGATGGAAGCCAGAGGGGGAAGCACCATGCTCTTTTTAGATATTTTTCTTGCTGCTTCTGTGATAGATATTTTTTCAGGTCTATAGTGGTAATTTAATATAATGAACAAATTTGAATTGATAGAAATATAGAAAACTATAATGTAATCAGCCTGTAGCTGTGGTGTTATGAATAGTTTTCTGATGGATGCTGTTTGAAAAGACCAAATCCCAGATTAGATGTTGTATTTATTTATTGTCCCAGATTTGATGTTGCATTTATTACAACTGTGTTTTTCACTTGTTAAAACTAATTCATTGGTGTAGCAGGGTCTGATGGAGACCTCAGTTGTGGTTGCACCCATTTGTGTTGGAACTTGTAAAAACCCAACAACTGTTGTTAGAAACTGCAAGTTTGTTACAAGTATCATTAGCAGGTTTTGTCATTGATTTCTCCCCTCTGCCCCCATCACTTTTGGTTCAGAATACTCCCAAATCTTTCACCAAAGAGTCAACATCTGGGTTGCAAAATTGAAGCAAAAGCCATAGACAGTGCTGTCCCAGAAGGAAAAATGAGAATATGACCAGGAAGCCAAAACCAGTTTATGAAAGTTTTTCTTGGGATTTTGAAAGATTGGTTTGGATACTGCGCTTCTGTTTGTTTAATACAATTATAAGACTTCTCTGACTTTTTTTTTTTTTTCACAGTTTCCTTTGTTCATGCTTGAATAGGCATGATTGTCTAGGAATGACATGTGTACGTGTGGGGCTCGGCTCTATCTACTCATCTGTTAAAAAAGAAGCTGGAGTTGGGTGTGGCGGTGGTTATCACTCTTTCCTTTAAATAAATAACAACTCTTGTTTCCCAGGCATGCCTGAGCTGGACGAGTACACGATGGAAAGGGTCATAGAGGAGTTTGAACAACGATGCTATGATAACATGAGTCATGCTATTGAGACGGAAGAAGGACTTGGGATTGAATATGATGAAGACGTTGTCTGTGATGTCTGTCAGTCTCCAGATGGAGAAGATGGCAATGAAATGGTGTTTTGTGACAAATGCAATATCTGCGTGCACCAGGTATGGCAGCCAGGGCACAGTGTGGGGGGTGAAGGTGTGGTGACAGAAACTTTTCCAAACCATTAAAGATAACAGATCGGATTTTTTCCAGTGACAGACGTTGATCTGTTAAGTTGTTGCAGAGCTCACCATTGAGCGGTGGGATGAATTCAGAAATTACGTAATTGAGAAGAATAATTGTTACACATAATTCTAGAAATGTCACACTAAGAGGGTTAAAAATGGTGTTGCTTATGTGTAGAGGAAGTTACAAGGTAAGGAACTGCCTCTCCAAAACATACACAATGTGTATTGTTGTACATTCTCACCTGGCCACTACTTTTGCTATATTCTTTTCCCCTCTTTCTGAACACTGCTGGGGCTAACACACCTCTAGTATCAGCAACTTTGGCTCAGCAGGGAGGGGAAAAAACTTTCAGGCAATCACTAGGGACACTAGTAGGATTTATTATAGTCAATTTAATTTAATGGAGGACCTACTGACCTGAGCTGAGCTAATGAAGCACTATTACATACCACCTTTTTGTGGCAGGTAAGATGTCAGTTGTCTTGCCATGAAAGAACAGAATTTTAGCATATCTGTTTCCATGGATGCTTCTTACTGTAGTAGATGACTTCCTATCAGCTGTCTTTCCCTCCCAGCTTTAAGAAGTTTGCTTTGTCATTCAGTATTTGGAAAACTGTGGTGTCTGGTGAGCAAGAGTGGCATTTTCTTGCATGTGTTACTTAAATGCATTTGTACTAATGATAAAGAAATATGCCTATGACAGCTGTAAGGTACAAGTGGCTATCTTGCAAGATGCTCTGATGTGGCGTTTTTAGATCTGCAGTGGTTCTCTATCCGTAGTCTCGGATCATGTCAAATCTGAAACTTAAGAGGGGTAAAACTGACAGTAATTGGGACAGAGGTCTCCATAAAGATGTAATCTACCGAAAAAAAAGTGGTCTTAATTAGTTGCTGTTCTGCACTTTTCCTTCTGAATAAGAAGTAAACCCCAGTGCTTTGGATTAACATTGAGTATTGCACAGCAGAGCTCTTTAATTTGTGGTTCTTGCCTTTTGAATTAGATACAGTCTAGTTCCTGTTACGTGTAGCCTTTGTGATACTGAACTTCACGCTAGATCACTGCTGGCAGGGTTGTCTGTCAGCAGTCCCCTTGCCCTTTGGGCTGGCAAACATGTTCTTCATTTCCCCAGTTGAAGTGGGCAGTGTTTTCTTGCCTAGCAGCTGGTCATGACTTCTGCTCCTTTCACTGAAAGATCTTTTTGGGGAATGAATGGGTAAAGTGGTTGGCTAAGTTTATGAAAGCATCCTGAGATCCTCCACAAGCTAATGTTTCTATAGTGTTAAGAATTCCATAAAGAACATTTTGAGAGTTGCGAGAGGCTACGTGTGAACAGCTCATGCATGTTGTTTCCTTTGTTTTCTTTCCCTTTTCTGTAAATGGGAACACAGGCCTGTTACGGGATCCTGAAGGTGCCGGAAGGCAGCTGGCTGTGCAGGACCTGCGCGCTTGGCGTTCAGCCCAAGTGTTTGCTGTGTCCCAAGAAGGGTGGTGCCATGAAGCCGACCCGCAGTGGCACCAAGTGGGTCCACGTTAGTTGTGCTCTGTGGATTCCAGAGGTAGGTGCCAACCCTCTGGGAGTTCAGGGCTGCAGTGATTCTGGGAGAGAAGAAATCTGTCAAAAACGCTGTTCAACCTAGTGTGTGTTGCTACAATGAGTGTAGCATGTACGTGGAACTTCTTAGGAAGACAGTATAAAAGATCTTCAATTAGATGCAAAGTCTGGCAGGATGGAGCCTCTTCTGTAAAGGAAGTAATAACCTTTGTCAACCAAAATTAGGCCTCAAAAAATTAGGCCTTTGCTGCGGGCAAAGCTCATTTAACAAGCACACAAAGTACCGTTGTATTTTGTAAATGGAACTTTAAAGGTGAATCAGGAAGGTTTGGATGTGACAGTGAGAATTCCTGTGGGTTCTCATAATCAAAATATTCATCCTGTATGACATTTTAAATTGGTGGGCTTCACCTTGAAACTGCTTTGTTCATTCAGCGAGGAACTGATTTTTTAAAAAAGGAAATTTAATTTTTTTAGTTCTTTATAAACTGAGGAACTTGGAACACGCTAATTTTGCATATGTGCCCAAGGAATTTGATTTCTTTGGTAAAATTGTTTCCCTTTTTAGTTAACAGTGTAATAGTTGCTCTGCGTTTTTTAACCTTTTTTCTCTTAGGTGAGCATCGGAAGCCCAGAAAAAATGGAGCCCATCACAAAGGTTTCTCACATTCCCAGCAGTAGGTGGGCACTGGTGTGCAGCCTTTGTAATGAAAAAGTTGGAGCTTCTATACAGGTAATTTAATTGCACAGATATCCGTGTGTTTTGTTTTGTCAGAATTCCTTTGATTTCCTGTTTGTTACTGTGGCCTTAATTGCACACAAAGTGCTTTTGAGTATTGGTGTGCTCTTACCTTCTGGGCAGGTCATCCCATAAGAATTCCTGATTTGTAGATACGCTGATATGTTTATTAATACACTGAAATAAAACTTAAATGTTGTTGAGTAGAGGGAAAAAACCTGTATTTCTGTGATGTACCACATACAAAAGGAAGCTTGAAAGCTGCTGTGCTGAAACTTATCTGGTAGTCCCTATTTAGCGAGTTCTAAGACAAGTTGGATACCTCAGTGGGAGCTGAGTATTTCCTGTAACAGCCTGAATTTTGAAGGTGCTGAGCATGCCCAGCTCTCAGGGAAGTCAGTGGAAGTGAACACCTTCACTTTGATGATAAAGCTAGTTGTAGCTTTGAATTTCTAATTTTAGGTACTGCTTAACATTGGACTGTTTCGGCTGTAACTGTTTTTTCTGTAACTGTTTTATTGTTGGTCCAGCTTTTAAGTTGCTGAGGAGCATATCTGGTCATTTAATATTAGGCTTTTTGAGCAGTGGGAAAGAAAGATTGTTTGACTGGTCTGCCCTGAAATTCAAGCAAGCTACAAGCTGAAGAAATGAGCCCCATTTCCTCCGTTGGTTGTGGGTAGGTTCTGGAGCTCTTAGTGTTTCTAAGGAGAAAAAAAACTCCTGGGTGTGAGTTGCCCAGTTCACATTGCTGTAGCAGCAGTGCCACGTTACCGTTCTGACTTCTGGTGCTCACTTGAGCTCAGGGATGATGACTGCCCGGAACAGCAAGCCGGGGCAGAATCAAAACGCATGTCTAGTCTTCCTAGTTCCAGAAAGAATGATTTCCGTATGCAATAAATAATTAAGCTATAAAGCCAGCACTATGAAGCCATTTGTTTCATACCAACAACTCACATTCTTGGGCCAGTGCCAGTTTGTCTCATTGCATACTTTGGAAATTCTCTCTGCAGTTTCAGTTGGATTTGGATTCAGCCTTCCTCACCGTAGCCTGTGAATTGTCGCTGTTAAGTAACTGAATTGATCTGCACCAGAGTGTTTCAGACTGGGCAGTGTGGTTTCACCTGCATATTTATATTGGGTTGCTAGCTGTAAAGCACTTGCAGATCCTTTACAGTGGAAAATCACTCAGAAATGTTAAATAATAATTTTAGGAACAATTTTAAAATCTAGAGAGATTGAGAAAACCCGTTACCAAGCCCTAGATTTTTGAAAGAGGAGATGACTTGGTTTCCTGAGACACGAGACAAGACTTTGATCTAGCTTACTTGAGAAGAAATGATGAGAGTAAGGACAGGTGACCCACTCGGAGTCATGTTGTGATTGTGTAGAAAAAGACAAAGTATAGCTTAGTGTTGTGGTAATGTTCTTCACCTTCAAGGTGTGCTTCATACACTTCAGCAAAATGATCCTCAGAAAGCTCCCTGAGACAGATAGGGAGATACTACTGTCTCGTAAGGAGTCTGAAGAAGTAAAGCTCTTTCTATTTTGTGGCTAGGCTAATGTTACAGGATCCATGATGGTAAGACACAGAAATTTCTAAAGTCCTGCACTTTTTTAAAATTAGGTTTTATCCATTTCCTTTTTTCCTCTGCTCTGAGTCATTTGATGAGGTTGCCAGAAAAAGTTTTAAAACAGCAATGCAGCAGTAGTTCCAGTGAAACCTATCAGTCCGTTTCCATTTAAGGCATGTATAAAATAGTCAATGTTAAGTAGAGAAAATAAATCTGTCCACAGCATATAAATTTGCAATCGTAATACCTCCTTGCAGAGCTGTCCCCTTCCTCTTGGCCACCATTGCGTAGTTGAAACTGTTTTGTCCATTCTCCAGACCTGTTCTGAGGGCTAACTTACAGTAGTTTAAGTTAAGTTGAACACTTGAGTATTTATGTATGTTGGTGTGCAGGGGAGTGTCCTTCCATATTTCTTCTGATACCACCTCTCCCCGTCCAGTGACGACACAGGATGACATGTAGGCACGATGGCTACCACTTCAGACAGTTCTACATTTGAAATTTGGGGCAGAGACAAACAAATTACAGTTTTGCCTGACATGTTGTAGGAGTTGTATAAATCTTGGTATCATTAAAGCTAGCAGTGAGAAATACATAGATTGGTGTTGTGAAATTTCATACAGCAGAGAAGAACATTACACAAAGCCACTGCAATAGAAAGGAAGTAGCGTTAACTGGATGAACTGAGAGAGATTGATTCTCCAGAGATGTTATGAGATGAGCACAACAATTAGAAAAGCCGGCAGCTGGAAGTATGTGTTAGGCTGGGCAGAAAGCAGCTGCAGTAAGCTGGGAAAAACGAGAGTGCATATTCTCCCAGGTTCAGCAGATTTCCTTCCGATGAGGCAGGCTTTCCCCTCTTCCCCCAGTAAAATATTAGCCATGCTACAAGCTGATTGTTCTAGACAATAGCAGCCCGGAAACCGTGGCTTAAAGTACTCTCCTGTACTGTTTGGTGTTCCAGTTGGGCTGCTTTTGCCATGTTCGCTAGTAAGAGCGGAAAGGGCAAAAGATGCTTTGGTATTTTTTAATTCCTTTTCTATGTTGATTTTACTAAAGAATGTTCATTTGAAACTTCGGCAGTTTAAACTCTGTTGTACCTTTATGTGCCATCTGGCTGCCGAGTCAACCTGAGCAGGAAAACCCGGAGGAGAAAAGAGATTTGGCTTCTTTACACAGTACTGTACAAACATCCTAGTGCAATGCATTTCTCTTTAAGGTTAGATGACTTGTGTTAAGCACAGTTTTGTTTCCTCCTAGTTAATGTTCATTTCCACTTTTAACGTCTTTTCACTGGAGGCAGAGGTGTGAGTTGACACAAAAGCATATATATGCGTGTGCGCATGTACATACATACATATATGTAAACCTTTCAGTTTGCGGCTGGCAATAGCTATGACAGCATTTTGCAAGAGAAAGTTACATGTAATTGAAATGAAGTGCTAAATCAGCTGAACTAGTGCCTGTCACTCCACGATGGCTGGGTTCACTGGGAGGGAAGAAAGATGACAAAAAATTGAATTCCCTGTTCTCCTCATCCCCCAGGTGAAGGCTGCAGTCAGTGCAGTAGTGACTGACAGTGATTTAATATTTCACATTGTAAAATAGGGGTAACAGGAAAAAAAAAAAAATTCCCCTTGGTGGAGGCCTTTTTGGTAGCACGGGGTGCAGGTGCTGGGAAAGACTTTTAATTAAAAGTACCAGACTGGCCTGGAGCCGCCGAGATGTTTTTCCCTCTCTCTCATGCTGGCACAGTCAAAGGGGGAACGTTTTCCTTTGTGTAACACTGCCTTATGTGAGTGGCTCCGGAGACGGTAAGAACGCTCCTCTTGTGGATTTGCTGGTTATTGAATAGCGTGATTGGGCTAGGGAGGGGTTAACCATTCCTGCCCCACTGGGCCACTTGATCATTGCCTGGCCTGAAAGCACTAAATCGTAAACCTAATTAAAAGAGAGCAGGAAAGTACATGCAGCTTAGAAGCAGAGCGCCATAACAGTGTTGTTCTTCCAAAGCAGTCCTGGCTGCTTGAACAATTTTAGGTAGTGTGGCTTCTTAAATTTATATTTGATTAATTTTAATTTAATTTCTGTAGTGTTCAGTGAAGAACTGCAGAACAGCCTTTCACGTCACCTGTGCATTTGACCGTGGCTTGGAGATGAAGACCATACTGGCAGAGAACGATGAGGTGAAATTTAAGTCTTACTGTCCCAAGCACAGCTCCACCAAGAAAACGGATGATGAGACTTTCAGTGAAAGCCCAAGTCAGGAGAATGGGAATGGGATTCAGGACAGCTCTCTTCCTGCCCACATCGACCCTTTCCACAGCATGGATCAAAACCAGGAGGAGGCCCACAGGGTCAGCCTCCGCAAGCAGAAGCTCCAGCAGCTGGAGGATGAGTTCTATACGTTTGTTGAGTCTTTGGAAGTGGCTAAAGCGCTGCGGCTGCCTGAGGAGCCGGTGGGATTCCTTTACCAGTACTGGAAGCTGAAGAGAAAAGCCAACTTCAATAAGCCTTTGATTACCCCAAAGAAGGATGAAGAGGACAATCTGGCTAAACGGGAACAGGATGTTCTGTTCAGAAGACTGCAGCTCTTCACACACCTCCGGCAGGATCTGGAGCGGGTAAGTCACTGCGCTGCCCCCGCGCTTGTGCGAGGTGCGCTAGCCTTCGTTAGTCACCTTTCCAAATGATGCTTTCAGTTACTGCCCTCGCGTGCAGGCACTCCATGCCGCATCTTAGCGTTGTTATTGTCGGGAAAGACGGTTAACACTAAATTTCTGCAGGGCACATCAGTTACCCTCTTCAAGTAGAGGGTTAGTTCACAGGGCCAGCAGGTCTTGGCTTGTAGAATCCACTCTCCTTATAACTGGATTGTTGTATTTCTGCTTACGCTTTTTTACTGATTAACACTGATGGCTGTGGACTGTACTGCAACCCCTGGCTAGAGCTTTTTTAGCCTTTAAGGGCTCTCTCTGCTCCTTTCCTGGTGCACAAGAAGGAAAAAGATTATGGAGCTTACCTTGCTCTGCAGATGTTTCTCATTGACACAGCGTAGTAGGAGGACATTTCACTGGACTGTCTCTGTAGTAGGTTTAGGAGGCACATGATGTTCCACTCAATTAGGTTCTGAATGTTTAAAGAACAGTTCTGTAGGATCAGTTTGGTGTTTTAAGTACATCTGATCCTGCAAGGACCCAAATTCCTTCCTTTCTGTTTTTTTTAGGGGCTAACTAGTAGAGTTTAAGATAAGCTAGAGCGAGAAAGAGTACTGAAATTATTTTAGTTTTTTACATCTGTACAGCATATGGCTCTTATAGGCCACGTACAGAACCCGGCTCAAGAGGTCCTACCTCAGCGTCAGTAACCTGTGGGAGAACTAGAGCCTTTCATCTAGTCTTCAAATCAGCACAGCAGGTGCTCAGGCATCTACTGCATCCTTTGTAGCTGCTACCTAGTATCTTTCATTTATGCTCCGTGTGCTCAAGATTTCTTCTGATCTTCTTTTTGATCAGCTAAATAAGTTGAGTTTGTCACTGTGTTCTCTGGATCTTACATTATTCTGTAGGTATCCTTTCCATTTTTAAGTGTGATGTCAAAACAGGATACATCATTCTAGTAATATTTTTAATGCTTTACTACTCCGTTGTTCCCACTGATTGTACATCCAAGATAACTTGGATGAAAAAAAAAAGTAAAAAATGGGGCCTAGTTTTTTTTTCCTTGTCAAGATAAAGTCGGGTAGACTTCTTTATGACTTGACATTAGTGACAGTATCATCCATCTAGACAGAGACTTTGAAATCGTGTCATCCAGTTCACCTAATGAAACAGGTACTTCTGTGGACATGATGTATCTGTTGTGTGTGCAGCTTGGATCAGACAAGGCGAAGAACAAAAGACCGTGGACTGTATCAGGGCGGGTACCGGGCTAGACAGACCCCTTCTCATTCACATCCACAGAGTAACGACAGTTACGTAAAAGTACTGGCTGTCCTGGGACTAGAAGCCTTCAATAGAGCAGGACCTTAGCAAAACCAGTCATGCTTGTTAAACGTCTCCTCCTTACACTGGGGGCGAGATCAGCCGCCAAAGTTGTAATCCACAGGGCACCAGGCTCTATGCAGCTACACTGAACTGGGAGAGGAGCCTTGGGAACACCCACGTATACTTCCCTGCGATTCCCTCGCCTGGGAAAGAAATAACTGCTGAGCTCTAGTAGAGTGGAGGTTGTGAAACTTACACAGCTGTCTAGATTTGCCAGTCATATTTTAAGGGCAGAAATGTAGTTTTCTTCTAAAAAAAACCCCGGAGATAGTCAAACAATCAGTTTGTTACTGTTTCTAGTCCCTGCTACCTCTGTTGTGCTACGGCATGAAGAGACTGGCCTGCCTTCATTTAGATCAATCATACTTCAATGGCAGGGTCATCACGAAGACTGGTACTGTTGAATAGTTCTCCGCATTTTCATGCTATTAATTAAGTATAATTCTGTGTTGTGTCTCAAACAGTAAGAAGCAACTGGTGCTAGGCTATTTAATACTGAGTCAATTTAAGCATTTCCAGCATTTCTTAGAGTTCCTGTCTGTATGTACAGGATTGAGGTGTTCACGGAAGTTACTTCTGTGCTGTGGCCCTCCCAAGTCTGATGGAATAATCAGTCAGTTAAATGGTATTTAAGACTCTTTTCTAAGAAGTGTGTTGAAGAAGGTTAAATTTAAATACATTACTAACTTGTTTAAATGGCGTATAGTACTTAAACTGAATTAATTCAAAGCACAGACTGACAACATCACAGAAAAATAATTCCTGTAAAACTCATCGATTTGATGTCTTTTAGGTGCGTAATCTCACTTACATGGTGACCCGAAGGGAAAAAATCAAGAGATCTGTTTGCAAAGTTCAGGAGCAGATATTTAATATCTACGCAAAGCAGCTGGAACAAGAAAGAGTTTCAGGTATGCTTCAGTGTTACCTTTTTCATGTAAGACCACAGGAGGCAGAAGCATTGAAAGGTTTGGTTACAGGCTACTGGCTAATTTTGAAGGACAAACAGGACCTCGTTTATTCTCATTAAAATCTTGTGTAGTCCACCATGCATCAGCAGATTGGAAGGAAAAATGAGAATCTGTGTAGCTCTAATGGGGGGCACATTGCTATAGAAACTGCTAAGTCTGTGTTCTTATCCGTGGGGCACTGAATGGCTTGCTGCTTCAGAGCCTTTCTGGTGTGATTCTTTAATGACCCCGTATGACAGAGAGACCATGACTTACATTCAAGTGCCATATGGTACCTAGTAAGTCTGCAGTTTATTAGTGCCGCTGCATTAGTGTTTAGTATGTGCTTCTTTGCATCATAGATGGCAGTTTAAAGAAACGAATTTTGAAAAGGTAGTGCTCTGGTTTTACAACACCACTTTTTTTCTGCCTAATCTCATTGACAGTAGTCTTTTCTCAGGAAGATGAATACCTTCACAGTTACTGCGTTAACTAGATTATCCTTAAAGTATTCAGTAACTAATAAACCATATTTCAGACAGAATCAATCAATCAGCTCCACTTGCTGATTGCTTTTCCTCCCCCTCTTCTGAGGATTGTCTCTGTCCTAGGGGATAGAGTAGTGCTAGGATTTCTATTTGCTACAAGTGCAATTAGGTGCAGCACAGCTATGGGAAAGTAAACTACACCAGTAGTTAATGTTGTCAAACCACGACATAGCCGCATAATCGTGACGTAAAGGTGCTGGGTCGGCAACCAAATACCCATCTATGCTGAAGAACGTCAGGTGTGAGGAACAGAGTTCAAATAGGTGCATGCAAAAGCAGTTATTTACCCAGACATGGAATTGCTTGACTTTGTCTTAATTTGTTTCCATTTAGGTGTGCCTTCCTCATTCTCCTCAATGGAAAACACGGTGTTGTTCAATAGTCCATCTTTAGGCCCCAATGCCCCCAAGATAGAGGATTTGAAATGGCATTCGGCATTCTTCAGGAAACAAATGGGCACATCTCTAAGCCACTCTTTGAAAAAAACACACAAGAGAGACAGAGTAAGAAACAGCTCTGGGAATGACAGCAAATCCATGCTGCGGCAGCCCAGCCAAAGGGAAGACGGTGCAGCTCCAGGTAACTTTTTAAATTTTGACAAGACCTTTGCAGAAACACGGCTTGTATCAGCACAGCAGAAAAATGGCATAGTTATACCAGACCACAGAAAAAGAAGAGACAATCGTCCCCAGTGCGAGGTGATCAAGGCAGAGCTAAAGGAAAAGACTTCTAAACACAACCACAAACCACTGAGACCCACAGAACTCTCTCAGAGGCAATCAGAAAATAAAAGGGCTGTGAACCACTCCGGTGGTAGGTCAGCACCTGGCACGCGGAGGGATATAGTGCCTAAATGCAATGGGGGGCTTGTCAAAGTAAACTCTACTCAGACAGTAGTTAAAGTGCCTACGACACCCACGAGCCCAGTGAAAAACTGGGGCGGATTCCGAATTCCAAAGAAGGGGGAGAGGCAACAGCAGGGCGAGAGCCCGGAGGAGACCTGCCGCCAGAACTCCAGCTACCCCTACCTGGGCGTGGGCAGAGTTTCACCGAAGGACAGGCCAAAAAGCAAGCTAAAGCCTGACAGTGAGAATGATGGGTACATCCCCGATGTCGAAATGAGCGACTCAGAGACTGAAGTGGCTGAAAAAAAGTGCAGGCAGCAGAGGCTCAGTCCAAACAGCACTATCAGCAGAAGGACGGACATTATTAGGCGAAGCATCCTGGCATCCTGACTGGACACAGGGACACGGTGTCAGCACCGTGGTCAGTAGAGTCACTGCCTACAAGCCAACTCCACATTATTTATTGGTGTGAGAGAGGAGAGTTCTTAGACGTGGCTACAGATTGACAAATCGATAACCCATTATTCCTGAGCTGTATAAACATGTTTACATGCACTTAAAGATTTTTTTTTTTACCCCCCCCCCCCCCCCCCCCATTCTGTGAGAAGTTTGAATCTCCTTTATTTGCAACTTTCCTGAGTAAGCAGAGAAATGACATCACTACTATAATAGGATTTGTGATGAACACTAAAATAACTCATGAAAACCTTTTAGAAGGGGCTAGGGTGGGTAGGGGGAAGTAGGCTGCATTCATCCCTTGTAGCTAAGAAGCACTGATAAAATTTTACTGCCTTCCCCTGCCTTCTGGAAAAGCACAAGCTCTTAATTTAACTAGTGTGTATTGAATGGAAGATGGTTGTTCAACCATACTGCACTGCTAAACCCCATTACAAATGGTCACTTTCCTTGGATGGTGGTAGGTCTTTTTCCCCTCTTGGCAGAGTGTTTTCTCTTGCATTCAGTCTGAGCATAGGTGGCCGCTCAAAACCCTCCATAAGCTCCAGAGTTTACATGTCAAGACACTTACTTATGAGATGACCAGATTGAACCGTGACGTTATACTGGAGGAGGAGGAAGGGACAGGTCAGGGCTGCAGCTGCCTTGCAGTGCAACAGCAGCTTGGAAAGACTCAGACTGAGCAAGGTCTGAGAAAGGGCGCAGGTTTGTGGGTTGCGGCAGCCCGTGGAGTAACCCTTCACCGTTGAGTCAGTCACCTGCCTCTGGGAGTCTGATGACAATTCAAGAAAAAAATAATTTCTAAGGCACTAGTCGGTAGGATTTCCCAAAGCCCACCACATATGCACTAATGGTACGTACTGGGAAAGCCACACTTATGACACTAAAGGGTTGCTTTAAAGTGGACATGAATATATATTTTTAAACAGAGTAAAATGGAGAGGCAATAAATTGTGATTAGCTCTTTACAGTCAAAAGAAGAAAAAATATTTCATTCTATTCTGGACTAGATTTGATGGAAGAGGGAACTCATATTCTGATAGTGTACCTTTTTTTTTAATAATGGCAAATGGCAATAACTAGTAAGCTGTGAGCAATAATATTAGCAGATCATTAGGATACTGTTTTGTACCAAGTAGAGTGCACATATAACAGTGGAGCGTTAGGAACCTGTAAATTTTGGAATTCTGCATAGATATAAGTCAGGTATGTACTGGTGAAAAAGTTTCAGCAGCAACATGTTATAGAAGGACAGGCATAAAGAACCCCCTTCCCTGCAACACGCCCCCCCCCCCCCCTTTTCTACTCCTAGCCTGCTGTTATCACATCCGCTCACTTGTTAATGCCTCTTCAGCAGGGAACATTTAAAACACAGTAGAACTCTGCCATAACTGTCTTCCAGAGGATTCAATCACCAAAAAAAAGAGGCAAAAAAAAAAAAAGCTTATTAACACCCTATCTTGCTATGCAAGTTATCACCTGATTAAATATTTCAACAGAGTGCATCCCTATCCTTTGTTTTAAAACTCAGAAGTCTTAACCTTTTGAGGAAGGGGAATTTTGCGTAAGATAGCATACCTTTAAAAAAACCATTGCTGGTCCTAAGAAGTTAGATTAACTTCATGACTTACAGAGGTGAAATTCAGTCAAACTGGTGAATCTGAAATTAGGTAGTCACTCTTGGGACATGTTAAAAGAATAAGTACTTATTTGATTAAACAACAACAGACAGACAAAAGATAAATGCAGGTAAGTTCTACTCAACATCCCGATTATTTTCCAGACAGGCACTGTTACTTTCTGTAAGAAACTCATGACCGTATAGGGAATTGTTTGTCAAGCCATAGATGGAGTAATCTAAATTTGGATTCTAAGTAAACATTCAACCTCACACCAGTTTGAAAGAGGTACCTTGTTAATTTGCACTATTATGAATGCTAATGTTGTGCAGAGTTAATGCCTTATCTGTTTTGCTCCCCGATGTTTAGGTTAATAAGCTTTCTAATGTTTCAAGTTAGGCTGAACCAAAACCAAAAAAGCTGTAAGACGACCGCAGTGTGACCAGCTCTGTAGGTTAGTTTCATCTCCCATGCTTAGCGCTCAGCAGAAGAGGTGTTGTAAGTACAGCAGTGACAATACAAACCCAGCCCTGTATTTTATTGGGATAGAACCATTTGCTGAATTTCTGTTTTTAAGCATTACCTTTCCTTGTGCAGACTGACCAAGAGATCTTTGATTATGATGATTGGTGTATTCTGTCAAACTGTAGGCTAGTTGAACTTCCGTAAAGTTGCCTGGAATGCCATTTGTTAGGTTATAAACTCACACAAAGCTAAATGAAGGGTTATACGTGTTGTGTATAAATCTTAATTTCAGAAATTTGAGAAAATTGTCATTACATTTGTAAAACCTTGTACAGAAGATTTTTCACTACGTGCCTAGCTTTGGTGTCCATTCAGCTGAAATTAATTAAAAAAGGTGCATGAAGACAAACAGATAGAAATAAAAAGTATATGTAGAGATGACTATTTTATATTACATGGCCCTATCCTGTATTTATTTTCTCCCTTTTCTGAAGTATTTATAAAGACCTAGTTGAAGACAGCTGTATTTTTTGTTAAGATATTCAGTAGAATTGTGCCTTTTTGTCTGTATGTGAATAAATGCTGTACATTTTTGCAGTATCCTTGCCAGCAGTGTTTTAGAATTTGCAGTAGTTACTTTGTTTGGGTTTTTAAACACTTCACTGCAATGATCCGAACAACTTTCATGGTTAAAATAAGCATTTAATTTGGATTATTACAAAATGCCACACTGTGGTTGCAAGAGAAAGAAGTGGTTTGGGTTTGGTTTGTTTTTTTTTTTTTTGGTTAGGAATAGTATAGGGTCTTGTTACTGACAGCTGTGCCTATCCCACCAACAGAAAATTGTATGCTTTTTTCCTTGAGATCCTCAAAGAGATGTTGCTTACCTCAAATAGTTTACATTTGTTGGTATCTGATGTCCTTCCAAAGTCCATAATCTTCATACACGTGTTCCACTGGAAGAACATGAGGTTCTTACCTGTGGATCTTCAAGACAAGACCACTGAATGTACATTCACACTACGAACTGCCTATAGTCAACAATGCTGACAGAGAATGTTTGCTGCTCTAGCAGGATCTCTAGGACACAAGGCATGAAGGGCAGAGTAGGTCCTTCCCTCTTGCTTCCTTGAAACTCAAGATATGGAAACATGGAACAGACTTGGAGCAGAGCAGGAACAGGACAAGGTTGTGAAGGCATATGTCTAGCAATACAGCTTGAAAAACAGCTATGGGTAAATAATGTTTCTCAGATCTCTACTTGTATCACATGCTTTCCTGTTGTGGGCAGCTGTGAGTGGCACCCCTCAAAAACATATTTCAAAGAATAAAGATTAAAGGATGGCCCTCCTAAGAGATACTAATACAAGCTCTTCCAGGTGTGAATAAAAGTCCGAAAGAGGTTCTTGCAGCTGCTTTGTAGATCTTGCTGACAGCAGCCTTTCTGACAGGCACCGCAGGGCTGGGGTTACTGAGTAAGAGTGGGTCAGAGCTGAGGACAGCTTGGTAACTGCTGCAGTAGACTATGAAAAAGTTTCTCATACGCAGTGATAGCTCTTTCAAGATCCGGCCTATGCCAGAAGGTGTGTGGGGCCCTTTGGAAGGCCCAAAATGAAATTGTACTACCTTCGTAGTCAGATTATCTATCTATATATCTATCTCACCTGTTGAATGGAACTAACTAACTATTCACCTAAAAACTTTACCTAAGTAAAGATTGTCAAGAACAAAGTTTTACTCAATGGGGAGCATTGGTATCACACTAGGGAATCTTTAAAACACTCAAAAACTGGTGTTGGGGTGGGAAAGGAAGGTAGGGGAAACAAACACTTTCCAATGGAAGAGTGACCAGAAATAACCTAAGATAGAAACAGATGTAGAATAGCCAAGACAGATGATTGAAAAGCCTGCTGCTCAATTCCATGAAACAATCTAGCATCATGAGGGAAAGAGCAAAACTTACCTAACCAGCAAGTGCCTTTCCTCTGAAAGTCCAACCTAGGAGCAACACGCCAGCAGCCTCTAGACACCAAACGGAAATGAAAGGAGGTGGTGGCAAGATGACGAGCTTCACTTGACCACGTTCCCTTCTGTGGTTCAGACAGATGTGTTTGGTCATTTTTTAGCTGCTCAGAGGATCAGGCAGACAGGAGGGAAGTCTTTCTTTCCTGTGTCATCTGCCATAATTGCTCTGCTGCCCCTTAACTTTACTACTAGGTGCTTTTGTCATTGCAGTTCATATTCTGGCAAGTAACCATTACACAAGAGCCCCACCACAAGCTGAAATGAATATACCCATAACTAAAAGGGAACCAGGCAGGTGCCCTTCTGTGCCTCAAGGAACAAAAACACAAATACTGTTCCTCAAAAACTTAAGAGTTACCTGCCATTTTTCAGCCAGGCTTCACTTCACAGCTAGAGCCTCTCTTTAAGAGGTGAATGGGATTAATAGCTCACAGAAAATCTTCCAGGTGGTCTGTCATCATCTCAGATGTGCATTATGCAAATTAAAATAAGGTGCTTGGTACTTACCTCCCTCTGTATCACATACACAGTTGATTGATGAAAGTCTCACTGCAGCAGAGGTTTGGAGCTGCTGGACGATGTATCCATGTTGCTTTGAAAAAAATCTTTGTGGTCTTTTAGCAAAATTAGAGATTGTAATGGATACAGTCATATATCAAACTGAGAAAGCACTAGTAAAGAAGCACATGTGTGTGTGTACAACTGTAGAAAATAGTAACTTCCTCTGCGGTAAGCAGAAATTTTTCTTGAGGTTGCATCCATCTTGCAGGCTGTACTTGAACAGCCAGGTTTTCAGGAGGTGGCACAAACTCTTACATTCTCCATGTGGTGATCAACCCAGGTCTGTCCTCTAAAATGCAAATGTGGTGAAGATCCACTGTGACAGACGTATGGGCTTCTTAGTCCAAAACAACAGTTTTCACCAAGCACCAGGTAAGCATTTTCCATCAACTGAGTTAGAAGTTACAAACTAGAACTACACTCTTCACATTTAAGAGGAAGGACACGAAATTACATCACATAACTCCAAGATGGGAGCACTTCAAAATCAGTTAACACCTATCCAATGTTTATAATATATGCTGAAAGAGAAAACAGAGTTCAGCTCTAATTTTAGAATTGTATGTATGAAGTTTCTCAGCTACCAAAAACATGCACGCAAGAGGATTCCCACATAGTGGCATCTGTAGAATTCAAACACGCTAGTTCAAAATGCATAACAGCTGGATGACTTAACCGGCTTTGTGCAAACTGAAGTAATGGAGAACTGAAATTCCCAGACACATACAAACCGAGAGAGCAGATCAACAGGAAAGCAAGGAACAATTGTAAAACAGTAATCAGGAAGAAAAAGCACAACCGAAGAAAGATTACGGTCCTTCGACATGAGCTGTATGAGTAGCCACAGGAGCATTTTATTTATTAACTGTTTCCCAGGGGCATCCGAACAAACTGAACCGAATTCTTAAAACTGGAAGGCAGTGGAGGCATTTTGCAGCTGTAACGCCTACTACAAAACCAGCAACTATTTGGCATTCATGATTTAATTAGTGTCTTACTACAATTCATAAAAGATCTTCAAAACGTTCCCAAGTTACTGCACTACAAAGAAAAATTAAAGGTATCGACTGTATGTGAGCAAAGCTGTTCATGAATTTCAATATAATGTTATCTGTTCCCTGTACACAATCTTGTCGTAGTTGGAGCTGGTGTTTAGACCAAAAAAAGACCAATATGCCACAGCACTGTATCAGATTGTTTCATCTGCTACATTAAAGGACTTTAATTACATCATTTTGCAGTCTTCTTCCAATCTTTACTATGCATGCAGATACAGTATCTTCATCCACCCCCTTTCTTACCTGAATAAATCAGAAAATGTTTATCTAAGTTTTACAAGCCTTGCCGTGGAGTTGACTTTAATGCTCCAATATGAAGTTTCTCCAGCAATCTTCTTATCGTCAACACGGCGAGAATGAACAATTCATATGTTTAAATATTTTCCAGATCCTTCAGGGAAGCAGCCTTTTTCTTCTGTGTAGTTATCAGGCTGAGCTGTAATTAAAAACAAGCAGATAGCTTCTTATAGAATGTTTTTTAAGCTCCCAAGTAGCAGCAGAACTTCAATATGGAAGGTGTTGTGAAGGAGAGGGAACAAGCATAGCTAAGTGGGAATTTGGGGTAAACAGTAAAATTCACAACGCACTCTATAGATGACTACTGCTTTTGTCTCATTTCAGATCCCAAAGAATTCATGATGATGAAAGATTAGGTGGCAGGAGTATACTTTAAAGACATCTACATATAGAATACACACATTTTAAGCCTGTGCAAACATTACCCTGTATTTATGTTTCTTCCTGAATGACTATTATTTAATAAATAGCTAAGATTTATAGTCATTGAACTAACCACAAGAAAAATGTAATTTCTAGACTCCCTAATAGTCCAGCTCTAGCCTGTATTGGATTTAATTTTACAAGCAAGCTGGATAATGGAATGAGAATACACAATTAAGTCAAGTCAGAAAGTAGCCCTCAACCTACAGGTTCAGAATACAGAGAAGAGTTACCGTTCTGATTCTGAGGAAGCACACGCACAAACATTCAGTCTTCTGAGAGCTAGAAGAGAATGAACACCTTGTTTCTTCAGATTCAGAAGAGCGGACGTTCTTGCAGCAGTACTCCTGGAGACTGCTTTTTCCAGCCTTTAGTGGGAACAGGGCTGGTATGTCTTTTGTGGGGGGGTGGGGTGGGCAGGGAGATGAAGGGGCTTGGCACGAAGTTCTTAAGTCACTACAAAGAAGCCATGCTCGACAGCTGGCAGCACTAACCTCTGCCAAGCCTGAAGATGGCAAGGCAGTTCTGAAGACCAGCAATAAGGTCTGGACAGCAATTTAGCTGCTGGACATCTTGCCAAGTCTCTTTGTTACCTTTCAGAGGGCGACTGGTGAGGAACAGTTAATTATTGAAGTTTTCAGGAACAGCAAGACCTCTTCCTATATGGGCACTGAGGCCAGGACTTTACTCCCTTGAAAGGTGCTGTGACCATGTTTTTTAAGGGAAGATAGCACCTCAGAAGTATTAGAGCTGCTGAACAGATCCATAGAAGAAACAGGAGGTAAAAAAAACCCAAACCACTTTTTCAGAGCAAACCTTCACCGGCTGGGTAGACCTTGTCATGACAGAGAGCATTTACAGCCAGGAAACGGGGCTTAGGTTACGATAGCTTGGCAGCTATGCCCCTTTATTCACTGCTGTCAGGAAAAAAATGCCCTTTGTCCTAATTGGACAATTTAGATCAACCAAACATTTCCTCTCTGCAACTCACATGGGATCACCCACGTTAAAAAGCTATTAATTTGCACATGGGTTACCTAAATCACTGTAAAAAATTAGGAGGCAGAAAGACCACCTTTACTTAACAGGAGACCAACTTGAGTAACAAATTTGCTTGGCAAATAAGCGAACCCAGTGTATAAGCCCCCCATGGGATTTGCTTCAAGATGTAGAGCTTAAACAGAATCGAAAAAAGAACGCTGGATGGAAGAAAAAACCTACTGTCCAGCAGAGAAAATACAGAATTCTAGGTAGCATGGGGTTTAGACAAAGCCCCAAGTTTCTCTCTCTGAAGAGAAGAAAACCTTTCCTCCCAATATCCCTAATGTCTAGAAATATTGAATAGTACTGCTGAAAGCTGGAACTGAGTTGTAGGAGAACTGGAAAAAGAAGGCAGCAACAATTCAGCTCATTAAGTGATCACAACGGTGCACAAGGAGGTCTTAGGCATATAAACAGCTCTAACAGACCCACCTTCTCTGCAGTTTTCAGAATCACTGAAACATGTACTAGGCATGTTTACTACGGTAGCGAGATACATACACCATCCCTTCTTTCCCCCCTTCCCAGGGCCTGGAAAAAAGCAAGTATTTCCTATTCTGTCTGCACAGTTTTCAGTATTTTTGATACTACAGGACTTGGTGTGTCCATTACACGTAACTGATGGTAACTGCCGTGGGCTGTACTTCTCCTACAATCTTTGGGGACACAGCTACTGGAGGCTACTAATGAAAATGCAGGCGGACAGACAAGAAGTTAACAACTGTGGAAATTCTCATGACATGGCAGAAGGCACTCAGGGTTGCAACTGGATGAACACTGAGCAGGTCTGCACTATCAATTCTGTCCTGCAACCACTCCACTGCACGCCATTTCCCCGTGCTCTTTGTGCGGCCACACAATGAATTGGACCAGGGAACTTATCTGGCTGAAAAACCCCACAAACAGAATTCCCACAAACCAGCTACTCTACCTAGCAGTTTTTGTAAGGCAGTTCTCTAGTCATCAACTCAAGACGTGCTTTGTTCTACATCAAACTCCCCAGGAGACAGGTGTAGGAATCGGCACAAAATTTGCTCTTTATCGTGTGAAGCCACCGTTTGCGACTGCTGCAGGAGGTTACACCAAGCTAAAAAAAGCCTGCTTTATGTAAATAGGAGCTGCTGTTGTTTAAGGAGGTTTTCTTCCGCTTTGTTAGCTTGCTGCCATTTCTGCAGATGGAAATGATCATATACCTTCATTCACACATTTTGAACCATACAAGTTTAATTTATAGATTTGTTTATGGAAACAAATTTGATGCACTGTCACTTCAGCATCCTGTCAGAAGGTGACACTTAATTGAATATGCATCAGTTTTGTGATGACGCATCCAAAATACAAGCTTGTTGTTAAAATTATATTAGTGATAACGCACATAAATGATCCCCTCTACCTCAGGAATGATACGAAGTGAGTATTTTTGTTGTATTCAATAGGATTTTTTTAATGCACTTGGGTAACATGTTTTTTGTTAGTTTTGTACCTTTTGAGATGCTGTAGCGGCCCTCTGTTCTGCCTGGCTCAGTCGCCTTTGAAGCCTGTTGATGTATTCTCGATATTCCATCATTAATTTTTCATCCTGTGTAAATGAAATACCTCATTACAAATGCAAAGTTCTTTTTACTGGATCCATGCATACTGTAGCGAAAAAGCTTAAAACAAGGAATTTAAGAAGCGGAACTGTTTACCGCTTACAATAAGACTGAAGACATACTGCTGACACATTACAGAGAATTTCCAGCTCAAAATTGACATCATATGACTTTTCCAATCAGAGTAATCTGCAGAGGAAGTTTTACTCATTTCACCATCTTGAAGTAAGATGCATAAAACCTGACATTTTAATCCAGGTAATTTAATTTACACAATCTTACAATGTAAATGTCGTAGCTATAGTCAAAGAGGAAAAAGAAAGTACTAGATAACACAAATGAGATGATAATCTTCCTACAGGTTTTTTCTGTTCTCTTCATCAAAGGGTACACATAAAGTCTTACTTAACCGTCCTTTACTTACAGAAATCTATTCTCGCACCAGCCCCATTCTTCTCCTCTAAATAATACAGCACTACAAAAACCAACACAGAAGGACTTATCCTAGATAGAACTGGGTATTATCCCAGATTTATGAGGCTGACAGGATAGCTGTTTTCTAAAGTGGCCATTAATTATTGAACAATGCACATTCCAAAACAACCCTGCCCTTAATCTTTAATGGATAATGCTTTTATCTATATGCATATATGCACATACAGTGTAAATTCTACTATACACATAGTATGCTGAGAATTTGGTATCTCTGCATATGCTACATTATCCGTAACACAATACCTACTCCTTTTTAGAGGTATGCATGCATACATAGATGTAAGTGACTTCAGAAACATTTCCTGAATTGTCTAAAATTGCTAGATTAGTAACCCTGAAAGACGATCTCTCCTTTACCTTTTCTTGTAATTTGAGAGTAAAGTTAATTTGTCTTCCTGCCATCTGAACGTGTCAATCAGCAGAAACAGTGGGGTTTTCCAGTTATGACTACTCCTGTCAAAAATCCTTACTTTTTTCTAAACCAGCAACATAAGTCATCTAAATAGGTTTCTGTTAAGATCCTAGTGTGCATGCATCAGGTTGTAACTGCAAGTAGTTGTCATATCAGTCGTTATCTTACCTCAGTTACCTTTTCATTTGCCATTTCCAGCTGAGAAATGAGCTCCTGGCTACGAAGTTTTTGTTGACTCAGCTCACTTCTGTTAATCAGAAGAAAACATGCTGATTAACACATACAGTGCATCAGTTATCAGAATATAATTTCATAGGTACTTTCTTGCATTGTAGGGACTGATAGTGTATTTTTAATTACAGCCTTGCCCTTAAAACATTCATTTCAAAAGCACTACACAGCTAGCACTTCTTTGTGATGTATATTCAAAACTATAATGGCAGAGGAATGAGATGTATTTGTTTGAATCAAGAGGAGTTTATCTGACATTTTACGGGAGTTTTTTTCTGTTTATCGAATCTTATTTTGCAGGCACATTATCAAATATGCTATAAATATAAGCTGCATTTTCACAGTGCATTCAATATTTAGATTAACATTCTAATTTGTGTCTCACAACCAAACTTCAATGTGGACATTTTGGAATGTGCTTTGAAGTACCTAAAACCAAATCATACTATACTTGCAAGACAGACAGCAATGTAACACTTCATGAGGAAAAGGAAAAAGCCACCGTCTTCAAAATGGTCTTTTTACTTTTATACTGAATGTTTTAGTGATCCTGAATTTGTGTAGTACTGAAGATAAAAAATATCTGGGTTACAGTAGACATCTTTGAGTTGGTGCTCAAAGGAAACAGTTCTTGCCTCCTGTCATAACAAGCCACTGAAAAAGAGGTATGACCAAAGATGGAAATACCTAAACTTTGGTAATTTAGCCAGAGGAATATGCAAAACTAAATGAGCTGCTCTAACCTTTCACCAGTCTCTACTCTAGAAGCAACAGCCATCACAGAAAATGGTGTGATCAAGATTCTTGCCACCAGTTTCACCTTCTACACTGAGGTTCAAACATGTTTGTGAAGACGAATTTTCAAATCTATTTGCCCTCCTTTGCCAAGCTGAAAGCATGCTGAAGTGCAACCACCTTCATGAGTATGTAGCACATTGACAATGCTCAGAAAGCTGATACCTAACCTTTAGATGCTCTGCCTATTACTGAAACTACATGCACTGTAATGGAAGCTAAAGCCTTTATTCCTTCTGGGGAAAAGGAAGTAAGGTAGGAGACACTTTAACATCAGATCTTCATCTTAAAAGGCCTCTGCTCTTTTAATGATGGCATTTAGTTCTCAACAATAATTTACCCCTCAAAAACTTTTAAACTTAGTATTTTATAAAATTTTGAATGGAAACTGCTATATGGCACTTGAAATACGAGGTTGCACTCTATCTGTTAACCTACGGTTGATGAGTATACCTGGCTGGTAGTTTCCACTCCCTTGTTGTCAACCAACCCCGTTAACCAGTCCCAGGTAGATACCATAAAAACAGTTCAATGCTTTTTGACTAGCTGCTATAAAAATGAGAGTACATAGGCAGATACTTAAACCATGTTAGACAGTTAAAATGATATATAGATTATACCTGTGTTACCACATGTGAACATTTTTATATAAAATAAGAATTAAAGATGGATTAAAACTGCAGGATCAAGATAGCACATAACACTTAACACTACTATTGCAATTTGTCCTCTGTAACCAATATCAAGCATCAAGATGAAGCATTTTCAATATAGGAACCCTAATGAACAGCTGTTTTCTGAAAGCTCAGTTTTTATAAACTGTTTTAGTAGCAGAACAGAAATTTTATACAATTCCTGTCCTATCTTTTCATACATACCTTTTTCAAAATAAACGCCCTGGAAAACTATTCAAAGATTACTCCTTACAATGTGTAGACTGCTTATGTTCAACTACACTAGCAAAAAAGGCTTTGAAAATAAATTCTTAAATTCTGACTAACCATCTTTATTGTTATGTCATCTTAGAGGACTATCCACATAGATCAATTTTCTAAATTAAAAATTCTTAGTTACTGAAAACAATCTGTCTCCTATACTTGTACTGAGGTGCGGAATTAGCATTCTTAGCAGCACAGCCCATAAACAAGAGTTTACATGCTCATATACAGCTGTATATCAAGAAATTATTTTTATAATTTGATCACACTGAACATGTATTTAAAGAAAACAGTTTAACCTTGTAAGCATAAGGAAATGTGATGGCTGTTGAGCTAGACAGCTGATTCATTCTGATTGTTAACCCTCCCCTGAACACACATGATGAGATTTTAATATTAAAATTGAGCAGTAACCCCAACTGCTGAATAATCAAATCACTCCCCACCCCGTACTGTCTTTGTTAAGTGAGTGGGAAACAAAAGGTGAGCTTTTAGCATTTTGGCAGACGGGTGATAAATCCGCCAGCTGCAGCAAGTACGTTCTGCAAAGCTCTCATATGACAAATATAGCATGTGCCAGCTGTTTTTTCGGTTGAATTATACTATAATATGCTTCAGTTACTCTTAGTAATTATGAATTTTGTATACTGCCAGTACCTGCAGCTGTCTCTCATCCTGTTAATTTTTTTCTTTAATGAACATCTTAAAATAAGCAGCTATGGCTGCCAAACATTACAGAAGTGCAGCCAAGAATAATGTTTTAGAAATGGAGGAAACTTCTTCATCTCAAGATGCCGTGCAATTCACTCAATGTACTACTATACAGGACGGAGAGAGAAGGAGAAGGCAGTCCTGTTCAATGCTTCATACACAGGAACCAAAAAAGGTAATTCTTCAGAGGCAGATTCTTCTCAATTAAAGAAAACGGAGAGCTCCAAAAACCACACATGGCTACTGATGAGTCAGGGACTCTAACTATGACACAGAAATTTTTCAGAAGCAGAAACTGGAACAAAGACACTCAAAATAGCTGCGATCAGATGACTTAAGCTAAGCAAAGTATTTAAATTTAAAAACAATATGGCAAGGATTCCCTCTTTGTAAGTACTGACAACTACAATTTAAGTGAGTATTAAAAAAATGAAGTCATTCAGTATAGTTGCTCAGATATAACGGGTTTATGTTACAACAAATTTTTTTTTTTTTTTCCCAAAATGTTGTATCTTACTACTAGACAATAGTGGCAGATGGTTAAGATTACTAATTTACCAATTTGTTCATACTATATATTAGCATTAAATTTTATTACTTTTTTTATTAGTTAAAGACTTAAGATTTTTAAAGCTCCTCAGATGCATTGTTGCATGGAAGTAACTTCTAAAGTACTCGCCCTCTTTGTCATTTAAGCCAACGTTTATAAATTGTCTCATGTACTGTTTTGTACATTCAGTTTATATCTCTAAAAAGAGAACAGACTTGTGTATACCTATTACTACCCGTACTCAGGCTCAACTGTACCTTAACTGAGCAATCATCCACATGTCTAACAGGCCAAAGGAATATTCATAGTAAAGTTGAGAAGTCAATTTCCTGTAGTTTTCAAGTTACAAGATCTACCTTCTCCTCATCTGCAGTTTTCAAGATTGACTCCACTGAAGGGCATTCTGTGGATAATTCAGTCATTTGGGTGAATATGACACTTATCACTGTGGTTCTTGTTCTGATCCCTGGTCCAACCAGAATCATGTTCAACAAAAATGCTCTTGGGTGTTGGCCACTGGTGAGGAGTTCGGTAACGGTGTATGTATAACCACTGGTTATCTGCCAAATTCCTTCTCAGTTTACTCCAATTCTTATCTTCATTCTCAGGATTAGAACACAAAAATCTATGAAAAATACTGATATCCCCATTAGAAGGCATTAACCATCTACTACTACTTGTATTACGACCTCTTTTTTATTTATTTGTTTAACCTAGTTACCACAAGTACAGACCAGTCAAGGTGGACTTTACAGAATGAATGAATGAATAATCTGCCCTTATTTTTTAAACTTGCATACAGTCTTTCACTTTATTTTCTTTCAGTAAATGCTGGTAGATCCGATTACCCTGGTTTTGCTTAAATTCTGTTGTCAGAACTTTCTCTCTCACCCCTTCTTGATCTGTCCTGTGTTCTGTTGTTACTGAAGTTTGTTTCCTTCCAATTTACAGATTTCGTAAATATTCCTTTGGTATTGCTGATTTCACTTTCTATCCCTGCTGTCGTTTATTCTTCTCAGCTTAAGTCTGAAGAAATATATAGTTTTATACACAATGCTGTAAGGTAATAAGAACAGTCCTAGCCAGTCTCTTCCCCCAAACATGGCCATAGGAACTGTTTTTCTAGGTTACAGTACTTCAGTGAAAGCAAGAGCCTTTAAAAGGATGTGTATGTATTCCTCATTTCTTTCAAAAGTAAAGTCTTTGAAATGAAGACAAGAAATGTAAAAGAAGCTGGAAGCACTTGGTACCCGTTTTTTTTACCACAGCTGTCAAAGGCAGATCACTCAAGTCCCTTAAAGTTTTGGGACGTTCAAACTGACAGTGATCTTAGAGCTTCCAACTGTAAAGTTGGAATCTACACCCTGTAGATCAGCAGCAACAGCAACAACAACATGGATTGCTTAGATTTGTTATCAAATTCCACACAAATTTGTGGAGAAGTGACACTGAAGATCAAAATAATTTTTTAAACATTAAACCTAATTCCAGTTTGGTTATTTAGGTTACTTACAACAATGCTCCAGATATAGGGGGAGAAAAAAAAAAAATCAAATAGAAACTCAAGTAAGTGTCAGTTCCTAAATTACTAAATTAATGAACATATAATGGTTAAATTATTCACCAAGACTTAGAAGCTCTTTTTGGGTTACAAAAAAAATTATCTTTAAAAAAAAGTTTGCTAGTTTTAAAGAATTTCTATACTTCTCTTACTATTTTCCATTTAAACCCCTATAAGGAACACGAAAGATGACTTATTGCCTCTCAGAAGTTCACTTCATTCTACTGATTATTCCTGGTCAGAGCTGAATTGGTGGTTCAATCCCAGACCCTAGCAGAGATGCAACCATCAAAAAATGCAAGCCTGCTGAAACACAGCAAGTAACCAAACCAATTCAACTAAAATGAAGTGTTAATACGCATTTCCGTCTCAAAAGCCACATCTGTCCTTTGGTCTTGAGGTGGATTGACCCAGCTGGCAGGTAAGCCCCCACCCAATTGGTCCCTTACTCCCTCCCAGAGGAAAGGGGGAGAGAACCGGAAGGGTACAGGTGTGAAAAAACCTCATGGGTCAAGAGAGACAGTTTAAGAAGTGAAGGGGAAAAAAAAAAATTGATACAAAACCAACTACTCATCACCAGCTGACCAATGCCCAGACAGTATCCAAACAACAGCTACTTTGGAAGAACTTCCACCCAGTTTTATTGGTGAACATGACATCACATGGTATGGAACATCCCTTTGGTCAGTTGGGGTCAGCTATCCTGGCTGTGTCCCCTCCCAACTTCTTGTCCACCTCCAGCCAACTTGCTGGGGCGGCAGAGCGAGAAACAGAGAAGGCCTTGACACTCTATTAGCGCTGTTCAGCAACAGCTAAACCATTGCGGTGTTATCAACACTATTTTGGTCATAAATCTAAAACACAGCACCACACACAGGCTGCTATAAAGAAAATTAACTCTATCCCAGCCATACCCAGTACAGGTCTTTAAGAAGCATTAAATTCACCCAATCTTAAAATATAAAATTCCCCCGAACTTAACCTGAGGGTGATGGTTTCTGTATGTGTTTACAGAGAGATACAGATACGAGATTAATTTTTTATGTATATACACATTCTTAGAGAACCTAAATTCAACAGAAAAGCCCTGGGACAACTCGTCTTTAAATAAATATGAGCGCTACACCACTTTTTTACAACCTTTAACAGCCATCATTCATTTGCATAACTATTTCATAATTGTAAGTATTTGCTGCCTAAGTTCACTTCAGTAAATGTCATTAGCTCTCAAAGTACATCTAAAATGGATGCTTTGTTTCATAGTCTGCCAGCCTAGACATTTTGCAGGTATGAAGAGAATAAACACTAGTCATGAGCTGTTGGTCATGCTGCCAAGAGCAATGTTTTTATTTGGAAGGATGACCTATGTTGCAAGATGCACTGACCTTCTAAGTTACCTTCAAGATTGACTTTTGCCAGAAGTATATCAAAGCAAAACTGGTTCCTTGCTGTCTTGCAAGGTGAAGATGAGGTTTATTACCAGTCAATCCTTCTGAAAGCGTACATCATCTTAAGATGTTTAAGAGGTGAGAAAACGCTTCTCATATATGGAGACTGTAATGTATTTTTATGAAGAAAATGGTGGAATTTAGTCTACAATATTCAATGCATTACCTACTGTTTCAGCACTGTTTTTTAATTCCAAGTTCAGTTTTATAGGCAACAATTACATGTTTAACTTGAACTGAGACCCAAATGTCCAAGAAAGCACAGAATAATTTTCAGTGATGCCTGAAAGTATCAACTTATTTATCAACATTTTAATATACAGGTTTTTCACTGACCTACTAGATTCTCATGTTATTTAAAAATGATCACTCTGCTCTACTGTTACAGGTTGCAAAATTTACTTTTCCTTAATTTTTTTAAAATTAAAAATCACCTAATGTTCACTGATGTTGCTTCATTTCTTGGAAGTATTTATTTAATGCTTCCTTTATGCATATGGATTACACCTCACAAACAAAACACTGCAGACTTAAATGATGACAAATGAGCAGCACAGAATATGGAAAAGTTAGCAGCAGCTGCTGGGAAGTTAATAAAGAAGCCAAAATGTTTCAGACACCTTCATATGGAAAATGAAAGTAATGAGGATAGAACTGAAAAACAGCAACAGATCATGAATTTAAGGCAAAGGAATGGGAAACACCTACACTAACAAATGCGACACTGACTCAATGCTTACGAGAGCTGCCCTAACAGCAAACTTCTGGTGAAATGCAATATAAAACACTTTTATGTAAACTACCTCCCCAGTATACATGGATATGACTTTGTTAGGAAGTTTGTAACTTCCTGAAAAACATTCACTTATAAAGCACATTACTATGCTGTAAGAGTAGTAATTCTTATTAAAAACTGAAATTCAGCTACACATCACCAACACAATCTCTGTATTTGCTCACATATTTACATGAATCCGATACATCAAACAGTAACGTCATGAAGTGCCAAGGAATGCCTCAGACTGTACTCAAAATATACTAAATAACTGTGATATGGTGCTGAACTTGGAGAGCTCTCTATTTAAATCCCAAAAGGGTATGTTGGTATCTTCATCTAAGTTCATAGCCTTGCTGCCCAGTTGAGACAAGATGAAGTTTCTAAGGAAGATACTAAGTTTTCCTTGCAAGCTCACAGCTTAACTAGCCCTCTCAAAACTACATAAACTTAAAAATGTATGTATATAAGAAAGCTGGCTGAACATCGGCCTTTCACTTGGACCCTGCTATAAGGCTTGGTGATAGCATTTCCTGCATTAGCCTCAAGAGGACTTTCAAACAGAGCTTTTAATTCAGTAGATCCTGCTTGTCCGGTATCAGTCTATTATTTAGTGGTCTTGCCGATACTTCCGTGATAAATGCATTTGCTGCAAAATTATTTTGCTTTTTAAATAATCAGAAACTTTATTTTAGTTCACAACAATGTAAGAAGTGATTTGCCATTTGTACTTGCACTCAAAATACTCAAAATGTTATTGTGATAAGATTAAAACAAATATGATAATTATTCATTTATAATATAAGCAAGGACTTTGCATTGAGTAACTACTACTGTGTAATTCAGGAGCTAATCTTCATACCAACTGCATTCTGCACTATATAGCTAGGTGTCTGGTAAAGCATAAAATGTGAAAAATAAGCTGGTTTTAAATTTTCTAGATAATACTTATAGGTTGTGTTATAGCCACTTGTCACCGTAATATCAGAGCACCACTGCGCAGATTTAATTATGCAATTCCTTATGTCAGTTTAAATTACAACCTTCTAGCAGAGAACAAACTTGCTTCTATTGCCACCTTCCTTGTTAGGTAAAGCAAACATCTGATAAAATCTTCTGCTATTAGCTTATACAGTATGTAAAAGCATCACCTATGAAAACATTTTAAAAAGTAACTGACTTTGCTTTTAGACTTGCATCAAAATATCTACTGAAGTCACAGAGAATCACATGGACTTAGTGTAGACTTACAATTTTTAATATAAGATGAACGTTTTTTCTATTCTGCTTGTCAGGCAGTATTCTCTGATACAGGATGTTAAATTACTGCAGGAGTTTTCCAGATGATGCCACATAGGCAGTCTCTCACATAAACAGAGACATTTTCAAAATTTACTACCTATTTTTCATGCAGATTCACAAAGCAGACTTCCTCTCATGTCTGTTACATTTTCTATGTCAGCATTTTGCTGCAGATAAATAAGGTCTAAAGCTTTTGGTCTGCTATAACAACGTTTTAACACTTAACATTAAAGCTTTAAGAAGGAAAGCAGCTGTTTCACAGACAACTTTAATTGTTTTGGAAGTCTGCAATTTTTCCCTTTTAATTGGAAGTTGCTGAACTACATTCAGGATCTGGTTATGAACCTAGATGCTCAACTGTGAGAGTTTTTGTAGTTTCATTTACAGAAAATAAACTACAAGTTTAACAGCTAAAATTTACCTTAGCATGAAACACTACAAAATATTTTTCTTCTCTAGTTACTGCATTTACAAAAGATGTCAAAAAAGTATTAGTAAGACCCAGCTAACTACATACAGTGAAGCTATATCACTGAAACTGTCGGTGAATAAGCACAGCTCCCAGTGTCTCACAGATGTGCTCAACACTGCGATGACTTCTGAAAGAGACTTATTGGCTTTTCAAAGAACTGTTTAGTAATCTCTGCAAAATGCAGTGTATTTTAAGGCAAAACACAGACAGCTTATATCTGGACAGATAAGGTAAAAAACCCGGTACTGCTTACTTAGGAGACATAAAAATGACCAGAGCGATTATGTAGGACTTGTTTTTCTAGAAGGATTGGCAAAAATGTTATGTCTAATTGGAATGATTTTGAACTATCTGAAAAATTTGAACTGAACTAGTTATCATAGGTAACAATCCACTACTACTACAAAGTGTTCTGAACACTCAGAAGAAGAGCACCTGAAAGAATGAAAAGCAGATCGGTGAAGCTGCTAGTAAAACAGAAAGGTCATCAAGAAAAGTTTTATCAATCATTCTTGTTTTTCAAGCAGGATGGAACTCATAACATTCCTGTATTTGGACAGACAATAGGTACAACTAGTTATGATAGACACTGTGTCACTTTGAAACTAGTTTCATTCCTCTTTAAAGGGAAGCACTACTACACACAAGACTACTGGAGGTCAAATTCACATACTTCTCTAAAAAAGATGGAAAACCAAGTTGGAGTAGTGGTAGGGAGATTTGTTATAGGCAACATTTTCAGGAAGTTATTTTCCTTGCTCATGTTTAGAAACGTGGATCCTAATTCCGCTCACACCATTGGCATTCTGACAACGAAGAAATGTCAAGTTATGCCTAAAAAATTGTGACTCCAAAAATTGCATAGGATACTGGAAATATTATGGTTCGAGCTGAGAATATGTAAACCATTATAATAATAAAACATGAAAAATCCAAAGATTACTCCAAAGGAAGTAAAAGCTAGAATTCACAGGTTTCCAATTCTAATAGGGCAAAAGCTTTGCTTCCTTGTTAACATGGTAATAAGCAACTTCTAAAATCAGTCTGAGCAAAGAACTATACATGAGTGTATCCTGCACTTTAAGTTACTAAAGTTAAAGGGTCATTTCAAGTTTCTCAAATTAACAGAGCTGCATGCCCTCAATTTTTCTTCTAAAAACCACTGAATGCACTACCTAAAAGATAATGATATATGCGATGTTATATTCTTCTCTATCCATTTTAATTTTAAAGAAATGAGACTTACGAAATCAGGCTTCCTAGTTTAGAAGTTACTGTGTACCAGCCTGTCAATCTCCTCCAATTTTCACCCAATTTTGAAGAGATCTTGAAGACATAAAGCACCAGCTAGCTGGCTAACCAGAGTGAGTGCGTGAGTGTGTCTGTCAGCTCGCAACTAGCCACAGTTTGGCTGTTACTTGCCAACTAAACACAAGACATGCGAGAAAGCTGAGGTGGAGGAAGGCAATACCAGAAAAGGAAAGCCTCTACAAATCCACTGCTTACAGATCAATTCATTTACATTTTAACACTGTGCAATGTGTCCACACAGTGAAAAGGGAAACCAAGATGAATGTAGATGCTCTATCTACTTAATTTCATAAACTGATCAGTGTGGATTCTCAACATTTTTTTAATGGATATGAACATCCAAGTAGAAGCAAACACCACCTACAGCAGCATGCATTTAAAACAAAGATAATTTTGTACAATTTATTTCAGACATAACTTGCAAACGGCTAATTTCTCATTGGGACAGTTCCTTCTCTACTCACTCATTTCCAATAACACCACCGTCTTCTCTAAACCAGTTGATGTCTGTCTGTATATAGGCTCGCAGGCACCATAGGTGCTTGTATTCCCCAGCATCTAGAAATGACATGTAATCTATGTCTGTTGCGTGAGACGCCCTTGTTATTAAGACCTTTCAAAAATGAAAATATTCTTATAGTCTGTGCTGGGAATACGAGCATCAGCTAGTTACCTGGCAACCTGTAGGAATTAAGAGCAAAGTAAAGTTTGTATCGTATTTTTGCTTAGGGCAATCACGCAACACATTTGTATCCTCATTTATGACAGCAACTGCTCAGAAGAGAACGTAATATGTGCATCCCAGTTGGTTTTTTCCAGCTTATTTTAAAAGTCTGGAGACTCGCTCCGCAACTGATTTTGTAGTGACTGTTCTGAATAGCTATCAATATAGAGGTTTTCATAATCCAAAGCTAAAATTCTCTAAATTGACTGTGCTATATCTTGAAAGACAAAATTAAAAGTAATATATTCCATTTACTTTTTGTCATTACAAAATTCACACACATCAACATGATGCAAAATTTTTACTTCAGTGCTAACTTCACGAAGAGCATCAAAAGTTCTCCTTAGAACATTCTTCCTTGTTTTGCAGGAAGCACATCATCTAGTCTGGGTGGTTTGCTCTTCATGGTTTTTCACCACAGGTCTACTGCCACGCACCAAACAGGAACTAAAACCGTAACAACTTCCAGAAGAGGAACAAAATTGCACTTACTTTAGCTTACTGATCCTGGCTTCTGTAGTTTCAGTAAGATTTTTTGTTTCTTCTTTCCACCGGTTTGTTGCTTTTTGCTGAGCTACTAACAGCCGTCTAAGTTCAGCAGTAGACTTTTGACTGGTGTCTTCCATTTCCTTAAGTCGAGCTTCATATCCATGTTCCTTCACAGCATGCTCATGCTCCATTGTGCTTATCTAGAAAAAAATACAAATCGGGTACAGTCAAGTCTCTCACTTTTTACCTTTTTTTTTTTAAACAACACTTGAGTTAGATTTATAAACATTTGTTAAAAGCATGTAACATACAATAATTAACTTGTAATTATATGCTCAAAGAGATACATGTTCCCAAAGCCAATTTAAGAAAATAGTACAACTGACAATAAAGGATAATGAGCTGTGTATGCTTATTTTTGTAAATAATCTTTATCCTTCTCCCTTGTGTTTTCTCCACAGAAACACGTTCTTTATCTTTCATCTAGCTAAAACGTGTGAGGAGTTTCTTAACTGCATCTAAAATCCTTTGTACATCAGAGGAAAATGAAAGCAAGCAATAAATCTTAACTGTGACTATAATAGAAGCCTGTCTGATTAAAAATGAGACAGACAAAGATCTGGTACATGCTTTATAACCGCTACCTATCTGTTACAAGACTCTGATCCTTCGTTTTTAAACTATGTTTGACCAAAGGGTTCTGGAGCTGGAACAAGATTTCCTGTTTCATTTGACTGCTTCCTTTATCTTGTGGTGCAACGTGGAAACCAGATTTGAGATGGTCCCCATTCATAACCTGTAAAAACTGCTTACTGAAGTTGTCTTCAGTGCTGCAGATTCTTAGATCCCTTTTCAGTATCTTTACACTCCTGGACTTAAGAGCAGAGAAGCAAGTACCAGCTTTATATGTTTAGAAAGCACATCAAGGATCAAAGCTGTTACTCCCTCCAGAAGCCAAAGGTACCATGAATCTGCTGAGGTTACTATTAATTCGTTACCCTACCTGCAGCCTGTTCAGGTGCATTTAATGGAACACGTTCAAAGAGAACAATCATCCTTCAGCTAATTATCTTGTTTGCAGCTATCCATACAGTAAAATGTTCTCAGTCCAGAAAACACAGAACCAATGTTTGACAGCCACACTATTAAATTAATTAGTTACACACTGCTCTGACAACGTGGTGGACATACAAGTAGAGGAATGCCCTGGACTGAAAGTCATACAGAGATTCCTAACACATTACAGACAGCAGATAAATGAAGACCTGGAAGTGGAATAAGTGAAGTCACTTGAAGGAAAATATGTTATTATTTAATCTATTCATCTTACAAAAAGCAAAGAACATTTGGGATCTTCTTATCAAGCAGAATTTAATACATATTAAAATACAATTTAATTAGCAGAGATTGAGTTACCCAGTAGATTCTGAGGACACACAATGCTACAACAAAATTACTTTTAAGCAGAAACCAGGAAGCATCATTGAAACTTTCATCCTTAATTTAAACTTTCGATGATTTTTCTCTTAGAACTGCTGCCTTATTAAGCAAATATCAGTCTTACGATAAAATAAAAATAACATATAAACCGTACCTTTATTTTAGCTTTTTGTTGAGCCTCTATGGCCAGTTTTCTCAAGCCCTCCATTTCTTTTTGCAATTGTTCATTCTCTTGCTGAAGTTTTAGCCTTTGTTCACTGACAAAGGCACTCTTCTCTCTTTCTGAATCCAGAATGCTTTGCAATTTACAGATAACTTCCTGGCAACGAGATTTCTCTTCCTCAGAGCTGAAAGAGAAGAAAAGTCTTGTAGGAACTCAAGAGTTGAACAACTACCCTACTAAAGAAAAAAAAGATATATTGGGACAGATCTTTGGTGTGACCCAGTACAGCTGTTCCCCTGTTTCTTCCTGAAAGTTTGTATCAGCTCAGCATGTTTAAGGGCTTGACAGCTACAACTATGCACCAGTCAGCAAAGAATTTTATCAAGATGATGGCATTCATAAAACCAATCTAATACTGTAGCAATCTCAGTAAAATGACAATGTGAAATAGAAGATTTTCATTTTTATGTTTCCAGATTCCCAACTGAGGATTGCTCTGGCGAAGTGACAGGATTTATGATTATCAGAGTGCAGAAATGACTGAAGCTTCTAAACAATTCCACACTTTTCAGGCTGAAAACAACCACCTGGTCTAAAAATGTGCACCATATTTACTTTTTACCGTTGTATTATTGGAACTGCAATAATGTCTATTAGCTCTGAACACACAGACCTGAAATTCAGTATGCTATGTAAACACAGTGTTCTGCATGTACTAGGAGATACCACCCTGTAGATGAATATATAAAGTAATAAATTCTGCCTCAATATTTCATAGAGTAACTTTTCCTACAAACAGTATTTAAAAATGCAGCAAGATTCCAAATCATATACTCCTATTTTAATTTTTTTTGTCAAACAGCTGCTTGCAGTTCTCATCTTGTAAAGAAAATCTTTCATTCTATAGCACGTTATGCCCTCTAATTCTTTTACAGTGATTCATAATTGCCCTTGCTTCAGAATTACAGTATCTTGATACTATTCCTGCTACTGGTTAAAAAGATGTGACAAAAACCTAACACATAATCAACAATTTAAACAGTCAGAAATAGTTTCCATTGTTTTCCGTTCTAATTTCTGTAACATCCATTACTTACTTCATTTCCAGTTGTTTCAGTTTATTTTGTGTTGTCTGTAGACTTAGCTGAAGGTCACCTTTTGTAGTTTCTGCAAGTAAATATTTCTGATGCAGTTGCTCTAGTTTTCTACTGTCAGATTCATGTCCTCTGTCTTCCCTGTAAATCTGAAGAGTAAACTTAACATATAAGATCATCTTCACCTTGCACTGGTGATTGGCACTTTAGTACTGACAAGGAGGCTACTTACTCCTCATTGCATCCTATTTTCCAGTGATTTAAAACAAAACTGAATTTCTATCACTGTTGCTGCTACTTGGAAAAAAAGTTTTCAAAGATCTGGCAATCATGTAGTTTTCTGTCTATTGAGCTTAAGTTTAACTGGAATATGTACCAACATTCTTTTAGATTATGTCAATCATCTCTCCTTTTACTTCTACACTTATCAAAGAACCCTCTTTTTCAGCTTAGTATTACAACTTTGAAACACTTTCTGAATTTAAAAAACCCAAACCATAAAATAATTACACAAAAATTTACAAATAAGAAAATCTACTCAAAAAATAAAATAAGAAAATTCAGGGAAAAAAACCCCATGAGAAATGGGAAAAGTCAATTTATCTTTTCTTTCTGAAAAGAGATCTTAAACGTGATGCAAAAATGCATGCAGTTGCCTTACCTTTTCAAGTTCTTCTTCCACAGCTCTCTTTTCTCTAATGGCTCGTTCAATTTGACCCTGTTTTTCTCCACATTCCTATTTTAAAAAGTAATTTTTAAATACATCTAATAAAAAATAACTCAAAATAAAAATTCAATAAGTGCCAAAGCCAAAACCAAGCCATTGTAAATATAATTCTTGCTGCTGGTTTGTATGCATTTGATTATGTTTACATGCTCACTATTTTCTCTATAGGATCAGTCTCATTCACTATACAGACTTAGACATGCAAAACGAAACCTTTTTTTAAACAAATTTAATCCATAAATAGGTGCATATGCACTGAGTGGTTTTGGTCTCCCACATAATTTGTTATAAGTTCCTGGTACATTCAAGAATATGATGATTGTGATGCACAGACTTTCTCTTAGCATACTTTATCAACTTTCATAATACTTCATTTCTATACACCCAACTACAGATATGCAATATTCAGCTTTCCATGCTTTATTTATCCCTGAAAGAAACAGGGATACTTAGGAAATGCCATCACGTGGGAAATATTTTCTAGAGCACAGAATCTCATTGTCAAGATGCTTCTGAACTATGATAAGAATACACATAACTGAAGTAATAAACTTACACAAACAAATGGGTGGATTTGCAGGACTGTATTATTTCATGCAGAGCCAGGCAAGTTCTCAGTAAAAGTAAGATATGACTGTACACATGTAAGGCAAATCTGTACATTAAAGATGAATTTTCAAAGCAAATATCCTTTACACCTAAATATGAATCTTTGCACTGACTGCTGAAGATGCTGGACACAGTAGCTTTTGTCAAGTAGCATGAAAGACACCGTATGTTGCATTAATGTCTGGAAACATGCAGGATGCAAAATACTATACAATAATAAAGCATAGTCCTAGACAATTACCCATTAATCATATTTTAGTTGACTGACTTTTACCTCAGTTTAGTATTTTACTTGATCAACAAAAACTAGAAGTCTCAAATGTTTTGCTATCAAAAATATTTTAATCAGTAAACACCATACCATCTGAAGAGCTGAAATTTCTTCTGTTAGTCGAGAAATCTGCACATTATATTGCTTCTTTGCAGAGTCTAGCTGTGATCGAAACCAAAGTAAAACTAAAAAATTAATCCCTTGAACTATTTTTGCATCCTATATTTTATATATATATACATACACATACACAGACACACACACACATAGTCTATATGTGGTGCATGTATATAAATATGGAAATATCTGGGACTGCAGTAACTGAAAACTCTTACTACATAAATGTTAGAAGAATGTTTATTATCAATCCATACTACTTTAACTGCGGGTGTTTCGAAAAAAAAGCAGAAAGGAAGACATCATAACAAGGCCTTGCAAAAAGAATAACAAGACTATCAGGAAAGCTGTGGTCCATTAGTTGCAAGATATTTGCAATTTGCGTTTCAGATACTTTTAGATCACATAACAAAAGAATTATTTGTTAATACCTGGAGAAACATGACAACTCATAGTTTAAAATTTTACTTCTTATGCTTTTGATAGATTCACTTCTACTGAGATAATTTAAAAATAAGAAATAGGGCATTTCTGAACTTCTAAATTCTGATTAGTAAATCATTGTCACAACTAGAAGGGTTATCCTAGTTGCTCTTTAGCTCTTGCACCTTCTCCAAACCATGTATGATGTTAAATATCCCAGTTTTAAGTATTCCATACATTTTTTGTGACTCTTTCAGGTAACCACCGAGTAGAAGCATGAAAGATCTTTATCCTCATTTTAAAGGCTCTGAAAATTTAGGTGGTATGTTCCTGAAACCTCTCGAAATGAAAGAATTGGAAAGAAAAAGAATCCTTTCATCCCTATATAGTACATGTGCATGTTGTGTCATAGTGAAGAAAGTGAAAGGAGGCAAAATCAATTCACCACTGAAAACTTACAAATGAGATAATTGCTTTACACTGTTGTCCACTTGCAACAAAAGACATTGCCAACACATGCCTGTAACAAGCCTTTATTTCCTCTGGAGTTTGCCTCAAAATAAAGCAAGTCTCTTTGACATGATCATAATCACTGAGAACCTCCAGGTAGATTAGTCTGCATTTTAACTGCAGATGGGACACAACATGAAGAAAATTGATTTTGTTACTAGTTTTTTATCAGAAGAGCTTCCATTTTTCAGCTGCTCATAACAACAATAACAAAAATCATGGAGACTACAACATTCTTTTTAGTAATTTCTCTACCAAATTCTGGTTTCTAAGTGTGCTGTAATATTGAGCCTCTTGATTGTTAGCTGTACTTGGTAAAAGAGTCTTACTTGCCTAAATAGGGGAATATTTTTAAGTATCGAGATGCCAAAAAACCGATAGTCTAATTTACAACAGGTCCTATCATCTGAATGTACATGATAAGCTTCCATCGACAACTTCCAAGATGAGGCCATGTATCATAAATTAAATACTCTGATACCAATACAACACTCAGTCTGTTGACGTGCTACTGAACAGAATCTCTGAAATTGAAGTGCCGTTCTTTACATCTTCACAGTGCAGCCTTCTCTATACTAGTGTCTGCACAGATGTCAACACTTTTGGTTCTTGAGAAATTTAAGAATACTATTTAGTTCAGAAGAACATATGTCTAGATAACAAAGCTGAACAGTACAGTACTGTCAGCATGCTCCTTGCTACCAATATTATCAAAACACTTTTAAGAGAATTGCTCATGATGACCATGCACCATCAATAGCTTTTCACACTGAGGAAAACCAAAAATTCTTCCCATTCTTTCTAAACATCATAACTTACTGCCTTTCTAATTCTTGCAGCACTATCTTCTGCAAGTTGAGACATTTCATCTTTCATTGTTTTTATTTCCTCTTCCTTTCGTTTCTCCCCAAAGAGTGCCTAGAAAAAAATAACAACTTGAAATACTACTGATAATATTTCAGTGGTGACATAGTATCTAGCACTGAGAGAAAAAAACCACAGTCACTGTTCAAAAAACCTTTTTTCCTTTGGAGTAGCTGACACCGAGACCCAACAAGAAAACAAGCACAGTGAGAACATTTTGCACTAAATGCACATTCTTATAAATCAGAACCACACAAAAAATTAGTGTCAGTAGATGCCTTTTTCTATTGGGACTTATTATTGGGGCTTTCAGATTTTGGCCAGGCATGGAATTATACAGAAGAAAGCATAGGAACTCAGACCAAAAGGCAAGGCTACTCTCCAATGTTCTGATCTGGGGCCAGGATCTGTAATAAAAAATGCCAACAATAACGCATAGAAAGTTCTCTGTTAGGAAACGGAATACCTGTATATGCACACACATGCTCCTACATATAGCTAAGCATTTTTTATGGTTGATATACTAAATTACTCATCTCCCAGAAAATTAAAAGTAAAGGCATAAAAATTTATAAGCAACTAAAGAATGTGTATGCAGTCCCTTTCATAGTGGATAACAATGAATCAAACAGCTCTTTAGCATAAAAGAATGGTGAGAATTACAGAAAAAGGTGTAGCAAGGAACCCTTCCCCTGGAGAATGCAAGAAAGCTACTGATACTAAAGTATAATAGGAGATACTGGTCTGAAAAGATTACGGAATGTAGAATTCTTGATGGGTGAGATGAAAAATCCTAGATGGCACACAGAGAATATATAGATGCATAAAGGGAGAAAGACATAAAAACGTCCCTAAAGAATGATATAAATTCAGCCTATAGCAGGTTACTCACTTCAGGCAGTAACATGCCACTTCATCGGTCATACTCTCTTTTACTGCTCCCATTCAATTCAACTTTGTATTTTACTTCTCAAACCACTCTTTTAAAATTCTTCTGATGTATTTTTGTAAGCTTAGCTTTGTGTACTTTATAATGTTAATGTAACAGAAGCAGCATTATGATGACAGCCTGTTACTCCCAGTCCTCACCCTCTTACAGAGCAGGGAGAAGCCTCTGTGGCCGCAGTTTAAGACACAAAGAGTTAACTGATATGTATATTATGCTGCATTTATTTTATCCTGTTCATTAATAAACTTGCCATTTTGAAAAATTCAGGATGTTTTAGCCAGAGCAGTAAATTAACAAGTGTCTGCAAATTCCAGTTTATTCTTACTTACAGCATTAATCTCAACTGTTACTTAAAACAAGCTACTTATTTATCTGTAACTGTTCACTTACTGTCTTAGAGATGCGATTTACATCACAATTTTTACTGGGTCACTTCCTTCTGTCAACTTCATGCGAGTTCATAGCAAATGGCATCAAGTGATCTGCTGAACTACTTTTGGATGAAAAATGGTGTTCCAACACTTCTCTGATGTACTAATACTTAGCAGATGGGAAATGTAATTTATACTCCTTACCAGTAATTTTCAAATGAAAGAGTGTTCTCTGGTTTTTAAAGTCTGGAAAAAAATTATTTTATTTTTACCTTTTATTCTTCATATTCTCCCCCCTATCAGGCTGTACGAAAATGCTGTTAAGGATTGCAATATCTTACTAAGAAAAAGGAATTGACAAGTCCAAAGGTGGCCATCAAGAGCTAGAGGATGTAAAACTTCATTTTTCACCCCTTTCTGAACCAGAGCCTAACAGGTAAAGGGAATTGTAGCAGATTGGTTCATAAAGTAAATGAGATGCGGAAAGTTATGAGGAAATTATGAAAAGGAAAAGATGCCACCAAAGGATTTCCTAAATGACTATAAATATATGGGAAGAAAGACTATAACAAGATGATAATCCTCTTTTGCATACCAAGATGAATCACAGAAGTTTAACTGCAGTAATGACCAGAACCCTAAGCTTTGTCAATATTTTAATCTATTCTGGAAGCAGGCCAGAAGGTAGCAGGATCTCTTTAAAGAAGTTAATTCCCTTTTCTGTCAGAAAAAAAGGAGGCAGGTCTGCCTCTTTTGTCACAGAACTGAAATCAGCAAGAGCACCACTAACTTCACTATTCCAAAAGTTGAAAGTAAAAAGCTAGTTTAGATACTCAGGAGGCTCCTCAAGTTTGAAAAGCAACTTCAGACTAAAAGGGAGCACTTATCTCCTTAACTGCTTAACAGTTCAACATGGTAGCCCAAATAGAATCAGTCCTAAGATTCTCCATTTATTCCCACAGACATTAGCTACACTGGGTTTCACTTACTGATGGTTAGTCATCAGATGTGCATTAAAGTTCTGTCTTGCCAGCAAACACAATTCATTAAATTTCTAAAAGTCTGACTTGAACTGAAGCTTAGCATTAGAACACAAAGAGTCCATATTACACAAAAGTTTACCAAGCCCTGTATCCTATCTCCTAAAGGGGCAAACAACAGATACTTCAGGGAAGTTAAGAACTGGGAAAACAGGGTGACTATTTTTTTGATCAATAGACATGTCAAGACTTGCTGGATTAGACCTCGTTCTTTAGGAAGTTTTGGTGGATTGTCCTGTCATGAATTTGACTGTTTTCATACCTATACTTTTGGCATACACATCCTATGACAGTTCAATCACATATTGTATATAAAAATTTGTTTTAAGGCTTCTGCACATGTCTAGTTTTCTTGGTTGACTCCTCCTGCACTTTCCTAATTCTCCTATGTCTTGCCTGAAATGGGCTGATCAAAATTGCATATAAAGATGCACTATGTTTAAAGGCATCTTTATTTTTAACTCCCATTCTGAACATTCTATTCATTGTATCAAGCACCACTGAGGATTGCGTGACTGTATTCTTAAGAGACAACCACACCGTCTCCTAAACCATTTTTTGACTGGTAAGAACTAAATTCAGAACCCAGTATGGCACATTTTAATTTCTTCTGCCATTTTATAATACACTAATAAACACCTTTGCAATTTTTTCCTGACTGCAGACTTCACCCACTCATTACTCAGTCACTTTTCCAGATTTCTTCTGAATAATTAAGAACTGAACACAGAACTCGCTCTCTTGGTGACCTATATCCATCATACAACAAAAGTCCCTTTAGTTTTAGCTTTTCTTTCATTAATAAATTATAAATTCATAACGGGACCTTCCTTTTTATTCTGATAGCCCAATTTGTTTATAAGTATTAGATAACAATACTTGAATTTTGAAAATTCAAGTTCACGTACAGTATTATCACTTAGATCACCTTTATCCAGGCACCGAACATATTCTTTGAAATTTAAACTGTATGACAAGTCTAAGTAATGTATGGTCATTCACAGTTTGCTATCTTATGCATTACTAATTTTAATACAACAGACATAAAAGAAGCTTGGTTGTGTATGCATGTATGGCTGTAAGAATATATAATCAGGCACTTCACAACTGTAAGTGATGAAAGTATTCTAGTATCTAAGAAATATCTTCATCCACTGCCTTACCTGACTTTTCTGTAGGTTAGCTTCTTCTAAGAGCTGTATGCAATCTTGGAGTTTTGCAACAGCTTCACATTTCTCCCCTTCTAGATTAGCATACTTTGTCTGAAGCTCTCCAATTTGTTTCTCCAGGGCTGTTCTTTCTGTTCTCAGCTGTTCAGCATCTTCGACAGTAACACGTAATCTACAAGATAGTAGTAATTTTACTCATTTAACAGTAAGATGCTTAATTAATACTCTAATTCTTTCAAACTAAACTAATGAAGTATTTATACACAAGTTGCCAAAACTGCACTCCTGGTTTTCTGCTTGTTTTTGGACAGAGTCTTTGACTTTAATATTCATCAAGTCCTAGAAAGAAACAGAATTAAAGGAGTTAACTCACATATCTGATCTCACAAGATCCTTACAAGAATGTTGCTATCCTGGGATACATCACTGAAAATGTTCTATATTAAAACAGAATAGAACAGCCCCAGAAGGAATAGTTTCCCTCTGAGGAGGAAATGGAATAATTGGATGTGGGCAATGAAGTTGCAGCTATACCATTAGAACAAGAAAACCACTGGCAATTTTACAACAGCTCAGAAATTCTTATTGTTTAATTATGATTGTCAGTATTGGTAGGAATGAGAAAGGGCAAGATAGCCTCAGAGGTATCCTCAAAAAAGCCTCAGAAAGTTCCACAAGTGCTGCTGGTTCAATAAAGTGCACGGTTCCAAATATCCATAGCGAGCACTTTGGCAACACTTGGGCTGCCTTTTCGAGCAGCCATGCATTTTTATTTTTCTAACATGTTTGTAACAAAACATACAAAGACAGACAACCACTCTATTTCTGTAGAGCCAAAGCACAATTTTTGTTCTACAAAAACCTGAAGAAAATAATAAAACTAGCTAATTCCTTAAGACATTCTAAAATAAACTTAAGAGCCTCCACAATGCTTAGGCCAGTGAAATTCATCAAGTAGAGGTAGCCACACAAGTCTGTGCAACTCTTCAAGGCAGTACTTGACCACATGGTCACAAGGTTGGTTCCCTAGTAATTATTTTGTTTCTAGAGTTACTTCAGAGTCTGCTAATCATGCTCAGAAGGCCGTGACCAAGAAGGGAAGATAAACCATCACACAATTATTTCAATAAGAAATTTACAAATTCTTCTTAGTTACCAGGTCATTTGACCAATGTTAATAATTCAACAACTGTTTGTGATACTTGAATCAAAATCACTGTGCTCAGCTACGTGTCATATCCTTGGAAAGCGAAGGCGGGGCAGAAAAAATCCACACAAAAGAACCTGATTTAGTCTTAGATCTTCCAATAGATAGTGCTGGAATTAAAGTTCTACTCCTTCGCAGGTATTCAAACTACTTTTGTAACTAGCATTTATACTTAAGAAGTGCGCTTTAACAACTTTATTAAATGATCTTTTTTGTATAAAGATTGCTGAACTAAGACCTGAAACCAAATCTTATTTAACATGGAAGGAAAAATCTGTATTCACCTCAAAACCAGCTAGTTTACATAAACATTTTCAAATTTCAGTGTGAATGTTCTTCTTTAGAACTCCACCTGAAGCTAACAAGAGTTGAGTAACTAGAATTTATGCACTAGAATGAAAAATATATGCTTCATTTTTTCTCCAGTCCATTTTTTCTCCATTTTTTCTACAGTCAATAAAATCAGGTGGTCTGTTTTATCATTTTAAATACATTGAAATCAGAAGCTGTTCTGAAAGGTTGCAGAATAGAACAAATAAGATATAGCGCAGCCAGGTGTAAGGTATCTGTATTCTGAAGAAACAGAATTGCTCAGAAACACAAAACCCAGAGGCTGAAAAAACCATAGTATTTTATGTCACTTGCATGTGTCCTGCTATTAAAATCAATGAGATCTCTTTACCTTGTTTCTAATTGTTTTATACTAGACTGCATTTGCTGCAAGCGTTTGTCAGATGCTGTTTCTCTTTGCTGGGCAGATATCACATCTTCTTCCTAGAAAGAATATATGTATTATCCAGCCATCATCTGATCCTCCCTGAATAAAATAAAGACACGCTAACATAAACCAAGTTAGAGAACAACTTGTGATTAATTTAACCTCAGCATTCAGATAACTGACTAGCCATTCAGTTGTAACAGAAAATGATTCCTTTCTCTAGCATACCTTTCTCTCCAACTGGCCTTGAAGCTTCTCTGTCAATCTGGTCATTTCATCAACCTTAGCATTTGCTGTCTGCCCATCTATTTTGGCTTGCCTGTACAAAGAAAACAGTCTATGAATTACATTTCAATTATTATAGGGGAAGAAACCAGCTCCATTACAACATTGTTGAAGTAGCTGTGAAGGGCAGTCAGATTTCATAATACTGTTCCTACAAGGCAGAAAAGGTTTCCCGCTTTTTCTCCTTCTTACTATGTGGCACAGTGAGAAAGGAATACCAAATTCATTAAACAACTGTCCTGTGGAAATGAATTCTTAAGGATAGCTTAACAGGAAGGTGTATGTGTTGATTAAATATTTGGGAGGACTAGGCAATCAAAAAATTAAGTGATTCAATAACTTAAATATAACTGACCACAGATACTTAATGGAGAAATCTTTTTTAGAATTAGATACCACTTTTTAAAGCAATTTGACTAGGAATTAAAAAAAAAAAATCATTAACCACTTCTGAAGAATTTAACTGATGTGCTTTGTAATCTGGGTAGGTTTTATGAGCTGAAACAGAAAAGGAAAAAAAAATGGACTAGTTAACAAATCAGACTTCCTCCTCAGTAGAAAAGCTTACTGAAATAAGCAACCCTCCTACTCCTCTGACTTGGGAACAGAAAGACACAGAGAGTCCTTCACCTGGGGTGTAACCCAATTATTCAGGCTGCATATTAGGCTAAATTTAAAGACCAATAATTGAATGTATGATACAGTTAAGAAAGAGCAAACATATTAGATAAGCTAATGCAATCTGGAGCACTAACAGTCATGAAAGAAGCTAGAAAATATTTAATACTTTTAAGAATCAACTTCGAGCAAAAATTCCTTATAGAAATAATAATTTTGATTTAATGGCATAAAAGACAAAAGCATATTATACTTATATGAATGTCTTAAGCAAATTAAGCATAATCCTAACAAGTCTATAGCAAATACTTAATTTCAGCTTAATTAATCAGAAAAGCTAATTTTGTTATAATTTCTTTAAAAAGCAAACCCAAAGATAAAGACATTATTCTCAGACACATGGTCCTTATTGCAGGTCCAAAACTTTGATCTTACTCCATCTGAATCATGCACCTTTCTCCAACAAAAAGTACTGTTAAATTTATGAGGACATTAAGTTGCTTCCCCCAAAATATTTAAAAAGTGCTGTAAAATAGAACAAAAACTCAAACCCCAGCATAAGAAGGGAAAAATAAGAAAAAAATAAGGAGGACATAAAACTCAGAACAGCTTAAGTATTAAAAATGCATTTTAATTACTAGATTCAGATCAAATTCAGAGGTGTGTGTCTACAAATTGATTCTAAAGATACAGCTTTTATTCTTCACTGTGCAATATACCCTTAACATAATCTTGGCAAGTTTTCTCTGTTTAAAAGCTTTAAGATTCTGAAATGTAGATACATGCCCTAGCAATGCCAAGTTTCTTAGCTAGTATGTTTTATCCACAGATCTTTAAAAATATCTCATTAGCATATAGATTAAAACATTTTTAATACCTGCAGCTAAACTCAACAGTTCACGTCACCAGAGAAGACCATTTGATCACTGACTGTTAAGCAGCCCTACTCCAGAGACGGCTGCTTGTAGTTAATTCAAGAGAACAATAATACAGTGAACTAAATGATTAACTGTATGCAAGAGAGCTTTGAAACACTAAAGCACTAATAGATGTTTTAATAAAAATTCTAGCATATAAATATGCGATGTCTGTTCAGTCCTCAATTCTCTACAGAAATACGTTAAATATTACATTGTCTCTATGCATGGCAGCTTATGACCCTTAAAAGCTAGCGTAATAGTACGTAAATAGTACGCAAATAGTACAGTGCAATTGTACATTTTATACTGAGTTTATGTTCACATTGATGAGAGGCAATGACTCAGTTCTCAAACACTTCTTAGGGAGTTTTTGCCCAAATGTCAATTTTTTATTTTGGGTAAGGTCAGCTTCTGATCTAAAGAATAAAAGCAATTATCAACCTGAGAATAATTTCCAGCAGAACTCTTAATTTTGTCTTCATTTTCCCAGATGACTTACCAAAACTTAATCTAGCAGTCTTCCTTTAGGCATACATACTAGAAATATATGATGACAATATGTCAGGAGCATATTTGAAGTGTTTTACAGCTACATGTGTCAGATTGTATACTTTGCTATGTATTAATCTTAAAATACTTAAAATTTATCAACACATATAAGCTTAGCAATATCAAAAGCTCCAAAATGACACTCAATCTAGGCCATACAAACCTAAATAAAACCTAAGTTCTCTTATACGCAAGTTGTTTATTTTTAAAATCTACTTTTCCTCCCCAAACTTGTTACTCTATCACCATAAATCAATGTAAATCTATTAAAAACATCCAAAAGGATTAGAATTGTCTGCAATATATGCTATAAATCCATGCAAACTACATCTATGTAACTTCATGTAAGAGAAACAACTGGTGAAAACATTCCAGACTCCTTTGAGAATCACTGCAACACTTACTTTAGAGCTATATAGAACTGCTGTCATTAGCTTTCTGAGTAAAACATAGTACTGTTTTTAGGGTTGCAAGAACTTTTAGGTGATCCGAGAGGAAAATGAGTGTAATCAGTGCTTGTAATTAGAGACGCAAAATTCCTCCGAGACCCTCTTTGCCCAAAACTGAGAACGCCATGGGGAGAGTAACAATGACAGAGGTTGCTCGAGATCACTGCCAGGCAGATTAAACAGTTACAAAGAGACTTCTGAGAAGATGACAGCTTGAAAGGAAACATGAAAACTTGTGGTTGTGGGTGACAGACCTTAGAGTGACAGCCCAGCAGTGAAGCTGTGTTTGACCCTGCCAGGAGTCACTTCATGGGCATTGCCACCTTTTCCCAAGTCTGAGAGCAGCCACCCCACCAGACTCCAGGAGTAGCCTGCAACCAGCAGGCAGACTGACAGCCCAGGGTGAAATAAATGGGGACCAACATTATCAGGTGTGTGCATGGGAACTCCTGGGGTGCTGTCTCAGCAGGGCACAATTAGCAGACTTCAGGAAGCAGCGCAAGTACACATAAAGCTGGAGCACCCACACCTTCAGCAGGAGGGGCGTGCACAGGGAACATGTAAGTCTCAAAAAGGGAGTATCTGTGCACACATGCCCACACTTTAATTCCATGCTTCCTGTGGGAGAGAATGTGCGTACCTATGTAAGAGCAAGCAAGAAAGAGTGTGTGAGATCAGTCAGTACTTCACGGGATCAATTACACAAGGCTGTTTATAGATTTGTGTTTGTTTATTCCTATATTGGAAATGCCTAGTATCATGGTTTACCTGTTATTATTAATATTGATCATTAATGTATAGGCTACTGATTGTCCATTTATTAATTAATAGCATGCAGTTAACTGCTTTGATTGACTTAAGCCACATGTGTTGAGCAGTCTTGCCCAGCTAGATACATATTAAATCAGAAATCTAGTGTTCTGAAATAAGGAAGATGACTACTCTAGCCCTGTGGATACTTAGATGGAAGTCTAAATTCACTCACAATTTCACTACTTATAAAACAGCAACTAATCAAAAATATGCATGTATATTTGGGCACATGTGAGTAAAATTTCAGAGTAAGATGATCCACTAGCTTTCAGTCCATCCCAGGGACATCTACCTTTTAATATACCTTCTTCCTGAAGCAGTCACTTAAGCAGAAAACATGCACTTCCCTTCTACTATCCACGCTCATTGCCATATAGACAGTTAGACAGATCCTTCTGTGTATGCATGGCTATGAATCAAAGAGTTTGGCCATTTTGGTTGTCATGCCATATTCTAAATTATTTGATCAAAGTGGTATCATTAAAGAATTTCAGATAGCTCCAAGGATCAAGCCTAAAAAGGAGTTTCCTTTAAAAAAAAATGAAATAAAGGTGAGACCAAAGGAAATCACATAATCTGTAATTTCAACAAAAATACTCAACTGGCTGTTCAACCACAACATAAGTGATTTTAAGGTTGTTGGTTTTTTTGGTTTTTTTTTGGTTTGTTGTTTTTTTTTTTGTTTTTTTTTTTTTTTTTAATCAAAACCACTGAGTATTAGAAATGCAGTAATAAACTGAATGTTGATAGCTTTTGTTGAATGTCTAAAATTGGTCAGTTAATGCCAATTGCTTTCATATCCACTTATTACAAGTCAACATAAACATGTCAATGCAAGACTAAAGATTTATAGATGAATGAGATACCAAAATGGTAAGATTCAGCACCAATACCCTCTGCAAGGAAAGAAATTCCAAAAAAGTAGGGATATGAAAATGTTGTTCTTTCCCTTTTAAGAATTAAATAGTAGCATGCACAAGCAAAGTGCAAGTGATGACTGAGTTTAGAAATACTTTATTTTAGCAAATACCCTAAATACGACCTTAATCTTTGATTGCTTGTCACAACATTTTCCCTCTCCAAAACACACTACTATTGAGAATAGTTTTTCCATGGAGAAATCTTGGCTAATAAAAGTGAAGTGCTAACAAGTTCCCCTCAAAAACACATCTTCAGTGATTGAGGTAACTTGGCATTTCTAAGCAGGTTCTGGTCCTAGATTTATTTTACAAAGGAAATGGAAAAATAAACATTGTTTAAAACAAATAAAATTCTTCTAGTAAGTAAACCATAAGGTACCAAGCAGGGGGTGGTGAAAGCGCAATACTAATTTTTATTGCTCTAACGGAAAGTTTGCATACAACCAATCCTGAAAAAAAAAAGACCTATTTTAAAATTGATTAATAAATAGTCAACAGTGACTAATATTCCAACACTGATGAATCTGTCCATTCACTCTAAACCTCTATCTTTTACTCTGAGTATTGTGACACAGTAACTTTAATATCTACAAATAGTACAACTAGACTTATTAAATAGACGCTGAAATTTGTATAACACCCGATGTTTACAGTGATAAGCACTTGGCATTACAACAGATACCAATTGCTCTTCGTGTAATATTTTGTATGGGTTTGGAAGAGAGGAGAGGGAACATCTGATGCAGCTGTTCTTTCTTGGAGGGATAAAACCAGTATCAGCATGCATTCAGCCAACCTAGGTGTCTAAATACCAGCTTTACCTGCAAAAGCTGCATGCAAAATTGAGCACATGAACACGTGTGCATACACACACACACAGAGCCATCTGTAACTGTTTACATAAAAATGGAAATTTTTACCATTTTTGGGGTGACGTTCTTTAAAATCAAACAATGAAACTAACTGAAACATCACAGCAGTCCAACCATATTAAATATTTTAATCACAGTATCAAAGGAAATTACAGTAACTAAAATCAAAGGAAAAATTCATAATTAAACAAAAATTTAAGTACATTAAAAATTTTAAACTTATAAACTTAAAAGTTTATTTTAAAAAGCTTATTTAAAGCCTTAGGTAATGCTATACAAAAAATATCACTGGTTGATAATTAATCCATTTCCTTTTTATTGTCAGTCCACAAATCTACCATTTACTGAAATTAAATATTATTTTGATCTCAGCCATCATTAATTAAAAGAGTTAACAGTTACAGTCAACTGGCATTGAACAGACTTTGGCTGTAAATACAAATAATCATGAAATTGTGTCACAGATATCCCTCTCATTTTCCGTGATATACTTCAGGAATATAATTAACACTTCTCTTACCTCTTTCAAAGAGCCTATGGTTTAGAGCTCTTTATTGAGAAACAGTGAATAGAAATTTTATTAACAACATTAGAACTCGAAGCTACTTTGAACATTCAAATTTCAGAACTGCATTGAGTAATTCTGTAACTGGATTTTGAGCAAACTGTATTCTAATGAAAACCTATCTTCAGAGTCAATTTTGCTGTGATACTGATACATTGTTCCTTTTAAATCAAAGGTCAAATGTTAAATGTTTCAGGAAACAGCTGAACCAAACAATAACTGGAAATATGCTACCCTAATGCTAATGATGCACACATTTCTAACAAACTTCAGAGGCATTAACTGAAACCGTTGTAACTATCACTATCAAGTCAGTTTGCAGTACAAACAAGGCCCATGATAGAGCAACAGGTTACAAAAAGCTATAGAAAAGATATTAAATTATTTCTTAAATTGCCTGGTTTATACCTCAGTTGTTTTCGTAGCTGCTCTAGTTCCACATTCTGTTCTGCTACAGTTTTCAGAAACTGTTGATTGCTCTGCAAAATAAGGAGGTATTTGTAACGTGTTTCTTACTGTATTGACATGTTATACATTCAGGTTTGTCACAGGGCATTTCTACAGAATATAGTAAGCATAAAAATAGCCAATAAGGTCTGTTTAACACTGTTGCCGGTCTCCAAGCGCCAAGGTTTAGGTAGAGTATTTCAGAAAAGCAAATACAGAGTGATGTTACCTAATCCTACCCTTCTTTCCCCATATTTTGGTAGTGCAAGAACTTCCTGAGATGAGGAATTGTAGTAACTCAGACTGACCATCTGTATTCCCATCTAGTTTAGGTGTCTAGAATACCTTGTGACAATAAGTACCACAGTAGACCTCATATTGCTGGAAAGAATTCCTTTGGTTTAGAGACAGAGAAAAAATGAGCAAATGCTCCTCCTTCATTTTTTCTATGCCAGCCATAGTGCTGGAGGTGTCATTCTCCTTCGATTGTCTTCTCACTTGAGAATCATTTCATATTTTTGTTACTCTACTAGCCTTTTCTAGATCTTACATATACATATCATTGAGATATTAGAGATGACCACAGCTGCAGGCAAGCATTCAAGATGCTACTGTACTATGGACTTAAGCACAGTATATTCCCTTTCCCTGACTCCTAATAATTGCTGACATTCTTGCTTTTTTGACTGTTGCTAAGAATTGTTTTCAATCACTTCCTACTTCTAAAATACCTATTCAAAGTGGTAACAGTTAATTTCAAGACCATCACAGAGTACCCAAAGTGAAAGCTCCCTCTTGCCTCCATGCATTATTTTGCTTTTATTAATAGCAAAGAAGTGTCAGACAAAATTCACTCAGATGCTCGGTATCATGAGATTTTTCTGCAAATTTCTGCAGTTTACTTCAGTTTTCACTACCCCAAATACTTTAACATCAGTAGTGAACACTGTTGCCTTCATACTGAATCGAATTTCCAGAACATTCATAAATATGCTGAACAACTCTAACCTGAGCACATCTAGGAAACACAGCTGTTTTACCACAATTAAAAAGCTGACTAATTACTCTGTCTCTTCACTTCCTATTTTTCAGTTTATTAGTTCAAGAAAGGCCATGCTTCTTTATACCATGACATATTTGTGTCTTTGGTAACATATCTTTCCTAATGTTTTCTGCATAACGCAGACAAATGGATTACCTTCATCTTATCATCTGTTTCATCTCTTTCAAAGAGTTCACATATTTCACTCTCTCCTCTCCACATCATCCCTTTCCAATTTTATGACTTTAAGCATTCAGTGATTCTGTTTTGTGAGGTACCTACTACCAATTTGCTCGTAACAGCAGATCAAACAGTCTGTAACTTCCAAATCCTCAGCAAAACTGCTTTAAAAGCTCATAATTGTATTTACTTGAGATTGTTTTCAGACAGCAACCCCCCCAGTAACTCTAAAGTATCTATCTTTAGAGAGTAGTTAATTTTGAGACCATCACTGACTATGCAAGGCAAAAGTTCCTCTCAGAGCATTATTCCGCTTTTATTAATACTGACAAAACAGCTTGTAAACAGGACAACTGCTCACAAGATACAATTCTGTAGTAATCTGCAATATACTACTCAACATTGGTAAGGACTCGATTGGAGCATTATACTGTTTCCAGCACCACAGTTCAAGAAAGATGGCACAATTAGAAAGAATTTAAAGGTGAGCAAGAAGAATGATTAGGCATCTTAAAAACATTGTCAAAGGACATTTAAAGACTTGACTTGCTTAGAACAGAATAAAAAAAGCAGGGAAAGGGAAAAGATGGCAATATAAAAATTTTCAATAACAGAGGCATCACGACAAAGAATGTAGTAAACTTTCCTTCATACCTACAATATTTCCAAATAAACAGGCTTATATTTTAACAAGAGGTCAGATGTGAGGAAAAAAGGTTCCAGTGACAAAGACAGAAGAGAGTAGACAGCCTCTAGTAGGTTAGGAGTCTTTTTGCACTGCCAGTATCTGAGACAAACGTTAATAAAAAAAAAAAAAAATCACACAGGAATCACATCTTTCAGAGATGAAGCTGCTCAGCCAGAAACTTCAAGTTTTTCACCTTGATTTTTCTAAGATATTAAAATTGTTTGTCAATCCTGGAAGTTCTAGGCTAAAGCTTAGAGACTAAAAAGTCTCAAAATCTATGGATATGGATGAAGCACTAGGAGATGATTAGAGCTCAGAAAAATCCCTGAAAAGGTCAGTGACGAAGACACTGAAGCCAGCAGAGCCAAACTAGGAATCGATAAACATGTGGCAGAGCTAGCCTATATAAGAGGTCATCATCAAAAGAAGTGTGACCAGCAGGTCAAGGGACATGACTGTCCCCCCCCACTCGGCTCTTGTGAGACCCCACCTGGAGTAGTGTGTTCAGCTCTGGGGCCCCCAACATAAGGAGGGCATGGAGCTGCTCAAGCAGGTCCAGGGGAGGGCCACAAAAATGATCAGGGGGCTGGAGCACCTCTCCTATGAGGAAAGGCCGAGAGAGTTGGGGTTGTTTAGCCTGGAGAAGAGAAGGCTCCAGGGAGACCTTACAGCAGCCTTCCAGTACTTACAGGGGGCCTACAGGAAAGATGGGGAGGGACTCTGTAACAGGGAGTGTAGTGATAGGATGAGGGGTAACAGTTTTGAACTGAAAGAGGGTAGATTTAGATTAGATATTAGGAAGATATTCTTCACTGTGAGGGTGGTGAGGCACTGGGACAGGTTGCCTAGAGAGGCTCTGGATGCCCCATCCCCGGAAGTGTTCAAGGCCAGGTTGGATGGGGCTTGGAGCAACCTGGTCTAGTGGGAGGTGTTCCTGCCCATGGCAGGTAGGTTGGAACTAGATGATCTTTAAGGTCCCTTTCAACCCAAACCATTCTATGGTTCTGTGATTTTCTGCTTTGTGAACATGGTTTTGAACGTGTGACTTAAGTACACTCACCACATACTACAATTCTGAGTTTAAGTTTACCACTGAGTTCCTGAAGAAAGAGGTTGCATAGTATTAAGAGCTACCCTCTCAACCACCCTAACCTGCTGTCTGGAATTCAGGAAAAAAGCCATTATTACCTGATGTTTTACTATCCCTAGAGAAGTTTGCAAATCTGAGTGGCACAATTTCTTTTTCAACCAGGTATATATGAAGGACTTTTTGCTTTTCTTTTATACTTTGAGGCTCTGGTAGTGAAAAAATAATTTACTAGGTCACTGTTCACAAGGTTTTACTTACCAACTCTATTTTCTCATTGGCTATATGCAGTTGCCGAGTCAACTGTTGAAAGCCAGTCAGTTGATCCTAAAAAGAGAATTCAGAGCTTCTTGTAATCATCATTATCATAAAGAGTGTATAATTAGAGAGTTTCATAGTCAACAGAAAACATTTTCAAAAAAATTCATACATGTTGCAGGAAATTCAATATGCCTTCGTAGATTTTATTTAGATTGCTTTTAGCTGCTGACCTAGTAATCTGGAAAATTAGATTTACTACTGAAAAATGTATCTGAATTTCACTCAGTTACAAATTGCCTCCTTCCAAAACTCATACACGCTTACTGTCAAAATATGAACACATACACAAGTAGTGCCTTTAAAGAGCCACACAGACTATGATGCTACCAGAAGCATTTTTGCCAAGAACAGTAGCAGACATGTACCCCTTAATTAAAAAAGGCCTGTATGGATAAGTTTAATTTGCTTTTTGCCATATAGGATGTCTTGTGTCCATACAAAAAAACCTGTTCAATTAAACTCTTGAGTCCCTGAAAATGAACTCTGTCATCCTAGGAAAAACAGCATAACAAAGAAAAAAAAAATATTATCTGCAGCATGCCAAGTGTCTTCAGAGCATACAGAACACTCAAGCCCCTGAGCTGGAGTATCTACTAATTGTGCTGCATTTATTTAACAGTCTCAAGGCCAAGTATATGCTCAAAACATATTCCAACAACTCCCTTATTTACTATGTCCAATCCTTACAACGGTATCCTCTCTCATCTTTGCTTTCTGTCAATTCTAATTCTAGTTGATCTTACCTATTTCTATTTACCTCTGACAGCTATGTTCTGCTCCTCCATTAAAAGCAAAACCTAAAATAGAAAAGTTTATTTAACTGAAAAGCCATTTTCTGTGGGAGACCAGTGGCGTTTAAGAATAAAAGGCAGCTCAACCTCATTCTTGTTACAATGGCATTATATTCCACCACGAATTTAGTTACCAATGAAAAGTGGAATCTGAGAGCCCTAAACCCTCCAACAGCTACCAATAACTCTGTATGTTCTACCATGTGTATATTACCAATAACTGACAATGCAACACAAGACATAATCTAATAAAAAGAACAGGAGCAAAAAGATGGAACTACATGTAGATAAGAGTCCTCATAACTATTACTTGAAATAATTATGAAACTTGAAAGCGTACAATAGCTGTACAGATATTTTTCCTGTTTCTTGGAAAAGAACATATTGGTGAGGTGGACTTAATACCACAAAAGAACAAAAATCAGTAAAAAAAAAATTTCTGTTATGTAGGTAAGCTGTAATTGTGCCCACAAGTATAGGGTCCTTGAAAATGGAAAGGAAATGTTAAAAAAAATTTGTAACATCTCTTTACAGACCTAGAAATATCTGCAGCGAGGTACATACAGGCATGAAGTTTCTATTACTTCTTCACACTATCTTTATACAGCACAATTTTCACACCATCTTTATATAGCTCATCAGAGCACAACAGCTTTTCTGAACTAAGACTTCCTGACAGGTCTTCCCCAGAAAGACTGCTAAACACAAGCTAGCATTAGAAGAATACTGGTGAACTTGAGTTTTCATTTGTTTCACACACTTCTTTACTGAATGACAACAGGAAACAGAGACTACTTTTCCCACTATACCACTGTGATGTTACAGACAAAATTCAGCATTCAAAAACAGGAGAAAACATGGAAGACTTCCACCTCACAACTTGGAAATCTTTAGCAGCTTTTTCAGATGTTGAGCTCTACTGAAGATTTCCAACCATGCAATTCAAACACATGATTATTTATATGCACATGCGTATCTTGGGTACATATACACGCACCAAGACTCAGACTCAGTGCATTCCCCAAGTTCCTGCCCATATATTTGGAATAAAGAACTCTTCCAATTGTAACTGTATTTAGCTGATGAATCAGTGACCACATCTGACCACTCAACTTTAGATGACTATTATGGAAAATAATTAACAGTACTGGTAGAACCCCCCTACTTCCGATTGACTACACACAAACCCAGAATCTCTACAGCATAGAAAGACATTCCAAAATTAACAAAAACGTAAATGAAAATTACTTTCTGCTTTTGCCTTTCAGCCACGTGAATCTGCGTTTCAGTCATGCGTTCCTGGTACTGCCGCTGGAGTCGATCATGCTCCTGTAATACAGTCTGCCAGAGCTCTATTGCTTGTTCTCTTTCCTAAGTTAGAGAACAATGGTTTGTATAAAATATTCTATTATAGCACATTTACCTTCATCTATCATTCTCTAAAAAAAGAGATCTTAACTTCTATTTTGAAGAAATGACAGTTTCTGTACTTTTCTCTGCACACATTACAACTATACAGACAAAATACCAAATTCAGGTGCAGAAAAACAGATGCTCACAGGTTCATCAAATTCCACCTACAAGTGAACTGCAAGTTTTCTAGTGGTTTTTTTTTTTTTTAATAGCTCAAACTTTCACAGGTATTTACTGTAGGCCTACAGTATATATAATATTCAAATACCAAAATTCAACTGTCAGTTTAACTTCAACTTCATCATACGCAACAAAGGATTGATACATCATTGTAATAAGCTCAAGAAGACTTGCTTACCTTTTCAGATTTAAATATTATTTTCTATATCCCACATATACTTGCCTCCTTGTATCACATGTCATTTTAATCAAAAACATTGTCAAGCTACTACAAAAACTTGAATTGAACAAAGTACTTCACTAATTTCCTGGTCAGGAATTCAATATAAAGATCAAGTCAAGTAGCTAAAGTTACAGGCACAATTTAACATAAAAAAACTTAGATGAATCTAGGAAAGAAGTTCCTTCAGGTCTTTAAGTTGAAAGTATAAGTACTTGTTTCTTCAGCTACAGAAAGTCAAGAGGACCCCAAAATAGTCTCAAGGAACTCTGAACAAAGGAATTCTGAACCAACAAATAAACCAGCTTCCCCTAATCTGCCAAGGCACAACAAGAGAAATAAAACAGTACAAATGTTTCATGTCACACACTTGATTTGTAAGTTGTAGTTGTTCTTGAAGGTTTCTCACTATGCCTTCATCTGCAGGAATATCAGTTCCCAGAGGCATGAAAGGAAGAGCCTCCAGCTGCTTCTCAAGGGCCTCTTTCAACTCTGCATGCAGCCTGAAATTCAAAGAACCAAGTTCAGCAAAGCATTTCTCCAACAGGAATTTTTTTTAACAACTGAAGTATACCGTACCTTCAATCTGTATGTACTATTTACTTCTAAGTCATATTTTAATCTATTAAATTACATTCTACAAACACAACAGACAATTTGAAATAGTTGAATATCTAGTTGTTCTAGAGATATGGTTACATCTCCTAAACCTGGTGCTGTAATCTATATTAAGCACTTAAAGACTCTCACATAAAGCTCACGAGTATGAAATCTTCAACTCTTAAGTAGATTCAAAAGATTTCAAAGTCCTAGAAAAGAGCTTTTTAGGGTTTAGAAATCAAGAAAAACAGCAGTAGTAACAGGGCAGTGCAATCATTTACCTTTCATTTTCCTTGGTGACTTGTTCAAATTTTAGTCTCATCTCATTCATTTGCACCTAACACAAAAATACGCAAGAGTAAGCACTCATTTAAGTGACAGAAACTTTGGTGATTCTTTCACCTTTTAATTCTGACTGATACTGTAACAGACGGACAATTTAATTCAGCATAATACAGTAAATGAAAGTCACTTCCTTTAAGGAAAGTCACAGGCTGCCACTCAAATTTCACAGCTGCTAAGTCCTGTTACACCTCAGCATTCAGAAGTTATTACGAGCATTAAAGGTACCTTTTGGAACTCTTACAGCTCCTACAGATGGATTCTTCACTAACTCGAGTTCTTTTAGGGATACAGTGGATAACTTGTCTTTTATACAGTAAGCATTTGAGAAAAGAGTTCAGGAATTAACTGAGGAGAAACTTCAGTTACATGAGTCAAATGAACTGTTTTGTTAACTAAAGAGTGTAACAAAACCACAGTGTTTCTATTGCCTTCTGAAATTGGCCAAGCTTGAAGACTGCATTTGCAGAATCTTTATGATTGACAGATCAAACAAATTAAGCACATTAAACCAAAACCAGAGTATAACGTCTGCATGTAGATCACAAGTAAAAATTGCTTTCTGTATGCCACAGGTTTTAATTATTAAACATATCATTTTGCTTTTCAGTGATCATATGAAGCATTCAAAAGTTTCATTTTTCTGTGGCTGAAATAAGGACAGTCCCCCTCTATCTCAGCCTCCATGATAATAAACATTTAAAGAATTATTTGAATCTGAAGAATTATTAAGAATGAAAAAGGCTGGGTGTATCTACACTTGCAGGACTGCACTGGACCACATGGCCAAGGTCAGACCTGTACGGAAAGAGAGAAACAGCTGCCTCATCTGAATGTCACCTAGGAAAATACCTGCAACCATATAAGAACATCTAGAGAAATAAAACATGCATGTTTCATTTCACAACAGTCCTTCTCCAAACACACAGTAATCTGTGCAATTTGGACAATCTCCCAACCTTTCCATAGAAAGCTCTCTGTTCTTTCATTTGAGGCAGACTGCAGTCCAGCAAGTTTCTGAAGCACGGCGCAGGCATACTTTCCTTTATTGACAAAAACTAATGGCCTAGATATTAATACTATAAAATACTAAGAATATACAGTCTGAAACATTAGGAACATCCATACCTGATAAAGCTGCAACTGTTGTCTCATTTCTTCCAAGTGTTTCTCATACTCTGTGATTAGAGTTGACAAGCTAAAAAGTTGAAATACATGCTTAGAATAAATTTTGTAAGCACTGAAACACTGTTCTTGTATTTAACTAGTTTTAAAGAATTCTTAATCTAGAGAACAGAACAAAACAGTCACTTTTCTTTATTTCCAAGCTCAACATTCACCAGAATCAAATGAACAAATTTAATTACTACTTTTAAAGTATGATCATTAATAGCAGATTTCCCGTATAACAGAACTAGAACATGGGACATTATAAATAAGCATTAATGTAACATTAATATTTCATACATAGAATCCCAAATGACTGAAGACTAGGCTTTGTTACTGGTGCCACATGCAACAGTAAAGTGGCCTATAAGACAATGTAAAATAATGTAGTTCTACTTATATACTTTTTCCCTCCTAATACTTTTGTGATTGATAGTAATTCTCTGAAAATTCTGTATCAGTCCAGAGTGATAATGCCTTAAAATCTAACAAGAAAGGATAGGTTATTTTTGTAATAGGAAATGACAATGATTATTAAACCATTTGCCAACAGGCAACTGTTAGTTGAAGATTGTCAAATAAGCATTTTTAAAAACATCCACCTGACCTCAACAGACAGCAGTTACCTAGATCAGCACTATCCTACCTGTACTTTTGTTTATTATCTTAAAATTTAGACTAGAGAATTCCTTCATTCATCTCCCGCCTTTTATTTTACAGATTGGGGAAGAAAAGTAATATATTTAATTTACTGAATAAACAGAACAGTGTCTAAAACCAACTGCTACAGGAACACTTTTACAGACTCCATTCACAAGTTCTCAGAGCTGTGAACACGCATACGTAAGACCAGGTTCACCTGGATATTTACACTTTTAAAAGCACATGTCAATTTCTTTTGAATACTTTGTAGTATTCCCACTTATAATTTGCAATTAGTTACCTTTGGTCCATCATCCTGGATCCTGATATGCCATCACCACCAGCGGCATTTTGCTGTAATGGTATACTTTACGTATTAGTACTTGCACACAACTGCATATAGTTTTAAATTTTTGCATGCAACCCAAAGCTGTTGTTCTGCCTGTACTGTAATCATACACAACATCCCACGTGACCACTTCCAGGATTATGTTCAAAAATCCTTGAGTGCTGACCCAATTTCAAAAAACTCTAATTTTTTTTTTTTCCCCTGGAGATGCTCTGATATAAAGCATAATTGCATGTGAGGGGCAATCATCTTGCTCTTGAAAGAGCAATCATAAGTTTGTCTAAGTGCTTAGTTCATTTCCATGCATCTCGGCATCAGTAAAGTGCTGATGCCCGAGCTCCTGCACAGACTTTTAGACAAGCTTATGGTACCCAGCACAAAAAGTTATCTTCACAGGAAACAAGTGTCTTGGAAAAGAGAAGTCTATAAAAGTGAAAAAGTCTACTAAAGTAGAAATCAAGTATTACTTCAGGGGTATGTTCTCCTGCATATGACGAACTTTTGAAAATGCACCAAAAATACCAGAATTCACCATTATGACACATTTATTCTGCTGCTTGGAAAAACAACAAGCAACTCTAGAGTGGTGTGATGGACCTAAAGCAAGGCCAGGCCACATTAAAGTGGGCTGTGCTCTACGTATGCAAAGATGTTTGTCTCAAAACCTCATCACAAAAATTCTTACTTCCATCCCTGAGTTCACATACTTGCTCAACAGTAGCTCTCAAAATCTCATCCGTTTCATACTGTCCAAGTGCCACCTTTAGCCCCTGATCTGAAAAACACAAAGTTTGAGAATCATAGCTACAACACAGGTCATTATCTAGATAAACCAGACCGGCAGTGAGAAATATGTTTAACAGTGTAGTGCTTAGAAGAATTTTATGAAGCAGTTGTGTGCCTTCAATTTAGCACAATTATTTTAATGAAAATAGGACTTGAAAAAGCCTAAAGGCTGTGTAATAATAATGAATTCCATTTCTTCCATATTCCTTCTGTTTTCTTTTAGAAATTTAAAAAAATGAAGTTTCTGCCTAGAAAACCCACAAACACACATCTTAATGATTCACGAGGTCTACATGCAACAAATCACATTGTGTGTCCAATTCAATTAGCTGGATGTTTGACAATTAACCTGTTGTTGGAAACTCAACCCTGCAGTTCTCAATAAACATTCAACAAACTTAGGTCAAGAGCTTCGCTGATAAATGGATCTGAGCATTCAAGTATATCCAGAAGAAACCAAAACAAGAATGAAGAAACACAGTCTGCCAGTATCTGCTTTTTCTGAAAGAAGCAAAGAATAATGAATAATGAGATTTCACACTGCTAAGTTAGGAACATCAACTAAGGCGTCACTCTCCCCCCTTATTCATCTAACTTTGGCTATTGGGATTTAATTTGTAGTACAAGTAGTCTCTGAAAGAACCAGCAGAAGGTTGGAAAGGAGAAGTAATAGCTCTTCCCTCTTGTTCATGGAGTGTTCTTTCATCTAACAAAACCATAAGAATCTGAGTAACACCTTTGTAACTGGAATGGGTAAAGAGGAAAAAAAAGGAAGTCACGAAGGTAATGCAAACATTTTGATTTAAAACAACTTCTTGCCTATTTTTGTTTTTTAATACACATCCCAATGGCTCTTTTTCTGGTTCTCATCCTCTAAAGGAGGATATAGAAAAAAGACAAAGAGTATAGAAAGGAGATGATAGTAAAAGGATGCCAAGGAACAGGAAAGAGGAAAAGCAGCAGCCCACATCAGCCAAAGCAGTCTGCAAACATGAGAGGCCACAGCTACAAAAGGGGACAATCTTAAACACCCCTTACAGACATACTCACCTTCAACAGTGAATCATTAAATACATTCTGATAAAAGGTGTATGTCTTCAGTAGTATCACAAAAATATGTATTGAAATGGAGGAATTATTATTTGTAGGGTTGGCTGCTGATAGTTCAAAATGCATTCACGTAAAAAATTTATAACCGATCAGTGCCAGATACTAGCTTTTCATTTGGAGAACCTTTTTTACAGCTACATATTTAACACAACAAATACTTACAACATTAAAAATATCAATGCTTAGAGAATCTCTTCCTGTGTGTATTACACACATTCAGCATTTTAGAACTTCAATTTCACATTCATAAAACAGGAGAAACATCAATCCATATATCAGACTTACAGCAGGCCTCAAATAACTTAGGTCTCAGTTGGCATACAAGCCAAATTCAAATTTGTCATTTGGCACCTTTCAAAATGTAAAAAGTTTTTTAAAAGAGAGAATTAAACTCCTTGATAGAAAAGGCAACTCCTACCACTTCACAGTGAACTTGGTCTGAGCTCTATTTAGAGCCTACAGATTTACAGACTAAAGAAGCTACACTCAGACAAATTAGATACATATAAAAAAGCAAAATACCAGTATTTTAAAAACCATGATTTGTTCACATCACAGTATAATAAATACTCATGCAAAGCTTGATAAAGATATGGGCTTTTGAGCCAGGATGACTGTTGGCTCAGACAGAAGCTCTTCTGCTACTATGGTCCTTGGAATCAAGAGCTGTTTTTTCACCTTTAGCCACCCAAAGCTGTCATACAAAGTTTAATACCAATTGAAATTTTGATTTTTGAGTGATGCACAGCCATAGCACTTTATGCACTGTGATCTCATCCTACTCCCTGCTGTGCTATCAAGTTTTCCCACAACATTAATTAGTGACAGTAACATTCTTGGGACTACATGTCAAACCACTCCTTAGTTATAGTAATATAAAGTGTGTAGAAGTAATTTTGCCAGTATTTCGGTGGTAAGGAATTAAAGTGTACCCTGATTCAGTCATATTAAGCTTACATTAAAATAATCAAAATTGTAACAAATAACACAATTAAAAATATTGATTTTAGTCTGTAAAAGAAATTTTATGAGTAACTGGCAAGACAGCTTTTTTGTCTTTCAGGTGGAAGACAAGCATAGGAAACGCAGTAGTCTCTTAACTGGAGAAAAGAGGCATTATCACACAAAATGCACGTGTTTTTGGCTATTACCCTCATCAGCAGCTTTTAATTATTAGTCTTCAGCTAACTAAAAAGTAGCTTTGATACTGTTATTCACTATAGCAAACACTAGAAGAGCTACAGAATATCAATCTTCATCGTTACAACCACAGGCAAAAGGGTTTCTACCCTCTGTAGAAACTGACCCCAGCTCCGGAGAGGCAGGGTCCAGGCCTCGGCTGCTCAGCTCCGTCCTTCAAACAGCCCCGGAGCAGCACCAGAGCCAACCCGCGATGTGTCGGGAGCAGGCAGGCAGCCCACGAAGCCGACCGCTCGCCGAGACCTCACCTGGCTCTCCCCCGCTGCCGAGCTCAGTGGCCATATTTCCAGGGGAAAAGCTTCACCACGGCTGCGAGTTCCTCCCCAGGAAAAGCCTGCAACAACCCGACGGAAAGCCGGTTATTTCAGCCGCTCGCCAACCCCCGCTGCCCGGCGGGCTTTCACCTCTACCGGCGAATAAGAAAGATGAGAGACAATAACTTCCGAACACCGGGGACGCGCTCCCCCTCACCTACCGGCTCCCACTTCTTGAAGTAAAGCCTTTGTAAGGCTGCAGCTGGCCGGGGCGGAGGCAGTAACCACGGCCTCCCCCTCTACACCTACCCCTTCCCCTCAGCCCGGCGCGGCAATCCCACCACCACCGCCCAGAAACGAAAAAAAAACACCCCGAGCGGCGGCCGGCCCTGAGGGCAACCCCCCCGCCTCAGCGACGGTTAACCCCGCTTGGCGCCGCGCTCCCATCGCGGCTAACGGCCGAAGGCGGCGCCTGCCTCGCGGCGGGGGCCGGCGGGCGCGCGCCCACCTACCCGCCCCGCGAGCTGCTGCTACCAACCGCCGCCGTCCTTTTCCCTTAGCGACCCAGCTCGGCCCCAAGCAGCGCGCCGGTCACGTGGCGGCGGAGTCACCGAGCCCGCCAACCTCGGAAAAAGGGCGGGCTGGGGGGGGAGGGTGCGCGCATGCGCGCTGTTGAGCGGCTGCCAGTCAGGGCTGGGGGGGGTTGTGGCGGGGGGGAAGGCGGGAAGGGGAAAGGCTCGGTTTGTCGGGGAGCCGAGTTTCTTTTCGGTGGCGGCAGCGGCTGCTTGGAGGTGTGAGAAATCTCTCGTTAAACTTCTCTGAGGAGCTTAGGGGTTGAATTTCTCTTCAGGAAACGCTGCTGCTGTTAGTGGTGGTGGGGGGGGGCGGAAACGGGGAATTTTCGAGCCCTCTGGGAGCTCGTGCCTGTGTCTAAGAGTGCAGTCTTAGCTACATTAAAAGCTGCTGTCTCTTATTTGGTTGCCAACTTTCTCCCTGTCCTCTTGGAGCAATTAAGAAAAAATGCCAGCATAATTACTTCCTCCTTGGTTTTGTCGTTGTTACCGACGTGGACAGGGTTTAGGATGGAAGACGTCAATCGTCTCGATAAGGAGAGACATGAGGTGATTACAGCGACAAGCAGCAGCAGCTTTCTCCTTGCTGGTGAGGTGTGATGCTCATGTGGCTGAGGTCTAGGCATATCAGCCAGGTGCTGTCAGCTCTGGGTAGCTTGTGGCCGTGCAGTGCGAGTGCTTTTAAATAGCTGAGAAAGTACTTGCTGTAAAACTATTTCGTTTAGCGTTTGCATCTCTTTACAGTGTATTAAGAACTGGCTGAGGTCTAGCGTTAAAAGGTAATGAAAGGTCTCCTCTTCCTGTTTTAATTTACTTTTACGCCATTGCTATGTGTTGCTGGTTTTATTATGATTTAAAAGCATGCTAGTAAGCAGCTTACCTAAGTCCATGCAATGTAATAAACTTAAAACTTGCACCAAGGGCCATTAATTTGGAAAATCTGAGATCTGTTGTCCTGTAAATTGAGCAACCTTAGCGCTAGGTAGACCTCTGAAAAAGGCTAGTGAATGTTTTGCAATTTTCCTTAAAGCTTTATGGTTCTTTTTAAAATTGCGTGTTCTTCAATTTAAGAGTAATATTGGTTTACAACAATGGGCTAAATCTTCAGTATGTTTGGTTCAGTACACTGTAAGCTGTCCCTGGAGGAGTTAAGGTTTTTACCAAAAAAAGTCATCTGTCTCTCATATACAAATAGGTATATGTATAGGTACATATACCATAGGTACAAATACGAATCTGTGATGCGTCTTGTCTCATCTTCATTTTAGACACTGCGGTTACAGTAGTGTGTCTAAAGTTGTTTAGCAGATTCTATTATTTCACTGCTTTTTTTTAAAACTTCGTATGTTGTGGCTTTTTTCCCGAGACAACTTTTCAAATCTTGTGCACAAGAAGAAGCTTCGCATTGCTTACTTCAGTCAGGAATTGTAATAGCTAGTCATGTAATTCTCCCTGGATTTTAAGATCTTCCCAGGCTGCTTTTATTAGAAGGCTATATTATTTTAAACCACTGTTGAAATCTGGCAGTATTTTCAAATAGGTGTTTGAGATACTTGCCTTGACCAGTGAATGGAAATAGTTAAATATATTAGCACAAACTGAAAATAGAATAATAGAAGGAAACGTTGACTTCTAAGTGCATAATGTTAATTTAATAGTGTAGTAAAAAATGGGTTCATAACACTTTATTAACTTTCTTAGATGCACCCATCTACTCTTAAACTTCACTCTTTTGAGTAAGTGATCCTGCTTGTGGAATTCTGTCTTGTTTCCTTTCACAGTAAGTGTGTGTAAAGCTTGTGCACTCCATTTACAGGAATTCTGTTCATTTCAAAAAACGCTAGGAATGGTCTTACCATCTGTGGATACTTCATGCTCCTGCTGCTCAGTGTTTGCAGCTTACAAAATTAAAAACACAACACTGGTCCGCATTTCCTGTGGATTAATTTTTTCTAGATCAGTTTAAGGCTATATAGCCCATTGGATATGTTTCAGCAGCTGTTTGTGTTGTGAAAGGGACTTGTTATTTAACATACTGCTTTTTTATTTGGTGGTGTACATTGTAATTATTGCAGAAGAGTTGTCACTGTACTTGCCCAGAATACTTTTTCTTACTAGTTCTCTCTTTTTGTTGTAAACTGTGGGTGATTTAGCTTTGCCTGTTTGAGTTAACTGCTAATACTGGACTATGAGCCAGCTTCTGCTGGCTTAAGAATGCTGTTAGGACACTGTTGGTTGTCTTCTCTCCCATGCTTTGTACACTGTTTTCTTTCAACTTGTGTCATCTTGCTTCCAGAAACTTGCTCCTTGAGTTGGAGTGAATGTTAATGATGGTAGTCTTTCATAGTTTCTAGGGCTATCTCAGGTCTCTTGCATAAAGCACATCTGACGATGCTTGTCTAGCATATCATGCAGTTAAAATGCTGACATAAGAATTTAATTAGTTTTCAGTTTATTTAAATATAACTTTGTCAAAAGTGATAGTCCCATATTTGACTTTCCTTTTTTACTGGACTTCTTAAATTAAGGTGTCTAATTACTAAATCTATTGCTTCAGATTTTCTCTTTATCTGTCACACTTCCTTGGTCAGATCATCATCCCCTTCACTGTGAGTATATCTACTTAACCTAATGTCATTCTAGCTATTTTACCAACTTGAACTCAAAGAGAGGAGGTCTGGTGCTTTTCATCATGAACATCAGTGCAGGGAAATTGGCTGATGTGACTGTTGCAGAGGGTATGAGACAGTTAATGTGTAGTCATAAGAGCAAGGCTATGGCATATAGGGAAGTGTGATGCGTGTGGTTACATTCTGTCTCATGTACTACACCTCTTGATAACACCTGCAGAATGTGGTAAGTTATGCTTACCCTTCTGTGAGACCCAAGAAGATGGGTATCTGGGTAGAGGTTAAATAACCTGATTTAGTGTTCCCCACTGAAGGAAGCGTGGTTACAATTTAGCTACTGAGCTAGCACCTCTCTGGTCACAAGACTTAACAGCATGTGCATAATTCTCAGTCAGGCTATGTGCTGCCAGTTCCCTTCTTGTATGGCTAGATGTGTAAGGGAACAAATCAAGGATCACTTTTGTGGAGATGGGAAGGAACTCATAATAGTGAGGAGGGGAAGGGTAAGGGGCCATAAACTTGTTGGAAACTGGGCTCCGCTCGTTCTTTTGCTTATTAAATAGATTAAGGCTATTCTTAAGGTTTGTACAGTTATTTCTAAGTAACAACAGCTGTTGGAGTGCAGTAGTCTGTTCTTGCTGCTCTGCAAACGTTCAATGTGTTTAACAAGATGTGCTTGCAGTTTTCCTTGAAATCCTTTAGTTTGGCTGGTTTGCAATGACCATGAAGGAAAGCTTTAGCTAATTGTTTCGTTTTCTTGCATCTCAGATTCATGAAAGGTTTTTCTCAATGTGTTTTTCTCATGTTACCAAATCATCTAAGATAATGTAGTGGAGACTTTGTTTTGTTTATCTGTTCTCTTGATAAATACTTCTGATGGTTTTGGAAGGTGTTTATTTAGGTACATAATTGAAATGCCTTAAGCTTGGTAAGACTTGAGAGTGATTTGTAACCATGCAGGTATAAAAACCTATGAAAAGCATTCATGTAACTGTTTATTTAGTTGCTTTATAAAGCTAAACTATTTCAGTTCTTCTGGTGTCTAAAAACATGATATGATGATTGACTTTGTGCAAAAGCGTGCTTTTTTTCCTGGACAAGCAAACAGTGCAGTTCGTGCTGAAATGGAATCTGAGATCTTCTTTGACAGAACCTTCCTTTCTCATTTATGTAGTATATGAAGATGGAATTTACAATTAAACACACCTGGGATGGTTTACCTGTGAGCCATGAGCCGGTAACAATTGGGCTGAAGTCGAACAATGCAGGACTGCTAATGGAAGTTAATGCTCCCTTCTTTGATGATCCTGCAGCACCGCTTGGAGAGCCAGGGAAACCTTTTAGTAGACTGTGGGACTATGAGGGTAAGTGTAACTGTTCTGCTGCAAATATATCCAATTTGTGTAGACACTAATGTTCCTCTGTAGTTAATATGCCTCGTCTTTATTTAAGAATCTGTGATGGTTATTTTTTCAACTGATCTAACAGTTGTGAGTGTATGACATATAATTAAATTCCATTTCTTTGGTCACAGTACTGCTTTTAAAGATCAGATCTGAAATGCAAAGTAAAAGTTTTCCTTTCTGTTATATCCTGAGCAGTCTGGGAAAGAACACTGGGAAAGAATTTATTTGTAATCACTGCCTTACCCTTAAACGGCTCCTTGAGTAACTATAAGCCTCATGCTATATTCAACTGAAAACTACCCCAAACTGTATCAAGAGTGGTGCTCTTTTTCTAGGTGGTGAATTGATTTTCATCACTAGCACTACTGACTGTAAGGTGAGTGGTTGTTTTATAGCAGCGCAACAGTACAAATGACTGGGAAGCAAAGGAAATACGTTATGTCACTCGGTGGCCATAAAGAAATGGAGTCCAATGAGCTGGGTTGATTTCAAGAATGATGAGGTTGACTCTTCCTGATCCTGTCAATAGTATCAGTGCTTAAACTTAGTTTCTGGGTTGCTGATATAACTTGTGGAATAACAGAGGCTTGACGTATTTGAATATCAAAATAATTTTGTGGCATATATATAAATGCATTTGCAGTAGGTAAATGGAAGTGAAATACTAAAGGTAGGTTCTACTTTTGCTTTAAGAAGTAGAGAGCAATAGCTAAAATATATGTCTATTTTAATCAGTTTTCCAGAGCCTATTTGACAAATAGGAAGGTGTGAAACAAAGAAATAGCAGCTGATAAAATGATTCAAAATTGTACCCGAATGGAATGGGGTATATTCTTATAGTAATGCTGTTTTATTTCTCCTTCCTGTCAATGCTGTCACTTTTACGTGGTGCTTTGAATAATGCAAGAATTTAATGATTCCAGCAGTTCTCCACTTCGTGATTATTGAACTATTTTGATTAAAGCTCTACTAAAGCAGTATTAGCACCTCTTTGATATTGCTGTAGTAAATAGGCTTATGTAAAAATAAATAACATTATCAATCATATCTAATTGTGATTCTAACTAAAGCTTTCTAATAGTGTCATTGCTGTGAGAAACACCTTTATAGTTCTACCTTGTGGTCCTGAAAGGTGATTCAACAGTCACATGTGGCTTTCAGGTACACCTGGAACAGTAATCCCTTGTCCAAAGTATCGGCCATCTACAGGGCAAAACCATTTAAGAGCTAAATGCTTTCTTACTATTTCTGAGATTTAGCACTCTTAGTTATGGGGTGTCAGCTCTTCTGTGAGTGTATGTTCCTCTTTTCATATATTTTTTTTTTCCTAGTCTCTGGTGCTCTGAATCCTCAGGCTACCAGCACACAAGACTTCTGCACTTAAGTGCCCTACCTGGAGTGCCTGCTGTGAGTGTGATTGACTGAGGTCACTCTTATCTTGGTCAGCTTTGCTCACAGCAAGCATACTAGGTGAAATAGCTGTGTGCTGATGCTTGTCTTACTCCATGGACAGCTAACATTAATTAGCAGACTTGCCATATTTTTCTGCTGCATCAAGATAAGTGTTTCCAAAACTGGAATTGGTAAAGTAAATAAAATTAGTACAGTGCTTTATAAAGCTCTGTATGATGATAGGCATTAAAAATAAAAGCTCTTGAATTTACAATTATGGCACAGCATTTTGAATAGTTAGGAAGCTGTCAGTAGCATGTACACAGCTAGTCAAGCTCTGGCATGGGACAGGCCAAAAATTATGAAAACAGAATTGTTTTAGTGGGTTATAAAAGTCTCAGGATATTACAAAACAGTTAACATGAAATATTGACAGCCTGTTTTTTTTTAGTTGTAGAAGCATTTTTCCTGAGTGACAGAACTGAACAGTATTTAGAAGTTGAACTTTGTCCGTAAGTACAGCACTCTGAACAAGTCACAAATTTAAATTTGCATTTCCAGTTCTAATGCTTTTAAGATAGACATATGAGGAAGACTGGGTACAGAAATTGTTCCAGTATGGGGAATGTACATATTTGTGGCAGAACAGTACACTAATAATTTGGTATCAGTTTAAGAAAATTGTGCTCTGATTTTTTGACAGCCATGGACAACACTTGTTGCTGCTGCTTTCTGGCAAAAGAAGAGTATGGAAAGTAAGTGGTCAAGTACTTTCATAATGTACAGAAAAACTAACTGGTTCTAGGTACTTGTTGCCTGATTGGAAGATGACATCACTTTTTTTTTTTTTTTTTTTTTTTTTTTTTATTTTCCTCCTTTAACAGGAAGAACTTCCTTTAGAGTTTGAGGTGACCAGAATGAAAACCAAATGGGAAGGTAAAGCTTATCTTCCATGGAATTATTTTCCACCATGCACTAACAAATTCAATGCATTTGCAATTCACGGCTCAGGAGAAGAGAGAAAATATGAAGCGCTTCATCCTGTGCCTCGACATGAACTACAGGAAGGACAGAAACCAGATTTGTAAGCTAAAACTAGCTTTTTTGTAATATAGTTGCACTATTCTTGGAATACTTAAAGATAATCTGGTTTTCAGATTGAGTGCCTCTAGTGTTTTAATTATACTGCTTAGCCCCAGATCCATTGGTACTGTACGTTGTATAAAGCACTGTGGCAGATAGCTGTAATTAGTGCTTGATTTCTATATTATCCCCTAGGTTCATAGAAAATGATGCGTTCAACACCATTGGCATCTGTTTTATCACCTTCCTCAGCTAAATCATAGATAGGTTGTTCTACTTTTTCCTTGCCTCCAGCGCCTCCTGAAATGCCATTTAGTGTTAATTTCACCAGATACATTTCCAGTAAATCTCTTTTGCTTCTCCCCTACTGTTCTAAGCAACCTCACCTCTACAGATGGTTCCATATTATAGAAAAAAAATTTGAAAATGCAGACTGAATGGAAAAGTATAATAAAAGGATACCCAATATCAACAGAAAAACTAGAATATCTTGATTTTTAAATTGTGCTTTGGGCCTGTTTATTTTCTTTGACTGTGAGGCTGAGATGATTTGATAAAAACTGCTACTTCTGGGCATTTCTATAAATGAACTAGCTCTAGAAGGTACACTACAGTTCCTATGCAAACTTGTTACTCAACATAGAATGACAGCCAGGTAAAGTATATTTTAGTTAAGTTACCTTTTTTTGCCTTTATTTAAGAAAAACTTAGCTTCTGCAACTGTTTATTTAAAAAAAATTCTAAGCTATTGATAATAAAATACATTCTCTTTATCAGTGTCCGAAAGAAATAGATACTTTTATTTTTCTGTGGTAAACTGGAAAATGCCTGTAGTATTTTTCAGGAAGGGATTCTTTCTATTCTTTCTATAATATCCCTTCCAAAAAAACCCTTGACTTTTTCAGGCATTGGTAGCAGATGCAATTATATGAAGAGGTTGCTCCTTCCTACTTTCATTGCTCTTAGTTTGTCTTTACTCTTACAAATGATTTCCTAGTAAGAGAATTCCATTTACCTTTTTAAATGATTAGTGTAGTGTCAGATGTTCTGTCTACTGCTTGGTAGTTGTTTCATGTAAGTATTAATTAGCAATTGGCTTCAGTGTCTTCCTTCTATTGTGTCTTTATGGTAGCCTAAAGGAGAAATCCTTAGCAAAAACTGGTTCATAATGTTTAAAAGAAAGCAAGACTTTTAGTCTTACAGCAAAAATATATTTACTACCTTCATTATCTTATCCAGTCTTACTCTTTTCTGTAATGAAAGGATATTCCTGTGATACGATTTTTCAATTTTTACTCTATTGGAGTGCGGATAAGTCGTAAAATAGGGTCACTGTGCTTTTGCTCTGACTGCAGTTCCAGGCAACGTAAGTTGAGGGAGTTTAAAAGGTGAGCTTTGTTAACTTCAGTTTATGCTGCGTGATACTTGTTCATAGCTGAGGATTTTGCTGCGTGATACTTGTTCATAGCGGAGGATTTTGCCTTGTGTTTTCCAGTACAAGGTTTTCAGAAACATAGTAGTGTTTTTTATTTATAAACTCAAGTTTTGGAAAATGAGCACATGGAATGCTGGTTACATTCCTGTCCAATAAATACAGGAAATGACCGCAAAATAAAAATTAATTAAACCTATTGAGGTTGCTGCCTTTTATTAAGACACATACTATAAGACTTACAACTTTTTTGTTTATTTCTCCTCTCTTTACAGTCATCGTCTGGAATTTTTCAAAGATTTGAACCTGAAAGGACTAATGGGAGAAGACTGGAAGCAGCCTGAATCAGACATATGGAAGTCTCTCACTAATTAAATGGATTGAGGCATAAATTTTTAAAGCACTAAGGTTGGATGAAGCTGTATGGAAAGAACTTCTTCATTCTGAGCAGAGTTTGTAAATATCAGATTACTAAGGCTTTCCTTGACACCAAAATCATTGATCAATCTTCAAATCAACTGTAAAGTATCTGGGCCAGTTGATTTTGAACGTATGAAGTATGCAACAGCTTGTGTTTCAGTTCATCTGGGTATGGAGTTTTTCATCTGTGCAAGAGATGAACCTGCTCCTACTAATGAAGGGGAGAAAGTGTGCTAAAATTACAGCTGTGTTTTCATGAGAGCTCTAAGCCTGACAAGGCCAATATCTGGCTTGGAATCTTTCAGTTTGCTGTAGTTGCTGTGTTTCTGCTGTATTTTGACTGCTGCTGGTTTGTTTCTTGGCTGTTGAATGAGATTCTTATGCACCTAAATTTTTTGATTGCTCTCAGGAGAAAGAATGCCTCCTTCAGGAACAGAAAAGAATATAGCTATCGTGGCATTTTGTGGCCCAGTACTTGCATTGCAAGATGCTGTGGAGGTGTAACGCTACCCTTTGCTGTACCTTCCTATACCTGAAGTTTTCCCTTGCGCAGTGGGGGGAACTTAATCTCTATTACTTTATTAGCACACTTCTCTCCTTCAAATTCTCTGTGGAATTTCTAGTGATTTTTAGGTACAGAGGATAGATTTACAAAAGGTTTTATGTATTCCAGGAAAAGTTTCTGGGACAAATAATGTTTAGTATAACCTTTTGATATAGTTGTGTGCCTACAAAAGCTCATTTGTTCCAAGACCTTATCACATCACCTTAAGGATTCAGCTCAGACGTACAAGAATTTTGCTTGCATGCCACCTAATATTGGAAATACTCTAAATGTATGTGCCTACATTTTATACTTATGGGCATGAATGTTTTTAACAGTACTGTATACTGTTGGATGTTAACATCTAACCTGTAAACTCTCACAGGATTTACAAATGAGGTGCTCCTTTTTTGTCTGGCATAGTAAGTGCTGCTTGATTGTGGCTGCTGACTTGATCCTATATAAATTAACTTAGAAAATGGGAAGCTTACCTGCTAACCAGATCCTACATATGAAAAATAGGTGACTTTAAAATCAAACTTTGGTTTTGTCCAGAATGAGGATTCAGACCAAGACATGGTCCTCACTCCTTTACTAGAAAGAGGACTTCCTGCATCCTGTTGAAATGTCATTATCACAGGGTAAAAGGTGGTTGTGTTCTTTACCTTTGTGAGAAGGATTGTTTTGGGAGTCCGAGAGAATATGGCTCAGTCATAACTGAGGGAGTATCTTTCAAAAGTTATGCCCTGAGGATGTGGTGTTGGGTCTCATCCTTTTGTGTAGCATTTTCTACTGAAAAATTCAGAATCCTACAAGTTCCTGAAAGGGACTGGTGTTCTTGTAGTCTTAACATCCTGCTCAAAGCAGGGCTATTGTTGAAGCTAGATGAGTTTGCTCAGGGCCTTGTCAAGTTTTGAGTAACTCCGAAGATGGAGCTTCAAATGCTCTGGGTAGCCTGTTTCAATACTCAACTAGTTCTGTTATGAAAATTTACCTAATTGCCATTTCCTGTGCTGTAACTTCTGTCCATTGCTTTTTGTCTTTTCTCTGTGCATCTCCAAGAACAGTGACTTTTTCTCTATAACTACCAATTAGGTAACTGAAGATAACTGTTAGCTCCCCATGGATTTCTCTAAATGTCATCATTCTCAGTTTGCCTTTCCTGACTCTCATTAGTAAGCACATTCCACTCAGATAATATGACAGACAATGTAAAAGTGTAACTTGAGTTGAAACTCAGAGACAACAATGCTCCCAGGCCTTTCTTGTTTATTTAGCTCATAAATGGTTCTAAAAATCTTCTGTGTAGCTTTAGACATCAAAATGCCTGTGAAGTTTTGCACAAGGCTGCACTCTAAGTCATATTACTAAAAGGATTTTCTGTTCTCTTCTGAGCTTGTACGCATTAATAACCATAGTCTGATGGTCATGTTTTCTTTGTTGTCTCTAAATTTAACCCTACCTGTAGACTCTGCCTGAGAAGAAGAGAAGATGGGAATATCCTGCCTTTGTGGAGAACATCTCTGTGTGATTAATATCTGAGATCGAATGTTACTTCAGAGTTTTTGTTTGACTTTAGATTCCCTCTTTTTACTTTCAGTTTTATAGAACTATACTTTCAAATTTAAGGATATTAGGCTTTTTCAGATGCAGACTTTGGCACGTCAATGCACTGAGACATCCAATTGTTTTTGCTCTCTTTTAATTAGACACTATACATTCCTTGCTATAAAGTGCCATCTGTTGAAAATTATAAGTATTGTACATTCAATTGTTTGGCTTCTTTTCTACCTTCAATCCATGTACATTTTTCTAAAGGATGACATCAGTCTGAAATATTGAATAATCCAATAAATGTTGATTAAAAACATCTTCCAGATAGTGACATCTCAAAGCTGCTTTTGAAATTTCAGTCAAAAGCAAAAACCGTTTCATTAAACTTTTAGACTTCATTTTAAACAGTGTGTCAAAAAAGTGCATGCAAAGGTTCAGAATGAGTTTACTATTTTTCTCACAAAGGTTGTTTTCACGTGATGAATGATGTTTTGTATGTAAAGGACAGTAAATCAAATTATTTATTCAGAGGCTTCATCTCATATTCATTCCCACTTCAAACTGACAACTTCAGATTTGACTTTGGATGCAAATTATAAACTTTGAGGGAAATATATTACTTTCCCTGAATAAGTAATTTAAAGTAAAATAATTGTCTCTGCAGTACAAAATATAATGCTAGATGCTTCTGAAGATGGGAGTTATCATACAGGCTTTATTCAAGGCACATGCTATTCCATGCCACTGTCAGTTGGTTCACTTGTATGTTTCTAAGCTTTAAGAGTCTGTTTGAACTGTAAGTGCTGGCTTTTATCAAAGGTTTCTGTATGGGTTCATAGAGTGCAGAGTGGGAACCTGTGTGCTGACATGTTTCTGAAGGTTTAAAGTTAAATTAATCCCTTGGTAGAAACTTAACTGTAGGAGGGAGTCCTACGTAAGGCATGTTAGATGGAAGCACAGTGTCTTGGCACATACTAGTGAATTCGTGGCTCGTCAATGGACAATACAATGCTTGCCAGCATCACTTAAAGCTCCCATGACTTTGCAGGGGTGGATATCAATGTGCATTGAGATAGCTAGGTAGTTTGTAGCTTTCTTGCTCTGATCTGCTTTTAACCAGGCCTTGTTTTACACTGTGGAGGCCAACTGTAGCCTGTATTTCCTGAATTGCCTCTCTTTTTGATGACAGGAGGAGAAGACAAAACAAACTATGTTCTGCATGAGTTCCATTTAAGTACATGTTCAATAATTATTAATCCTGGTATAGAAGGAATGTGATTCAGTCCAGTCTAGCTCAGTGTGTGTACGTACATGCATATATATATTGAGGTATTCAGCATTGTGCTGGTTTTGTATGTCAAACTTGTATCAAGAATAATACAGATAAATTTTCTAAATTGTCACACTGGATATACTTTATGGAGGATATCAATTTGATAAAATGCAGAGCTGCATGATAGAAAGCACAGATCACGCAAGCAGTCTATCCACAAATCCATTTCACTTTGAAATGGATTTAAAGACTTCAACCCTGTGAGCACTTCTTATCCATTGCTCTCTTAAAAAAAAAAAAAAAAAAAAAAAAAAAAAAATCAACCTGTCTCATAAATGTTTCCTTTGGATAATATTTGGCCTTGTGCCAGTTACATCATGTGATGTACTGAGTCTAAGATGCAGGAATTTTATTACTTTGGAAATGGTGGAATACCCGCTGGGGAGTACACAGTTTTTGATTATTTTTTTTAGCTCTGCAAAGGCTTAGGTAACCTTAAGTGTGACATTTTCACATGTGAAAATGTCAATGTTGTGGCAATTTTCAATTATTTTACCATATTTAGCCAGAATTCCTAAGGAAGTGAGACTGTTGGGTTAGCATTACCTTCTTGTCTTTCTGGCAATGTTGTCATCACCTTTTTCCCCACTACCACAACAGTTTTTAAATCCATTAGCTAATGTCAGCTGAATCAGAGGAGCAGACAGCCTCAAAAGATACTAGATTCTTACAGAAGTGTGAACGTGAACACCTGGAAACAGTGCCTTGCTGTAGCACCCAAATTGATGAAAAGGAGAAATCATCTCTTAGTCCTTATCCTGTAGTTGTAGTGCCCCATACTTGAAGCAGTAGGTGCATGCTTAACTTCAGCTGTGGTACATATATCCTCTTACCTTTAGACTTTGATTAGGAAACTAGGAAATGTGTGGAACTTAAGGAATATGAGGTGCTGTGTGCTGTCACAGAGGTGAGCTTAGATGTCATAGACCTATGCCCTAGTGTTAGTGATCTTGAGGTAAGAAGCTTAGGAGACAGAGTATATATATAAAACATAAATGTATGCGGAGCCATGTTTTCAGTAGTGCTGCTTGTTTTGTTTTGTTTTGGTTTTTTTTGAAATTTGAGGAAATAATTCCCCTGTTCCTGTCTTTTTTTCAGAAGAAGGTCCCACACAAAGGATAAGGGATGGAGTTTTCCGAAGTTTAATGCCAGGGTTAGTTGGAAACACAAGGACGTAGTGTGTAGTATCAACTTGTCATTGCCTCTGAAAATACAATTCTGGTTTAATCCATTTTCTAATTCAGTAGGTTCTGTTGTGAGAATGTCGATCCTGAAGAGAAGCAGAATCTGAGCTCGAAAACACTGCTCTTGCTTAAAATTCCAATTGACATAATGGATATATTTCTATTGCTTACATAGTGCTCGATGCTACTAGGTGTGTTTTTTCCACTGTGGCCAGGTAATTCAGCAGAAAATTTTAATTCTTATCTTCTGCTACAACCGCCCCCCTGTCTATAAGGCAATAGAATTATCTGCCCTAGTCTATACTATTGTGGTATTTGATTTACTAAGTTTAATGAAATGCTGAGCAGCTTTGCTGTAATGTGTTTTTAATTTTTTTTTCACATCTTCATAGTAAATACTTGAGCAGTTGAGGCAAAATGCGTATTTGGATAGTTGCAACCCCTTACTTACAAGATGATCAGACTGAATAACCTGGAAAACAAAAACACTGAGCTTCATGAATGAAAAATATACCTGTAAAAAGAACTTAGGTTTGTTTCAACAATTCTATCTCATAAGTGTGTTTCGAAGCTCCTTGTGATAGTATGTTTATTACTCGTGAACTTAAAAATGAAAACCAGAATTCTACATGACTCAGCCCTACTTATAATATCAGTGAATCTTTGTAGAGTTGGTGTTTGAAAACGTCTTATGGCTACACTCCCACAGACTTTTTTTTTTATGTGTCTTGCCACTAGGGGGAAGAAGAAGGTTATCAAAACTATACCTTGGTGCTACCAGCCTAGTTAGCCTTAACTAGATCCATTCCTTTTTACTATATCCTTGATTTTAGAAAAAAAATGTTTCAGTCAAGCTGATGATGGCTTATTTTGATTCTTTTGAGACTTTATCAAAAGAAACAATATACCACACTGTGTAGTTACAGTTCTAATGTTTCTTTTCCTACAGCAGTGTTTCTATAAATAATTTTCAGACAAAATTAACAGAAGATAAATTCCATGAAGTGTCAGTCTGTAATATAAATGTTAGTGTTGTGATATGCAAATGATTTGGTTTTGGTTTTTGGGGTGGGGTTTTTTTTTGTTTGTTTGTTTTGGTCTTGGATAGTCTCTTGCAAACTCTTCTAAAAGGCTGTATTTTATTCTGAAGGAATATATTTTTTTTTAAATACAGTCTGGTTTGTAAGAGATGGTGCATCCTTTCAAGGGTGAGGCTTGAGTGGTGCGAATGAACACTCTGGGGTGAAGCTTAGAGAAGAATGTGAAACAACATGAACTGTTGCTTAAGAGGGACAGAAAATTGTTCTTCATACAAAAATGCAAAAAGAAAGTTTTCTTTCAAGAAAACTTGAGTGGTAATGTGTCCTACTGGCAGAAGTAATTTGTATCTTAAATGCAAAGGTGGAGCAACTTAGGATGTCAGGTATGGTAGGTGATAAAATCTAACACTGCATATAGCGACACTGCACAGTGGGCTTTTTTTACACAAATGCTCTGAGTGGGAGTAAAATTTTGCTGATGTCTTTGTATACTTTTAAATAATTTTCTCTAATATGCCAAGTGAGATGTTAGAGCTAGTAAGCTCTAACTTCATGCTGGATTATATGTTTTGTTTGCTATGGTTGGCAAGCTACTTTATTATATGTTCCAGTTAACTCATTAGAAATGTGAGTCAGTTAATGTTTGTACTGCCCAGCACTGTGATGATACAATACTGATGAATGTGATGTTAAGTACTATGTTGCTTGCTGTTCCTTTTTCCCAGGCTGAGGTGTTTTGTGCCTCTGAAAGGCACAGCACAAAACGTTTGTTGTATTTTAAATTCTGACCATGTAAAATACTTTCAAAATATGAACAGCACAGTGCATAATTTGCTGCACGTAAAATTTAAAACTATTCTTTCACACTGCCAGAGCCATCTCTAAAGTTGACTTCATTGCATTTAATTATGGTACATTTATAATAATGCTATTGAAGTTTGATAGTTAACCTGCATTTATTTTATTGATGATTCCTTGCTTTTGCTTTCAGTGCATGCTTTAGTTTAGTACAGTGTCTCTGAACAGTGCTTCAGTAAAAGTACTGGGAAGTGCTTTAAGCCTGATTATAGAACCCTTATTTACACTGGTTGTATAAACATCTATACACATGCTCATACAAATAGTCCCAGTGAGCTCAATGCAATGGTTAACATAAAGTGTATCGCAGTTATGCCTTTTTCCATCTACTTGTCTATCTGTTGAAATTAGTATCAGTATTATTGGGAGAATTCAGTTCTAAAAGCTAGTTCTATCAGAGCGTACTGTTTAGCACTGCTTGTTTTCTTTATTGTGGTTTAAAACAAGCAAAAACCTTAGCTGCAGGGTCTGTGGAAGGGTTTTAAGTGATGGTTCAGGAGGTACTGTTTGTATCTGCACTAGCTATGAACATACAAAAATATGTTTGATTCATTTTCAGAAATAATACCATAGACTACCACTGACTATGTGTGTAAATACCCTCTGCCAGTGATGTAGTTTATTTGCAAATACAAATGTATTCTTACACATGTTGTAAATTATAACTAACTAAATTGTGTTAAAATAGCACTGATATAAAAGCTAAATTATTGTGCCTTCACTGCTGTTTTAAAACCAACCTAGCCAGACTAGTTCAGTGGCTTTCTTGGACCATGCAACAGATTGTTGAGGGGGGGGAAAAAAAGGAATTTTCAGGTGTCACCTTTTTAAAATACAGAACTTCCCCCTGTAGAACACACTTTTTGCCAGTTTAATCTTGTCTTTCATTTCATGAGTTTGTTCCCTTGAACTCAGTCACTGCAGGCAATGAAGTTTATAACTTGGTGCCAGTAGTAGCCATCATAAAATTATTGATCTCTTTAATTCTAGGCAATGTAATTGGTTCACTTCCTTCTTACTGCTGAGTTTGCTTCCATCAGCAAATTAAACATTTTGGAAACTGGTATTTTCTCAGTGCTTTATAGCTTATACAAGCCATGGTATTGATATTTAATTGTGCCTGGCACTTTAAATAATTGGTTCTTGTTTTAAAGTGGCATATTACTTTCCTAAATGTTAGCAGGGTGGTCTGTAACCTGTTATGCCAGTTATCTACTTCAATCCTTCTTTAATTTCAGCAAAATACTTAGCTGTTTCAGAAGAAGGTAGTTCATGATGTTAGAAGACAAAAATGTGGTCTTGTACCTCCTTAAATTCTTATAACTTCTAGAATGAAATCTTGAGATTTGGTAATTTTACTGGCAGGAGTCGTCTTTTGTAATCTCTGTGAAACAGCTTTTCGGAAACTTCAGAAGAGCTTTTTGCAGCTTGACAGGTGAATTCTCTGAAGATTCTGCTGGGAGTGGGCATACACCACTGGCAGGTAGAATTGCCAGGCTTTGACTTGTTCAATGTTGAGTGGTCTTTCTGCTTCCTGGTGACAGGTTATGTGGTGGGGAATGTGCTTTTTTTATGTATATCTACTGGTTAGGCTAGGGCTGTCTTCAGCCTGGAAGAGGAAGTTTGAGGATGCGGTAGAGGGTTGCTGTATAGATGCTGTATAGAGTTTGGATGGATGAAAATATAAAGAGAAGCTGGGTGGGGCTTGACTTGGATGGACCATCATATGAAGCTAGTGAGTACCACACTCAGAGCAGAGAAAGGTGGTACTTTTCATAACACTGTATTGCCACTGTGTGTTTGAGAAGTTTCTGTGGACTTAGTGGGAGACTGTGAAAGGTACTTGGAAGGAAGATGAAGTGGAGGTTTTTAAAAATACAAAACCAGGTTAAAGAAATCCACTCAGCTGAAAATAATTGGAGGGTGGGAGTATAGGAGGATAAGCACATGCTTTCTTTACTTCCTGTTCTTACTTTAGACATGTACTTATGGATAAAGGCCACTGTGCTAGTTGATCTGAAACACTGTAGCTATTCTTGTATCTGGAAACTCAACTGAAGTAATTGTTTTCCAATTCCCTGCAGTTGTTTCTCATTACTTGTAAAGTTATACTAGCACTGTCTGTTACAACGGAAGGACAAAGCAGCTCTTCTTGCTGATGTTCTCAAAAATCTCATGCTGAACCAAGGTAATGAGAGGTGGAAGAAGAAACCTGCCAGAATTCAGGAAATTGGGAAGCTCAGTCTTAGCTATTGTGGGATGAGTGTGAACCATGAAATGAAGAGGGGATGGGAGACCCAGGGTGGGACATGGAGCTATGAAGGAAGATTAATTCTGAGAAAAGGATATAAAATATAACAGCAGCTGAACAAGAAAACAGAAGGGGATGGCTGGGAATACATCATTGAAGAACTAAGGGAAGGTAGGGGAGAGTAGACTTGGCCTGGCAAAAAGTCCAGGAGAGTCAAGGGAAAGAGCTTTGAGGGAAAAGAAGAAATGGAGATAGGGCCAGAAAAAAAAAAGAAAGTAAGTTCAGTGACTTCTACAGGCTATTCTCTTTAGATCCAGGAATACTTTCATATTCTATTGCTGTTAGCAGATCACCATGAAAGCCAAGTGCTAAATTTGTCTTTTGTAGTCTGGTGGACCATGAAGAACAAAACTAGCCTCTCATTGTTTTTGCTTTTAACCTGTACTGGAGATTTTAACCTGATGAATAAAGTTGTAGAGGTGGAATGTGAGGCAGGATGGGATTACATTTAGTGGTCAGTTGTGAAAAGTTAGGTTTCAATGACTTGGCAAATATCACATAAAAATTCTGTGTCAGAGGAAGAAATACAGTTCCATTTATCAGGATATCATTCAAGTTACTGAACTGTAATTGAATCCTTTTGGTTTGGTTTTTTTTGTTTGTTTGTTCTGGATATTCTTCCCAACTTCTTAATAAATGTAGAAGTCTTGCTGGTAGCAGATTCATTCCATGCATGCTGTCCATCACGTGAAATGAGAGTACAGAATAAATGTGGCAGTTCATGTGGTATATGTAATTCAATGTGATGTAGAATCATATAGTCATAGGCAAAAAACTAAATATGAAACATATAAGGCTGCAGGGTACTTGGCCACTTCTGAATTCTTGAGTAGTTTATGCCAGAGTGGCTTTTTATGCTCCTTTATTATTCTTTGATGGATCCCTTCAATCACTTCTACAGGCTCTTTTGCCTTGAGGACAATAGGTAAAGTGATACCAGTCTGTATATCACAAATCACTGTTCAAACTAGTGTTAATCATGTTTTCCTTTTATTGTTAAATAGATCTGGCTATCTTATCTGAATTCTTAAATTGTTGATATAATCTGTGTAGAGAGAAAGAGAGTCAAACCTTCCTGTAAGGGACATCATACTTCAAACTCTGTCAGGTCACATGGTAATATTGTTCTTTGGGTAGGCGATGGTGACTGTATTATATCTGTTTGGATACTGTTGATAACATGGTCATTAGTGAAGTCTTTAGGATAAAATATGGTTTTGAAGGTTGAGTGCAGGCTGCTGCTTAAGAGAGGGGGCGTCTTTATCTTGGCAGTGCGTCTGGCTTGATATCCCTTTTGTGCTCGCAGTGGAATTTTTCCAGCCACGAGTTGAGTCAGTGTAGACAACAACTCCAGCTATAAAGAAGCAACTAAGCCCTTTTCCCACCCAACCCTGACCCCAGGTCCTCTCTCTGAGAGGGGGGAAAAACCCAGCAGCAAAACACCTGCAAAAACCCTAAACCAAAATAAAGTTCAGTTGAATGAGTGTTGACATAAAGAAAGGAACATAAACATGGACATCGGGTCAGGGAAAAGGGATAACTACTACAGTTTAAGGTATTGGCAAATGTAAGGCACTTGCTTCCTTTGAAGGAAGGGGATTTTTTTATATACTGGAAGTTTTTTCAGACATGAGTCCATTTCCACATGTTACATCTCTGAGGTGTCAAGACTTATTGAGATTTAGCATTCAGGATTGGAAAAGAATATCTGAGCTAATGAGAAGTGGAAATTTATTTTTTTTATTTCTGCACCTGTTTAGTTAGTTCTAATAGAGAATTAAATTGACTGCTTTCCATCTCAGTTAATCTGTGGATTTGATGCTTGGGTGAGGCTCTCCAGATTAATTAGCAGGTTTAGTAAATGATATAGGGAAAAGTAATCACATTCTGCATGTGTTAGTATCACAGTGCCAAGTCTTTATTTTCATCCTCCTGAGTCTACAATGCCTGAAGTGCTTAAAATCATGATAGCATTGCTTATAAGATGTGTAATTTATCTGTTAAAATGGGGGCTGTTGGACAGATTACATTACAAGCATTGACTGTATTCACCCAATTTTGTGTTCACTGTAATGTGAGATGCTGAATTTCCCTCTTTGGTAATTCACACCTTCCTCCTGCATGATTTTTAAATGTATTCTGAAAGCCCTCTGTAGTTTTCAACAATGTCTGGTTTTTTTCTGCTGAAATCCACTTTTTTCCTGATTAGCAAGACCAGAATAACCCCCTTAAAGTAGAACTTTGTCGAAAGATCTGTGCAACTTCTCTCCTTTCCCTGTTTAGCTTGTGTATCAACATTTACGGCTCAAAACACTGGTTTAGCCATTACAGCCCTTAAAAATTGGATTTTAGTCAGAAGAATTGTCTGCTCTGCTTAAACTTCATGAAACATCTCCTCTATTTTTATTTCTCCATTCATGGAGAGATGATTTAATTAAAAAAAGATGGTGCTAATTGACAAACATAATGATTCTTTTAAACTATTAAATATACTGCTCTTAAAATCAGGCATTTATAGGTACAAGTTAATGGCTAGTTTATTAGGGCTACTAATTGTCTAGTTTTTTCAGCAGCTATAATGTAACTAATTATGGTCATAAGGACTGGATTGTTTAAAATGAATTCCAGGTATTATACAAGATGAGTATTTTGTTTTTCAGTAGGCCACATAATGGGAGCCACCTAGTATTTCTTTCACATTTTTTGGCATTTGTGGTCTTTTCTATCTCAGTTGTGATGTTCCCTAAGACATATCACGAATAGAATTAATTGTGGATGGCTGGGTGTCTTTCAGCATCTAATTAGAATGTACTAATTACAAGCTGTTTTGTCAAGCCTAGTTTCCATTGGATTTGTATTCCATGTTCCCTCAGCCCTTCTATCTGCATTAGAAATCACTTAAGAATCTTAGGTCTTGTTAGAAGAATGACAGTTAAGGAGCTTGTAATTGCTGTCAGACTCTGATTGAGCTGAGTATCAGTCATCTGTTTCTCACAAATGGAGACAACAGGAATATGCTGAGATTTTTTTGGTGAAAAGGTTAACTGTTGCTTTGCTTGCACACATATCAGCTTTCAGTAAGGTCTACAAGCTTGCATTTGACATCTTAGGATGTTTTTTGAAGCAGGAGATAGTCTGAAGCTTTTCATATTTGTTGAAGCTCTATTAGCACTGGTATTGAAGGTTATTTTTATATCTAATGTTTAAAAGTTGGCAGAATCCGAAGTGATTTGTGAGTCTGAAAGGCTGGGTGTTAGGAGATGTTGCACACTGGAAGAGCTATATTTTTAAGAAATCAACTGATGCCACCTGTTACCCACTCTGGAATATTAATATCTATGATTAAATATGTCAGGGCATAAATTGCAATGAGTAGTACCATACAGCATGGAATGCCCATTTGGAATCAAGCAGTCTCGAGTGGAAGTATATTTGAAAACTGAAACCAGAAAACTCATGCCAAAGTTTGCGCAGGGTGTGGGAGGAAATCTATGGTAGATGATGAGGTTGTAATTTCAAACGTCCATTCCAGCTTTGTTAAATCAGCTGTGTTTTTCCCAGAAAACTGCTGGAATTGCCTTGCTATAGTGATTTGCGTATTGATTGGATTTAAAGTATACACGCATCCATAGTCTGAATCAAATTTGGGCCTGAGATTTGCTGAGCAGCATCTGCAAGTTTGTGTTTAGCAAGAAGTCCGATCTAGTATTCTAGGAATCGTGAATGCTTCCTTTCTGACTCTGAAGAGCCCATGACAGTTACAGAGCCATGTTACTAAAAAACCTCACAAACATGCAAATTATGTACACCAAGCTTTATTATGAACCACGAATCCTTTGTTGCATAATTCGAACATATTGCTTACAGTTTCCCAGTGTGTAGTTTCTTACAGTTTTGTTTTCTGTGCTCCCTGTGCCTTTCTGTCCTCTGATGCCTATCTTAAGCAGAAGATAGTTTATTCCTGGAGCTATGCACACACTATTGGGGCTGATGGGTAATCTGCTTGGTATGCTGGGTACACGTATCAGCTGATTGACTAGCAACTGCTTATTAAACAAAATGCAAATGACTGAAAATTGTACCCCTGTTTACTTCATAGGGGCAGTAACTTGAATCTCCATCTGCCTATTCACTGTCTTTTTCACCACAAATATTGTAAAAGCTTGTTTATTGTTAATGTGGCCCTGACTGACCTTGTTTTAACATTATAATTGAAATTCTGTTTTCAGGTGATTTTGTTTGACTGAATATGGAGGAACCCTCTCTGGAGGAGACTACTTTGCAGTGAGTAGTATCCTGCAAGGATAATTAAATGCCATCTGAAATTAACTCTTCCTTGTTTTTTCTCTTGGCATTATTATTTTTATTTCATTTTCTTAAGAATTAAAGGGCTTCTTATTTGTGTCCTTATCAATGAGATCAGAGAATTTTCACGGAAAATAACTTCAGAATGATCAGGTTTTTGGAAAGACACAATTCACGTTGTTTTCATGCCTTCATAGCCTCATTAATTAGGAACTGCATTTCCCTTTAATTTACACAATAAATCCAGACTCCATTCTTGAGCTTTTACTGAATTAAAGGCATCCTGATGAATAAAGTTTTCTGCAGACAATGCTCCCTTTTTCTGTAACTTTCGACTACATATGTGGAAAAAAAGGTAGTTATTGACATGGAGAAAACAATGGGTAAGGAAGTCTTAGAGAGGTCTGGGTGTGTTCAGTGCTTAGAAACAATTGAGATCCATGTGAAGAGAGTTCTATTCAGGACAGCAGATGGTAAATTTCCCAAAATACTGACAAAATCCTCCATTAATAGGGGACAATAATTGGATTATAAATAAGTTGGATACAGCTAATGGGTACAATGTCACTGACTTCATAGTTATTTCTATAAATACAGCATTTCTTTGTACATCTTGCATGACAATTGGGATTAGATTGTGCCTTGCTGTAAATTCACAGGAGGAAACAGAGCCCTTGTACTTTCTCCTTGCTAGCCACAGTGATGAGAGTGGTTCCTGGTAATTTGCTGTTCCAGCTTCTTGGCCAGTAAGTAGAAAATTGATGGTTAGAGGTTTTCATCCAGACACTAACGTATCACGATGATGAGTTGTGAATAAACAGGTAAGTATATGGGTTGAAAAGATACTCTGGTATTCTAATGTTAATGGTAGAGAAATAGAAGTACATTATGCCATATTTGTATGTTAAACATTCTGGCTGCACAGGTGCTTTTTCACATTAAAAACAATTTCTAGAGTAAGAAAATTAGGTCTAAAATATTTTGCTTGGTAGGTCACTTTTAAAAGAGGTTTGGTTAGTCAATTGAAGTGTCTAATAAGACTTGAGGATTTTTTTTAAGGCTAGGGTTTAGAAATATTTTTCTCAGTTACTATATATGTAACAGCACTAGACAAAAGACTCTTAAATCAAGAAATGCTTACTTATGCATGGTGCTCTGTTTTAAGTTGAAAAAGAGTTCTTCAAGCTATTTTTAAAAGTACCTTTGTTCAAGCACTGCAGCATAAGATCCAGGAATATGTAAAATATTTCTTATTTTTAATAATTCACACGTTGCCAACTATTTCACTTAGTAGGTTTCCGTATAAAATATACTGTCTTCAAGGTTAAATGCAAGTAATTTTTTAATAATGTAAAAATAGATGAGAACCATCATGGTAAAATCAATTTCTCTACTGTCTTTTCTTTTAATGTTTTTCCCAGTTTTTCATTTACAGAGAGGTTTGCAAATTGACAATTGTTGCTCTTTTTACCATCTTCTCCTTTATGATATTTTTTTTTTCCTTCTGGTTACTAAAACCTGAAATTAACTCAATTTGTTTTAGTGTCCTAAAATAAATCATTGAAATAATGCACTTGGCGTAATGACAGGATACCTCCGTATCCCTTGTAAGTTGGTTCAGGTTATCCAGTTAATCAGAAAACTGTTCTGTGGATATCTCTTTATATTCAAGTTTATACTTAAGCTTTATGGACACTCTATGAAGACCAAAGCTGGTTTTCCCCTATTAATTATGAAAAAGTCCAGCCTCACTTAAACACATTGTGCAGAATACAAATACATTTTTTCAATAGCTCACACTTTCAGTTAACTGCAAACTTAAATTTTTGTTTTTAGAGTAATAGGATTTCTGAAATGTGTGAAAACTTTGGCAGGTAGCTTTTAGAATGTTTGTGTACTTGAATGAAAAGTATTAATTTAAGAGACAAGTTGTAAGAGTGTGTCATCAAGACTGCAGAAACTTTAGTTGATTATAGTCTTTCATTATACTTTTACAGTTGTAATCTGGCTCCTGTTGAATTAAATGACAAAACTCATTGGATTTCACCTTGTGTGATCAAAATGTTTCTTGTACTTAAGCAGCAATCGATCCTTTCCTGGGTTTGTTTTTTTGTTTTGTTTTGTTTTAAATACCACTGCTGTTAATACAAATACACTGCTTCTGCTGCTAAGGTAAGTATTTGGCATGGTGGCTATCCCAAGGTGAGTTACTAACTTGATGCTTTCTTTTGCAATATAACAAAAGGTCTTGTCTTCAGCTGGGCAGGTGAATTAGTTACTATTTTGTCACCTCAGGCTCATCTGAGTCTTGCTTAGCCATTCTTCTCTGATTTAGAAAATAAGCAACAGTTCCCTCCATGATGAACTGAATTACCAGTAGGGATTGGAATTTATGCTGTAGTATATCCAGTCATCTGGTCAGGACCAAACCAGAATTTTTCTGAAAATGCTGACTTGGGTATGTTTTTTCTTGCAAATAGAGGGGAGATTTTAAAAATATTATTATTATTTGCTGCAGCTTAGGAATACAAGATATGCAGCCATAATTGATAAGGTTGAATGCAGTATTGTGGTAGAACGGTCTTCAGAAGTAAAATTTCTGGCAATGAACTAGGTAAACTTTTTTTTGTCCAAGAACCTAGTCTGTGCAGAATGTATGATGAAGCAAGTGGGGAAACAAGATCTGTGAGAGGGGAAAAGCATAATTCTAGACTTCTGCAGGTGGTCTTTGCCTTTTCCAGCTCAGTGTTTGATTTCATCTAAAGCTTTTTTCCATGTCTCTCAACCATAGAATACCTGGAGATACTCTTATGCATATCTGCAGCATCTTGTGTCTGTGGAAGCACACAATGTAAATAAAGTTGGAGCCTGCTGTTCTTAAATGCACATAAATATTCGTTGTCATCCATCACTTTCTGTCCTAATGGGTAGCACTTACGTTGTTGCAGATATTGTAACACCTCATAATGCAGTAACCAAGGCTAAAGAAAAGAGTAATTTTTCTGAGTGATCTTCATTTTTTTGTATTTGTCTGTAGTTAGGCAACACGGTTGGACAACTTCATGATTGTCCTTTTATTTTTAACGAGTCTTTGAAAAAGCTGTAGAGGAAAAAGGTAGTACCTTTATCAGTATTGTCCACAGTAAGAGTGAATTTAACACTGAAAAGCAGTTATCTTTCACTGTGGTAGTAGCTTAGACATTTCTGTCTTAATCCAAAATGTCCGTACACAGTTTTATAAGATGAATACAGAGAAACTAATTTATACCCTTACATCAATGGTGAATTGAAAGATTGGTGGTTTTCAAATTGAAAATTTCAAATTGAAATTAAAAATGGAAAAACTGATGGTACCACTGAGCACTTCGATAGAAGGCCTGCACTCTTCAGTGTATATATGGACTTTATGAAGTACTTGTTACTGGCATGTACAAGTAACATAACTGTTTAGAAATTAATTTCACTATAACTTGTAAGATAATATGTTGCTCCATTTTAATAGCACCTGTAAATTTGTTTTTGTCAAAAGTTGATCCTTATTGTGTTCATAAACTTTTGTCTATGAAACACAACAGTCTATGATGCTTCAGCTAGATGTGTAGTCTCAACTGCTATTTCATTTTCCATTGACCAGTTGTATTACAACTAAAAATGACTTTAATGATAATTTTCTCAGTTAAGGAATTACTGAAGTTACCACAACTATTTTAATAGCAAACATGAGAAAAGTTCTTGTGTTGTCAGTCCCCATGTGCAATCTCAAATGGGAGAGGAGGAGGTATATAGGAATGGCACTATTTTGGAAGATGTTCTGAACAATCTGTTGTATCTAGCAGGAATTATTACTCAGTTATTTTAGTGAAGTTTGATCTCTTTAACAAAAACATTGCATATCTCTATACTATTGGTATGGCAATTTAAAGAAAGTATACTCTTAAAAATTACAAAGTAATCAAAATCCATGTCTATATTTCAACATGTGCACTTCAGTGCTTGCAATGGTAACATTCAGTAATTCTTTTCCATAGGTAATCTTCTGTATTTCTTAAACTTATATGTTGAAACTTTTGTCAGGGAATCAGTTGAATAACCCCTATATAATAAATAATAGGGAAATAGTAGAGAAACTTGGAGGTCCTTGTCCGAGTAATGCGGATAATGAAAATATTTCGGAGTATTTGAAAATGCTTTAGTTCAAAGTACTTTGCCAATATCACATTACAAATGAGGTTGAAATTTTAATGACTTCCTTTTAAATGCCTTGCAAAGGGATTGATCTGCTATAAAAAGTGGATATAAGCTGGAGCAGTTGGAATGGTGCATCATTTATTTGTTGAAAGTATTTGCCACCTTAGAATAATTAATTCCATATTATCCATGGATATATGATTGGAAGAATATATGAGCATTTTATCCAATACTTAAAGAAGAGATTGAACTGGGTCAGGAGCCTGACTTGTGAGTATGAACAGTTTCTTTTTGCCAGTAAAGCAAGATTGGGCTCTGAGGCCACCAAAGTCTGAAAATAAGTTTTTTCCTTTTGACTTCAACGGAAATGGATTAAATCCAGACTGGAATGTCATCTGGACTGTCATCCGCAATGAGACTTTTCAGCTAATCAAAATATGGAGTATCCTATGTAAGTTGATCATTTGCATACAATTACAAGGAATGAATTTTCTAGAGGAAGTGTAACAGCTATATGCAAACAAGTTGCAGAGATTATATTCAGCTATATTCTTTCTATGCAGGAACAGATTGATTTCAAAGCTCCGGGGCTGATTTATAGTGCCCGTTGAACCTGATTTCAGAACTTAAGCAGGATGATGTTAGAGAAAAAACTACTGCAGCAGCTTTTCCTTCATTTCAGGATTGGTGGTTCTGTAGTACCTCAGAATTTTCTGGCTGCCTGAAGGACCCTAGGTGGTCTCTGTTAGAGCATGTGTTCCTATTCACTGTTGCAGCAAAGGAATTGGAAATTGCTCTGTCCCTGCCAAAAAAAGCGTATTTATTTGCTGCTTTAAAAAAATCTAGTATTTTGATATCTAACTACTTGATTGGTGGGAATATAATAGCATTCGTATTCTTAATGTTATACAATATTACTATACAATTGTTATTATACAATACTAGTTCAGTTAATGGCAATAAACTCTTGATAATTACTTGCAAAACCAACTCAAAACCTCATTGCATTTAAAGCAAAATTGAATTTTGCTGCCCTGAAATGTGTGGCCAAGGCGCAGTTGTATCTGATGAGATACATATGGGGCCTTGAATAACATGTTAGACTTGCAAGTGGCTCCATACAAAAGCCAGAAACTATGAATTCTGGTTTCATCACATCTAAGAGAATTTAATTTTTAAGTGTAAATTAGTGGAACTCATAACATTTACTTGCACACTGTTTTCCTGTTCCTTATTTTCTCTATGAGTTACCATTTGGTGTATTTCAAAACAAGTCAAAAATGGAATCTGGGAGAGATCTGGGAACCAGCTGCCTTACTATTGTGGATATAGATAAATCAGTTCCTACTGCCAAGTAATGACTCAAACTACTTGAAAACAAACATCTGGTCTGGATTGCTAAAACTGTGTTGTCTTATGTTGAAAGTCGCATTCAGGCATATGAGCAAATTCTATCAGCTAAGGGGCTACACTTTAAGTACTTCTCAGGTTTTGCATTGGTTGTTATAAATTATGAATGTGGAGGGATAATTGGTGCTTAAAACTTCTCTTCCTGGGCACAACAGGCTTTCCTAAACCATCCCCTTAACAGAAAATACTTGAAATTATTTTGACCAATCTTCTAAGTAGTGATGGCATTCATATTATAAAGCTATACCTTAATCTCTCAAATTCAGAGAGACTTGGTTGTTTGTGTTCTATTACCACCAGCTGTAAAACCATGGGTTTTGTGACTAGTTGGAACATTTATTTATATAAAAATAACTGCTACTGGCTTTCATTTTCTTCAACTGTAGAGTAAAATTGTCTTCCAGAACATCAAAATATTTTGCAAAATATGACTTTTGTTTTTCAGTTAGTCTTATGTGGTAGTCACAAAAGCTGTTATAACTAACCCTTTTGTAGGGAAGGAATAAGCCCTTTGTAACATATACAGTTCAGTTATTGCCACTGTGTACCTGATCCTTTTGGATCCAAATTCTGACTTTGCAGATTTTTATGTAATGTATTTCAGAGTGACTCTTGGGAACGATCTTGTGGAGCTGCAAAAACTGGATTCTTTCCAGTGGCAGAAACAGGATTCTCTCTAATGAGATTTTCAGAATAATAGTGAAACTGTGTAGGTGCCTCGTTATTTGTAACATGCATACAGGAATGTAATGGTAAATTAGATGACAGTGCTTACAAACTTTTTATTCTAGACAGTCCATAACTTGCAGTTCATGGTAATGAGTTAACTTTTCTTAGATCCATGTGGTTTTTACAGGATTTTTCTGTTCAGGAGTGTTTCACCTTTCTTAGCTCTAAATAGAACCTTTAAGATGAAACTCAGTAAAGAATAAACTGATTCATAAAACATAAAATGTTACCCAAAAAACTAAAAGCATGACTGCTTTATATAGACAATCCTATAATGTTTTTAGTAACACTTTTTTGGAGCATGGCTGAAAAGAATGGTTAATAATAGGGCTTCTTTCAATTCAAAACAAAATAACTTTGACTATTACTGAGCATTGCTGGATGTTACTGTTCTATTAAAAAGTCAGACATTGGTTGTCATTACAAGTAATGAACCAGCTGATGATCATCTGTTTTGCTGTAGTTAGGAGCACCTTTTCACGGTGACCTTTTATCTCTCTCTGCAGTTGAGAACATTCCCCTGGTGATGGAGTTCCTGCAAAGTGGAGGTCAGTTTTCCAAGAGTAACAAAAAATAGAAATGTGTTTAGACATGTTGCCGCCTCTTGTGTACTGTGGCTTGGATCAAACCTTGTCTTGGATTCAGTGCACCTATTTTCAAGTCAAGGTCAAACCTTGTCTTGGATTCAGTACACCTATCTTCAAGTCAGCTGTGAGATTGAGTGTGGCTTGAAGTCTAAAAACATCCTCTGAAATTCCTTATAGTGCCACTTTAAATGTAAGTTTAGGAACTTTAAATGAAAGTGTGTAAAGTTTTCTTTGCAGAGCGTTATTAACTAGAGGGATTCTGGATTAATTTAGCAGCCAGGTCTGTTCTTTCAGCCATAAGCCATGCTGTCAGGGAAACTTAATTACACTTTAAGTGGGATGCAAATGAGTTGTGACACTACATCATTTCACATGAAAGGTTCATTACTTACATTAACTGCACAATGCTCTCTCCTAAGCATAGGGCTCATTACAATTTTTCTATTTTTTAACATGGCTACATCTGAGTGTGGCTTTTACTTTTAATATGTCTTTTCTTACTACATGTCCTTTCTTTAATCGTTTAAGCTTTAAGTTGTTGAGTTTATTAAACGAGTTGAACCTGAGTAGCATAGAAGGTAGTAAAATAAAGCCAGACTTCATAGGCGTCCAAAACTCTGACTTTGAATTCATTTGTCCTCTTCTGAGTTTTGACGTGTGCAGAGCTGTTGCATGTACTTTGATATGAGACATCTCCCTTAGTAGATATGTACATTTCTTGCTTCTTTCCCAGAAAAATTACAAGAAAATAGATGCTGTTATTCTCAGTGATTCACCATGTTCATTGGGTCATGATAAATAATGATGATTCTTTTACAGTGGAATGAAATGTGCTTATAATGGCTCAAAATTAAGGAATTTTGGTTCATTGTTGGTCATCCACAAGTGAGAAAATAATTTATAATGGTATGTCTTAAACTCCTAGACCAACTCCATAGTTGCTTGGTAGGTTTGTGCCATCAACCAATTATGCCTATACTGGTGAAATAGGTTAAAAGGATATTTGTTGGAAGCAGTGTTTATTTGTCTTTAAGTCTTAATTCAGTAAAAGACTTAATTTTCATCTTAGTGCTTCTCTACATAATGTCCTCTTTCTTGCTTTAAAAAGGGGAGGGAGCTGTGGGAGAGAATCTTGATTTTTCTGGCACAACAGTGAGTGGCTATTTAAGTCCATTAATTCCTCTTTCTTGCAAGAATATCACATCAGTATCGACAATTATCCCTCAGGTTTTATTTTCAACTTGCATAGTGCAACCGATTGATAGCACTTTGAAATAGGGTTGAAGTTGTCCATTCTTAGGAACTCTTGCAAATATATTTGATATGAAAATAAATCTTTGGGCTTATTTTGTTATCAGTAAACTTACTTTGATTGCAAATTCACACTAAACTAGATTCTAGTTAAACCCTTCATTGCTGCTTAGATAGGGTCTGGAAGGCAAGACTCTCAGGTACTATCATCATTTCACTGCTAATTTAATAATTGCCAATTAATCTAATAAACCCCATTCCATTTCACTGAATTTAGTGTTCATGGAAAATGCCAACATGATATCCTTGAAAATATCTGGCAATCCAAGGTCAGTGTTTTACTGCACCTGTCTTTTGTATAAAGAGCGACTTTATTGCCAATTCCCTTGGGTTCCTGAGGAACACGGTATAACCCTGGCTGCAGAGGGTGAAACAATTATTCTATCTCAGCGCCTACTCAGCCTGTTGTCAAGTGCAGAGTTCGAATTCATGGTTTGGTAGTGTCAGTTGTCCTGCTGAAGTCAATGGGGTCGCTATGGGATGGAGTGGGACTATTCCTTGAAATCTGTGGGCCCTCCCTAGGTCTTAGTTGCATTATGACTTTGGTAAAAATGATATCTGAAAAAGTTCTAATGAAAAGTTTATTAGGTCAGCAGTCTACCTCTGTCCTAATTTTATGCATCGCTGAAGTATGGGTATCAATGGCTCATTAACTGCAAAACTGCAGTTTTAAGAAGGGTATCCAAGTTCATAAACACTGCTTGGCATGCTGCTGTGGACCTAAGCTACAAAATAACTTGCTTTTCCTTAGAGGGACCTTGGGTATCATCAAGCTGTCTCTTAATTTCATATCTTTGGCTTCTATTAGATTAGAACATGGGAAAGTTGAGATCTCGTGAGCTTCCCACTAAGTTTGAAACAATGTATGCGGTAGTTTTGTGAAAGTTGTGAGAATGATTACCCCAAATTAATGTGCTGCTTTGCTTTTAAGTATGAATGCACCTATAACTATTTTCTGGGCTGAAAGTTGGTTCATACATAAGTTTCACTGTACCATCAACAAATTTTGATGTTGCCCCTTCTTTGAAAATCACTCTATGAATATACCTTTTGTTTAAAAAAAAAACCAAAACAACAAAACCCCAAAAAACCCAAAACACGTTAGAACATGAAAACAAAACTTTTTTCAGGTATTTACTCTTTTTGATTAGATTATTCCTTCTCATGTTTTATCTTTTTTTAAAGAAAATTATTTCACTTGTCTTTGCACCTTGAATTTTCTGAAGACTATGTGAACAAGCTGACTGTAATTAGATTCTAGAAACAGTTCACAAACAAAAAAGGCTACATACCTTGTTTAAATTCACAAGAACTTAGTTACTGCACTGGTTCATCTCTAAGGCAGAACAGATTCATTATAACAGAAAGGAGAAGCTTGTGCCATGGTGTCTTTCTGTAGGTTATATGTTTGTGGATATACATATTCCTAGACCCAGCAAGAGGGGGACAGACTTGGCAAACTTTTCAGTGAAAGTGGGTGAACAGAGAATATGGTTTAAGAGCTTAGTAACCTGTTCACACAGAGCAATCTTCACAAAGGTCACGTGATGCAGTTATGTAAATTATCTAGGCCAAAGCAAAAGCTGGTTCTGAAACTCTATTGGAATGTTCCACAGGTTTTATTCTGGTTCTATAGGAAGAAATAGAGAAAACTAGGTCCAGTCAGCTAACGCTTAGCTAACTCGTGCAGCGCAGAAAAAAGAGTTCATATGGAATCATTGAGCAAAGCCAAGCAAGAAATGGGATTTTTAGTTGGCTTGTTTCCCACAATTGCATGATGTTTTGGTATTCTTGGTGGACTGGAGATCTGAAAGCTTCATACTGTTTTTTACAGGTTGATGTGTTTTACAGAAATAGCATCCCTTAAGAACTGAAATACTCTAAAATACCAAAATTCGCCTTAAAAACTCTTCAGACATTACCTTTATTTAGGTGTATAATGCAGCAAAAAGGGAGTTGTACTTGATTTTCTTCCTTTAAAAAAAAAGCATTTTTTTTTGCCACTCCCATCTCAAGCTTTTTAATACTCTTTTGAATGAGATATGTGCAAGAGGTAGTGGGCAGATACTCTGCTCTAGAGCTGAAGAGGGAGTTGTGACTCTAAAAGCAGGATATTGTTTACTGTGCATTCCCATTTCTGGAAGCAACCTAACTTTAATGACTAGTGCATAGGAGGCTGGACTGAAAAAGAGTGTGGTCAAAGGTCCTTTACTTTCCCCTGAAGTAAGAGGGAAGGGAATAGAAAAAACTAAGACGGCAGAGGCATAAGGAGTAATAATGATGATAATGGGGCTTTCAGGGACATTCTTACTTTTTTCTTTCTTTTTTTTTTTTTTTTTTTTTTTAGACACTGCATCATTTCTCTACACTATAATTTTTTCCAGACTTAGAATAGCTTGAGCTCAGGGTAGACGAAAGAAGAGAGACCATGCTGTGTATTAAGGAAGTTGAATGAAGTCCCTACAAATGATCTTGCAGAATGAGAAGTAGTCGTACTGAACAGGTACAGGCAAAGCTGAACATAAACTTGGAGGTATAAATTAAATGTAGTGAAAGAGACACTGCATTAATATAGCAATTATATTTAGGCACTGAGCAGCATTATTTAAACATGTCTTTTCTGAAGAAGCAACTGTGTTAGTAGTCATGAAAGTAGTATTAAAGAAAGAAGGGGGTTCTTAAACACTACGGAAGTGACTTTGATAACTTTGTACTCCAGTTACTACTGGAAGCTTGAGGATATTGTGTCTAACTACTGTTAGAACGGTCAGTTGTGAATTTTAATATTTCCACTTCAACTTAGTAGTTGCTGATTTACTGAGAGGCTGGGGCTCAAGCCATGTATATTCCATTCATGACTACCTAGATATGAATATGAAGGACAAATGCATAGATCTTCTGTATAGATTGTAAATAACTTCTGAGGGAAAACAGCTTACATTATTTTGCACTTTGGAATTGTTTTTCTCTTGTTAATATTTGAAAATTCCCATGAAAGTAGTTCTGTTCTTGAATTCTGTTTTGTAATAAATGTAGATTATTTTTTTTGACTACGTAAGTATCAGATTATTATTTAATTGCTCTTAAAGTAGAACAAAGTCTTTGCAATATCTGTGAGAACAGAATGATTCTAGGCAGTGCAGCTTGTCCAGTGCATTAACAATACGTGGATTTAAAACATTTGCCCCTTCACTAATTATTTCTATGCAAAGCATTAGACTTTCTGGAATACAATGGGAGGAGAATTGCTGAGAACTTTTGAAAAATGCAGCCTCATTGGTCTTTTCAAAGATGACTGTGAAATAGGTCAGAATGATCTTGAATCTATAAAGTTGGTTACTTGTATTCAGCTAGCTAGCAAACTAGAGGCCATCTGAAATGTTTTGGTGTAAAATACGCTAAGCTGCCTGGTAGTGAAACAAAATACTGGTAGAGAAGTATTCCTGTCTGATTTGATTGTGTATAATCTTGGAGGGGGGACAAGACACAAGTAAAACAACTGGTATGAAAAAAAAAAAATTGGGGACTTTGAGATCAGCCTTCAAATATTGCAGTAAAGTAGCTGTAAAAAACATTCCTGAGGAAGCATGTATTGGGGAAAAATGGACTACTGTAATATATCATTAACAATTAAGGATCTCTAGCACTACTGTTCAGACACAGAATTGCACATAGAGTTAGAAATTCAGTACAGTTGTGGAGAAGTGTAATACTGAAAACAGTTTTGAGGAATAAAAAGTATACCAATAAATCACTTGTCAGTGTAGATAATAGAACACTGCATCATTTTCTATCAGCTAAAGTAAAGGTTATACACAATTGTTTACTCAAACAGTATGATCTTACTGGAATATTCAGCATTGACTTCCACGGTTGCTGAGGGCCAGAATGCCTGGGAGTAAGTGGGTAAGTGATCTTCAGTGCAGTCTTCTGCATGATTGTTTTTCTCTGCTGCCCCTTTCCTTCTGTCTGTTGTGTCTATTGCTTTTGCTGAATGAGGTGAGTGGAGAGAAATGGGGAATGGACAGCACTTTATATTTTAGTCTTTGGTGTACTGGCCTTTCTAACTCATGTTTGGGAGGGTGGACATGGGGAGGGGTTGGGAACTGGGAGGAACTAACTTATTACTGATAAAGGTCTTGAGACAAAAGGTAGTAAGGAAATAATTGTAATTATTTCAAAGATCCTGCCTTCAGCTCCTTCTGAGGCACAGCAGTTTTGAACGGCCCAATTTATTATTTACAATGTGCTTTTGAAATATTTTACCTTTTCCTGCAGTTGTTATAATTTCTGAAAAAGATGCCATGGTATTTAATAGCAATGGTGATAGCAACATTTGAAAGACAATGATTATTGAACTAAGGGAAAAAAATTACTTTCCTTGAAAATATAAAATATTGACTGTAAAAGTTATTCAAAGTGTTCTGAATAAAAAAATTGTGGTAAATGAATAGCTTGTTTTGCTTTGAATAGTAAGATGTTAAAAATCACAAATATTTACATTTGAATAGAAGCACTAGGGTACTTCAGTGTCTTTACAACTGTATGGTCTGTAACCAGAAACACTATTTTAAAGTAGCCTTTATAAGTATTATTTTTCTGCCATGAAATTGCACAGAAGGTGGGGAATGTTATAGATTAAAAGTAAATTGCAGGAGACAGTTGAGACTAGACATTTCCACCATTATATTGAGTGGTATTTTATGCTAAATTAGTTTAAATGGGACTGTCTTGGGACTCTCATCTCAATAAGATTTAGCCTGAAATAGGAGTTGCACTATGCCCACAGTGGTCACTAATTTAATTTTTTCCTTTGTGGCTTGTCTTGATCAGAATTTTTTCCTGTGTTCTTTGATGTCATGAATTTTCTGCCTATGTTCAGAGAATATAGGGAATCTGACCCCGTTGCTGTTGTGGGGTGAAATTATAAATTACACCACCCTGTTGTTTTGTAGTTGCTGTAATCTCATGAAGACTATTTATAAAACAAGGCTAAGGGAGCATTAAATCCTTTTAGCACGAAGCAATACTGTTTCCACTCAACCTCATGTGATGAGGAAGAGGCTTAATTCTGTCTGGTTTAAAGGTGTCAGAAACTGTGATTCATTCTCCACGCTGGAGACTTGAACTCTTTATCCTGTCTACATTAGCTGTCACAATAGCAGTGTAAACTATTAAAAAAAAAGTTTACATTTTTGTATTTTAAAAAATGAGACAAGGCTTAGCTGGAAAAAAAAGACACTGATGATACTACATGGTAGAGTGGAATGTATAAACTCTGTTAAGGACATTTATGCCTGAAAGCTTGTTACCCTTTAATCAAGATGGCAAAAGCAGCTTGATATACTTACAGTATTTAATTTTCTCTTGCTCTTCAAGACATGGATACTCATCTCATGGTGTGTTCGCTTTGAGTAGTTCATTGCGTCTGTGTTGTGGGGCCTCTGCTAATATCATCCCCCTCCTGGATGTGTAAGTAAAAGCATAAGAAAGCATTTAAATCAATGAAGCTAACAAATAAACAGCATGTGGCTGATGCATGACCTGTCAGTTAGAAAATACAATGTGTAGGTCATATTGATGGCTTCTGGTGAAGAATCGTACTGAATATTGACAGCAGAAGTCTGTATGTGATAAACATCTAATTGGATTATGTTTACATGGAACTATAACAAGTTAACAATAGCGAGAAAAATGTGATCCAGCTTTCTGCTAGGAAAAAACTATAAAGTATTACAACAGTAATGGAGTTAATAATATGTTCTAGAAATGTGTTTTAAAACTTAATTTCAGATATACAGGCTATATGAGCCTTTTATTTCTGTTCTATATAAGAAAGAAGTTGGTGTGAATAACAGAAAATTATCTCTTCTCAGGAATTCTCAGTGTATTTACTATTTTCATTTTAGTTTCTAGCTTTCCTTGGATTACAGACATTTTTTAAATGTAAATCCTAGGATTTACACAGCATGTAAAAAGCAAACAAATAATCCAGAGGAAAACAATAAAAAAAATCCTTATTACTACTTGAGTGATTGAATTTCTTTTAGCAGACACTTATACCCTTGTCCAAATAATAACCACAAATATGCCCTGTTGATGAGGTGCTGATACGCTGTGAATTACCACAAGTTTCCCTTTTCAACAAAATAAATTCATGTTAAGTTTTAGTTCTTCAGGATGGCTAATATAAAAAAAAGAGGGCCTGTGTCATGATGTCTTTTTAAAGGGATTTTCAGGAAATGATCATGTTAGTTCAAGGTCCCAGAGTAGCTGACTATTTCAATTCAGGCTACTGTGGATGAATTTTCCAGGCAGCCGAGTCCTTACTCTGAGTACAATGCTTTTATTTTGGTGTAATTTCTTTAGTAGTTCTGAAGTACTCTGAAATATTGACATATAATGCACTGTTTTCTGGATTGCAGGTCAAATTTTATCAAGCTACTTACATTCCACTGAAGTTTTTGTCTTGTCTTCCTCTCAAACTACTCTCTTCAACTATAAAGAAATATTACATTTACTGTGTACAAATTAATAGCTACTTCAAATTCTTATCAGGTTGGAAAGCAGGTGAATTCTATCTAAAAGAGAGGAAAAGTAATTGAGCCTTTTGAATTCCAAAAAGTAAGTATAGTTCAGTATTTTTGTAAACACAGTGAGCACCTATTCTATGCGTTTTTATGACTCTGATATGTTTGTAATGATCTTAGTGCAGGAAATCAATCAAAGTCATATTACTATGCTTTCCACTTTTTCTGGTAAGATCATTGCCAAGTGATTTTAGAAGAACCCAGTGAACACACACCTCACCTTTAGCAACCTAAGTATTTAAGTAACTGCAAGAATAAAAATAAAAATGGAGCCAAATAACTTACCATATACACGTAATTTTGAATGATTTTTGGCAAAGCGCTTCAGCTATAACATGGAAAGATGTTTGTATGTGTTTGCCTTGTAGCTTGCCATCTACAAATGCTTCGCCTGGCAAAGCATGATTTGTACGGAAACACTTGCTAGTAGGATAAACTCTGCAAAAGTCTAACAAATTTAAGACCTTGCTTGAATGTCACTAAACTTGTTTTGTGGCTTCTGTGATATATACTACCTATGCTAATTTTCTCTACAGAGAAAGAGTGTGGCAATGCCTAATCCAGTGTTACAGACCATTTCTGCCATGGTGTGTGATATGTTCATTTGCCCATTGTTACAGTTAATCAGGGACTGAAAAATCTGGGGTGTAGATTGTAGACAATGAAACTGAGCTGCAACCTGTACTATTGAGATAGGAAGATTCATAATAAAAAAGAAAGTCCTAGTAAGGTACAGCCTCGTTTTCACCGAATCTTATTTTTTAATAAAAACTAATTCTAGTAGCATCTCTTTGGTGAGCTTTCCTTCACTGTTGTAAATTATGACTTCAAGATCTTGTATTTTTGGAGATACCATAAAAAAGTATATAGTATGTCTACAACTAGAACATACTGTTAGTCTTAGCAAGTTCTGAATCCCATTACAAGGATGATAATGAGATAGGTCAGTATTTAATAAGTATTATGTCATAGTCAGTTAGGACACTGGCTTGGCGTAGATCAAATTCATTTAGGTAATGAAGGCTGCAGGGTTGTGTGAACAGCCCAAAAGGTGGTTAGGCAAACAAGGGACCATTGAAAGTGCATGTAGAACAGATAAGTCATATGTTTTGGAAATGGCTTGATGTTCAGATAGAGAGGTAAAGAACTGTTACCAGTGCATTATCAACATGGGTGTAGCTTTGGGATTGTGACCAAGTGAAGATGTATAGTATGCAGTCAAGAGAGTAAAGTACAGTACAGAATTAATACATTGATATAATGTCAGGAAATATCCAAAGGAAGGTAACAGAAAAGATGAAAGAGATGAAAAGACTTATATATGAGGAAAAAAATGACTGTTGTACATGACTTATATTAAGCAGGTATTGCTAATTGCTTAGCATTCTAAAAAATTTTGCTCTAGTCTAATGTTAGTCTTAATTTTTGGACAAATTTTCTATAGTCCATTGTGTACAACTGTGCACTGTGAGACTTAGCACCTCATTACAGTTTTTGGAAAAACAAATTCCTTAATGATATCTGGTATTCCATCCACTTGAACTTGATCCTCTCATTAATAAAGGAGGAAGAAAGATACCACTACTACCTTCTCATTCTAGAGGATTTTGAAACTTTTTTTTTTTCACTGCAATTATTGCCTACTTCTAAGGGGCTAGCAGTGTGCCTTGAATGACTTAACACAGTTTAAAAAAAAGGAAAAAATCCCAACCCTGTGAAATACTTCCATTTAAGAACTGTTTGTTTACTCATTCTTTTCCTGGAATTAGGTGGAATAACAATCACAAAATACTCCTTTGGAATGAACGTGTGCCATAAATATCTTTTTATAGGGTTTCCTCTGTAATTTAGCATTATGCTAAATAGGCTGTTATTTTAAAGCACCATTTTACTTTTCTAACAAGCAGCCTGCAGCTTTTGCATCTGTAAGCCATCGTGACACCCATGCTTGTGAATAGTGTCTGCAAACAGATTTTTGGTGTTTTTTTTTTTTTTTTAAATGAAACTAAAGCCATACTTAGAATTTGAAATACTGCACCTCAGAGCAGAGGTGGACTTTCAGTGGATTACAGGTTTTTTAAACTTTCGGTCTTATAACCACAGCGTCCTGGAGGTGGCAGCAAAGTACACACAAGGAAAATAAAATGAACACTAACGCATAAACAAGCGAGATTAATGATGCTACGCAGTACTGATGATGACTCTGACTAAATGCATCAGCCTATTCTAGCTTAAAATGACAGTGCAGGTAAATAGAGGCTTGATATATTTATCTATTGTTTTTTAATTATATTGGGTTTCATCCAAATGTGTTGAATTCCTCCTTTTACATCTCCATTTTTAGCAGAAGGTGGAAGTTTTCATGTTCTTTCCCTTTCTTTTCCAGTATCATTACAAGCAACTAAGGCAAAAAGCCCTTTTGATTAAATTTTTTCAGTTTTGTGCACCAATCCAACACAGTTCAAAACCTATCTTCACTAGCCTGCCTGTATTTTTCAAATAGCTTTTCTTAATCTGGAAATATACGCATTTCAATCCCTCTTGGTTTTCATGTCTTCCGCATTCATAATGGTATGATTAACTGGCAAGGTGATTCATACTCTAATAACAGATTGCAAAGGACATCATATTAGACATCCTAAGAGCCCTCTTTACTCCAAAGTATACATACAATAATGCCCCAGAGACATGAGTTATGGCTGCTGTATCTTGAATAACAAGCACAGTGAGTGCTGGCAGAAACATTATTAAAATGAAAGAGAGGAAACTCCTGGCTGCCAAATTGCAACTGTTGGTTTCAATGTTAAACTTGTTTGTCAAAATACTATTGGGTGAAATCAATAAAAGCTGCAGCCAGAGTGTTCTACAGGTTAGCAGTCTAATGCAGGAAAGTTCATTTTAGATCGATCTAAATGGGAATTTTTTTTGTAAAGAATATAGTGTAACCTTTTGCAAATGCGTAGCTGGCTTTGTTGGTTAAAAGAGAAGGTCTGGAGCATGGAGCTGTTCATTTGAAGACAATGTAGGCAGTAATGGAACAATTTCTCTGCTGCTGCTATACCTGTCTGCCTAAATCCTAGCTTGTATGAAAACTTCAGGGGATCAAAAGACGTCAGGTTCAAGAGAAATCTGATATTTGGCCTCTGTGAAACAACATGCACACTAAAGCTTTGTATGAAGTGGTTACTGCGAGAGGGAAAGAGGGATGCATCTGGCTAGCGTGAGAAAACAAGCTTTAAGGTCTTGCTTCCCACCTTTGGCTTCAGTAGTGAGAGCAATGGGCAGCTGTAGCTATCAATTGCATGGAAGTAGTGCTAGTGGGACCAGCACAGGTATGAGTAACAGAGAAGGGGGCTGTACCCTACAGCTGTGACTTCTTTTGCTGGAGCTTCAGTGAAAACCTGTAAGGAAGCCTGAAAGCAGAGTCCATTCTTGGCTACGTAGGGATGCAATGTGCTTTTCCTCAACCCTTTAATGTATCCAAAGGGAAGACGGGTATTCCTAGCACCTGTTTGAAGAGGAAGGAAGCAGAAAGCCTGACAGCTTTCTAAGGTTCGTAGGAATATGTAAGGGAAAGGCTGAGTACTTGTAGAAGCTATTGCCAGGCTGTGTTTCTTTTCTACTGAGTTAAAGAACAAGCAGCACGGCTGAATCATCTCTCTATTCTCTTGGCTTCTCTGTGCGGCAGCAAGAGTGATGGTGTATTTCTAGATTGCCCCTTTTGTGGCAGGTATGACTGCAGTAGCATCTGTCTGCTACTCCTTTATCTATGAGTCGTATCTTGTAAGTGGTCCTGTTGGCTATTGTGGGACTACACACAGTACAAAATACTTGATCTGAATACTGATATTACAATCTGCCTCACAGCATGCCAATTCTTTGAAGGGGGAAGGTAACAGGTCCACTTCCTGAACTCCCAATGTGTGCCAGTGAAACTGGAATAATCTACTAGGTTTACTAATAGGCCAATATTTATAAAAACTGAGTATAATTATTTAATTTGAGCAGGCAAATATAAATCGATATAGTGTCTTGCTTTTGTGCATTCCTTTTTCCCTTTGTTAATCAGACAGACCTAGAATTCTTTCCAGCAGTAAGCCATCTCCCTGATCAGTTATCGTCCCCTAAGCCAGGTGTGCTCTGGGTGCATATGGAATATTTGAGAAATCTTTTCACCCTTAAAGAGATCTCTAAATGACTAGCGAGAATGAAAAGATCAAATGGGCATTTTATTAAAAAAGAGTGTTAAAAATTAAATTCAAGATAAGTGAGCAGTTCTTTACTGCTCGTTTTCTGTAAAGAAAAATAGTGTTGAAGATGATTGAATAATTTTAATTTGAAATGCACCCCATAAATGTTAAAAAAATTAATCCTAAAATCAAGAAGGGGATGCCAATATAGAGCTTTTAAATGAACAGATTAAGCCAGGTTTTTCATCCATAACTACAAATAACAATGTCTGACTAAGCAAGTAGCTTTTGAAAGGACTACTGGTACAGTCTTTATTTGATGTATTTTATAAACATATTGTGGGTCCTGCAAAAGAATACACCACTGCTATCCACGTAAGCTCAGACTTTTTTTTTTTTTTTTGTGTGCTCTTACGCTGTTAGATGTTCTCTCTCCTTTGCGGACTTAGTCTTTATGTCTTCTTCCTTATTAATAGCTCAGACACTTAACTTGATAACTTCACAAGCATCAGCTCAGCTATAGTAACTGGCTCCCTGCACATTTTCAGTATGGTATGAGTGCAAATTTAAATGTCTTTGTTTGAGCTAACAGTTTTCCTATGTAGCTGGCCAAAATCATGCAGATACACTGTGACTGCTGCTCAGTTGAATAGTAACTCATTAAGCTATGGGAATATAGCTGTCTGTATGATCTTTGAATTCATGACTGATAGATTTGTATACTTTTTTTTCTCCTTATTGGGCCTCCCTTCTGCATTGAGCTGCTCATACTTCTAATTAGGAGTAGCAAATAATAATTGCATATTTATTTAATTCTTTGGGCTTCCTACTCCATTTCTTTTGTACCTGGTTTCCTCCCTGGGAATGATGAATCATACACTTTGTAGAAAGAATGATTTTTAGAGGCTAGCAAGACTGTTAGAGCTGATACAATGAGCTAAGACAATGTTAAGCTGTATCAGTTATGGTCTTCCTAACAATCTGTGTTTTGTATGAGTATTTATTTCACTTGTGAATGACAATTTAGTGAAGCTAGAATTTAGCAGAAAGTTGAGAAGCAAATAGAATGGGCTATCAATTACACAGGATGAATGGCAGATTGCTAATAGAGGCTGAAATGAGGATTGCAAATTCTTTGCAATTTATTTGCAGTTTGAAGCATTTATCTTCTGAACTTCAGTCCTTTGACATATGGATCCATTTTAAAGGAAAATAAAAACCATACTGAGAATATTTTTAGTAATAGAGACCAAAATGAGAGTGGACAATCTTTATACCATTTTTACAAGTTGTTCTCATTACAGTCTTAAGGCTATAATGCTGTCATGATATTCCTTGGATAATGACCTCCTATTGGTGTACTCCAGCTGATGAAACCCATTTGTCTGTTTTTTATAAGACGTGCGTTCAAATTTTCTCCACTTTCATTAAATCTCTACTGATTGTGGCTGTCATCAGTTTCTGTGAGTGGGAAGAATCTGATCGAATCTGTATTGTTGAGAGGTATATTTTAAGATTACATCTTTATATTAAGGTTATAATACGTTACCACTCACAAAACTCAGAGTCCACAGCTGGGAAAGGTGGCCTTTAGGTGAAGGGTGAAACTGTAGCTTCTGGCAAGAACAGTGGTTCATGGCAGAGCCCTATTCTGGTCTGATGCTAAGCCCAGGTAATTCCCCTGTCTCATGGCTTTCTAGCCTGTTTCAAGATCTAGGTTGTGACTACTTATGTAAATTAGTTAAATGTGAGGAACTTACATGCCTTCAATATGCAGATGTTATGCATTTCTAGTTATTCTTTATCTCATGCAAAAATGCTACTACTATGAAGATTGCCAGGGGTTGGATGAAGCACATTCATAGGTATAAACCACCTGAAGATGAAACTAAGAATTAAGTAGTACTGATGGGCACAGTAAAGTGTTTTGAGACATTTGCAGATTTGATGTGACCTTGGTAGAAGGTGATAGCTACGGTTAATAAATCTGGCCTATAGCTTGCTGTCATATAGCAGGAGCTTTCTACCTTACTCTTGGTGGACCACAGCTTGACTTTACTGCTCAGTTTTCTGTTGCTCCTTACCTGGTCTAGACCAGTGCTGTATGTATATTGGTATATCTTCAGTACTTAGGAGGTTCTACCAGTTAAAAAATGTTGCAACAGACCTCAGCAATAGAAGCACTGAACTCAGTTCTCCGGTGCCTTTCTGCAGAGTTTTGGAGTTAAGTCTTGTTTCTTATCTTCAGCGGGTTCCATGGCATGAATTCAGGATAACCGGGTGACTGCTTAAACCTTTGGGATAAAGAATGCTGCTGGTATTTATGTAAAGGTAAAGACTGCTTTTAAGGGAGACAATTTCTGCAAGTAGTGGCTGAAGATTGTGGAATGAATTGAATGTGACTGCTGCCTTCCCCCATGGATAGTCACTTTTCTTTGAACTTGCCTTTTTTTCAAAAAAGAGTTCTTGCAGCTCTGTTCCACTGCAAGATCTCTTATGGCAGAAGTTTATAATGTATTTCTTGTCTAGCCTTCCGAAGAGGGAAAGAGAAAATGACCAAATTTGTCTCCAGTGCAGTCATGTTGTGTAATGTATTAATAAACAGAACTCAGAAATAAGTGAGGAATTTTTGTGCAGTATTTCTCTTTGTTATTAGTGGCCATTCATGTATCCTCTACGTGAATTCAGTTGTTTTTTTCATTTGTCTAAGGTGGAATTAATGGTAGATTTCAACTTCAAATACTTTTAAATCCACTGAGTTAACTCACATCTCGTAATATTTGAAGCAGATTTTTTTTGTGTTTTTTCCCTTTTGAAACTTCTTTAAACCTGTGTAAAATCACTTCATTTGCTGGCAACAATTAATCTCAGAATTATCTTAAACATTTCTAGGCTGGAATTTGAGATGCAACCCATGAAGTTACTTTGTTTCACATTCATCTGCATACTATCAAGACCCTGTGACACTGTTCCCCGCTGATATAAATAGAGAGCTAGTCAAATCAGTGGAATTTCTCTCCTTGATGCTGACACATAATCTAATATTTCTATTCACCGCTAAGTAAGTTTTATCGACATGAAAAAATTTTTGGTGCAATTTAACTTAAGCAAAAATAAAGACTTCCAGTACCAAGTCAAATACTTTTAAAGATTTTCCTGTCTCTTCACTCTCATATAAATAAACAATCCATCTATCCTCAAATACAAGTGCCTAGGGTCTTCTATAACATCAGTCTCTAGCCATTACTTTTCCTGTTAAATTAGTAGATGTTCCAGACTGTTGTCAAAGACATGCTGGCACTACTTCAAAAATCAGGAATAATGCATCTCTGTTAGAACAAGAAGCAAAAGTGATATTAACTTGATCCTAAAACCAGTAATGAGGGCAAAAGGATAAATAATACTATAAAGTGTTTATGTGGGCTTTAATAATATTGAAAATGAAATTAACCTAACCTGAAATGGGATTTGCAAGATTCTTACAGGCATGCTGTATGGTCACCAGTTGCTTCTCTAGGTAATTTACAAGGCTTACTGCTGTTTGATGAAGCACAGGTGCTAAGGCTGTCATCCAAGGCAATGACTTATTAGCTTTTGTGGTATTATAGACCTCATGTAACCAGCACTAAATCAAGTGTGTGTATACAGAAATAATGTTTTGCAATGATGACCCATGGAGACCCTTTCGCTTTTCTTGCCCTTTTACCATTGCTGTTGTTTTTTGTCATCTCTCATCATTATTTTGAAATCCATGAGATTCACTTTATGTCTTAATTTCTTAGCAATGAAGGTTGCTTTACTGTAGTTTTATTGCTATTGATTTTCTGTTGATATGTCACATCACTAAGGAGTCTAAAGTAATATTGAGAAGGTGAGATACCCCAGGGCAAATGAGATCACTGAGAAATTCAGATGGCTGCAGCAAATCTCTTTCATTGTGCCAGTCTCTGGTAGCCTGTACCATCTTTCTGAGCAACGCTGGCATGTAGTAAAAATATGGCTCAGTTGTAGTTTGGAACATATTATCTACAGAGTTTTTCTTCAAGGAAATTCACTCAAAGGTTTCATCCTCCAGTTTTCATGACAGTGACTATCAATCAAAGTCACTGCCTGTTGATTATCTGCATACCCTTTGAATAGACTAGAGAAATCCTTAATTACTATTAAATGCTTGCCAAGCATGGACATAAGGGGGGAAAAAAAAATCAGTCAGTCAAGGTGCAGGTCTAGTGTAGACACTGAATTATAATGAGAGGACACTTGGGAAAAGTAAATGAAATAAAATAAAATGAATTAGTTGGAAAAGCGGAGGTAATACACAGGGGGGAAATAAGATTTGACAGGATAGCAGAGACTTTATTTTTATGGCCCTGGGTGCAAGCTCCTTTCCATCTTGTGATCTAATATCCCTGTCTGTAATTATAGTGATTGCATGTTGGGAAGGGAGCCTACTAAAAGAATGTTTTTTGTATTACTTTATATTTGGACTTTTTGGTTACAAACAAATGAACACAGTTCTCAGTCTTTGCTCTTCATTAGTGTTCTTTCCTCCTTTGTTTTCTCAAGTTGAAGTAGCTTGGGTTGGTTTTTTGATAATACGCTTGTGTGAGTGGGGCCATACTGTGCCAAAAACTGGATTTAAACCAAAGTCGTCTGTAGCCTAGAAGAGCCTGCTAAACTGATGTGCAGTTTTTGTGCATTGTTTTTTTGTTTTGTTTTGGGTTTGGTTTTGTTTTTTTTTTTTTTTAAGAAACTACAGAGATATTCAGAAATAAAGGAAAACAGGTCAAGTCTAATATTTGAGTTTCTCATTTAGATTGACGTTTCTTCTCCAAGGCATGTACTGAGTCAGCGAGCCACTAGCACAGTTTCAGATAAGGTGTGACCCAGAGATCAAATGAATAGATTCTGCTGATCTATTCTGGCCCAAGTTGTGGGGTCAGATCAGGTGTCTTTGCCCCGTCCTCACAGCTGGGAGCTCTCGGAGCCATGCTGCAGAGATACGGAGTTGTTCAAGAGAGGGTCAGGTGAGCTAGTAGCCCCTATTGGGTAAGTGCTGATACCGGGTTACATGTTAATGTCATCTTGCTTTACAACTCAAATAGCTTTGCTACAGCTTTTATTCAATAAATTGGTTGCTACAACACATCCCTACTCTGTAACAGAGCTGGGTTTTAGTCTCCTGCTTGAGAGAAGTTGATTTCCATCCTTTACTTCCTTTGCTGCCATGAGGAAAGCATATGGGATAGATAGAGGGATTTTGGGTGTGTGCGACATTTCAGTCACAGTTACGTTTCACGTGCAGGTATTAGGATTTTTTACATCTGCTTTCTTTGTATTTTATGTGTCTTTAAACATGACTTTTAGCTCAGACTGGATGGATAGATGCTCAAACGAAATGGAGAAACAAATACTAAATGAAGTTATAGGAAAAAGGCAAACACGCACAACAAGTTGTTTATTGAAAACAAAAATATATCATCTCCCCATTCATAGAGTGCTGCTGAGGTATGAACACTTACGAGTTATAAATAGGAGGGTGCTACAAGGGACTAAGTTATACTTCTTGGTGAAAAAGAGACATCAAATGTAATGAGAGCCAACTGAAAGGTATTTGAGACTTTGCTCTTTTGCTGTTTGGAGTGAAACCAGATTTTGAGTTGTAAAAGAAGTCCATAAGCATAATTCACTGAAATGAGAGGGTGATAAAAGACCTTTTGCTTTCTTTTTTCTTGGATAAATTACACTCAAATGTACAGGAATGTTCTTTTCTGGTTTGAGAGTAAGTGGGCTTGTATAATAAACATTTCTGTAACATTCAGCTACTTTAGCCCAGACAGCTCAATTAGGGCTGTGCAGTAAAATACAACTTCTGTGCACTTTGTGAGCACTTAATGTGACTGAAAGCCTGTTAGCAAGAAATCTCATAGAAAATAGGTCCTGTCAAGTGTTTAAGGAAATTGAATTGGCATATATTTAACTCATAGATCTGAAAAGCAAGAGATTTCTGGATGCTAAGTAATTTAACTATATTGTCATATTTGACTTCTCCTGTTAGAGTCTCCTTTATTCATTATTTTTAATACATTAAGAGCTGTGAAAAAGGGGATGGAAGTTACTCACACAAGCTGACAAAAGCAGAAAATATAAAATTAAGCTTGACAACGTTTTCCTCATTTCATAGTTATCCATAAAAATCCAGTCTCCTCAGTTGAGTGATGGGCTAATGTTTTTCAGACATGTGTTCTCTGAAAAGGAAAAGAACACTTTTTCCTTCCTAAGGCTTTTTGAGTGTTCTGATAACACAGAAAAAAATATTTTGTTACATTTATATAGCATTTTATCTATACCAGAACTTAATTATCTGTAGCATAGTTTTAATTAATCATAACATATTCTTTGTTCTTCTCTGAAACACTGTTGCTGTTGTCCTACAATTAGGCCAGGAATTACTGATTGGCTGTAGCCACTACTCCATGAATGCTGATTCTGATTTGCTTTTACTAAGTCGTGTGTTACTTTGGACAAAGAAAGTCTCCAAGAGGACTTTCTCATCTTTAGCTATCCGAAAAAGTAGGTATCTCATTTATTCAGTGGTGAACAGATAGGTGTCAGCAATTCTGTATCATAACATTTGTTTTGGGATGGGATAAATTGCCCTCTGGAGATGCCTGTTTCTTGCTGTTGACTCTAAGGAGAGCCTAGAGGGCTTGCCTAGCCTATTGGTATAACTAGAGGTAGTCAAAGTAAGAAAAATCAGACTTCTCTGTTCACTTTTCATCATGAAAAACTTGAGGTTTGGTGTGGAAAAATAAGGCTAATGCTGAAGAGCTGCTTTCAGGCATAACTAAGGATTTGGCCCTTTATAGAGTAAGTATTTCAAAATAAGTGTCAGAATCTTTAAAAGAAAATAAATTATATCATACTACCTATTCTAGGAACAGCACACTACCTAATTCTGTTTTTTTGCCTGGTGAAGATGGAGATGAGATTCATAAATTGGTACCAATTGCATGCCTGCTAGGTGGGAGCTGGCAAATGAGGTGACTTTCTATCTTGTAAATTCTACCTAGTTGTGTTAAATACACATTTAATTCTAAAGAAAGGCGTGGGCAGGCAGGCTATTGTTACTACTTTAGACGAGACTTATTCCAAATGTTTTGAATGATCAAAATTGAAGTGACATTTTGGGTCATCCTTATCACCGTGTATAACTGATGATTTACTCTCAAGAGACTACATAGTTAAAGAGATATCTGTTAACTGTCTTCTACTCAGACAGGATGGATTTTACACCAGTGATAATAAACAATAAGAGGACTCATTTTTGTTATGGATCAAATAACCATCTGCAGGCAGCCAATGTTACTTTTATAATTGCCATTGTAGCATAAATGTCTTAGGAACTGTATATAACGTGAGATAGATGCTCAGCAAGTGCTGATGATAGTTCATGCTGATATAGCTTGAGGATGCCAGATCCATCTTGTCATAGTGAGAAATTGCTATCGCTTTAGGGCAGAGAGCGGATAGGAAAATCAAAGTTTGAGATGCTATTTTAAAACAGTAGCACTTCCAAATGTATTTGCAATTTACATTTTCTAATTCAAAAACAATAGGAATACAGAGATATTTTGGCAAATATTATTTTTAAAAAGGAAGATCAAGTGATTATGAAGGCACTTTTAATTTTCCTCTTTTATTGCTCAGCAGGGAAATCATCAACACTTCTGAGTGAAAGTAAATATTGAAATGCTGCAATTTTCTTTTGAAGAACCAGTCAAATATTTACTGTTGTATATAGTGCCCTGTTTTTCATTACTTGCCAGAATACCTTGTTTATTGAATGCTTCAATTATACATTGAGGAAGGTGATTTTGTGTTATGGTAAGCAGTTTAAACATTGTACCGTTGAAAATAGTAGTTGAAGGCTAATAGAAATGGATTTAAAAATGGATCAAATAGGCTAGCCTGCTGTCTGCTGGTGCTGCTCTGACTCACAAATGCTGCTGTTTTGCTAATGAAGCTTGGCTGACTTATAATAATCATTCTGTTTCCTTACAAGGGAGTAGACACACCACCACTTTTTCTTCTTAATGAGTTCACTTTACTATGAACATCAAGTGGCATTATAACCTGTAATGATTTTATTACAATTAACTACATTTGATCTTGTTCAGCATGTTCCTGAAGAAACGCTTGGGCAAGTCATTACTATTTTTACATGCAAGTCCTACATGCAAAGGTATTAAAGCAAGAATAAAGGGCCATTTTACTGTTGGGCATTTAGATCCAGATGTAGGCGTTGAAATGAAGTTAGGAATGATTGTATAACATGGGAGCTGTTTTGAAGACCTCTAGAAAGGATATGTGAGCTCTAAATGAGGTTAGAATGGACACTTGTTGGCTGTTGTACCGTTTGTAGCTCTGTTACATGCAAATGATGTTGATCAACTGGGTGAGGTCCTTATATTTGGTCCCTTAATTCTGTTCAGTGTTTGATTCTGAGAGAGAAACATGTGCACCCATGTTATTTTTATCTAGTGTAACAGTATTTGATAGTCAGAAACAACTTAGATCTTCTAATCACTTAACTTTTAGCACTATGCTGACATGCCTAAACTGAGAACTTTGTTGTCTCACGCTCCCTCTGTAGTCACTTAAAGGAGGTAAGCACACTCCAAAAGCCATTCATTCCTTTGAAAATCTGAATTGCTTTCTGAAAGTGTCTGTCTCTAATGGTTATAGACGTAGCTTATGGTTATTGCACACCTACCTTTGGTATCTCGGTTAAGTGTGATGAATCTGAACCTCAGCGCTGTAGGATTCACACTGAATGATAGTCCCTTCTCTAAATGTAATCCAAAAATCAATGGAAATCCATAGTATTTACCAGAGCTTGATGGAGATGCTAGGAGATTTTTCAGAGTAGCTTTGAGGTGTGGTTTAATTTTGCAGTAAATCTAGTAAAGATTGTATACCAATCCAGTAAAGATTCTGTACTCTAGAGGCATTTGCAGGAGCCATTATGGATCTTGTAGCTGAAACTGTGTATGTGCCTACCACTGAGAGTAAAATACTGATTTAGATAGGTATGACGTTTATTTTGTGCAGAGACAAATAATAGGATAAGATGGAAGGCTGAATGTCTTGCTTTTGACACTAGCTGAGACCATGGATGTCCTGATGCATCCAAATTACCACGACATAGCTATAGCCACAATGACCAAAAAGATCTTAAGTGATGCTGAGGAAGATATTAAAGAAATTGGCTTCAAAGATTCTCAGAGCATGATGAAGGCAGTGCCACGATTTTATTTATATATTTGTAAATTTAAATTAATGTACAGTTCACTGAAAGGGGAAGAGTCCTCTAATTTGTCTGCTAAGACTCAGAGTGAGGAGCCCAAGATACCAGGCTACTAGATGAAAGAAACAATGAAATAAGGTTTCACAAGAATAGAAGCAAATAATAATCTGGAACTAGAAAGACAGGGAATTCTTTGAGAAGAAAAGTAAAGCACCAAGACTTGTATAACTGCACCTCTTAGCAAGTGCAAGGACATGCCTCTTAAAGGTAGAGTTGGGTCCATTATTAGTGGAGTGAGAGGAATATTCTGTATGGTGCAGTTGTCCCTTATCAGTGCTTACAGTGTTTCTTAAGGTATTCTAAATGTTTAACAAAGCTCAAGCTGCAATAACGCTTAAAACCAAAGCAACAAGAATTGTGACTCCCTAACAATGTTCCCTGTTGACGCTGCAGATTTCTTTGCTGGAAGCTGATGGAGAATTAAAGCTACTTTAGAAATAGCACTGACTGCCCTCACTGGCTCTCCTCCACAGGAAAACCATGCCAGTCGTGGCTGAGGGATAAGGGAGAGAAGTAGGAGACTGACGTGCTTCTGTGCCAACTCCTTTGTGCCACTGGGGCAAAGGTTCCTGTTCATAATTTAAGCCCCTGCTAAGAGGGCTGGTAGAGTATAAGCATTTCTGTGTTTTTTACAAAGCCTAGTTAAAATGAGTTTGCGTAAAACTGATTCCTCTGATGTTTTTCAAAAGGTAGTATTTAAGTAAAGGTATTCATTTTGTGAAAACAAATAGAACAGCCATAGAGACAGGGTTTTCTGTAAATATGTATGAAGATGATGCCACTTTATAAACAGTAATACTAGATAATTGATAATTTTATACATAATCAGTGCTGTCATTGAGCTAAACAAAGCCTTTCAGAAATTAGACATGAGCAACTGCTTCATCATAGCAGGAAATCGAATAGGAAGGGTTCAGGTTCAGTCCCTAAAGGGTAACCTAAGAGTTGAGTTGCTGAAGTATGATTGGTAGATCAGGTTGTTATTTTAAAGAGTTCATTCAGTCTATTAGACCACATATGTAGATGCATTCCAAACCCAACCATTCAGGTGGAGCAGTCCCCCTCAGAAGTGAAGGGTTTGAGTGTGTAAAAAACCTTAGTTTTGAAAGCAAACTGCTCTGTTTAAATTAACATTCTTTCCTTAAACGTAATATACATACTTTACAAACATCTGGAATTCCTAGTATTTTAAAGCTCTTACAAAACCCTTACGAAGTGATATTAATGGCAAGTCTTAGTAAGATACAAAAGCATTTTCTAGAATTCAGATGTAAAAATGTCTTGCTTGCCAGTCACCTCCAGAATTTGTTGCATTTGTCTTTAGGAAGACTACTGGCATGTGAAAGCGGATCCATTTCCAGGGCTATAGAATCACAGAACCTAGGTTGGAAGGGACCTCAAATGACATCTGGCTAAAGCAGGTTGTTCCAGTCCAACTTGAATATATATATATATTTGAAGCAGACAAAAACATTTAGAAATACTGGAAAAAAACCTCACCATTCCTTAGTGAGACCTGAGTTCAAGGTACTGTTTTTCTAACTGCAGCTGCCATCAGAATCTCTGATCTTTAGAAAACCTGATTCTTTGCCCTTCTTAAAGGATATCATTACAGTGGCAGAGAAAATCAAAACCTGCTGCTCAGCAGGTGAAAAAAAAAAAAAATCAGTGTGCTATATTTTGATTCTTTTTCTGGTGGTAGAAAAAAATCACTCATTACCAAATTCCTGAGGTAGAAAGTTAAATAATTTTAATCTGGATGTGAGTTAATGTCACAGTCTTCAGAGAGAATCTACAGATAAAGTATGCTTCCAAGGATATGCTGAGAAATGCTTTAATGTGGAATAAAGCTAAAGGTAATCTGGTTAGTCTAATGATTTATGATGCAGATTCTTGCGCTATGCTACTGCTAACTTACCTTCAGCAAATTTTTGAAAACCATGATCAAAATCTATTGCCAACCTTAAAAACTGAGTTGACCGCTGGGATGCAAATTTATCTTGTGTAAAAGGTAAATATTAGGAAATTATCTTTCTGTCTGTAATTAAGCTAGCTGGAGTTCTTTGGGCAGAAAACACTAGACAACCCTGAGCCAAAGCCTACTAGAGCCAATGGGAAAACTAACCAGATGCAATAGGTTTTGGATTGGTTCCTCTAAGTGCAAAATACAGCTATTAGTTGCCAATAAAAGACAACAAAACCTGCAACAGGGAGTTGAAATCATCAGCTCATTCACAGGTCAGTTTAAGTCCAATTCTAAGAATAAATAGTTTTCATAAGCTCAGAGAAGTCTCCAGAATGGTGAAAAATTTATTCCGAGCTCTGACTTTTAGATCTTTCCTTGGGAGAGAAGGATACAACACACAGGTTATTTATGGCAATATGTAATTTATATTTCCTGTGTTATATGAAACATAAACTTCTTTATTTTTTGAGTTACTGAAGGATACTTAAATTCATATGGAAGCAAAGATTTTTTTTTTTTTTTTCTAAAGCATTTATTTCTTTTCTGAACTGGCAGACCCATTTCTTTTGACACCTATTAAGCTGACTTGAAAAGGAATATTGAAAACAAAGCCTCCAAGATGGCATATACCAGGATTAGAGGCAGAACAAATAATGCAGAGTAATGCAATCAGAATTAGAAGGAATTGTTTCACTTGAGACTAGGCCAGCAGATGGCAAATAGAGTTCAATGTAGAGAAATGTAAGATAATTAAACTTGAAGGAACTAAATAATCTGGGGAATACCTGCTAAGTGGAACAATCATCCAGCACAGTGATCAAGAAAAAGACTTGGGGATTATTGTGGAAAAAATTGTTGAAACCATGGTCCCATCGAACAGTTTCAGTAAAATAGGCAAACTGTGTATTAGTTTGTATTAGAAAAGTGAGAAGGCGTAAGATCAAGGAAGAGTATAGTGAGCACTTAATAAAAGCTACCAAAGTTGTTGAACACTTCCATTATAAAACCTTCTTTTGACAGTGCAATGCATTTACTGAAGTGGCAGAGCAGGCTGTTGAACCCTTCTTTGGTTATTCTGTCAGTTAAATTTGTTTTGTCATCCAAATTTGGGTTATGTTCCTTCAGTGATTTGTGCTGTAAGAAAGTACATTGGGCTTGCTGCTGTTTTCCAGCCATAGCTCTACAAATAAGGATTTCAGTGATATGGCTGGTTTGTTGTTGGTTTTAATTATTCTGGATTTTGGGCTGGATGCAAAGTTAAGTCTTGTCTGAAAGAATATTTTCATAGGCTTACCTTGAATAGATCAGGTTAATTGATCCTAGGTGGTCACTTCTGCCAGTTGCAGGAGGGGGGGGATTTGTAAGCGAGTGCAAAACTATTCTAGGGCATGTTCTAGGGCATCTCTGAGAGTTTGCTATGAAATCCTATTTGTGATTTCTTTGCGTGTAATTTTCAGATTGGTGTAAGGACTGCTGCTCTTAAGTTTTGGTAAGATAACCAGCTTGCAGAAGACTGCAATGTCTTCATGAAATACCTGTAAAAAAACCCTCTAGAACACCAGAAACAGGAGGAATTTACAGTTTGAAAATTTGAGAGCCTCCCAGCAAAAGATTCCATAGTTTCCTGAAAATATTACTTTTTAATTTACCTGATTTCTCAGAGAGGCATGTATATTCCCAAGACACTGCTGTAGATATGTTTATGAAGTCTTTAGAACTTACCAGAAAATAGGGAGGGTTGCTGGCAGGGTTTGTTTGAGAACTTGTTCTATCCTTGGTCTGAAATAGCTTTTATGCCTTTAAAAGGTTCTCTTGCAAGTGATGGTTATGATCAGGTTATTGTGTTGTGCTATATTAAGCAACTCTGACCTGTTAGTCAGGCACTGAAGGAAGCAGGTCTCTGCCTGATTCTCAATTGGCTCTGATTACAGAACAGCACACTGTATCAGAAGCAAACCGAACTACACAAATACTCTGAGAGCAAGTATAGAGCGGTTAAAAGTTTCTTCCAGAGAGGAAATGTTCCAGAAACTGCAAGGACAATCGGAGAAGTTTTAAATGGCACTTCATTGTTTAATATATATAAGCAAGAGGAACAAGGAGGAAGAAAGATGGTCAGAAAATAGTCTTATTTAAGATAACAGCTAGCTTGACTCTTGTGGTGTTTAGCTAGTTTTGAGTTACCTCATGCAGACGAAGCCAAGTATAAAACTGCCCTCCATCTAAAAATGAACACAATTGATAACTCTATTAACAGTGTGTGAAAGAAAGAAGAAAAGTCTGCTGAGTTTGTCTTGCATAAAGCAAACCCCCCATCTTTTTAAATACTGCATTTATGGTGAGGGACAGGTGCATTCTTCAGTGTTTCCTGGGGTCCTGGTCCTGAAATGCCCACTGAAGGACCTGGAATGCTACTCTTATGTCCTCCAGCACACGTTCCTGGGTTTCTCTCCTGTGAAGATCAAGGTGCAACTTTCACTGCAGTATGAGAGTGGTTGCAGCCAGGGTATCTCTCTAGACTGGAGAGCTTACTGCTTCTTTATCTACCAGTTTAGATAGTGTCACTAGGGTCCTTACTAAGGGCTGGTATCTCACCTGGGAGTTAAGATGTTACACTAGGAGTGTTTTTACACAATAGGCACATTTATACTGACAGCTAGCTTGGATTCGAGCAGAGATGTTGTGATGTTTATCTAATACTCTGTCCAGACTGATTAGCCCCACAGGGTACCTGTTTTAGCAGAGAAATCAGACCCATAGCTTTAAAGTTTCAGACCAATGATTTGGATGCTGGCAGACAGCCAACCAGGATCATGGCATGCTGGTGTCATGGCTGTCTGTTAAAATACACTGCTTATTGCAGAAAGGGCTTTGCACATTTTACATTAGCCCGGCTTTGCATTTTGACTTGAGCTCTACAAGCAGCATTAATTTATTGAGGTGACCATGATAGCCCTAGGCTTATGGTTAATAAGTGCAGTTTGCTAAAGGTATTGCTAGTGTTAGAAAGAATGCATAGTGCCAGCTATAAAAATGTAGGTTTTGGCCATTATACTGTTGGAAATACTTAATAGTTGGGTTATGCTAGGTTCTTTGTTACAAGATTTTTTTTTTTTTTCATTAGTCGTGCACAGCACTCTGAAAAATCTAGAGGCATAGTCAACTCTTTCCAGGTTTAAATTACTCAAATCTGAAATTACCCACTTGATGCAGGTCTGTTGAAGGGCAGTGCAGGGCATATACTTGAATTTGAGACATGCTTATAGATTCAGTTTCATAAATGATAAGAGAGCTGTGCTTTTTGTGCTGGAAACAAGTGAGTACCATATCTGAGGATTCAGGTTACTGAGTTAGTAATTTGCAGTGGTGAATAAAGTTGTCATTTTTGCGGTCTTGCAGAGATTACTGTTATATGTAGGACTTCTCTGGTATCCATTCAGCTGCTTTAAAGAAAGCAAAGCACTAGATCCACGAACACATCAGTCTCAGAAGTGCTTTACAAGGAAGTCCAGTTTCCCAGGGGTCTTTTGAATCTCATGAGGACTATGTTCCTCCATTCTCAGTTCAATAACTAATGTCTTTTCTTCCCACTGTGCATACGCTTGCATACTTCAGAGATGGCAGAGCACCCAAAGAAAACCTGGTTTTTTTAATAAGACCCTATTTTTTTAATATATATATATCTATATTTCTATGTGAAACAGACAATGGTATTTTTAGTGCTGAAGGTTATTATTGCTATTATTGAATCTTGAGAGCTAACAGAAAAAAGCCAAAGCCTCCCTCCCCTAATGTACAGAGAAATACAGTACTTCATTCTTGCCTAAAGGTTGTCTTACTATACTTGCCAAACCTTAGAAGGGCTGAATGGCATAGAAATAAAGTACTGTTTCACGGGAGAGTTTAAGTAAATTTCTACCTAAACAGGTCTCCACAGTCCCGTTTTCAGGGCTCATGGTATGGCTTTTGAATAGGACAGCACAGTTTTGGTTTTGTCCTAGAGCAATCATAGGATGGAGGAAACTTCAATGCAAAAGAATACAGATTTCTGTCATGGGCCAGTTCCGATTTGAGAATGGTGATGTGATTTTCTCCAACAGCCTTATTGGCTTTGAAGGCTCACTCACCTAATGGAAAGCTGCCTGCCATCTTGAGAGTTTGCTTGCAGCTCTTTCAGGAGGTCTGTGGAGCTATGCAGTCCTCTGACCTTTGTCTCTTGAGCATTAAGGAGTCTCTTCACATATAGAAGGCAGTTGTGGATTGCACCTTTCACAATAAGGAGCTGAAAAGAATATCAAGGTTGGTCACACTTTTTTTTCTTGTCAAAATAATTGTCTTCTTGTTGCAGTCATTGAAAATCAGGCATATGTTGGGCAGGTGTCAAAAGTGGCTACAGAAAAAGAATGCTGGCTTAGACTGGTTGCTCTTATGCATATTTTGAAATACCCAGTTTGAATTCGGAGTGCCTAACAGTGCCTGCTAGTGTATAAAACAATATGCAAATACAGAAAGAGTAACTGTAGTGAGGCAGGGTTAATATCTAATCATACTGTTTTCTTGATGCCTTGCAGATTTCAGCTGTACCCACTCTGCATAGCTAGTACTGCCTAACCACATAATTTTGCAGATGCTTGACTAGAGCTTCTAATCTCCTATAAAGTGGATGGAGAGAGACAAAAAAGAGTCACAGCTAGAGGATGCCATAGCTCCTCTGCCTGTATCTGTTCATGTATCATGTTCATGCAGCTCAGAGTAATAGGCTCATAGATAAGGTTGCTCAGTAAGTCTTGCTCTCAGTGTCCAAATGGGAAAGCAGAAAATCCCAGGCATCGCAAGAATACATATAATGCGTAGGTATATAATAGTGTAAGAAAATTAATATCTACCAGAGGAAATGAAGCTAGTGAAATAAATCCCAGCCCTTCTAAGCTTCTTCTTCCAGTGGAAACATACATTAAAAAAATTTAAACTGCAATGAACCAAGGATACATGGGGAAAACAATGTCTGAAAGAAAGAATCCTCTTAGGAAAAAAAATGGTATAGCCCCATGCTTAATGTCTGGCCAAGTTTCTGGGGAGGGCTTTCCACTTAAGTTCCACTGAGACTGGCTGGACCTCCCTGAAGTCCCATCAGCTTCAAAGGAAGATGAGACCCAAGACAGAAACTTGCTTTGAGAGTCGAAACGCTTTGAGAGGGTTTTATAGTTTACATTTCTCTTTGCATACCTGTCTAGAGGGAAAGGCAGTACAGTGACTTGTGTATAGTCATAGTGCTAGAGCTGGGATAATAAAGCATTAAAATGACAAAATAATGCAAGTATTACTAGAAGATAGCTAAAAACAATGTAAGTGAGAAGACATGTCTCTTGCTGCCTAAAACCTTTCCCATTACAGCTTCCTCTATCTCCCCCAAACCCACAATGTTGCTGCTGTCTTGTGAGCTTGTGATCTGGTGAACAGAGAAGGATTTTCTCAACAATGTATTTGAGATCTAGGGGTCTGAGGAAATCTGGGTGAACTTGCATTTTAATTCATGTTTTTGTTAGGAGTGACTCACTCCTGTAAGATCATGACTTCCTAGACAGGACAGGCAGGACAGTTCAAGACTGTGCCAGTAATATTTATAAACATTTTCTCTGACCAATACTCATTTAACTGCCAAACTTGAAAGTGGGATACCTTTTCTGTGAGATGTGGAACAGCTTCAGCTGCTATTGAATGCGTGGGAATATTCTGGTATCGAGTCCTAGTTCCACTTCTCATGAGTCTCTGTAGGTTAATAGTTGCAGAGAAGATGGATGTTCCAAACTGCATTCCTCCTTCTCTATAAATGTATAGTAGATAAGAGATACAGAACAACATTGAAATCTATTGGCTAGGTTACTTCGAGTTCTCTGCTATGCAGGTGTGTAGAGATTTAATAAAAATATGCATGGTACGTGTTGCATGTTCATTTCTTCTCTTATTTCAGGCTGGCAGCTCTAACTAAATTAGATGTCAAGCACCTGCTGTTTTCTCCTCATCTCTATTACAACATTATTTGACATTCTGGGACATCTCTCTAAAAGTATTCAGAAATGAATATATCATAATTAGCTTGTCATAGACAGCGACAGTCTTAAGGAAAGGGGAAGTAAGTCAAACAGAACAAATCACAAATTGGCAAGGAAAACAAGAAAAAACCCACAAAAGCTCCCTAAAGTTCCCGAGTACGGTGGCTTGGCAGCTCCCCGGCAGGGGAAGCTCAGCAGGACCTTGCATTCCAGCTTCATTTAATCACTGCTGCTGCTGTCACTCCACAGAGTAAAAACTGGTTTCGAACCAATTGCAAAACATCACAAATAGATTGCTAACACATGGAGGTCTGTACAAATGTCACCAGAGAATATTCTGCAAAGGAAATGAATTACACATGTTTTAATTTGAAGTCATCCCCTCTTGTGGACAACTTTGCATTACTGCCATAGTCATATGGCTAACTCGGTGCTTTCCCATGACTTTACAGCAGCACCTGTTTCTGTATCAGTCATTAGCAAATGTAAAATTCAGCAGACAGAAGCTGTAAGATGTTTTAGCTTTGTAGCATATGTTTTGCATCTGTGATGGAGATGACAATGAGCTGCACGCTGGAATTTTTGAATAAGCAATTCTGTGCCTGTCTTTTATTGACATTGCAATGGTGGGCTTACAGTGAAGTGCATATTACAATACGTTATGAAACCTGAGCCCACCAGTCAGTCTGAAAACTGTCACTCTACACCAAACGCAATGCCATGTAGTCCAGAGCCTAGTAACTCCCTCGCTCTGCTAGTTGTCTGAGTAGAGCATGGAAATTACAGCTCAATGTCTTTTGCTTCAAAAACTGATATTTGCATTGAAAGAGTTGTTTACTGGGCATTATTGAAGCTACTGCTGTTGAACTGAGTGTCATAGGCAGGTTTAATATACTTTACCCAAGAGGTTTATCAGCATGAGTAAACACTGGAGTGACTACCCTCCCCAGTCTTATGATATTTTTGAATATTATTTTATTTTGGAAGATTTTTTGTCTTGGCTGATGGATATAGTGTAGACTTCCACCTATCCACCTACCCAGGCAAGATGCAGCCTGAATGAGAAAAGACTTGCTGAGATTTACATTTGGAAAAAACACTGGAGTTTAAATAGAGGGCTTTGTTTTGTTTTGTTTTACTGTATTTTAATTCTTCTACAGTCTGTAGAATGATTCCACTGCTGTGGACTTCAGAACTGAAAAGGGACAGAACTGAACCTGCATCTTCTAGCACCTAGTCCTGTGCCCTATTAAGAATTGCTTTATCCCCTAATTATTTCAGAAATGGAACTGGACACTTCAGAGGGGAGGGAACAAGAGTGGAAGTGGAAGGAAGCTCCAACCGTGAAAACTTTTAAGATTTCTGCCTGACTGATAACTTTTATATTCCAGTCGTGGAATTCCCTTCATTTCAGCAAAGTTTTATGATTGCACAGCTGGAGTAAACATATCTATCTATTACAGATAGATGAGCTGTCACTATCCTGTGCACCTCTGTTGTCCTGGGTTCTTTGCTGGAACTCAGGGAAAATGAGCCACCAGTGAATGATCCATGCATTTGAAGAAGCTTTTACTGGAAGCAATGGTGTACAAGGCTGTGTGACTTTCTTCAAAGGAATATTCAAGATAACTTGTAAAAATTAATCTTGCTGAGAGAACTGGTGAATTCCTCTAAAATATTGAAGCAGTGCAAAAGAAGACCTTGACATCCTATGCGCAATCAACACCGTGTGCAAGGAACAACTTCCGTTTGGAAATTACATAGGATGATTACTATGCTGGAAACATATGCAAAGCTTCTAGGAAACAAGGCTTATCTTTAAAAATAATAATTCATTATTTTATTAAAGATAATATTTTACACTTTATTATTAAACTGAGTTCTCAGAAATTTGGGTAAAGCATTACAGGACCAGAATTTGTTACTCAAATTTATACAATGGAAAACTTACTACTTTCCAAAACTGGAAAACAGTGGTTGGTGTGAAGCATGAAGGTCAACTTGGTTTCAAATAATTGTTGCCTTTCGTAAGGGGAAAAGGGAAGAACAGATGTTGAGAGAGCAGTGATTGCTGTACTATTTATGTGTGGAAGAAACTTTATATTTGTAAATCTGCAACCCAAGATAATCTGAGTTGTGAAAGAGAAATTTCAACTGTGGGAGCATAGCCCCAGCCCAAATTGAATCCAATTTTCTGAAATGAAGTTACAGGGCATACAGGCCAATATCAAATATGGTTAAAACTCACTCTATTCCTTCCATCCTCAAAACCCTCACATTTTTCCAAGGGGCTCATTCTATTCTAGGCAAATAGTGGCAAACTAATGCAATCAAGACATTACTATTGTTTTTGTAATGCTAGGAATCGTATTGTCCTTTATAGACAGAGGAGGAAAAATGGTAATGTCCTTACCTCAAAGGCTTGATTATTGAGAAATGGGAAGCTGTAGAAGAGTAAGTTGCTGAAAGGGGGATAAGTTGCTGAGGATTGATCTGTCTGTGTGATATCTATTTTGTTAAAACTAATTGCTAAGATGGGACTCCATTTTTATATAACTTCCTGCTTGTCAGCATAAAGCTTCTGGATGTAAAGCTCATAGCATCAGGCTGAAGCAGGACATTTAATAGTGTGGATTTATGCTGGAGTACTGGCACCAGCATATATGGTCAAGTTGTCATTAAAGCAAATAACGATATTAGTTTTGTGTTGTGGAGGACATATATATATTGGTGCTGTTTCCTTCTTTGAAATAAGGCAGCAGCTGAGCTGACCGTACTTAGGGTTTTGGTCAGGGAAAGACATCTTTCTTTAAATCACTTTGATTATTGTGCACTAACAAGCAAATTCTAAATATGTGTCTTGTTTAAGATGCTGCTGCTTTTGAAAATCCTGAGAAATCTGATGGAAGATATGGAAGATCAGTTGCTTGTTCCTCTCATTTTACAGGGACTATCCCTCAAGGCTAGGTGTCAAAAACAGGCACAATAAATTGATTTGGAATAGCTGAATTCGGAACATGGAACAGCTATTTTTCCCATGTGCACTTCAGAAATCGGTGTTTAGGTTTTTTTGTTTGTATCATAGTACTTCTTGGAGGCAAAGACCACAGTAAAACTTTCTTAAAAAAACAAAACAAAACAACAAACAAAAAAGGTAGCTTCTCAAAACTTTTGCAAGGTGGGAAGGAATACATGGATATAAGAGACAGAACACAAGGGAAAAAGGCCCAGAGTTACTGATCAATAGTTGTCTGTCCAGTGGCTCCCTAAATTATAACTAACAGGTTTGGCATTTCTAGGACTGCCTACTTAACTAATTGTAAACTAGTATCGAATGTCACCTATTTTGCTGGTAATTGTTTCACGTATTCCATCCTGTAAATAATTTTCATCAGACGATGTACCACTTCTGGTTTAGGTTCTAAGTGATGCTAATTTTGTTTGGTTTTGCTCCACAGATGATTGCTGAAATCAACAAGAATCATCCTGCTGACTGCTGAAATTCAGATCAGACGCTGAATGGATAAAGCTATGTTTTGGGGAAAAAAATATAAAAATCAATATGTAAGAACTACTGAAGCATCTGAAGACCCTTCAGTTTTTAATGTAAGAAGTCTGGACTTACATTAACAGTAGAAGAATAGAGCTTAGTAGGGAAAAATGTGAATTTTTTTGGTACAGTGTTGTCCTGGTTTTGGCTGGGATAGAGTTAATTTTCTTTCTAGTAGTTGGTATAGTGTTACGTTTTGGATTTAGTATGAGAAGAATGTTGATAACACTGATGTTTTCAGTTGTTGCTAAGTAGTGTTTATACTAAGTCAAGGATTTTTCAGCTTCTGATGCCCAGCCAGCAAGAGGGCTGGAGGGGCATAAGAAGTTGGGAGGGGACACAGCCAGGACAGCTGACCCCAACTGGCCAAAGGGGTATTCCGTACTGTATGATGTCATGCCCAGTATATGAACTGGGGGGGAGCTGGCCTGGGGGGCAGATTACTGTTGGGAACTAACTGGGCATCGGTTGGCAAGTTGTGAGCAATTGCATTGTGCATCACTTTTTTTTTATATTCCAGTTCTTTTAAAGTTGTTATTATTGTTATTATTATTTTCTTCCTTTCTGTCCTATTCAACTGTCTTTATCTCAGCCCATGCGTTTTACTTTTTTACGATTCTTTCCCCCCATCCCAGTGGCTGCATGGTGCTTAGCTGCTGGCTGGGGTTAAACCACAAGAAGTGCAAATCAAAACTTGGAGCTATTACAACATCTCTTTCAATTTAAATTGTTATCTGATGTCACATGTAGGATTTTCAGCAGTATGGTTTGAGAACTGTTGAATTATCATTTGCAAATATTTCTCTGGAAAGACTGGTAGATATAAGGTGTAGGGCAAAATGAACCAGCTGTTACAACTTGAAATGTGTAAGTAAACAGAGATCTGTGTGGATCTGGGGACATGTGCAGGCAGGAGAAACATTGCTGGAGGAAGATGAGTGTGACCACACAGCTGTTTGTGTGGTACTTTTCCCACTGAAGCCTGGCTGGATGAAGGGGTAGAATTGCAGCTATTGTTGTTGCCAGTAATTGCCAGGTAGACTGTTCAGCTGGAAGTCTTTTTTGCCCTGAGGTGAGCACTCAGAATAACTGTTCCCTGCTTTGAGTTCCCTTTACTACTCCAAACTGTGTGCTAACTACTATATCAGGAGATGGAAGGAGAATGGAAAGGAGTGACTATTTTCCTCCTTCCTGTCCATATTTTGCCCTCAAATTGCTGTAATTACCTTTCTCCTAAAACAGATCTTACTGCACACTTGAAGCTTTGGAAAGGGGGGTGGATTTCTTTAGAGGGACTATGTTGGGGAAAACACTCTTTTTAAGCATTGGATTATTATTCAGTGATCTTATATTTGAAATAAAAGATGTCTAGTATACATATAATTCTGCCTTGAAAGGTTATTTTCTTGGTTTTTACTGCAATCCATTTTAAAGCTGTATATACAAGTTCTTTCTTTGCTAACAGATTTTTCCTCTCTGAATTATGTTTGAATATATTTCTCAAGGAAATAATTGACATCTCAGGACTGAGTGGTAAGGACATAATAGTGAATGATCCTGCATATTTAAGACTCCCATTGAAATTGATGGGATATCTGCATATTGAGAACCAAGACTAAACCTTGTATATTTGGAGGAAATGGCAAACATACAGATTTTTGTCACTTTGCAAGCACATGAACAGATAGATCGCAGTTTCATAACAACAGTGTTTCTCATCATAACTTGCTTATTTGAAACCTTCCCCTAGAAATGAAAATGTGGATTCACCTTGCATTTTATCCTTTACGCTTGTAGTGTAATGAATGCGTGGCACAGCTGCCAAAAAAAAAATAATTAGTATATATGAAATTACTGGGTACCGCATAAATGTCTTAAATGTGCAATTACTGCCTGCTGTATTTAGAACAAAGATGACTGCCTGCCCTTTTTGATGTTGTCTGGAAATATAAACAGTAGGGAAACCTGTTGCTTTGGTGTCTTCAAACTGATACAGGCTTCATGATATCCCCAAACATTTGTACATGCTGTACACGCAGAAAACGACACCTTTGCCATACAGTCCCTACTTCCTTTGTGAAATAATTTATCATTGGTCTAGTAATGAATATTGCAAGATAAAAACTATTTTGTTGCCCTGTCTTTTGCTCAGAAAATGCTGTGATTTTGCATTCAGCTGTGTGTATTTCCATATTAGAAACTTTATGGTTATTTTATTTCATTACGCCGTGTTAACATGAAGAGGCGTTAAAAGAAATCCCTGTAAGCAAGTGATTGCTTCCCATGGAATAACCATTCCTATATGTATGCTCTTTGCCTCCACAGGGGGTTAGTATACAGCTGCCAAGAAACTGTTTTTAAAATGTCCTACCTTTTATGTGATCAAATTTCAGCCTGGCAATCTGTAAAGGGCTAATTATAGCCAGCTGCAATTAGCCAGCCAGCCCCACAAGGGTCTAATTTTAGCCACTAGCAGCCACTGTGCTGACTGCAGAGGCCAGTGGGTAGCCTGGGATGAAGCAGGGGAAGAAAGATGTTTTTCCCTGGGACTCAGAGGGATGACTGGAAAGCACAGAGTCACTCAGGGAGCTCCTGCCCTTGCTGGCCTGACTGTGGGTCTGAGGGCAGAGCTGGGAATAAGATGGGAAAGAGGTCTGCTCACCAGCCCTGTGTTTGGCCGTCCTAACTGCAGAGGTGGCCTTTTGACATTTGAAAGCTTGCTGTTGTAATTTTTGTTCGAATAAAACCTATCTTCCACTTTCAGAGCTCTTGGTACTTCTAGTCGCGGGGGAAGGCTGGCCCACGCCTGCCCCTGGCTCCCTGACCCTGACCAGAGCTGCCTCCCACCACCACGCAGACCTGTCCTCACCATCCTGGCTGGCTCCTTACAACGGCAAAGTCCACAGGGTTCCCTTTCGCGCAACCTGGTGACCTTTAACGGCACAGTGCCACAGTAAGCGGCAGGTAAAAGCAGAAATGCTAAGAAATAGTGTTTAAATTAAAAACAGTGAGGAATTATGACAACAGGGGATGACGGGAGGGAATACTTGGGGTGGGGAAAGAGTGCTGTTACGAGTGGTTTTCATTAGCAGCAGAGGTGCTGACACTGCTGCCGGTGGGTGAGCAGCTGGATCTCCACGGTGCCCTGCGTGCTTGTGTCCCTGGTCTTCAGGTCAGGCTTTGGTTAGCTCCTGTTAGGGGTGTAGGGAGTAGGGAATGGAAAAGGGACGGTGCACATATGGGTTTTATCCTAGGGTGTGACTGGGACAGAGCTTAAGTATATACTCTTTGTAGACACAGCCTCTGACTGCACCCCTATTTATTTATAATGTTATTTTTTCAAAGCCATATTTTCAGGACCTGGCCTGTTTAATCTCAGTGACCACACTTGGGCTGAAGAATAATCTTCTGTGTGCATTAGGGAAATACTGTCTTTTCAGACACATGCTTATAAGACTTGAAGAAATGCAGAGGCTGGGGAAACATGGAAATAAAGGAGCTGGGGTTTGCCCTTTTAAAGTGTGTACAATGCCAGTCTTTTGTGATATCGAGTGTCATAGGAAAGCTGGGCATCTCATAGAGATATATGTAGCTCCAGCTGCTACTAGAATCCATTTATTACTGAGTTACATGAGAATGGGGTCATGCCATACTGAGTTGAACAAACTAGGATGTTATTTTGAGAAAATTCTTCCTGACTCCCTCCTAGGATTTGTTTTACGTGGTGATACATGGCATCGATATGTCCCTATAAATACTTTGTCTTACTGAGATACAAATCATCTGGTAGTTCTTAAAATTCATTTTCATTTGGCACAGAGTTCTACTGATTATTCCTTAAACTTCACAATTTTAGTTCCAATGTTGATTCACTGAAGTTTATATGGACTTTTTTTTTCCCCAGGATGACTTCCATTCATATATCTTAATCATAATTCCTAATGTCTGCAGTGAATGGCAAGTATGTACTTCTTAGAGCAGAATTAGAGGTTATCCTTTAACATAAAATATCTATTAGTCAAAGGCAATTGCGCTTAATGCTTTTTTGGTACTAAGTTACAGCAGGCCCTTGACACTTAGAAGTTGTTAACGTGTTTCAGAAGACTAGTAGTGTACATTTGCAAAATGCTTCCTTATTTTTTATTTTTACTAGGGGTAATTCAGTTTTTGAAAAATCCTTGAGTGTCTGATGGCATGTGTTTCGGGCTCTTTTCTGTAAGTGGAAAGCATTTTGGTTGCTGTAGCAGGAAATGTGAATGAATAAAAGGTCAGTGGCTTCTTATCTATTATTATATTATATGTAGAAGCTTAGAAACCATCTTCAACATTATTTACAACCATATAATAATATCAGTGTAATATTTGGTTCTTACAAATTCTCAGTAAAGAAGCAGGTTTTCCCTGGCTTTTAGCATTTGTGGGAAGCATGGAGAGAGAGAGAAAGAAGGGGAGAGAGGCACTTTAGTAAACATGAGCCATAGAAACAAGATTTGGGGCTTAAGGTTCTGATTCATCTTCTAGGCCAACCTGAAAACTGTGAGGTGGCTAACCTTGCATTTGATTTTATGATATTGTTTGCTGTTGTCATGTTTCCCTGATTTTTTGGTTGAAATAACACAAGAGCCGTTCACAACTTTTTGATAGAAGCCAAGAAATGTGCCCTTTTTTAGTTTGAAAAGAAATTGCAAGTACAGTCTGGGGCTGATTTCAATATAATGTCATTTTTTTCTGCTTCTGATTGGATGTTTACATGCTGGGTGTCCTCTATCATATATTTTTCCACCACAGGTACTCTCAGCTTGTGCTAGAAAAGATCTGATCTCCCTTACTGTAGTAGCTGGGCTTGAGGTCTGTTTCTGCAGGCATTCTACAACACACATGTTGTGTCAGTAGTGCAGCCAATCACATGGGAACATGACAAATTATAGTTATTACATTTTTGTCCATGAAGTTTCTACTTAGCAGGGAACTGGAGCTGGTGATACTTGTTTGTAATTAGCTTTGTGAACTGCTGTAATTATACATTTGGAAAATGACAGCATTTTACTTTTCCTCATTGTTCAAAAGAACAGATGACTATATACAAGAAGTACCTTGTAATGGCTCTGAATTACATTTAAGTGTTTGCTGTTTAATACTGCTTAATCGGTCTTATTACTTTTATTGTTTTTGAGTGTTTGCTTGGGTTCATTCTGATGGATTTTATAACATCGGAGTGTCTGATTGTTCTGGCGTCAAGTTCCAGTTAATATATAAACTATTAAGTTGTCCGTCAGTGCTATTGTGTACATATACATGCCATATAAGCTCATCTCTGTTTACATACCATGTATGTGAAGCTGAAAGGGATTTGATATCTTTATCTTGTGCCCCTGACTGCTTCATTTGCTCTATGCCTTTTAATCTCTCTCTCCAGGATTTACAGTGGTATTTCAGTTTCATGAGGCGTTGCGAATAACTGCCATTAAAAAAAACCCCAAACCTCAGAGGAAAACACTTTCTCTTATGGTACTCCTCCTCCTCCTTGCCTATGTGGAGCTCCACTCCAGCCCTAACAGAGAACTTCATATTTTGCCAGACATACTCTATAACTGGAGAAGTCCATGCCTCTGTAAGCTGAATACATGCATTTGGTTAGTGTATGTGTAATGGCTGAGTTTCGTTAGTGACCAGTGGAGAAGTCTCTCTTGTAATTTTCAGTTTGTAAAGTACACAGGCATAGAATACAGATTAATAGACATAATATATGTTATTAAAAATACTTTTCTGAAGTTTTGAAAAGTTATTTGTTCTTTTTCTCAAGTTTTCTCCATAAAGCCAGCTTTATAAACCTCTTCTCTCAAAAGACATGATTTACAGGAAGAGCTGCGAAAATGTAGGTGTTCAGATAATAATGTCCTGTGAAGTCATGTCATTCAGACAACAATTTCAGCCCAGCTCACTGCCCTACTGTGGGGGGCTTTTATTTAGAAAATCTACATTTTTAATGCGATATTTGTAAATAAATTCATTAGACATTTTTTGTCAAAATGAGAAAAATTAGTTCACCTGTGTCAGTCTGAATCCCTTTTCCACCATTATTCAAAGTGAAATTTTGCTTACTCGTAGACCTAAAGATGCTACCAGTATAACAGCTTTTTGCATATTACAATACTTTACGTCTATGTCTGATAGTCCATAGTCTTTCTGGCATAGGCTATAATTCCTATATACCTTTTCTTAGCTGGTTATTCGTACTTTAATTTAATTTGCAGCCCTGTGACTTGTGCTGGAACAGCTGTATGTGGAACCATGTTGTAAACTGGATCACCATCTGAGTGTCCTCCTCTCACAAAAGGATGATGTTGGCTGCAACTTTGTACATGCTTAGAGAGTGAATGCAGGTAGTGTCCAGAGGATTGATAGAGACCTGTCTTATACTTTCCTCAGAATTATGAGCCTGGAGACATAAATTCCAATGTTTTTAAAGATCTTTGTAGGCTTTTATTACATGTGCATCATGATACCTCAGATATAAATATCCACAAATTAGGGACTATTTGAAGTCTAGTATGAAGTCTGAATCTGAATTTTTGAGCAAACTGCTCAGATTTTAAAGGTGAAGATTAAAGTCCAGGATCTGAAGACCACTTCAGTTGCAGAGTAGATGTGACTAAGATGAAAATAATAGCATTTCTGTTTGGGTGCAGCACAAGACATTAACAGTATACTGTTTCCAGTAACATGATGGGTCATGAGGATTTTGGAGGGTGGCAATTCTTATTATAAAATCTAGAATAAATCTATGTATTTAAAATACTAAGAACATTTTCCCCATTGCTTTTCTATAACTTCTATTTATGAACTTCAATTATGGTTCTGGGCTTCATTTTCCTCCATGCACTAGAAGAAATTTGGACTTATTACATCCCAAGTCTTTTCAGCATCTATCACAAATGTAAATGAACAGTCTGTAGTGTTGCATGCTCTCTGGATTGCTCTGATGATCATGTTGCCATGGTGATAACAGAGCATACAGGTTCATGAGACAGTATTAGTAATGCAGCAGTTTGAAACTTAATCAATGTACTGCTACTTCTCTGTATTTCAATATCACTTCAGCAAAATTGAATTCTAGTCAGTTGTCAGTCCAGTTTATTTCCTATGGATTTCTTCTACAAAATTTCCCTCTTTATTCTAGGCACTGATCATGATGTAGTAATTGAAATCTGTAGTGGTCTGTCATGCTAATTATATGACCGTCTTGTAGCAGGCAATCTTTAGCTGTTGTATTCAGCAGCAAACTGGTGAGCAATATTGTGGGCAGAATACATAGATGATAACTTTTGTGTAGAAAAGATTCTTTTTTTGGAAGACTCATCTTGGATAGTTTTGTTAATTTTGGAAAAGTTTAAGCATAGTGTAGTACTGGAAAATGACTGTGCCTATTAGAAGAAAGTTAAAACTGTCAAAAACAACCAAATGAATGTTGTCTCCTAGATCTTAAAACATGAAGAAAAGGTATTTTATCCTTATGAAACATTAATCAAAAATACATTCACAGCAGTACTTCAGATTCTTTTGCTTCTGAGAGAATTTTAACTTTTAAAATAATGCCACCAAATGATTATTGATAATTATTCATCTCTTGATAATGTCGTTAAAGGCAAAGAGTGAGATAGGAATCTATATTTTGAGAGATGAATGCTGGTATGTAGTTAAAAAAATGCAAATTCTTCCCATGAGAACAGCTTTGATCATATTTGTTCAAGGGTAGGATAAAAACCTTAAGTTTTCTGTACTGCATGTCAGTATTAAAAATTATCATTTGTTTTTTTTAGAGTGCCACATTAATGACATTTAACATGCAAGGTTGTACAAAACTGAATTTATACCTATGAATCATAAACCACAAAAGCTCTTCTCAGAGTTTGTAACATCAGAAAACAGTGCACATGTATAACACAGCTGTCCCTAGACTGAATATAGGCCTACAATTAATTTCAGGGTCTCTTCTTCCACCACAAACATTCAGAAAACAGCTTTTATTGGTTTATGAGGAGTAGCAGACTGCAGAGGGTAGATTCAGTTTGAAAGGATCTCCAGGGTCACTTCTAGAAATGGCATAGACACATAGAATCATAGAATGGTTTGGGTTGAAAGGGACCTTAAAGATGATCTAGTTCCAACCCCCCTGCCATGGGCAGGAACACCTCCCACTAGACCAGGTTGCTCAAAGCCCCATCCAACCTGGCCTTGAACACTTCCGGGGATGGGGCATCCACAACCTCTCTGGGCAACCTGTCCCAGTGCGTCACCACCCTCACAGTGAAGAATATCTTCCTAATATCTAATCTAAATCTACCCCCTTTCAGTTCAAAACTGTTACCCCTCATCCTATCACTACACTCCCTGTTACAGAGTCCCTCCCCATCTTTCCTGTAGGCCCCCTGTAAGTACTGGAAGGCTGCTGTAAGGTCTCCCTGGAGCCTTCTCTTCTCCAGGCTAAACAACCCCAACTCTCGGCCTGTCCTCATAGGAGAGGTGCTCCAGCCCCCTGATCATTTTTGTGGCCCTCCCCTGGACCTGCTTGAGCAGCTCCATGTCCTCCTTATGTTGGGGGCCCCAGAGGTGAATGCAGTACTCCAGGTAGGGTCTCACAAGAGCCGAGTAGGGGGCACAATCGCCTCCCTCGACCATGTCGGAAGACATTGAAGCTGAAATGAGACAATACCAAAATACGTAAATCCTGAAAGTTTCTAATCTTTTTGTAATTAAGCAGTACCATCTATATGCGACAGGTTCCAATTTTAAGGTAGTGATAATTTAAACATCTGTAGCTCTTTTTTCATTTTACTTAAATGGATTTAATTATTGGTTTGTAAAAAAAAAAAAAAAAAAAAAAAAAAAAAAAAGAGAGAGAGCCATCTTTCTGAATAGACTGAGGTTATAGACTAGAAAGTGGAGTACCAAAAAGTGGTCTCTCTTCTGTTGGATTATTCAGGGAGTTGTCACCTTAGCAGGAAACAGACCTCTGAAGCCCTTGCTCATGATCTCTTCTAGCATCTGGAACATGTTTGCTCTTCAGGCCTGAACAGCTTGCAGTGCTGTGGCACACAGATTAGAGAGGACAGAACTTTTAGTTTTGCGTATACTTGTGTGTGTTGTTTTAAACTACTAAACTAAAACCAATTTGCATTTATTTAAATTTGGAAAGCACAGGTTATGGAAAGGCAGAGATGAAGACCTTTAAAAATGCATGCGATTGCAAGGTTAACTGGTTTATGAAATTCTGTGGACAAAATCAACCTTATGGACTCAAAACTAGTAGGTTGGAAGCATAGGATCTATTTCTTACCAGGTATTTAGTGTATAAGCTTTCAGAAGTTATGTAGCCTCAGTGTTTTAGTTTCCCCACCCAATAAAACATCTTTCTCAAGTTATATTGTAGGGCTACATTAATTCCTGGATGAAATAATCTGTAGCGCACAGTGGTCTCCAAACTCCTTACACGTAGACTATTTGTATCTTATATGATGTACTGAGCAAGTACTTTCCTTTTAACCTCCTGCTGAACAGGTGGGATGCCTGTAAGAAACAGTTATCACAAAAGCAAAGATATAGAGGGCAGAACATGACCCGAGGGGAATACAGGGAGGAAAATCACTCTAAGGCGGACCTGGATGTACAATCACTCCTTAAGTCTCATTTCAGTTCTCCAAAATAGCTCTTAAGAAGGTTGCTAGTAACAGACTGGTTTGGGACCCGATCTTAACAGCCGAAAAAGTAAAGGCAAAGAGCTGTTACCTTTTCTTTACTGCCCTGTTTTCATGCATAGCTTTTGCCAGAAATCTGTAGGGCATACTACTCTCAAGAGTATGCATGCACAAGCAATGTGTACAGTCAGACCCCAGTGGGTTGCAGTGAGTGTTCTGTTTGACTCCGTCAGGGTTCTGAATCGCAAGCGACCACATAGTTTGCCCCCTCGTCCCCTCCCTTCAGATAAGCCTACAGTAGTTTAAAAAGTTTCTCAGGGAAATGCAATTAGTAACAAGATTTAATAAAAGCGAAACAACTAAATACGAGGAGAGGAGTTGCTATTCTTTTGTTCTTCCTATGTAATGTAAGATAATAGTGAGAAAGCGATTACATTACAACTAAATGAATTAAACAAAGCTCCAAAACATAAATTAGAATTTAACTGTGCCATTAAAAACTAATTTAATTTGCAAGCCATCATTACTAGATAATAAAGACTTACTGCAAAATGCACAACAATCTCTTGTGAACACAGGAAAAAAAGCAAGCAATAAATCTCATTGAGCAGATGAGTTTCTGTTACATTAGTAGAGGAAAAAAAATGCTGAATGGATGTTTTAGTATATAATGAGAATGAGGAAGTAATGGAACAATTGGGCAGCTTAATTCTGGCCATAAATGGTTTTATAGTTAAGGGAAGACCCTAGGGAATATTAGAAGAAAATGTATGCAGTATTGATTTTCTTGGTATGAAACTGTTTTGAATCAAAATAGCTTACAAATTTACAGTTACATTAAGTTAACATACACTAGATGTTATCCTTAGTTTCAGAAAAAAGAGGTGAGGGCTCCAGCCAACTTTTTATGTTGAGATGTATGGTGTGAGAATACACAGCATGAGCACACGTACATTAAAAGATGCTCATTCTCCTCAGACAAAAATAGCCTTCAGGATGATTAATACTTTTCTGTTTTGCTGGACTTTCATCTAGTATTGAATTTGGGTACTAGCTGGGGTAGAACCTGCTTCCAGTTTGCAGATGCGAGCAGACATTTGCTCTGTTTCTGCAGTTTCCCTTTGCTTTTCTTTTTTCTGTGTAAACTTATATTGGTCCCTATTACATCTTGTAGTATGTGTTAGAGAACGTCATAATCTTTGTATTTCTTGATGCATTTAATATAGTTGCTGTAAGCAGCACGTGCCTTGGTGGTGCAACCCAGTGCCCTTATTTTGGCACGGTACCACTGGCAGATAACGCCAAGAGCCAAGTTCTGCAGGAACAGCCAAAAATAATTTTGTTGCCACGCTTTCGTTATAGGGTAGTGCCAGTAGATGGCAGTCCGGTACTTTGCTTCTAGTCTACTAGCGGTCAGGTTACAAAACTATAGTTTTAATTTTAATGCAATTAATATTGTTGCTAAAAGAAATGCTTTTCGCTTGATTATTCCAATGGTTTTTTTCCTTCTCTCCCCTCTTTACCAAGGCTTTGGCGGGAATTCTGCCCCTCTGCCTTCTCTTCTCTGTGATACCAGGGTTCAAACTTTACCTCCAAACTGTGGTTGTGTGAAACTGAGAGTAGGTGTATGTCCCCATGGCATTGACAGGACTATATAATTTATAAGCTTCATGTTTTAAGACTCATTCTGTCTGAGTAATTTTAATCACCCTACCTGCAATTCTCCCTGTAGTATCGTGAGGTCAGCCACTCTCTCGCCTCAGTGGCTGTGTCGTGTTGATGTATGAAGCTAAAACAGCTGCCATGCTCGATCACAGAGGCATAAGGAATGTAATTTGTAGTTTAGGCCCAACTCTTGCAAACACTTAAGCATATGCACAACTTCAGGCATGTGAGTTGTTTTTTTAGCAGTTGGAGCTACTCATGGATTTAGTTATCTATAGACTTAAACATCTTTGCAGGATTGGGGCATTGCTTGTAAATCAACATGTAGAAATGGTCAGGGTGCTTTAATCACTTCAGATACAAAGAGCTGTATTAATGACAGTTGACATTATTTTACTGAAAAATATCTTTTCTGACTCATTGTAGCCACCAGGTTAAGAGTCCTCAAAGAGAAAGAGAATTCTAATCTCTAAGCTTGCACTGTTTGTTTTATTTTTGCTATGTTTATTATTTATGTGTTGCCATAAATGCTTCTCATGCTGCTTCTTTTGGTGCATACATAATACTCACCATAAGAACATCTTCCAATACAACAGCATAGACCTTGTCTGTTTAGGGGTGTGACTTTTCCTGACAAGAGAGAGCATTTGGGAACTCAGGGGATTCTGGAAACTGTGGCTGAGCAGAATAATTACCCATTATCTCCTGGGCTGTCATTTTCACCAACTTTTCCCAGTGCAGACTTGTGCAGAGCAGCGGAAGGGAATGTGCTAGAGCGTTGGCAGAGGTTTCCAGAAGGACCTTGAAATCTATCATCACACATGATTGCATTTGGGAAAAAAAATTAATAATATTTTAAACCTTTTTCCAATATCACTTCTTCTTCTGTCTAGACATGACTTTACACTGGAGGCAAAGTTGGTGACATGCATTAATGATATACACTGAGTGTTACTTCATTTACACAGATGTGCCACTCCTGAAATAAGATGGTCAACACCAGTGACCAGCAAATAGACTTACATGATGAACTAATATAATCTGATCCCAAGGCCAAAGTTTTACTGCTTGTGTTGCTTTCCCTCTCTCCAAGCTGCGTTGACATTGAATCTTCAGATAGCATTAAGCTACCACCACTGTGTTTTCTAGAAGTGAAAAAAAGCTAAACATAGGCTAAGAAAAAGAGATTAATAGGTTACAGTATCGCCATGGGATGATGCTTAGAGAGTAGGCTTAATAATACTAGTAAAGTACTGTTATAAAAAGTTGGAGTGGGTGAGAATATGTATAAGTGTACTATGCTGTACTGTTCCTTCACTCTTGCTGTGACACCAGTCTTATGTGAAAAAGTACTACTTGATCAGCTGCCCCTGAATTAAATAATATCTAACCCTGTAATTAGTGGTGTGGATACCAGCTGGACTTCAGAGTGCATAAAATGTTGGCATAATTTGTCTCAGGCTTAAGGTATGGTGCAATACATGCTTACTGGTAAATTGCCTTTACTGGTATGATTCCACTGAAGAGAAAAGGACTGCTTGTGTGACTGCAAGTACTATTGCAGAATTAGTCATTAGATTGCTCTAGCGTATCAGGACTGGGTAGGTTATATAATGCACAACTATAACACAAAGAGTGATTAAAAAACAGGTAATCACCCATAATGCTAATGAGCTTGTTGCCACAGAAAATAAATGTCAATTAAAATTCTTATGAATTATTTACACAATTCTCCCCCCCCCCCCCCCCCCCCCCCCCCCAATTTGAATCAAAACTGAGTGTTAGTTTTAGGTCAGAGTTTTATGTGGAGATCTGTAACCCTTCTGAGCTGCATATGCACTCATTAGCTACAGGCACATTTGCAAATGTGCTGGAGTCCTCTCTTGTAGCTGCCAGTCTATTAAATAAAGATCAGGTTCACTCCTTGAAGCCCTGCTGCTATGTTGCCTCCTACAGGAATGTGCCTTACACAGTTCTAAAAGCTGTCTCGGCCCAAGGATTCTTTATCAGATTTGAGGAAATGACCAGCTGTCAAATTAACAGCTATGAGGGTTGCTTTTTATTTTACTTTGATTTCAGGCAATTAGTATTCAGCCTCTAGCAGTAGTGTAATTATCCACAAAATATTAAAAAATTTGCAATGCTCTGTGTGTGTGTAATGCCTACCTTTACTCCTTGTGGTTGTGTGAAACAAATGAGAGATGCAATCATATGAATAATTCTTAAGTAGCAATATTTCACAAATGTGTGAAACTTCTGTATGCCTCCTGAAGCATATGCCTTGAGGTATTTGTCACACTTGGCCTCTTTAACATGGGGGAGTAATACATGTCACCATTTCTGACACTGTCACGATAGATTAAATGAGAGGATTGGGATGTCCTATACATGTTTCAAACATGTAAAAGGAACATAAAGGATGGTAACTTTTTTAACTGCCACAGTGAAAATTGTGGACTTAGATTGGCTGGTGGTTTTTCTTCTGTTCTGTTGGTTGTCTATAGCTGTGATTTGGTTTTGCATTTCAAAACAAGTATCTATAATCTGAAGGTGACCAAACAACGCTTTTTTTGTCAGCCACTAGTAGACAATTGGGTAGCTCCTGTGAGGACAAGTGGACCACCATTGAAATGGAGCCTGTGTCTTGTCTCCAAGAAAATATAGTCTTTCCTCTCATAGGAACCTTTCTCTCTGTGTTGTCATATCTGTTGATTGTTTTTATTATTATTTTTTTTTTAGGAGCAGCAATTCAGGTTTGAAAAAATTCAGTTGCAAGTGTAGTGCTTACTAATGAGCAGGATTTTGTTCTTTCTGTTCTACTAGTGGCATTGCTGGCCAAGTTTCACTGGCTGGATCAGTCAAGTTCATGGCCAGTCAGGTGATACTGAAGACCTTACAAGAGTACGATGGACTGTAGGATCAGTTTGACTGTAATGGCTTGGGAAAAACAACAAACCATTACTGCTAATATTTAGATGTAAGGGAAAAGACCTCATAGAGTCTCTTTGGTCCAGATAAACTTTGCATTGTTGGAAGTTAAAACAGAGCCTGTCTTTGCATGCAAAGTGGGTGTATTTGGCCTAGGAGTCACTGAAGGACAAAATGTTATTCTTTTCCCCAAAATAACTGCAGAGCAGACCTAAGCCTTCATTAGCTGTCTCTTCCCCAAATATTTCCCGGTTTGGAACATTACTGGAGTCTTTTATTTGTTATTAGTAATTTATTATTTGTTAAAAGGTGGTTTCATTGCATTGTTGAGCTTTCAGGATCTGGTCTTGTATACTGCCTCTTCCAGGGACAGGGGCATGTATGAGGGAGGACTCATGTTCAGGTACTTGTTACACTTTGTGGATACTCTCTGCTGTAACTGCTTGTGTGAAGTAGAGAACCCGTATGTTGACCACAGAAATGTTGGTTCTCTTGCTCTTGGGAAATTCTGGGAGTTTTTTTTTCCTTTGTAACATTTCTGAATTGAATGGAAGAGGGGGGAAGATGAGGAGGCAGACTTACATTTTTTTGCTAGTATCTAACTGTTGTAAAGTCCCTGCTGCAATATAGCGGGATGGAAGTTACTGTTTTTCTCCTGAGATGTGTTATGGTACAGACAAAATACTTGAGGTCTTGTCTCTGCCCCAACAAATATTCAGGTATTATGGGCAAAGTGGAAATGTTCCCCCAGAAAAGGCCAACAGAAATTCATCAGAGAGTACCAGGCAACAGGGCATTTAGGACAACCTCCTGCAGAATGGGAGAAGAGGACTCAAAACTTCCTTCCCTGTCAAGCCTGGAGTGGGATCCAGATTTCAACTGCACAGTGCAGGTAGGTTTCCTGCCTGAGGGGATATTGTGAAAGAAAGGGATGTTCCAACTCTCACTACTTTTTACTTGGCTTTGTGATATTTTCCAATCTCCATTTCTTAATCCTCCCTACCATCTCTTCAGAACAGTTTTTAATCCAAAACCACAAAGGAAAGTTAAGCAAAAATCAGTCTTATGGCAGCTAAAACTATACTACTGATGAGTAAAATATTCAATGATAATGGCTCCTTACTATTACTGGCATGGCACAGAAGGTTTGGGGTCAAAGTGGTGTTACCAATGCTCGGGAGCTCTCAATAGTACAAAAGTTACTGGGATAATGCTGACAGCTCTGGGATTTTGTATTTCTTAGTAAATCCTGTCTCAGATGTCAGAATTTGGTTTTTATTTTTCCTTTTTCCTCTTAACAGTATGTTTATGGGTTTCTCAACAATATCCTGGGATTTGTGCTTCTGTAAAGCCAGTAAGAGTGATGCGGTTAATCTTCCTCACTGCTTTCCAAATGTATACCCTGTTTCTTAGAGTTCCTAAATAAGTATTTTGTATTAGCCTATGTATATTTCTGCTTGCCGTCTTCTTCACATCCTACTTTCCCAATTCTGTTTCATTTTATTAATCAGTGAGGTACATATTATAAATGTCACTTTCATAATACCTAATCTAGCCCAGTATTAGAATAATCTCCTTTAATTTCTATGTGCTTAAACATTGTTTCTTGTCCCTTTTTTTTTATATATAAAAAGGAGCCAATTGGCCAAAAGTTGAGGAATTTCACATATTCTTTTCAATTCTCTCTTCTGACTAGTGCCTTTTACCGTACAGCAGCAACTACTGAAAAAAAAAATGTGCTGGCAGAAAGGGAGCTTTTTTAAAGAAACCTGAGTTTATAGCATACCATTTTCTGCATTGGAATGTTAAAATGCAAACCTTTTCAGCAGTTGCCTCTCTGTCCATTGAAGATAGAGTTCCCTTTTCTTGTTATTTTGTCTGTAGATTCATTATCTTACCTTTTTCCAAACTGAATTGCAAATGCCACTTATCTGCCCATGATTCTAGTCTAGCCAAGTCCCTGTGAATTTTATTGCTTCCCTATTGTGTATTTGTTGATTCACCCATTTCATATCATCAGCACATTTCATCACTTTACTGCATTTTCCTCCTTTCAGGTTTATAAAGTAAACAAAATCAATACTAGCGTTACGGTATTCCACAAGTCAACTCCTTCTGTTTGGAACTGCTTGTAGTCATAAGTACTTTCTGGCTCTAGTATGCTAGCTAGTTTTTATCCACTCAAGCGGCTCATCTCCTAGATCTCATGTACTAAAGTGAATATGCAACAATTTGCAAAGCATCTTACAGCATTCTTCAGCAGAAGCCGAACACTGCTTCCAGTCAGGACTGAAACGGGCTGACCAAAAATTGTGTAAGCTCTTCAAAAAGCAAACAAATTCAGAGAGGTTATTGCTAGAGGTTACTTATAAGGAACAGAAGAGCTCTAAAGCACTCATATCTGCTGCCTCTTTGCCCATTTTTGTCTCTGTGTTACGAGGCTTTTCTGTATATCATTATATGACAGGACAGTCAGTTTTTAGCTCATGAAAACTGGTGAAGCTTGACTAGTCTCAGTGGTGTTATGGTGACTTATACGTCATTAGCCCCTGGCTCAGGCTGCTTAAGTGATGAATGACATTAGAGCCCTGCCATGATGATATTTGCTATCCCTGAATATGATTTTGTGACATTAGTATCAAGTATCATGGTTACATGTACCATGGTGATCTTCCATAGTGATCAAACTCAACATACTCTATACCAAGAAGGCAAGTCCCTGACATTTGTGCAAGAAGGGCAACTGTTAACTCCAAATGAGTAATAGACTGTTGTAATTCCTTGCACTGGTCACTGAAGAAACTAGACAAACAACATCAAACTGCTGCTTTTGTTTTCTCCAGAGCAGACCCAGCCAATTCTCCAAAATATTTACAATCAATATAAAAATAAACATGTCTTTACAAAGTCATAAAATGTTACATTGCAGCAATGCCAGCTATGGCATGTTTTACATGGTGTTTAATGAGAAGGTTACACATGAACCTCCATCTGGAATGAGATTCGTTAGTCAATGAACCTATGAGGAAAGAGCTTGTGAAAGAAGGAGGGAGATCTATGTGTGCTTTTCTTTTTGCTAAAATGCACAAAACCAGCTAGCGTGAATGAATATGTTCTAGGGAATTTAATTTTGAACAAGGACTGGACCTTGACATGACAGTTACCTTTAGAGTGGGCACTTGGTCTCATTGTACCAGTGATTTCACACAAAAAATAATAGTGAGGGACAGTCTACCCACAGAAATATAGAGTTTCAATAAACAAGACAAAGTCTGGAAGCGAGGGGAGGGAAGCATCAAGACACGAAGTAAATTGATTACAGTCACACTGTAAGTAAGTGGCTTTAAAGGAGTTTTATTTATATCCCTTGAGAAATAATACATTTTAAGCGAGCCTTCAAAAAAAGCTGAGAGATTCATATCTTTATGAAGTCCATCCTATTATATCCAGTGGCACGTACAAATCAAACAGAATTTCTTCACTGCCCTTTGACTCCAGAATAAATTCCAAACACAAAAGAGATGCTATCTTTTCATTTCCACAATATGAATCTTATCTTCCCTTCTATTTCTAGTTCATGTACTTGTGTCTGACATTAACAGGACTGTCTGTTGGCAGTAATGCCTAAAACAACTTCTGGTGTAAAATATAGTGGATGAAGGGCTGGTCTGCATGTTGCAAGCATTATTGGCTGAATTTATTTGCCTTTAAAAAAAGAAGAAAAAGTCTATACTTGTGCTTCACCAGAAGCAGTACCGTGTCTGCAACTGTCTGGCTTTTGACATTTACCCGATTCAGTTTTAATGCTTAATTGTTATAAGGTGAGCTCTTCTTCTTTGTCATTATTTCAGGACTGTCTTCAAGGTCTCTGAACAAGGTAAGAAGCAGGATAACAGTAAAGAGCCAAGCTGAGCCATGTTTAAATCTTTGTCCTTTCACAACAACTATTCTTATGCCTACTGTTCTCTCCCTGAATTGCACAGCTTAATTGTGTTTGTCAGCAAAAAGGACGAATTGGGTTTTAAAGGTGCATTGGGGTTTTTCCTCCTGACATGTCTGTTGGCTGTAATGAATGGAAGCAATGCCTCCTGCATTTTGCAACACATTTGGACTGGAAGATCTATCTAGTCACTCATCCACTTCATTCTTCTGTATTCTGTGTTTCCTAATACTCCATTGAAGTGGTGGATTCTCTCCTCTCATAAACCCATCACTCAAAATTACTATGTTCTTCCATCCGGGAACCGTCAGTGTTACCATTAATAGAAATGAGAAGACAGCCAGTCACCTCACTGAGACCACTGCTTGGCTTAGTGAACCTTATGGTTTGCATAATGTGTTCTGTAGGCTTGATTCTCCATTGCTTTCACCTTGAGTAGCCACGCATGCCCATATAAAATGAGTGTTCAGAATGGTCTGATTTAGCATCCAGTCAGGATAAATGTCAAGGAGTGCAGGGCAGTGTAGAAGCAAATGTTTCTGATTTCAGTGTATTTCAGTGAAAATGAAGAATGTTTTTTCTGGGTATAATTTCCTTGATAATCCTGTTTTGAGGTGCCATTCTTAGTTAGGAATGAAGGGTATAAATAATTCAGATACTGCCCTTCACAATTGTGTAATGCAGTATGTTTTACATATTCTTAACTAGAGTATAACCACCGTCATATTTTTCTGTGCAGTGTTAATTCACCGCTGCTACCATAGCAGGCAAATACCTTGCGCTATCACAGAGCACCTTACTGGCTAGCTGAAGGAGAGAGTCACAAACTAATTTACTAATTTTGTTGATCTCAAGATATTTCAGTCCAACAGGATTTCACAAAGGAAGCAAACACAAATACACTGTAATATGAAAAACATCCAGGCAGTATTTTAATGATTGCAGCTAGGTTCGTACTAGCAGTCCTTAGTCCTCAAACACGTTTTGGTTTTGAAAATTTCAGAGTCAGTAGACAGAGGAACCTGGGAGTTGCTATTAGCTGTTACAAGTCCCACATTGGTCTTTAATTAGCAAGTAAATAACAGTGATGGAGACCAAGAGGACCACAATTCACAGTGAGTGTTTTTGTGAGACAGCAGTAATGAACTCTCCCTTTTGAGGTGCATTAGCGACGCAGTTTCATTACTTGCTGACTGTACCCTAAGCTACAAATTAATTTCTTTTGTTCCAGATGCAGTTAGCCATGTACCCATGTGTCAGCTGTCTTGAGAATGTAACCGGATTAGGTGCTGGTGGTGAGGAATGCTCCTCCAGTTTTCATAGCAGCTGACCCATCACGTACACTAAATGGAGTTCAGTTGCTCTGTGGTCAGAGGCAGAGTAAATTAAATTGGTCAGATTAAAGTAGACTGTTGCTAGTAACGCATTTCATGGGTGCCTCCTGCTTTCTGTCTGACTTGGTCTCTGTGAGGCTGCTGCATATAAAACACTCAGAAAAGACAATTTTATATATTTGAAAGAGAAAAAAATCATAGCCTGAAATAGCACATTCTTTCTTTCTAACTGACAAGCAATATCATAAAGGCAGCTGCTAGGAGCATAGCATGTCTGTCAAAATGTAAATTGTTTGTGACTGAAGCACCCTTCTGCAGAGATACAGAACCTGCCTCTTCAAAGGAACTTCTTTGAAACAAAACTGTACAGATATCATATCTCATGGTAGGGGAGCCTACAAGTGAGCCTTTAAAGCTATCTCCCATGATTTCCTTAGAATTTATGGTAGATTATATTCCAGGATATGTTATTTTTAGTGCAAATTTCTACGAAGTTGGTTTAAAAAATGTGTAGATGCAGTGAACCTGAATGGAGTCCCTACCTTCCCCCAAAACAGCATCAGAATGGAAATATTTTGACTAACAACCTGATCCTTCTCCCTTTCAGAAAATTGGCTAGTGCAGATTCTCTCTAGATGGCAGTGGAGCTCTTTCAATGATAGATCTGCTTCCTTCCCCCACCTTCTTTCCATTTCTTCTGGAGACTCATTTCCAGCTGTACTGCACTGTGATTTAACAGGGCTTTGATGCTGTAAGATGTTGGCGGGCACAAATCAGACTTTTTTTTCCTAAAAGGATAATATACTGCTTTTTCAAAGTCAATTAACACTTAGGGCAAATGAAATGGGGAGAGCTAAAGGTCAATTACTAAAGGATGGCCACGAAAACCTTTCTGGTTTACACAGCATTCATCCAGGGATTGTAGATCACTGGGAAAAGAAAGGAAATAGTAATTAGCTCATTTCATTTCTTGATGGTTACCAATAAGGTGGTTTAATACGGCTTATCTGTTTTATTTTCAATCAAGTGTGACTGGTGCTAATAATCATTCTGACCAGCCTGAGACTGTGTTGTTTCAAGGCATTGGACCGTCATCACAGTAGCTGCAAGATTGTTGTGGCAATTTATGCACCAGGCAAATGTTAGCATAGAGAATAGCATTAAAACTTCAGGTTTGGAGAGCACTTAATAAGCTTTATGTGTAAAAGAAATATTGTAGCTGGGCAGTACAGCCATTAAACAAACAAGGGCATGAAAGAGATGAAGAGTGACTGCCGTTTTTACCATCATTCATCCTCCTATTTAAAACAAGCAGGTAAGTTAAAACTGGGCCTTTGGAGGTGTGTGGTATTGATTCATTGGCTTACCAGCTGCTGTCTTTTCGTGTCATGACCATGATGCTGTTTTACAGGTGAACTGCTATGGATATAAAGATTTAATCAGACAGGGCTCCAGTGCTGCTTGGATTTATTGCCCTTCATGTTACTCATGTGAGTCACTCTGACATCAGTGAGGCAACTCACCAGTGTAAACTATGAGCAATGTCTAAATCCTTTTGAGATGTGTGCCTTGTTTGGAAAAGGGAGGTTCGCGTCAAGAAAGCATACAGCTTAAAGGAGCCTTTAATAAAAATAATAGCAACAACCCCAAATTAAAGGACCATTCATAACAAAATGAGGTAGCAGATTACTGTCTTGTCAGCTTAATGGTGACTATACATGAAAATGGCCAGACTTGACTTGAATCCATGCTTTCCACTTGCCTTTTGTGTGTTGAACAGCTTTCCAGGCAAGACTCACACTTAAGATTGCAGTCACAGTTCATTTCTATCTATTTTAAAATAACTCTGCTGAGTTTAATAACCTTTTCCTTTTTGAATAAGGAGTTTCTGTTTGCAGTCACATGAAAAGAAAAAAAGGCCAGTGCTACAGGCGGCAGCAGATTATTTCATGCCTACCTACTCAAAGAGGTTTTTACAAGAGCACAAGGGCTAGGCAAAGCACATAATGAGTAAACTCTTGTGAGGTAAATTATTATTTAGGATTCTGAATGGGCCCTTAATGTGTGGGGGAAACTATACTGCCAACTAGTTGTGTGTGACACTTGACTTGCAGGTAAGTAGCAACTTATCTGATAGCTGTCATCCCTGCCTCATTTCACTGTCTGAGACAGTGGGGAAAGGAAGAAAAAAGTGCTGGACCTAGAAGTCATGCTCCCTTGTTTGCTGCTGTGTCAGAGAGACAGACGTCTTTGTAGCCATGAGTGTCCACGTGTAGTGCACTAATTGTCTGCCCCCACCTACGTGTGGCCAGCTATCTTTGTCCTTTTGGTTTGCAAAGCACAGCAGCCCAGCTCTTGAGCAACAGGCACCGAGGCACAGTGCCTAATTTGTTTCCTTGAGTTTACAAAGGGAGCGAGGATCAAACGTGGAGCTCCTGTTCCTCACCTACACACTATATCCCACTTCAAGGATATATGTAAACTTTTTTTTACGGCAGTGACTGTAGTGTGGTGACGCTTGAGCTAACTAGGGAGTACAGAGGCTGCAGGTACATTTGCATTGCACAGTCCAATCCAAAGTGAGACATTCTGCTTGAAAACATGGCAGCTGCGTGGGTGCAGCGTTTTCCCTGGACTGATTCATGCTGCTGGAAAGCAGAGAGGTAGCTGCTGTACCTTACCGGGGAACTGTAGCATGTAGGGCTATTTCAGTGGTGTGTCTGCAGTAGCAAAACACTTGACCGACTTTCTGGGCAGGTTTTATAGCACGTGCTAAGCTGTGTACTGGTGTGGGGTCATGCCTAGCTTACTTCTTACTCTGATGTTCATGTTTCTCTGGCCATATCTACTTATTTTGCAAAAGATTTTTGTTGAGGCAGAAAACAAGGGTTCAGGATATTTGTTTGGAGTGCTGAATGTCCAAAAAACCAGAACATGTCCACTGAGCACGTTCACATCAGTTGTACTGTACCTACAACTGATCTGCATATGTATCGTAACTCAGTGCAAGGGTCACACGTGGTGAAGAATACACATGTATCTTTTTGTGAAGGAAAAATGCCAGCTCTGCTGAGGTTGTCTCAGGTTTGTTACTGTAATGACCCTAGAGCAATTTTGGGGAACCGTCCTCAGGGTGTGAACCATTTTACCACGGTATCTGTTCTGTTGGCTGCATATTGGGGAGCAAGAAATTCCAGCAGAGTGTGTGTCTGTAGATACACATGCAGGGAGATATATTTTCCCACAACTAGCAGAACTGTGAGACTGACTCCCCTCGCTCCCTTTTTTGGACTTATTTTGTTCTCCATTGAATGAGATAAGATCTATACGATGCTAGTAAGGAAAAAGGAAATTTGGATGCAACTTTTGTCTTCACAGCTTTGAATTAGTAAGCTTGTGAGAACAGCTGTTCTTTATTTCAGCAAAATCAGGAAACGCAGAGATGAGCAACAATAAAAAAACCCCTGGGTGATCAAAACCAGTCCCTAAAGCTCTGTTTGTGTATACTGTCTTTGCATCTGAGCCAGCACCCGTTGAAATCAATGATACCTCCTTTTCTTTGTTGTTGATGGAAACAGCTTCAGGCAAAATTGGCAAGGTATGTTAGACCACAGTTTCTCAGTGTGTTATGTTTTAGAGAACCTGCTCTCCTACCAGCATATATAGTGTGAAATCCATTGTTTTACATGGAGTAAGCAAGTGAGAAATAGATATACTGCAAGATTTTAAGTTGTTTGGTTTTAGTGTATGGATTTAGCAAATATTTTTGAAATATATTTTCAATACATTTCCATCTAAACCTTACAAGCTAGAAAAAAATAAATATATTAGTTATAGTTCTCTGCAATAGTAAGTTTCTTTAAAAAAAATGAAACCTTTCCTCATGAGCTGATGTCAAGGTTCATTTCAGGCAATCTACCTGAGTAGATGCATAAAAACCAGGACGGCATGTGGCCATTGCCTTTTAAGACTCCTCATGGTCCTACTTGTGAGCCACTCAGATCAGTCAGAACCTTTCAGAAAACACGCATTTTGTTCTGCAATCCAAATGATCAGGTAGCTAGAGAGAAGTGATTTATGAGAAAAGATTAAAGTCTCCCAAGAGTCAGTCAGTAATGCATTTGCACTCTTCACTGCTTTGATCGCTGTTGATAGTAGGGCCAGAGCTATGAATGTGTGTTTACTGGATATTTCTAGTATTTCAGTATTGCCAGTGGATTGTAAGGAGCGTAACAAAAGTGAATTTAAAATAACAGAATTAATATTTCATGCCTCTTAATTTGATAGAGAGGATTTTGTGAGATTGACAAGGCTCACTAATTCATCTGCTCTCCTGGTTGGAAGATGCATCTTTCATTTTCATTCAGGCTATGAAAGAAACAACATTTTGGTTTCTTGACTTCCTTGGAATCTGCTCTCTTGTGCCTCTTGCCTATTATAAATAGGGTTTGGATTATTGGAAATGATTTTCTGGGTCTTTTGTTAGACACTGGGCTAATGTGACAAGGTCAATAGGAATCAAAAAAAAAAGCACAGAATTAGTGTCTGTTTTGCTCATCCTTTGTGTAGCTAAGAAGATAATTCAAAAGGCCTGTGAATGTGTTCCTGGAATGGAAAAAAACCCATGGCATGACGATAAGGAAGTCTAATCACCTGTCTCAATGCCATTTCTCTGTCATCTTGGAGCTAGCAGGAAGTCTTAGGGTATCAGAAACCACATGGAAGCATGATATCTTATGGGCTGCACGAGTTTTGTCAGGACTGGGAATATTCACGTGCATTCCCAGTCTTTACTTTCCTTTTCACATAGAAAGACCCTGAAGGGTGGTTCTTCAGGAAGCTGTAGCTACAGGAGTCCGAGGCAGTACAGCTTTGGGGGAGGAGGTTGAGAACATAATGAACTGAAAGTGGCAGGTGTGTTTGTGGAGGAGGCTCCCTGTTGGAAAGCTAATGGTAGTCTCCTTTCCTTGGGCAGATCTACAAGAAAGAGAGACTTTTTTTTTTTTTTTTTTTTTTTTTTTTTAATTTTTCTTTTTAAGCTGTTTTGCAGACCAGCCTGAAAAGGAGAAGGGAAGAGGCTGTGATAGAGATCTTCACCAATGGGGAATTTAACTGAAATAGTGTCAGCCTCATCTGATGCAACAGCCAACAGACTGTGGTTATCTGTACAGGATTTGAATGCTAAAGGGGCACTAAAGATCCTTATCCACTATGAAATAGGATTTGAATAAATATATGCTGCTGCTTTGGTTCAGGACAGCCCCAGAAATGGTTGCTTACCTGTGTGGAACCACTCTTGATGTGGGTATTTGTTCTTTAACTGGGAGATCCCTAAAATACTCTTGGAATTTGGAGCAATTAATTAATTAATCACAAAATTGAGTTCACTGTGAGCCAACTTTTTAACATAGCCCTAGTTTCATGTGCTTCGAAAGTGAAATAAAACCCCACCTCATTCTGTTCCCAGTGTCAGACTCAGAACAGTCATTGCCATTCTTCTTGCTCTTGGAAAGATGCAATTCAAAAAAAGTCTTATTTTGCAGTTCCTGAGGGAAGGAGTAATACTCAGGTTTTACTTTTTTATTTTATTTTCAGCAATGCTTTAATTCAAGTGCCGATTGAGCAGCACATATTGAATGATGCTGAATTTCTCTTATGTAATTCATATGGTATTTATATCACATTTCCTGTGGAATGAGTTTTAAGCAGGGGATTTAACCATACCTTCCTTGTCAAGCAGATACAGGTTGATTTTCTGAGGGTGTAAAATTACGTTCTCACACTGCTGAAGGAAGTGATCTATGACCTTCTTTCTTGACACACCTTAGAAAATCTGTGAGATAGTCCATTTGTGTTGCTCTGGGTTGCGTGTTACATGTTTCATCATGTGATTCTAAATCTTTTTTTTTTAAAGGGAGGAGCTCTTTTTTTCTTTTTATTATGATATAAGGAACGATGTGCAAGAGAATATAGAGCGTGTCAGAATCCTTTCAGATTCATCATTTCAATATTTCCTTCTGCTACAATGGTTTAATTAGAGTAGTCTTCTTTTGGTAAGGGCTTTTGTATATCTTTAATGAAACTGAAGAGCATGAAATGTGGTTTCCCTGCTTTTAAATGAAGCCACTTTTAGAGAAATAAAATGAGAAACGAAGAAATTGTTGAAGTCACAGTGCATGAAATTAAGAGAGCCCTGACTATATTGGCAACAAGTTTTTTCTTTAGTGTTTTGATGACCATATAGCTGAGTGGTTTTGGGCTAATTGTGAAGAGATTTTCTTACTTTGGTTCATATGCCTTTGACGGTTATATTCGCTTCAGGTTCATTTGAGCAATTCATAGTCCCGATCCTGCAGTTGTCTTGGGGCAGGTGGAGCTTTGTGCTCTGGTGGAGCCTCACTGGCTCCAGCTAGGTCTTCTGTGTATAGAAGTTGTACTTGCAGGCAGGTACATGGAAATCAACAGGGCTCTGCACAGACCTGTGTCTTTTCCTGGATACAAAGAGTTGCAGAATCAGAGCCAATGTTAGGATTTTTGAAATTGTTCAATGTAGTTGAAAATTCCCAGTCCTCTGTGAAAAATCTAGTCCAATGCAGTGGGGTGAGTTAACCTTGGCTAAGGGTCAAATACCCACCCAGCCGCTCTCTCACTCCTCCTCCTCAGCAAGATGGGGGGAGAAAACAAATAGGATGAGAAAGCTCATGGGGTGACCTAAAGACAGGGACACCCCTTAGCAGTTACTGCTGGGGGCAAAACAGACTCAACGTGGCGAAGACTAATTTATTGCCGATTAAAATAGATAAGAGCAGTGAGAAACAAAGACAAACATTAAAACAATGCCTGTCCTCCCACCCTCTCCCAAGCTCATCTTTACTCTTTTACTTTCTCTAACCTCACTGAGCAGTGCAGGGCAATGAGGGCATATGTCATGCTCTGAAAATTTTCCTTTCAGAAGCATCTCCCATGAAGAAATCTGCTTGTTCGGAAGCAAGTTGACATTTCTGTCTAAAAGAAAGATTATTTTTAAATAATAAAGAATTCTTTTTTTTTTTTTTTTTGCTTCAAAGCAGACTTGCCCAAAAATGCTCACTATGGCAGTTTTGTTCTGCAAATTGCGCTTTCATCTAAATCAAAATGTTTCACAGAAATTTGCCATTTTGAATAAAAAAAAAAAATTCTAAAAGTAAACACTCAAATTGAAATTGCATGTTACTTACACATTTTGTGTTAGAACTCAACTTAGCGTCTAGGAGCATGTGCTTAATACCCCATAAACAGGGCTACACAGGACTTTGTGGCCAGCTGGTGTGCTGAGTACAGTAGTACTGTCATACAAGATGGTTCTTTATGTGCTTTTTTTCACTGCCCGTCAGTCATGGCACACACCACAAACCACAGAATACCTTCAATATCTTCTAGCAAACTTTAGACTCTTCCAGGGCTTCTGGGGACTCAAAAATTTACAAAATCCTACAGAAAAAGGGTGGAGAGAGAAATTGCATAAATTAAAAAAAGCCGAGGCCTTAAAAAAAAAGGGAGAGTAAAAAAATCAAAATTCAATAGGGTTAACAGTGTGAAAGGGAAATTAAACATTCTGAGAGTTTAAAACAAAGATATGGTAAATTTCAAAATGCTACTTTTTTGGACTGTTTTGGAAGTAGTATTTTTTAAAATGGAACAGAAGTTCTGATTTTCCACCACAAAAAAGTGCCAAGAGATGTTTTAATGAATAGAGTCCTAATTTTGAATGAGTACTCATCAGAACAGATCAGTATTCTACCATTTTTGCTAAATAGAATATTTCTTTTTAAAAGCACGTTGACAGGTGTCAGCTTCTTTTGAATTGTGACATTTCCCCATTAATTTTCAGTTTTGCATGTGTCTCTGAGCACTGTTTCAGTAACCTAAAAGACAAGTTCATATTCTTGATCACAGTAAAATTGTGATTCAGCAGTCCATTGGTATTAGCAATGTCCTTATACCACTGTTGAACTTTACATATAGAGTGACTGACTTCAGTGAGACTTCAGTGCTGGGCTGATTTGGGATCTAAATCAGGATGAGTTCCCTGAAGTCAAAGGAGCTGTATTGATTTAACCAACTGAAGATCTTGCCTCACAGGAACACAACCTTATATATTTAAATCAAAATTCAGTGCCTCTTCTGGTAGTCTGATGGTTTTAAATATATATCTCCAGTAATTGCTGCTTGGTAACATATTTGATCATCATTCAGCGTAAGAAAGCTTGCAAGCTTCAAACGCTCATAAGCCAGTTCCATATTGTTTTAGTGGGGAAAATGAGAGAAGACCAACTTTTCTTGATGAGGGTGAAGTGAGAATCCATGAGGTACATTAAGAATTTAGCAGAGAAGAACATTATTTGGTCACGTAGTTTAAACTGCTAGCAGTGTAAGCATGACTCTGTGCGGTGACTAAATGGCAAATCACTAACCCCTTTCAAAAATGCTCAGTCTTTTTCCCTGTCTTGGAAATTAAGGATCGATTCATGTAACAGAAAAATGATGGTAAATCAGGAGTACTGATGCATGAGAATGGAAATAATTGTTTGTGGTTTTCATGAGAAGATTGCCAGTTTGCAGGATTTAAATTGCATGCAAACTGTTTTTTACATCTCTAATTGAAGATGTGTTGTCTTTAGGGAGGGTTGACTTGACGTTGACAAACTTTAACAGAATACAAAGACATGAAAATGGGCTTGTGTTCGCCTTGAAAGTGATTCAGTGGCTCATACCGTGATGTTCCTTTATTCCTGGGAATGCCGTAGGATGCTAGATTTCCTTCTGCATGAGACTAAAGGTGCTTGTTACACAGCAGTGGTAAGAGGTGTTGAAGCACAAGCAGGCCATGCAGAAAGACTTTGATTTGCAAAAGAAAAATCTTTTATTTTTGAGATTAAAACAAGTACAAAGGATCATTTTGAAGTGATGGTGTTCATGAGTTTTCTTTTTAATGAGTAAAATTCATTCTAGAGCAGACACAAGATGTTCTATAGAATTTATTGTTTAAAACTTGATACTCATTAGACTAGGAGGTCTGTGTGGATTTAGGAGAGCTTCATCCTGTACAGACATAATTTGGGAATCTTATCTCATTTTTCGAGGTGATACAGCAATGTGTATTACTCATATTTATTAGAATATAATATGTATTGCTAAATAATGGACTTTTTCTGCAGGTTTTTTTTTTTTTCAAGGTTCCTGTATCTTTTTCATTCTAAAAATTGTATGCCATGCTGTTTGATTTTTTTTTTTTTTTTTTTTTTTTTTAAATATCTAAGGGACAGGATTGGAATTCTTGTATACCTGTTAGGATCACTTGTTTTTTTCAGAGGAGTCATTGCTATAAAATTTGATACAGTGCATTGATATAAGATGGTGTAGTTCCTAGGAGCTGAACGTTTTGTCAATAAAAGTCAAGGCATGATATAAGAAGATAAGGAAGATAGTGTGAATTCTAAAAAAAGGATGCTGTTAGCCCAAGGACATTGTCTTTTGATATGGCTAAGCCAAGACTGAATTGGCTTTCCTGAAGCTGGCTTTGAACAGAGACAAAAATTGTTGCATTTGTCTTCAGCTGCCTGTGAAGATGTACTTATGTTTATTGCAGCTATATGCTTTAGTACATATTATGTTGCTGCTAAATGAATGTTAGCCTAATTTTCTTGCTTTAGATATTTAATAAAAATAATGCATAATTACATATTGATGTTAACTTTATTAAAAATGATGCTAAAAGCACAACTGGAATGTGGTAACTAGTAATGTATAGCACATTTAATTTGTGAGGCTACAGATTTACAACAGGGCTGCATTCTGCAGTATATTGAATGTAGAGTATAGAGCAAATACATTTGCAAGCATTGATACAATTTTCTTAAGAAAACAGAGTAAAGCATATTATTTCATTGCAAAACTACTTTATACAGATAAGCAAATTATAGAAACTAGTTCAACAAAAGGTTTAGTGAATGTTCATCATAAGAGAAGCATACCATTGATAATCTCTCCTAGCCTGGAGGCTGGAGATGCAAGAATCACTTTCTGTTCTATTTCACCCACTCAGTTCTTTTCTATTTGAATGAGAAAGACAGGAAATCAGCTAGAAATTACAACCTGACCTGTATTTTCAAGTGGCAGTTTTTGAGAAGGGAACATCAATAACATGTTGTTAGAGACCATGAGATGATACAGGCTTATAGGGGCTTCTAGAGAACTTTTTTGTAATGAAGATATGTTTCCTGACTGTAATCTTGAGATTTACATTGCCTGTTTAATCATCTTGTCTGTCTGTCTTCTGAAAAGGGATAGAAGTGAATGTAGATATAGCAGGTCCATAACAAATAATAACGTATGGCTGGTTGCTCAACACATGCATTTTCATCTGATTGTACTTGAAGATGAATGAGTGGGTTATTCATGCCTTGTCTAAAATAAATTTGCATTTATGAATTGGCAGAAACAGACATATTCTCTGGATGACTGTTAAAGTGCCTGGTACACCACCAAGGACCTCAATGACTAAGCTGTCAATGGATATTACTAAATCCTAGGGACTGAAAAGCCTCAAAGAACGTTGTTACAGTTTTATGAAGATTAGATTTTTATCATCTTTACCTGAACTGGGTTTCACCTTACTCTGTGTGTAATCCTCTGATTTCTTAGTTTGCTCACAGAGCGAGAGTCTCTGAAGTATGAGTAGCCCTTAGGTTAAACATACCTTATTACTATAGTCTGAGCTTGGCCCTTGACCCTCACCCCTTGTCCCTGCCCAAGAAACTGCAGTTTTTCGTCTAGCTTTAGATCACGAAGAAAAAGACGGGCAAATTTCTAGAGAAGAGCACCTTGCTTTGTCAGGGTAGCATGTTGTGAACACATCTATTGTGGTCATTGAACCAAAGAAAAAAAAGAACTCATTGTAATAATACTGTATGTCTCAAAAGATTACTTTAAATGTTCAATATGCATGTAAAGAGTATGTGAGTGTATTATATTTCATCTTGTAATATCTTAGTGTAAGTAGAATTGCTCCTCTGAAGGGAAAAATTATTAGAAAAGGCACTTGTGACTCTGCAGAAAGAATTTTACTTTTAAAAATAAGAATACAGCTACAAATACTGTCTGCCAGCCTCTCAGGGAGGAACCATACATGTGACAGGGCTCCATACTGTAAAACAAAACAAAACAAGAGCACAATGCATTCTGTCGTTTGAAAAAATGGGGGATTTTTGCATTTATGTCTGATTTCAAAGTACAGTTAGGGAAAAGGATGTCTTGATTTGGCCACAGGTGCTAACACAAATATTAACATTTTTCTTCTTTCTTAAAGCTCCTGCACAGCAAGCAAAGGAAAAGAGATTTTTCTGTGAATGTAGAAATTTCACATCAGGCAAAACTTAAGATTTTAATTATATTTATCTAAATGATCTTTATTCACATTGGGAATAATTTATACCTAAAATAATAGGTAATAAAATCTTTATTGTTTCTTCAGGTAATATCCATCATTTCAGAGAACTGGAGTAGTTTCAGGAAAAAGCCAACCAACAACAAACACAAAGAAAGCACTTTTTGGAGCTGTAGTTTTGGTGCACACACAATCTGAACATGTCAGTGCTTGCAAGAGGGAATGACAGATTGGCTCTTAAGGAACAAGAACTGTATGTTAACTTTTCATTCTTTCTAGCCACACATGCAACCTTGAATTAAAGCTCCCATATATCTGCATGCAGCCTGGGTAGGATATTTAAGAGCACTTCTTATTGGCCTTCATGTGTTCTGGTGGTTTCAGGGAAATCTTTACAGTGGATTTAGTGGAAGCAGAAGCTTCCCAGAACAGTTAGTAAGTCTGACTACTATTTACACTTGTTGTTTTATTTTACATTTGAACAACCCCCCCTGAAATATGGCCAAATAAAAAAAAAATCTGCTTATTGGAAGTCAATTTTCATAAAATACTCCCTTTAGTAAAATAGCTACCAGAATACTTTGCACATATCAGAATGGTAAAATAAAAGTGATGCAGCTTTATATCAATATTAACATTTCATTGACACGGTCTCCCTGCACCTGCAGATTTATTATAAAGCATACTTATCCATGTAACAGTTTTAAATAATCTAAATCATATTGTAACAGCTTTCTAGACTCGAAGGTGTTGATTTTGATGAGGGCCTTACTTCGTGTAAAACTGTTTGTTTTCCTAAAGTATCCTGTTTATGGGACTGTTCCCAAGAAGGGAGAACTCAAGAAATCTCTGTAACATCTTTGGATGAAATGGATACCAAAAAAAAGTAAAGAGAAAGGATAAAGCCCATCAGTCCCCAGATTGGATTCCCTTCACTTACATCTGAAAGAAGACATCTTTCTGGAGGTAAGAATTAACTGTGTGCTACTTCTTTCCCATTCCATTTGAAATAGTAATACAGCCCTTTGATATTTCACTTTGGCATATCTTCAGTTAGATATACACTTTTTTAGCTTCTTTGAAAAATAACCTGTGTAACTCAGAGGTTTTCCTGGACATTAGTTTTAAAAAATGACACTAGGTCCTTAGAAGCTTTTTGCTCAGAGTTGTTTGGGACTTGTTGAGGTTAACAAAAAAAAAAAAAAAAAAAAAAGGCTGAAAGTGTCAGGTAGTCACTTGTTTACTCTTAGGCTCTTTGGGAGAAGCATATGACTTTCTGTTGGAGACTATATGTATGCCATGTTATACATTAGCTGATGCCTAATACAGCATGTTAAAAAGTGAGTCTATATTACTTTACCTCAGCTTCTAGATTCAGCAAATTAATTTTAATGCATGTCACGTAGAGTATGAACCTTTAAGTGAAAGTACATTTCAGATACAGAAGAAAAATCAGGCTAGTAATTAGAACCCAACTTTCCTTGCATTGACAGCAGCCAAGTCATTTATTAAGTCAATGTAGCAGAGTAACACGGCAACATCACACTTGATTGAAATCTTGGCCAAGTCTGACAGATGTTTTCAACTCATTGTCAATCTCAAGTATGTTTTAATGAGTTTCAAGTGGCTGGAGCTCCCCTCTGCAGATGCCACTGTTACTGAAACCGTGAAAAGAATCTTTAGGGCAATGACAGCATGGAAAATTCTTTTGAGTAAGTGGTGTGTCAGAAGAAATCCTAACTAGCGGCACAAGTGCTGTTCCTGAGGATGATCCTCACCTTTTGAGTATGTTGAGCTTGTGCAAAATCAGCTGGGTTTATGTGAACACCCCAAATTCTCAAAGCATTTGATTCTTGAAAAGAAAGGTGACATTTTGGAAGAGAGAATTATTCAGGGGTTACTGATAATTCCTGTTTCCACGTTACTCAGAAAAAAAAAAAATTGTGGAACAATCAATTTTTCTCCTTATACTTCTGGGTCTGGTTAGGAGTCAGAAGAACAAAAGCATATCAGAATAGAAACAACAAATATTTTATATTGGACTGAGTAGAAATGATGGTGTCTCTTCAACTGCAATAGCATGATAGATTCACACTGGATCAAGTGCAAAGCTGCTGATCGTAGCACTTATCTAGTTGAATAGTGGTTATGCACTCCAGAGCAGATAAGTGGGATGTCTGAGACAAAGAGACTGAGATAAAAGGGATGCCTAAGGTGGCAGTCCATTTAATTCTTCAGTTTGATAAGGTTTATTAAGTTCTTTGCTGGGCAACAGACCAAACTGATGTAAAACGAGTTTTGGGCAAACCAAGTTTTGGTAGGTTGCCATATGAGTAAAGTAGACCTACCTAAAAATTAGTGAAGCATAAAGTGACTGATTGAGCCTTTTCATGATAATGTTATCTTCATTTTCCATCTACCCAAATGAATCTGTTTGCATGTTCTTCCTCGCTCTTTCTTCTTTTTATGCACATTTGCAATGTTAGAAGTCTAGTATGTGGTAGGTTATATTTTAATATTTAGATGTATTTAGAATTGAATAAAGTTACAAGAGACCAGTTAATATGGAGAATGAATCAGTTATTTTCATCCTACTTAAAAAATTACACAAAAGCAGGTTTATTCCTGAGTGGATGATAAATTTTGAACACAACTCATCATCTTCATTGGTCAGTTGGATGTGAGCAGCATTATGTTATTTAACGTATTTGTTAACAGCCAGACTGAAACACCATTAAATTTCACAGTCAAGGGAAGTCTCGACATTTCAAGCTTAATCATAATCATCCTGAACCAAAACCATGTCCTGGAAATTTCTCATTTAGAGGTCTATTAGTTTATCTGTCTATCACAGTAACACTTAAATTCATATATGTAGTTTTGAAACTAAAACTTTGCGGTTCAAACACAGCTCTGTGGGCTTTTTTGTTTGTTTGTTTTGGGGTAGTTTTTTGGTTTTCCTTGTTTCTTTATCACCTTAGCAACCCATGTGAAGGGTGAAAAACTTTACCTGATAGACAGAGGAAAATGTTTTGGAAGTATGAAGCTGTAGACTCTTTGTTAACATATTCTTTGTTGACATATTTGTCAACGTATTCTTTGTTGAAGCAGCATGTCAAATGGAGTTCAGTATTGCCCGATGTATAGCATTCAATTTTATGTAATGCTTGCGTGGAATTGCGCATGTTCCAAAACATCCTTTTAAAATGTAAATAACCTACTAAGTGTGCTAACTGAAAGCTTTGCCTGCTTTAATGACTGTATAATGTCAGGGCAAGGAAGAGGGAATTAGTTGTGAAGAGAAACTGGCCAAAGTATTTTCTGGTTTTAGGGTATTTTTTGCTTTAACAAATCATGCCATCTTTTATCTCTGGTTTACAATAGTTCCTGAATAAAATATTTTTTTCAGAATCTTTTTGCCGATACTAAAAACAGACTAAAGCACTTTTTGAGACCCAATTTGAGTAAATGTTTAAGATGTACATAAAGTGGTAGTATATAGAAATTCAGAAGGAAACAACCCATACAGAAGAGACTTGGAATTGCATTCTAGGTCTCAACATATATCAAGGAGGACTCAAATTTATCAAAAGATTTATTTTAGATCCTTAAATAACTAAACTGTGTAAGCATAGAAGGATATAATTTCTGAAATTATTGTATTTATTATTAGGTGATTTAACATACAGATGCTTCCTTCTAATGAAAGGGTTTATTTGGCATATGTAAGAAACAAAAAATTCACACTTTAATTAGGTTTTGCACTGGTATCTGAATTTCATGTCTTGAAGAAATATGTTAGAAGTAGTATTTCTGAATGATGAATCCAGAGTTCCTTCTACAGCAGGGTCTAATGGCCTTGCCTGCCCAGAAAAGTATACTCACATTAATCTCTGAAAACTGCATGGAAAACAATAATCAAAACTGATTTTGTGCTAGCAAGTTCTCATCTCTGTTCTTTCAGAAGGTTTGAGTTAGGTGCTCCAGTGTTACTGGAACCTGTACTTCTATCTCACTGAGCTATATGTGAAAATATGAGCCTTAAAATAGCTCTTATGAAAATTCTCTGATATGCACATAAAGAAGTGAGATACCGTAATTTCACTGAGAAAACTGTTGCTCAAATGAACAGGGATTTGGTCATTTGGCTGTTGCTTGTGTCAAGCTTGTGGAAATTACGTAATTCCTTTTTGGGCCTTTCTTCTTCTTCCACCTTTACTGTTATCATCTGATGCACACCCTATGCATGGCTGGGGAGCATGAGAATGAGCAGTATATGACCAGAGGCACTACATAAATCCATGAGACTTCATTGCAGCCTATTACAATGGAGAAAATAAATGAGCACTGAAGTGGTTGCAGCAGGTTTGGAGGTGAGAGGACAAACAGGGAAGAACTGTGTTGTTTGGAGCAGTTTGCTGGGTGCAGCTGTATGAAATGAGGCAAGTAGGTATGTGTCTGTTCCACTTCCAAAGCTGTGGCTATCAGGCTGGACTGTAGAACTGGAGATTTTTCTGGCAGTGTGTCAAACCAAAGCTGTGCTGATATTCTACAGTATAGTAATTAGTATCACCATTCTTAGGTAATCACAACCTGTCACAATCAAGTACACAACTTATTATTTACTTTAACCAGTCCAAAGAAGAAAGGACAAATTTCCAATATTTTAAATCTGTTCCACTGATCTGTTCATCTGTTCAAATACTGTTAAGGTTACTGGAAAGCTTGCATAAAAAAATAAGTAAAGTTAGCTTGCATTTTCACTACCTTAATTCAACAACAGTGTATTCTGATTCAGTGATTGTGAAAGTAAATCTCTGAGAAATCCAGCATTAGAAACCTGGGTTCATGTTTTCACTGGAATAAACCATACTTTGGATTTCAACTTGTAAGAAGGAAAACCAGGCATTTGCTTGAGAAGTCTCTGGTGCCTCTGAAACACATGTGCTGATTAGTACTGGTGTGTCACCAGCTGGAACTACTTAAGCTAGAGGGCACTTTGTATTCTCGCCCTCTCCATCAGTAATTGGCAAGTATATTTTCTGCCTACAATCAATTGCTTTTATATTCTGAGTAATATTTCTAAGTAAGAAGAAATATTACAGCAGCTAGAGAAGCTATTGATTTTAAGTAGAAAATGCCCTTTCCAAATGCCACTCCAGATGACTGAAACATAAAGAAAATCTGTGACATCACTAACATGGCCAATAAACCTGTCACTTGGCGAACCAGAGAATGAACACAAATAAATGTGGTTCTTGACTTAGGTTCCGTATGACCCATAGCATACAGACAAGGGAAGGATCAAATGGGGGCATCACATGCAAAGATCAATCTGTTGAGCTAGTAAGTGAAAAAAGCCCAGATATATATTGTATAAGAGAGCATCAGATGCCCTGTTTTGTTTTAGCAGAGAGATTGGAACAGCAAATATAACTTTCACTATCCTGGAGACCAACAAGAGATTAACAGTGCTCTTGCAGCCCATGGACAAGTACATGTGTTGTGGTACAGTTCTAGATTCACAGATTACGTGGTTTCAATCTTTGGTGTATTCACTTTGGTCTTTCTGAATACCATAATCTGTATCACTAGTGATCCTTGTCAAAAAATTGACTTTAGCTGCTATTGGAAATGCAGAATGGAGAATAATGGGAGCAAGTATCTTGGAGGTAATATATCCAGTTGAGACTTGGCTCAGTTTAGTAGAGGTCAAGAGAAGAGCCAATACAGTCTTCTGGTTACCTTTTTTAGCCTAAGTGCTTCAGTCATCTATCTGGTTATAATGTATCTGTGTTATTGTCCTAAAGAACTACATAGAATTTTTTTTGTTTAGAAATTGTACTCTGTGAAAGTTCTAGCAAAAGAAGAGGAGTAGGAGGAATGATTTTTGTTTTTTTCCTTCTGAAATGTGAAAGGTTTTTGATCATCTTTTTGTGCTTGAGGAAAAAAGTTACTTCCTAAACTGAAGGACCAGCAGTTTCTAGACTAGTGATCTTAACTCGTCCAGTGCCAGTCCCATTGTTCTTACAAATTACAAAAATCTCAGAGGAAATTGTTCATGATAGGAAAGAAGGCCTGAAAATAGTCAGAGATATGAGTCCTTGAGAATTATGAAGCTCAACACCTAGATTTTAAATAGAGGCTTTTATTTGTCTGCAAGTCAGTTTACCGACAAGAACACTGAAATGATAATTTAGCATCCCCCCCATGTTAACAGTCTGGTTGCTGCATTTTCAAGTACTTGAAGCGCATATGTCTTATCTCCCGTTCCACTCCCAAGTGGTGTACACCCCGCAACTGAAGCTAGAAGCTATGAATGTAGGAACAGCTTAGGAATGGTCTGTGAATGCACAGTCCCTTGGTTCTCTCTAAAAGATGTTTCTGTAGTATTTTAGGATCATCACAAAAGGCTCCCTCTGTATCTCCACCCCTCTGTTTAAAAATTGCTGCTTTGTGAATTTTATAGTAGGAAGATCCATGAGAACCAGCCTGGTTTCCCACTCTTCAGTGGCACTGTGCTCTTGCTGAATATTTTACGAGTGATAAACAGAAAAAAAGAAATACACTAAGGATATTCAGTGAAGGAACTGCTGCATCAACCCCTGTCCATTCAGAGGAGTAAGAGAATAAATTGTGAATTTTGAGTCTCCTCTGTGGTTTTAACAAATCTTACTGAGGTGACATGCTTGGCAAAGGTATGTTTTATTCATTGTCTCTGTTTTAGTTACTTGTGCATTTTATAAGATGGTCTTCAGTGTCACAAAGAGCCTGGTTCTTCATGGTACATTTTCTACACCTCCCTTCCAAGTTAATGTTAAGAAGCGTACAAAAAACAGCCAACGTGTATATGGTGAAGTATTATGTGTACAGAGTAACTAGACTGAAGCAAACTCGCGTAATTTCATTTTTAAGTGCCTTCTAAGGTCACTGGGGCTTCCAGGTTTCATATGTCACTGGTATCTGCATTGTTGTTGTCAGAAAGCGCTAGTCTTTCTATTGCAACAGTACTATGTTTTAACCAACTGCCTCCAGAAGTCAGGGGGATTTAAGTCAAGTATTCTGTCCAAAACCACCTTGGAATGATGCCTGTTCAAGGTCTTTTTGGGCAGAACAGTGACTTTTACCCCATTTACCTCTGGAGGCTGAAGGGGCTGCTTGTCCCTCTCCAGAAAGCATGTATCTGGGGTCACAAAGTTGTGAATTAGTGGCGTAGCCCTGTTGATACTTCCCTTCTAATATGTGTTATTGAGTATCATCGTAGTAATTGTACACTGTGTCACTTCTTTGCACTGAAGTCATGTTATTTTTTTTTCCTTTTGACTGTATCTTTGAATAAATTTTCAAATTTTGTTTCTTTGATATCAGCTTCCAGCATTATAAGGGTTCTTGTTCTCAATGTTCTGTTAAATTAAATGTCAACAGGTGATGACTCATGCTTCACTGGTGCAATCTTTCACTTTATAATGCAAGATGTGCATTTTTTGACTCCAAAATTTAGTATTTAGTGACACTATTTAGGATTGTTATGAATTTATGGCTTCATGCCCAAACCTTCTGTACTTCTCTGAATAAAACATAAATTCTAAACTGCAGCCTATTGCCAGATTTTATTGTAAATTTTTATCCTGTGATGTAACCCCAGATTTCACAAAAAATCTGTCACTATGTCAGTGCTACTATCTTTATGAACAGTGAAGGTGGAATTTCTAGTTAGCATTGTCTGCACAGGTGGCACTAGATAATTGGCATGGGAAGATGGAGCATCCATGAGCAATGATGTTGTTTTGTGGTCCATAAATGCTAGCAGAACTCTTCTAAGATGGAACAATGAAGTAGTTAACAGAGGTGGGTAACTGCTTCTGAGCAGCTTCAGTGTGCCTGCTCCTGAGCTAGGCAAAGATCTTGTCCTCTAATCAGGTGAGCATTTCAGGTTTCGTTTTATTTTAGTCCTCAGTCTGAGGCTGTTTTTAAGAAGCCATGAGCTGCTGCAGATGAGGATGGCTTTAGGCATCTCATAGAACCCCTTTTCATTTTCCCATGGGTGGCTCCGTGCTGTACGAAAACAACACAGGCACCACTTACTGTGGGATGTGTTTAACCTTAACTTGAAGACTTTGCCAGTCTAGAATTTAAATAGTATGTCAACAGAGGAAGCCAGGCCCCCAAATATTAAACAGACTCAAAATACTGAGTGTTAAGGAAGTGAAATATCCTGCCTTTCTTTTTTGGCTCTAAGTAATAGGCTCTTTGGAATGAAGTTAAAGTAACTCGGTACAGTAGGAACCTGCTCATGACATTTCTTGTGCCACAACCTTTATTTGAAGCAGGAGGCTGATGAGCATTTGAATATGTGACCATCTTGCATGTGTAGGTTTTAGAGCTGAGAATTAATAACCTCACTGGAGAGAAGCTTCAGTGGGCTGTGCTGAAAAACCCTCTTTTGATATTTGAAAATGGAACAGCCAAAGAAAGATTAAAAAAAAAATTGCTACAGGCTTCATCTTGCAGGCTTTCATAAAAAGGTGAGATGAAAGACAGCAGATGGATTTATCTTTTTACTTAGCAGCAAAACTACGAATCAGCTTTGTATAAACAGATCTCTCAGCCAAATATAGCTTGACAGTAATTCTATAAGATTCATCAAGTCAAGGGAAGTGATTAGGTCTGATGCCATGAAATAATGTGAAAGTAGGATATCTCATATGATTTCAATATTTCAGGCTTGAGTCCATTAAATACAACTTTCCGATGAAAATGCTACCCTGTGTTGCAACAATTTTCATCTTCATGTATTCTTTTGAATGCTGCATAATTCTTATACCCTTCAAATTCTCATTTCCAGTAATCTTAAGCATTACTGAAACAATTTCCAGAGTGCAGATAATACTGTGACTTTCAACTTCTGTAAAATGGTGAAGGTGAGTTTTTAAGCTTTTAAAACAGTTTCTTGGATATTAGTTTAACAGGTATATTTTACACATTCAGGCTGTCAATATAATAGTGTCTTGAGCTGCAAAAGCTCCAGACAAAACACATAGTGTAAGATATTTAATGAGATGCATCACAGTCTTGCTTTCTTCTTTTTGTAACACCCAAAGGTGGGTCTGCACTGCCATGAAACAAACTGAGGCATTTCATGTTGCATCAAGGCTCTCGGATATAATTTATTCTAATGAACTCTCTCTATGCTTCTAAAATGGCAAATTTCTATTTAACAACTTCTGAAAAAGCATGTATTTAAAATGTGCATTTAGGTTCTCATGCACTAAATCATATAGGCTCCTAACTCAGTAGGAATCAGATGCCTAAAATACCTTTGTAGGTTTGACTTAACTTCTCTTACATGTTTCACTACATATAGAATCCAGTAATAATGATGTAGTCAAACCCTGTTTTTATAAATGACTTAAAGCAAATTTGAAGAAGAATATTTAGGTGCCTTGTAATAAGTTTGCCTTCTCAAAATCACATACGTACCTAAATCCTGTTGATTTTACTAGAAGTTAGGTAGCTAAATGCCTTCTGGATCTGGTTACTTCTAGATTTTTCATATTAGTTACCAGCATATATTAAATAAGAAATGTGTGGAAGTGTTTTATTGCTTTGCTTACTTGTATCTTTCTCTTGTACTATTTAAAGCACAGTGTATTTTTTTTTTTTTGAAACCTTTACAAGGTTTGTGTACTGTTTGATTCAGCTGTCATATGTCTTTGAAATGATTAATTGATAACCCAAAGCACAGCACCAGAAGAGGATGTCCTTGTGGATGAGTCTGGAAGATCGGGTCTGAACATGCAGTGCTGGGGAGTTGTACTGCAAAATCTCATTTACACAAACAGATGGCAGGCAGAGATGGCTTGTGCACAGAAAGAGTACTGGGCAAGCCGAGGAAAGAACTGGCACTATAGCCTACAGAAATTAAGCTAGTTGTTGGAGTGCACAAACTCGGCAATCTGATAAGTGCCTGGTTGTAGGAGCTCTACCAGAGCTGTGTATAGGTAGGTTTTGCTGGTATTGCAGTGCCAAATCACAATTGTCCAACTTGAGGCCAATGACTGTGATTTAACAGGAAAAAAAAGGATACCAAACCTGCCAGGTTCTCTGTAATTACACTGATCTCAGGCAGAGTAATCTCTTTCCTAGCTGTACTGAAGAATAAAAATCTAAAAAGTTCTATAATGAGTATGAAATTTGTGAGCAAATGAATAGCATTAGTGATGTTGGCAGTGTCTCATGGAAGGGAATGATTAATAACAATCCTTCTTAGTGACCTCTTTCCCACTGCAAAAGAGGCTAAGTATGTTTTATATGGACAGATTTAAAGCAAATTTTTCTGAGCACGTTTTGAAACCAAGCTCTTAGGGGGATGGTATTTTTTGAAGCAGGTATCTCAGGTTAGATATCTAACCGTGTTGTTAGGCCCTTAATTAGAGTTCTGTTCTATAAGGGCTCCTGGGTGACTGCAGGAGTCGCTCTGCAGGGAGCTCTTTATAAAGGTAGGTCTAAGTGCCTCAATTTTCAGGCTTCACCTCCGCAAAAGAAGCCCTGCGCAATATGTAATGGATTAAACCTGTTGAGCTCTGTTTAATAAGGTTCTAGGGACCTTCTTTAAGATCTTATAGAATGCTGGTAAAGAGTGAGAGAAAGCAAAATGCAAGAGAGAATGTAGCTTTCTTTGAACTCTTCCATGTCAATTCACTGTTTTCAGAGTGGACTGTTTTAATAGCTTTATTTGGATATGTTCCTAAGGATAACAGCAAAATGGGTTGCTGAATGTCTGCTTCCTGTGGCAGAAGGGTCTATACTGATGTTTTCACTGTTGGGTGCAATTAAATAATCTGTTCAGAGTCTGTCAGTTCTCTGGCCATTATATAGTTTTAAATTGGATAAGAGAGCTGCCCTCATGCTTGTGAGATGGTATTTCCTTAGAAGAGTGAGGGCTCAGCCATCTTGGGTTCCCCTATATGTGTTGACTGGGCTGCAGAAATCCTTAAGGAAGTTCTTAAAAATGACAATCCCTAGATATGTCTATTTGAAAAGTTCATGCAACATACTGTGGGGCTTTTTACTCTAAAATGTGCAGTGCTGCTTGCCTTAAGAAGGGGGAAAAGGCAAAGGCAATTGCCATAAACTTTAATGCAGTATTAGGGCTGCACAGTTAAAATCACAGTAATAGTAATGTTAGCGCTTTGATCAGAAGTTCATCTATGTATTTTACTCCGTTGATTGTTGTTAAAAGCACGCTTGGTACATTACTACGTAGTGAATGGCCATCATCGTAATGAATACTGAAGGTACTGTATAGCTATGCTTCAAGTTTAAATCTTACAAAATTTCCCAGTTCGTTTCTTTCAGATGAAATCGTGGCAGTTGTGGGTGAGCTTTTGTTTTTCTGGAGCATATTATTGGATACTGACTCCTGTGGTACACTGGTTAGCAATGCTATAACACTTCATTGATTACATTAAGTCTGCCTAAAGTGAGCACTGGGCACGCTTAGAGCTTTGCTGCATTCGGAGACTAAGATGTAAAGTTTAATGCCAGCGGCAGCAGGAAAAGGGGTACGTGCTTGGGTACTGTAACTCCTGAAAAGAAGGAAAGAACATAACAAATATGAAAAGGGGGAAGATCTTGGAGGCTATCATATGCATTTTTCATTTAAGTCTAATGAATAATGCTAAAAGGAGGCTGAGGTACTGAGCTTGTGTACTTCACATGGAATAAAAAAGGCTGTTATTGAAAGAAATGCTATTGGCTACAGCAGGTAATATATCCCAGCTCAGCAACATTACATACTTTCCAGCAACCATATGCTTGGCTGATACAGAGAGAAATAAGTAGGGGAAAGAGCTTCCTGAGAACTTGCATTACATAGTTAACAATGTTTTTATTTTATTAATCAGAAAACCACCTTCTTTGAAAATTATCTTATTAGCTAAACTCAGTCTCAAAATTTAAGTGCCTGCCTTTGATGGAACACATTCTATACACTAAACTTAGCAAGAAAGGAATAGACTACATCCTAGTTTAAAGCAAATAACTTGTTTCACCCAGCAATTAATAGCTTAGTGCTCTGGTGGGACAGAAATGGCCTTCAGGTGAAACTAATGAGTGCTCCTGACAAAAGGGAGGCTGCCAGGTGCTGTTAGTGATTGTATATGAGGAAGTCAGGCTTAGGAGTTTCTTTCATTTTCTTTTTTCTTCCTTTGTGCCTGGAGGTTTTGCTTTCGTCTCTCAGAGAAGGAGGCATGTTTGTTCTTGTAGAGGCAGAAGGGCATTCTGTGCAATGGAGCCCTTTTAGTAGTTTTCACACTGAAAAATGCTGCAGGACTTGTTGAGCCCTAGACCATCTGATTGTGAAGGTATGTTTCCTCTGGGGATGGAGTTGGGCAACTGCCTATGGTACAACAAATGTTTGTGCCGGTTCCTCTTATTGCTGTTGATTTAGAGGTATTGATTAAGAAGTGGTGTAGTGAAGAACTTGATTTTTCCAGTCTTTGGCAATCTTGTAGCGTCCAAAAGAATACTGTGATGACCAGCTGAGTATTGCTAGTGGAGACATCCTTGTAGTACTGTAAATATATATATTTTTTTTTTTTCCTTAAAAATGAGCAGTCTTCTAACAAAGCTTGTCACTGGAAAGCATTACTCTCTTCTGGTTGAATTGTTTAGTGTGGCGCTTACTTTAAAATAACCAGCGTTTTTGGCATTTACTTGCATAAGACTTGATTCAGTAAGAAAAAAACACTAAAATTTTTTTTTTTTTACATTTAGAGCCTTTCAGTCACTGTAATGCAACAGACAACTGTCTTAAAATTTGTGAAGTGTGAATACTAATTGTTATTCCAATAAAACACTACTAGTCAGTGCTGCTTCACAGACCAATTCTGGTCCTTTTTTTCTCCTGCTGTTCCTTTCTCTAAGGAGATTTTAGTGGTGATGGCTACAAGGTTTCCCATAATAGAACAAAATTGGTATTGTAGAAATTGTTTGCTGAATGAGGGTCTAGTGTCTGTTACAGTATATGTAAAGTTGACTTGGATAAAGCTTGCTTAAGAAGTTGGTCTTGGAACTTACTAGGGCTTCAGCTTTAAAGTATTTCTCTCTGTATTCTCTCACAGTTTGTGTGCCGTGTTGCTTCTAACGTGGTAAATGTGTGCAGGTGCTTTGAGTCTCCTGGGTTCCAGGAAAGACTGGGTTACCTGTGAAGACTTTAAATGAAATCAGGAGCTAGTCATGACTGATTGTGGCTGTTGTATAGATAAGTTAATGAAGAGACACTTTGGGGCAAGGATACTATCTTATGACTTGAAATATCTCACAGAAAGACTTAACACTTTCCATATTTTGTACTGAGGAGTGAGCTGATCCTGTGAACTCAAATATACGTGTGTAACTACTGTTTTTTACTGTTACTGTGTGTAACATCTGTTTTTGTCGGTTTATGATGTTGTTATGGAATACTAGATTCAAACCATGATGTTAATAGTTGATGATGATGTGAATGAAGATGAGGTCTTTCAGCCAAGACTGGGAAATATTGTTTCGTGGTGTAGATATAAAACAGCTTAAACAACTAATGTTGCCTTTTTTTTTAATATTGTCAATAGTACTTAGAAATGTAGGAGAAAAGATTTGTCACTTTCAGAAGTTGAGACCTAAATGAGTGACAAATGAACTTTGTAGAGATTATAAAAGAATAATTCATCGTGCAATATGCTGAAATGAGTATGTATGGAAGGATGCAAATGATTTATGGAACTTTCTTTTATCTTCAGGAAAAAGTTTTTTCATGCTGTTCTTAATATGGATGATGATTACTCGGATTGATCTATTTTGTTGAAATTTTAATTATGCATTTATTTTGTTGCTTTTTGAAAAAAAAATATGCAGTATAATCACTAAATTTCTCAGCCAGGAGGGTAAGGATTTTTATGAATCTCATTTCTATCCGTGCCATAGTGATATTCTGGAGATCAAAGATGATGATCATTAGTTAAAAGTGTCTTTAAGATTTTGTGAATTCCAGATCATGCAAACAGTAAATGAGGAAGTGTTGGTAGTTGTCAGTGAATTCTTGGCACTACAATCTACTGTCCTGGACTTTCATTGCCATAGTTGTCTACTAAATTGTAAATTGCATATTTGATTCAATACTACCTAACAGTCTGATAGTAAATTGTGCTGTATGTATTGATCTCTTAATAACCCACAATTCTAAAACTATGCTAATAACTTATTTTCTTTCTGCAATATAGAAACCAGATCTTGAATATCTCTTTTGCAGCATGGTGACTTTTCAATACCAGGAAGTGGTTTTCCTGTGTTTATGTTTTTTTTATTCTCATGCTTTTCTCTCCAGTTGTCATAGAAGAATGTGCTCCCATTCATACATCCCCTGCAGTAATCTGTTAATAACAAAGCCAAAAAGTATGCTTGCCATTCGTTTACTATGTTGTGTGAAAGTAGTTGTTGACAGTGTGCACAGCTGCTGCCTAAAATGACATTTTTTTGGCAATCTGACAACTCTTGAATACTTGACTCCTTAAGTAGTATTGAGGCCGTCAGTGCCCTGTTGTATTCCTACACAAATGTTAGAAATCAGCCAGCTTTTGAATACTGAGAATATGGTTGTTATGTGTGTCCCTGTTGTCTTCAATCAACTCTTTCTTTTATTTAGGGATGTTCAATACTGCTTAATAGTGTTTTCAAAACTCCTACTAGTGAAGTCGTAATCCAGAGATGGGTTAACACGTCTTGCTGTGGAAGGTACTGTCAAAAATTAAATACAATCTTTCATGTGTTTCTGGTGATAGGGTCAGACAGTAGTTCTCATGAATGAGAAAATGTGCTGGTCTAGCAATGTGGTGGTCTGTCAAGATTTTTTTTGCTGTCAAATTTTACTCAGAACATATACATACATATAGATATATATGTATATATGTATGTGTTTTCAAAAAATCAATTCACCTTCTATTTATATTTCCTGAACTCAAAGCATTTTTTAACAGATACTGAAAGGAAGCTGAAAACAAATAGGTCTTTTTAGCTACTTACTCCCCCTTACAGTTCTGCTTGATTGTTTGTACCTGCTCACGAAACTTCAAAACTTCACAGCATTTGCTTGAGATAGACTAATATATTGACAAGACTTTATTTTTTCACTTTAAAGGCTGTATGTTGAGATCTTACTTAAATTCTGGGTATGCTAAGAGGACACAAGCTGAGCAGTGTGGAATGAGAAAGATGTCCCTTAATTTCTGAGTGAATGCCATATACTCGGGTTATCATCTGGATATTGCCTAGCTGGTCATATGTGTTAAATGAAAAGGGAAGAAAATTTTGAGAAAATATGTGTGAAGAATATTCACAGCCAGTTGTTAACATTAGGAAAAATCAGCTAGTCTACTATAAGTCTGGTTCACAGGTCTGTTTCCATTCTTTGGTTTCCATTGACTTACTATAACACATTCAGAAGACAGGTCTAGTCTAATATCTTAAGACTCTTTTGGAAAAGAGAGACACCTATTTAGTTACCATAAAGGAAACAGAACCATGTAGAGAGATTTACATATGATAGTAGCTTGAAAGTGTCTAGTTTTGCTGCTACTTTAGCATCTCTGTTGAAGTATAAGGTAGCTTAAAAAAAAAAAAAAAATCAATCGACTTATGTCTCTGGGGAAATCAATGTGTTGAAAGTAGATGACAATGAAATCTGCAGACTGACAGATACTTTTAATCAGCAGAGGGCTTTAGAGCGAGGAGGTGCAAGAACTTAAAAAGAAGCCAGCATGTCTCCCTCCCCGCATGGAGTTATGAAAGACAGTAGGATAATTTTAAAGTGGCCTACAGTGGTAACCGTATGATATATCTCAACAGATTGAGATGTCACACGGTGGCTCTGCTGAATATAAATTGTCAACATTGCATGTAATTCTTTGCCTTTTCTTGGAGCACGTAGTGTGAAAATGAGATGGCTAGGTGTCTAAATCGCATAAATGACTATTTTGTCTGTCACTGTTATAGATAAAAGCCAATAACAACAAATAAAATAAATGACCTGAAATAGAATTTTAAATCAAATAACTTACCACTTTTGTATCTCTACTGATGACATTTATTAAGAGAGCTCTCATAACAACATGCAGCAACATATTGAAGCACGCTTTCACAGCAGTACAGTAGGGAATGCCTTGCCTTCGTCCCATTACTGCTACCAGAATTTAAGGCATTATTCTGTACCCATTATTTTTGGCAGTTTTACCCCATAGAGTCTTAAGCATTTGAGGAACAGAAGGATGTCTGGCAACTGTAGCCTTGGAAGTGAGAGCTGAAAAAGTAAAGTATCCAGCTGCAAGACAGAACTTTCTTTAAAAAAAAAATAAATATATATATATAGTGTTGCTGCTCAGTTGGGATTCTCTGTCCCTTGAATAGAACTGCTTTGAGCAGATATTTTTCTTATCAGGTGTGTGATACCCAGAGAAATTAAGTTGTAATTGCACTTCAGAAACCTTGTATCTGCTGGTTAACAGGTGGAAGTTAAGTGAAAAGTTTTCACTTACTGTAAATTTTTAAAAAGTTGGAGAAGTGAAAATATTTTGTTTTCTGTGCTTAACATATCCATTCTGACTAGTGTCACTTACGTGATAGAAACAGAAATTAAATTTCAAAGACCTTAGGAATGTGCTTACCAACACCTAGAATCGTGAAGCAGCTCAGTAGATGCTTAGCTTTAAGTACTTGTGCAATCCTGTTGATCTCTTCTAAGCTAGTGATATAACTAAGCAAATACTTTCTAGTATCCTTTAGTAATGCAGGCCCAAAGCACCCACTCTTTCATCCCTTTTTAGTATCTAATTTACTTAAAATAATAAAGTTGGATCACTATTTTGATCTCTGCTGATCTCCTTATCCCCGTACTGTTGCTTTTAATAGTGCCTTAAGACTTAACAGCTTGCAAAGAGAATTAGTTGGGAATTTTTGACTGAATGTTCACCATCGCAATACAAATTTGTGAAACTTAGTTATAAAAATGCATTCTGTTAAATTATTGACATCTATGGTTGGAAGAAAAGACCAATTCTAGAAAAGCTATGTCATTTTGTGTCTTATCTCTGTATATGGCAGCATGCCTCTGCTCAAGGAAAAGGTTCATTATTGGGCCAATTTTTTTTAATTGAAATTAGTTTGCTTATTTGGCAATAGCTCTGAGTAGCTTTACCTTGAATTTGTGAGGCTAGTGTCTCTCAGTTTATTGTTTGTTGTGAGCATGTTTTGCTGAAGAATGTAGTTTAACTGAAACTGTGATTAAAGACTATTTCAATTTTTGCCAAGTTGGTTGCTTGGCAAGGTGTCAGCATAAAATCAGCAGCTATTGCACATAAAATAGCCCATTTTAAGTCAGTGGTATATAGTGGGTCATATTTAGCATTGGCTTAGCTCTAATTGGTTCCCTGGAAGTGTACATAGATTTAATTTGACTCATTATTTTAAGGCAAACCTGCATTATTTGCATTGGGGGCGTCATTAGGGTTTTGGGGAATGTAACTGCTGTAACACAGTTAAAGAATGACATAGCACCAGATTCGGTAGCCAAGATTTTATTTTTTTTTTTAATTCTTCCCCCTAGGGAAAACTTGCTAAATGTGTTGGAGATTTAAACCCAACTGTTTTATTTGAGGAAATCCTGGGCATCTGTCGCAGTTTAACCTCAGCCAGCAACTAAGCACCATGCAGCTGCTCGCTCACTTCCCCCCCACCCAGTGGGATGGGGCAGAAAATTGGGAAAAGTAGTAAAACTCATGGGTTGTGATAAGAATGGTTTAATGGAATAGAAAAGAAGAAACTATTAATGATAATGATAATACTAATAAAATGGCAGCAGTAATGATAAAAGGATTGGAATATACAAATGATGCACAGTGCAACTGCTCACTACCTGCTGATCAATGCCCAGTTAGTCCCCGAGCGGCGATCTGCCCCCCCACGCTCCTCAGTTCCTATACTAGATGGGACGTCACACGGTATGGAATATCCCGTTGGCCAGTTTGGGTCAGCTACCCTGGCTGTGTTCCCTCCCAACTTCTTGTGCCCCTCCAGCCTCCTTGCTGGCTGGGCATGAGAAGCTGAAAAATCCTTGACTTAGTCTAAACACTACTTAGCAACAACTGAAAACATCAGTGTGTTATCAACTTTCTTATCATACCTAACTCAAAAACATAGCACTGTACCAGCTACTAGGAAGACAATTAACTCTATCCCAGCTGAAACCAGGACAGCATCCCAACAGTGTTCAGATTGCATTTTGTCAATATCCCTTTAGTTTCAGGAGGCGTCTCAGCCTTTGATAACATCCTTAAAATTAAACTGTGTTCTTTGTGGGAAAAGATATGGAGGGATATGTTTGGAAAGCAATAGCCCGTGGCTTACTTTTTATGGTTCCTTGTCAAGTTGTAAGGTGATTAAAAGCATGGTATTATAAGAGGCTTTGACTACTATGTGACTGTTATCAGTATCATGTAAATACATTTAAGTTAGAAGTAAGTAGTTTCATTATATAAAATGAGAAGGATTAGGTGTTTATACAGCTCCTGTATTACATCTTTGCTAATTCCCAGTATGATTAAATAATTATCAAATGTTTTATATTAAGTGACAATATAATTGTCTTGGTAGCTTTAAATAACATGTTCCTTGAACAACCATAATTTAAAACATTGCCATTATTTTCATCAGGGCCACAAAAACCATGCCACAGACAGATGTGGTTTAAGAGAAATATTTTAATTTTTTGGTTGGTTGGTTTTTTTAACTGTTTTGGAATTGGTTAGAATCTCATCAAGGAATGAGTAATGATAACTTAAAAATTTTAGTATACCACTGTGGTGACAGAAAGTAACTGCTTGTCACTCTGCAAGTATTTTGCTGACTTGTGCTGGGACGTTTCATGTGTTGCTGCCTCTATCGAAGTAAATTCTTTCTGTGGCTAATGGCCCTTGTCTGATGTGAACAGAACTGAAAAATAAAGAAATAGTAATGATGTAATGCTGTTAAATGACACTGTAATGGTCTGAGAAGCCATTGCAAGTGTGCACCCTAAGTACGCATTTCCAGGAAGATAGGGATGTCTACATATAGTGCACTGAAGTCTTGGGAGAAATAAAAGTACACGTTTAATAGACTCGTAATCAACTTTCCCTTATTTATGGCTATTTGTGATTTCAGTGTTTATGTGACTTGATAATACAAAGCCATATTTTGTAAAAGATGGTAGATTAAAATAGACATTTTTCTGGTAATTGCCCTTAATACATTAATGAAAGGAACTTGCAAATGGCTAGCTCTGATTATTTCATAGACATCTTCTGAGTTGAGAGAAAAATGACCATATCCATGTTTACACAATTTATTCTGTAAGGGGAGATGTTTCCATACAGTGTTTCGGATGATAGTGCTAGTTCTAATAACACTCTTTCGTAAGTGATATAAGAAGTAAGACTGATGTCAGCCTGCGAACATAGTAGCAATAGTTTCCAAAATTACTTAACCTTCCCCCACCCCAAATCCAACAAACCCAAACAACCCACCCAACCCACCAAAAAATCCCCCAAAACTTACCTCCCCTCCTCTCTCAGAGGAATCCTTTGAACACTCCAGACTCTATTCTACTTGTCAGGCTTTCACCATGACAATAACAAAAAATACAGATATCTTCTAATTTTCAACAGATTTATTCAGGTTAAATTTTGCTAGCTTGCAACCACAGAACCGTGGGCAAATCTGGGTTCAAAAATCTTCCCTTCAAAACCAGAAAGTGCAGGCAGAGGGTTAGCTGCAAACAAAGTTTTACTCTTCTGTGCAGTGCCCCAGAATTTACAAAAATATAGTGTATGTGTAAAAAAAAAAAAAAGTCTCTCTGCTAATATGGGGGAGAGAGGAAAAGCTTTATTTCACACTGAAAAGCAATAGTTCTTTCTGTGAAGGGTGTTTTTTTGTGTCATTCCAATGTGTGTGGGTAGAACAATAAAACTTTCACTCATGTATTTTCAGATTTTTTGTAATCCTGCAACTGTGAAATCCTACAGCAGATGGTAACAGTGGAGATGTTAGAAAAGGATAAGATGTTTGCCTGTTTGGTGATACCTGCTTAAAAGTTAAGAGAGGGTCTGGAAAGTAGGGATAGTGCGTCTGTATGTGGGCTTACCTATACACGGAATTCTTGTATTAAAATTTGAATCTCGGTAATTTGTTTCATAGGAGCCTCTGGAGGTTATCTGTTCTAACACACGCAAGCATGCACCCCTCCCACCCCCTGCAAGGTCAACTGAGATGAGATTTCTCAGGGCCTTGTCCTGTTGGGCTTTGAATATCTGAAAGGCTCTCCACAGCCTCTCTGGGCAACCTGCTCCAGTTTTTCATTACTCTTCTACTAGATGTTCTTTTTCTAACATCTTGTCAGATTTGTCCTTGCAACTTTTCCCATTGCCTCTTTTCCTTTTGCTTCATATGTCTCAGAAAAGTCTGCCTCCATCTTCATACCCTTCCAGTAGATAACTGAAGACAGCAACAAGATTCCCCCTTCAGTAAATTCAGTTTCCTTTTTTCCTAAAGTCTTGATCCTTAAAGAAGATATCCATCTGTATCTCTTGTGATGAGATTTTTTTTTTATTCTGAATTTTTATCATTACTCATACAGAGCTGTCAGAAGTAGCTGAAGACATTAATGGCTACAAATAACCCAAATATTTTTAACTGTGTGTGTGTGAAACTCACAAAACAGTGGTCAGTGATTCTGAAAGGTGAAGGAAATACATTTTTATTCTGAAGTACTAGCTATTTGTATTTACTTGCATCTTTAGACATACACTGATAAGGTACCCTATGCTTGTTTATTTGCGTGTGGCCCTACTGGGCTGTTTCACAGGTGTGAAGGTGAGCACTGCACGGGATTAGTGCCTTATGGAGCACTTAGGTTAGCTTGCACAGATACAAAGCATCGAAAAGCTGTACAGGAACACAGGTGTGAAGTGGCCTGACTGCCAGATATTTAACCTGTTGTTCTTTTTTTTTTTTTTTTTTTTTTTTAAAAGCAGCACTGGGAATACACAACAGTAAGCCTTATCGTCCAGTAAGGAAAACTGGCTGAAAAAAAAAACCCCTCCATAAAGCAGGATGATAAGGTAATATATTAGAACTAGTAAACTTCTTAAGCAAAGGAAAATACTACTACTTTCATCTGTCTCTGTCTTTGGATACATTAATAAATATTCAGCAGTTGTTGTTCATTAGAGTTTTTGTACTTGTGAAAGGATTTTGGCAATTCATCTCTAAACAGCTGTTGAGATAGCTCATCATACCATGCAAGATGATTTTTTTTTTTTCCTGTATTGAAAACTAAGAAACATCATCAGAGGAGGGATGTGTGATACATTTTTCAGCATGAAACACATCAGCAGTAAGCATTTTTCCATGTCAGGGTCTAGGTTCGTGATATTGAATGGTTACTGCTGGTCTGTGGAGAGGAGAAGGAAAAAAAGATACAAATGAAAAAACTAAGCAGGACACAAAATAGGTAGTTGGCACAAAATTCCAGGATATTAAAGTTTTTAAGATAATTTACACCGGAAAGCATATGCTTCTGTATGTCTCTTCTAAATTAACAGTGAAAAATTTAGAAAAATTTCCCTTTTAATGGATTATTTTATAAGTAGCCATTATGAAGATTTAACATGGCTGTACTATCTCATGCTAGGATTTCATTGACCACAGGATATAAAATAACTTTTGTAGAAGTACAGCAACAGTAACAGCAATGTTTGCTATAACACTGTTTGTTCCTGTTTGAAAAGCACATATGGTACAAAGCTAGTTCTACAGTGTCTGTAGGCATGCTGGAATGGCTCACTAAATAGGTAATACAGATATTAAAGAAATCTGAAAAGCTTTTAGTTGTTTTATGTGTCTTTGTACAACATGTGGATAAAATACTTGCAATGTTTACAAGTGACGAATGCATGTAAAATACGGGCTGTGAAAACATGTAGCACTGTTTATCTCCCGCTAGGAAGAATTGTGAGGAGGTTTTGAAAATATGTTTTCATTCTTCCTGTTGCCAATATGACTGTCAACTGAAAATTCAGATTTGGCAAAATATTCTGAATTTTCATGGGCAATTAGCAGGATGCACATGTTTTCTGGCAATCTCTGGGTAAGTGATGGGTGGTAGCAGCAGAGTTTCCAGATATTTATGCACACACATCTGTTTCGGCTACCTTTCCTGTAATTGCTCTCATATATGTGAAAACAGCCCTGTGCTTGATTTTGCTGATGACATGCTAGGGTCTCATCCTTTTAATGTCAATTCAGAACACCATTTAAGAAATGTGTTTTATAGTGGGGCTGTGCTGTAGGCTTGTCTAATACTGATGAAAGCAGTGGTAGCACAGAAGTGAAAGTAATGTGTCTTCAGACTTTTGAGTGCTCTCTCTGAAAAGTTACCTGTAGTTGATATCACGGTTATCTTGTTAGCAGTATTTTCTGGTAGTTGCCGTCACTACGGAGACCTTTCTGCCACAGTCTGACAGTAGTGTTTGGTTTGCTGGTTGCTCCTTTTGCAATAGATTGCATGTGCACAAAATCATACCAGCTCAGAATAAAGGCAGTGTCCTACTAGATTACAATTTTTGCTATTGAATGTGTCTAGCCACATCGGGGTTATGGCCTCTCTAATTTGATGCTGTAGCGCTCTCAATTATGCTGCTAGGACTCGTGAAGACATTAAAACTATTGCAGAAACTAGTGTTTGGATGTCAGCAATACTAGGTGTGTTTATAAAGTTTTCTTAGTCTAACTTATTAACAAAACAAGCCTTATAAATTTATTTATAAGTAGATCTCGTGAAGAATGTCATTACATGCACTGATCTCCTGCTGTAGCCTGTTATGCAGCCAGCTGAACTTGTCAATAAAGCAAGCTGTTAGAATCATGGGAGGAAACAAAAAAAAAGGGGGGGGGACGACAGACATTAAATGATATTAATTAATTATTAATGTTAATTAGGGAACTATAGCAGTAGGGGGAATTTATGAAACAAAGATGGTAGCTTTGAAAATGCAAGTTTTTCCTTTTAATTTTAGAGGGACATTGGGAGGAACAGAAATGAAGTAGAAATGTGCAAATCTTAAGTTTATGTAGAAGTGAAGACTGTGAATGGGAAGAGAGAAGCTGCTAGTCATTTTTCTGTACTGAGTTTGGTATGTTACTTGAATCTTATGTCATTTATAACAACATCAGTGGAATGGTGGAATGAATTGGATATGCTCAGCAAAAACTAGCACTTTTTTTTTTCCTAGTCTACCTAGAAATACAGCCCTGTTTGAGTGGTTATCCTAAAAAAAAACCAAAACAAAACACCCCCCCCAACCCCCCAAACCAAAAAACACCTAAAAAACCAAACTGCTAATAGTTGAAACAGTAGCTCCAGGGATTCATTAAAGCATAGTGCTGCTGTACAAACTGGTACTGTTTAGTTTTGATGCTTTGGTCTTTACCTAATATGTAATTACAGAGCTTAATCAAAGCTTGAATTCATGGCCTTACCAGTACACTTTAGTTTTTTTATTATTATTAAACAGTCTTTTATTTCTTTTTTTAATCTTTTATACCTTCATTAAGATTCAAGCAATTTCTGCTTTTACGTGATTGCTAGAAGTGCAATAACTATGTTTTTCTCAAACTAATGAAGTATCTGTGCTAAATCTTCAGACCAGTTAGATTTCATTAGGTACAATTTACACCAAAGAAATAGGAATCTGAGTAGGCCAAGTACTTGCCTTAATATTAGTTTCCCTGTCCTCAGTGAGAACTGAAGTATATAATGAAAGAGAAGATTCTATTATTCCTTGGTGCAGTAACTCAAGGTGTACAGGTTTTTCAAGCAAGAGTGTCATGTTTCGGGGGCTGGAGGAGACTTGCCTGTGCCAGATGAGATGATTGATACATTCAGCCTATTTTCATTTGGCAGCGAACACTGCGTTTTTAAAGACGGGTAACTCTCGCCCAACATTACCTGACATAAAGCTGCAAAGCTATTCACGGATTGGATCAGGTGACATACTGAAGAACTATGCGATTACTTTTGTATTACCACTTAAGCGATGAAATTTCCCGTTTGCTTTAACTTATACTTGTACTCTTGCTCTTTTTCTGTAAATCTAAGTTTTGACTTAGTAGCCAGTTATTGTCACTTGACTCCCAATCAAGGGCTAGAAATGTAAGTTAGTTATTGTTCCCTGAAATTCATTCCTGTTTTCTCTGGAATAACTACTTAAATGCACTGTTAATAATAATTGACAAAAACCTGGATAAAAGAGTAAGAGAAGCCCTGTACCCTGGGAAATTGATGGCAAAACTCCAGTGGACTGTGTGGGGCAGGATGTTACCTCAGTTGTACAGAATGTCTTTCCAAATTCTTTTGCAGAACTAGAAGTGCAAAGCTTTAATTTGTGGTATTATTTTCCTCTTTGTGCAAGCTACACGTGTCTGTGCTCTGCCATTTGGAGTCTTCAGTGTACATGGACCAGGGACATGGATGTTTATGGCTCTCTGTGTAGTCTAATAGGTTTGTGTGCGCTTCTAAAGCTGCTAACTCAGGACCAACCTCTGATCCTGAGCTTAAGTGGTGCAGGGTGGACTGGATCCATCCATATTGCATAGATTTTGCCCAGGTCCATTCTGGGTCATAAAAAAATATTTTTGTCTTGTTTGTTTGTTTTTAAGATCAAAGTATATGAAACAATATATTGCAGTCTACCAGAGCAGTGTTGTCTGACCTGAATGTTCAGGGGAAAATCTGAGCGCACGGTGCCAGGTGGGATTATGTTGGAGGCCTGGTTGGGTACAGAGCGTGAAATTTAATGGGATTTCACCTGTGTTGACTTACAAGAGCGATTTCTGGAGTGAATGGTCCCTAGAACCATGATCAAGTTTTGGTTTTGTTTGTTTTTTTTGGAGGAGTGGTTTGCACCAAACCCGAGCCCAAGTCTGAAGTAACATACGTATGACACAGGCTATCAGGGGATCTGAACTTGAGCTTTAACTATTTAGCTAACTTATCTGACCATGTAGATGTACCCAAACTCATCTAAATATGCAGTTAAGTTTCAAAGAAGGTCCGTCAACACTGATGACCCATTTGTGGTAACAGGATAGATCATTAAAGCCCTTTAAGTGCTTTGAGACTTCTGAGATGTTCTCTGCATTGTTTCTGTTTATCTGAATTATATTAAGCTATTCAGTTTAAACTACTGTATGAATGAAGCAGCTAATTACACAAAGGTGAATGTAGGTGAATATCTGTGACAAGTGCAGGTATGGACAATAGACATATGATCAAGAAGGGTGTGCGGCATACCTCATCCATTTTTGACTCTTCTATTCAGACTGTTTGGTGTTTTAACAGGGCACAGTTTATCGAAGACTGGATTTAACCTACCTGTGGAACAGTTTTGAATGAGAAGATTCATTTATAACAATCTGAACCATAACAAAATACAGTCTTCTACAGACCCTAGTTTGCTTTGTGCCTTCTAAGCCCTCAAGTGCCTGCCTTGGTCTTCCATAATACTCTCTCCCTCTGGTTACCTAAACCACCTCACCCTTCAGTGTCCCTTACCAACATGGCTGAGGTGAGGGCTGTTGCCTGAGCTTGATGGTTTGAAGCTGCGTACGTGCTGAGTTGACTAGCTGGAAATTTTACTGGCTAGTTGGCTGCTTTCTATGGGAAGACACAATACCCTTAGTGGAGGTAATAACTGGGGTATCTATTCTCTGTTCAGCAGCTGATTTTCATGCAGCATGGAGTATTCTGTGTCTGAAGACTATTACCCTGTTTTTGTATTTCAGCCAGATTTTACTAATGGGTTCTGAACTTGTTGACAAGTGGGATAGCATGCTACCTTTGCTTCCCTTAAAAGACTAGGCTAAAAATCTGCTTTAATAAGACTATTGGCAAGAGAAAAGGATCTTTTTCAGCAGATGATTGCCTGCCACTGGTTTTAAATAATTTTTTTTTTCAAAAGTCAACTTCTTCCTTCCCTTGCTAAAGTAAATCATGGTTTTTTTATTCCCAAGTCTGAACCTGACTATTCACATTTAGAGGAATAAAAATGGAATGTGTGTCCCTGAGAGTTTTACACAGTAACTTCATTAGAGAGACTCAGTTACTAGACCTAGAGACTTCCATTCTCCCTGTTTGACTTCATGTTTCATGGCATTTTATGTTTATAATAGGTGAGAATTTAAACCGCTTGAGAGAAAAGTTGAAAACCTATGTTTGTGGGCAAAAATCTTATGTATCTGCAATTGTTTATTGCTTCATTTTCTTAATGTAAATAGTACCTTGACCAGGCACTACACAGAGACAAGATTCCAGGAATGGGGTGCAACTCAGGTGCAATTTTATTAGCTCATCTACTGTATGTTGTCATTTGTGGTAATCTGTATATGTGAAGACAGGCTCTGGGTAGCGATTTACATCATCCTATGTGTGTTGAGCTGAGATGCCTTTGCTGTTCCCTTCTAAAATATGGAAGTTTACAGAGAAAGGGAAGAGGGTTATTTATTTAACATCTTAAGATGTTTCCTGTTGAGCCAGGAACCTGACTGTCTGCTGAATGGGCAGTTGGTCTGGGAATCTGCCAGAATACAATTTCTGCAGTCTTGTGTATGGAGATGTCCCTGAACTATTGGAAGATGGTCCTCCCCTGTCCTCTAGCTAAACCTATATCTAATCTGACAGAAAAAAATTCTTTCTTTGCTCTATTGTTCTCTTCCAGCCTTCCTCCCCTTCCCTCCCTCCGCAATAACTGATGTGCGTATCGGGATATCCAAATGCTTTCCTACATATGCCAAGGAAAAAGAGAACAGTTGTGCAAAACAGACTGTGAGCCAGTAGATTTCTGCTGCATTTTTTTTTTCTTATGATGCAAAAGGGTGAATTTTCTTTAGCGTGACTAAATATCTTCTTTGGGAATAATGCTTCAAGGCACCAAGTATCATCTTAGATTAATGGCCTGATAGACCTGATAAAGCCACCTTGCTTTGAGACTAGGTATATTACTAGGTGAAAATAGGAAGTTTGTCTGTTGGGGTTTTTTTTCCCCCCCTTTTTCTTTCTCCTGAAGCACTTTCTGGACTTTTAATTCCATTTGGGGGGGGCTGGTTTATACTCTTGTCCTGTTACAGAGTGCAAGGATTTCTCTCGTCTCCAAACTGTGCAGAGTATTTTTCGTAAGTATTTCTCATGCACAGAAAAGCCTATTTGTGTATTACTCTGGAACTATAATATGTCTCTTGTATTTGCTGTTCTAAGATTTCACTGCCACTGCGCTATTTTTCACATGTATAATTTCTATTACTACTTATAATGTCTGCTAATTTGCCACCATCCTCCCTTTATTCTGTGACGCTTGGGAGTTAATTTACTAACCAAACGCAGATAATGTGACCTATGAGGGCCACTTCAGGGAAAGTGTCTGCCCCAAAATCCCCACCCTTATTCTGTTTTTACTTTTCCCTTCTGAAAATAGGCGTTCAAGGAGCTTTAGATTTCTGCTTTATGCAGAAGACTCTGGTGCATAACATTGTACACTACAGAAACTTGCAAATCGCAAACCATGTTGCATCAGATTCTTACTAGGATGCTGTACATGCTTTTCAGTGCAACTATTTCAGATAAGGTCCTTATAACTAAAAATCATGGCCGTAGGCTTTATTTTTTCTGTTTGAGAGTTATTAGATATAGTGCATTATATTTATTTCTTTGCTGTGAGCTTAGAATAGCAGTGTTGCTATGGTGGTCACAATTTGGAAAGGAAGCCGGTGTATAAGCTGCCAAGTTGTGCAGATCCATTTTTTCCAGTTACATATTTGTTATTTGTCAGTGGTGGTGTGGTAATTGTGTAGTATCCTCCAAAGCAAACGACCATGGAAATAAAATGTTGGCGTCACTAGCGTAATGAACCGTGAGACTGGAACTTCGAAAAACTCAGCAAATAACACTCTTCCCGCAAGCAAACAGTTCTACGACTTTGTGCAAGGCAGTCAAATCATACTGGAGTTCAGAATTGGTGAAGAAAAGAGTGAATTCTGGTGCCATTGCAGTTGACAGTAAAACTTCACTGGACCAGGGCATTGGCAGACTTCCTGTTGCTCAGCTCATACAGATCTATTAAGAATCTTCTATTTCTTGGCATTTCCCTACAGAACAACTGAAAAAATTCATAATGAAACATTTAAAGCCCAGAAACATTAAATTAACTGAAGATCTGAAGCCCAATGCCTATGGCTAGTTTGTGGTTCTATTAGGTTGATGTAAATATTTCACAATGTTGGCAATGGCAAACAGTGTTGGCTTTTTGAAACTTTTATTGGGAAATATTGATTGAGGGAAGGAAAAGAGAAAAAGTTTATCAGGTGTTCTGTGGATTCTGCTTATCAGGTTCAATGCAATCGTCTATCTCCTTCTTTTCCTATCTCCTGTCATCTGAGTTTTTATTCATCCATTGGCTCTAGACTTAAGCTATGTGCTTTTGAACTATACTATCTCTTTGCTGCAGCTGTACTGTGCGTAGTAGAGGGGGAATTAGCCCTATAGGTGTTACTGGAACAAAACCAGATAGCAAGGCTATTGAAAGAAAAAAATTCTGATGTTTCATGAAGTAGTGCTCTGCAGTTGATACATGAAAATGAACTGCTCCCATGTGTTCTGATTGAATGATTGGCAAATTACGTTTAAAAGAAAAAATAAATTGGAGGACTGGAGGGAACCTACACATCCTTGTAATGAGAAAAGCAATAAAAAACCCCTTGAGTGTCCTGTACGCTGTATAGCTTAGTGCCTAAGCAATGAAAGGTCAGTAAGAGAAGACAAACAATATGAAGTAATGGAATTTGTTTCAATCATGTTTAACCTTCATAGTTCTTTAAGTTCCTTGTCCTACCCAAAATATATAATCTTTTGACTTTTAGCTTGTAAAAAACATGTAAAATTGTGAAAGCTTATTGTAATTTCTAATTTGCAACTCGTTTATCTATAGTATAATTAAAAATGGAGTTTGAACTCTGTTTCTTATGTTCTTGGTAAGGACACGAATTCGGAGCAAAATTTGCATAATAACATTTGCTTTTGTCGATGTTCAGAGCAGGAATATAATTAAAAAGGTGAAAGGCTTAAGAGATGATGGTTCATAATGTACTTATTAAAACTCTGATTAAAATAAAATGTCTAAGGAAAAAGGATTAAGCTGCTTTAGTGTTTCATTTTTGATTTTTCTCATTATATGTATGGTGAGCAGATGACTTAACAGTGCTGTAAGAGAAAAAGCATCCTAAGCTACTGCTGCTTGGGCAAACCTATTCAACTGGAGTTTTTAACAGCTGTTCCCAAGCTTCATTAAGGCTCATTATGAGTTGTCATGTAGTAGAGAACTTATATTTTCAGATGATCTGTGCACAGCAGTAAAGATAAAAGTCTATCTTAAGGCTGCACTAAAAAGAACAGAAGATGGTACATATTAAAAATAGATTACTGAAATTCCCTAATTAGCTAGCATAGACCTTAAAAGCAAAGCACAATCAGTGGATTTTAAAGAGAGATGGAGGAAAGTGACTTATCTATGGCTGGACTCTGACTGAAGCCTGACATACTCATTAATAAGGATTATTTACCAATTATCCTTTAATAATGTATGCATACTTAAACATATGTTTATGTGTTTTTATTTCCCAAAAATGTAATGCCCAGCTGGTCTGTTAAGAATTGTCTTCAGATCTGATTTATGTGACAACAGAAAGGAAAACGGTAATTCCAGTCTAGTTTTTGATTGAAACTGTGCAAAATATTTGATTCTAAATTGATGTATTCCATGAATTTAAGTTTTGAGCCTAAGTAGAGTTTCAAATGTGAATATCTGTGACATTTGGACAGGGCAGAATGGGGAAGGACAATGGTAATAACTCAGATCTCAGTTTTGCAGCAGTACAAGCTGGTTTCCATGTCTCATTTAGCCTCCTATAAACTACTAATATTTGTCGCTCCTCTATTTTGAACAGCGGGAATTGTAGACGTTTTGAAGACAGTGAATGTCTTCCACAACAAAGTTAGGAGAGGAGATGTGGCAGGATCAACAAAGTTATTCCTCTTAAAGAGAAATGATCAAGGTGAGAGGAGACTTGGCAAGGGATGGTCACTCTAATATTTTTATCCCATCCCTCTTCCTTGAGGATGTTCATCAATATGGGCATAATGCCACTCATTTGCTTAAAGTGATGATTCAGTGTGAAAACCTGAGCCTTTTCTGAATATGCTGTCAGCAAGGGAAAGGGTAGGGTGCAAATGAGGCAGTCAGTCATGGGAGAGACATCTCACCCCCATTGACTGTGGGTGGGTTCCCTTGCTCTGAGAGGATTGAGCAGGATCAGAGACCTGCAACTAGAATTTTTGCAAGTCTTGCTGGTGATCTCATACCCCCTTGTTTTGATATTTACGATGAGGCGCGCTAATATTTTCAGACTCTTCTGTTGGTGTTAGAAAATGATCTGGGAAATAAATTGCTTTGCATGAAGAATATCTATAGTTTTTTAATGAACTTGTGATGACAAAAGAAAAATTCCAGTTAAAATTAATCTGCTGCTGCTGGTCTATGTCACAGGCGCCATTTAGCATCAGACTAAAAATAAGCATTTCCAGTCCTGCTGCTGTTATTCTGCCTGTAATGCTTAAATGCACTGATACTTACATTCAGAGTTGGGTTCTGATGGGAATAAAAGTCTGATGTTCTTCATCTTCATAAAACAACTCTTCCTCTTGTTGCAGGTATTTTTATTTGGGTTTTGCAGGTATTTTCTAATCTCAGTACTGACAGTGCCCGTAATTTGTAACAAATATTACGCAGTAGGTAATTTCATTGACTTTACTGTATGTTCGTTACATAAAACTGGTACATTATCTGGTATAATAAATAGGTTGTTCTCACTAAGGACAGACCATCTAATGGGCATAATGATGTCTTTCAGGCCAAGACTGAGATGTGTTGGCAGAGCAACATACTGTGCTTGCGTAGTGCCTGCTTACAGTAAAGGCTAATAATAATTAGAGCTGTCGGTGTCAGCTTCCTCTGCATAAAAATTCCCCCCAAATTGTAACATTCTGTGAGTCAAGGGGGGGGGGGGGGAACCTGAAGTACTGTTTTCCTTCTGTGCAACTAGAATTGGATACAAACAGGATCTCTTCTTTTTGGAAATGATGTGTAGTGGACGGTCTGTAAATGAGAAAAATACCTGAAGCAGATGGATGTTGTGAAACAGCAACCTCACAGCTGGGGAAAACTTGTAGATACTCAAAAGTGAAAGTCTCTCAGGACGCAAGGGCAGATGTGAAAGTGCTCTGTGTAGAGTGCCTGAAAAGATACCTTTTAACAAAAAGGCCTGGAGGAGAGGAGTAGAAGTGTCCAGCAGGAAGCTACGAAGGGCACAGAAGATAAGAAACCACAAAATCACAGGAAGAGCATGTTATAAATACCATCAAGAAACCTTTTATTGAAGATTAGATGGGATGGAGAAGGCTAGAAGGGAGAGAATATGAGGGAGAAGAGAGAAAGGGAAAAAAACCCAAAACATTTTGTTCTTCTTAAAAATATGTTCAGACAGAAGTTGCTTCATTTATAAAGAATCTTCTCCAGGCAGTTAATTAGCTTTGTCAGTCAGCTGTCGTAAACCAGATTATTGAACTGTTTCATATTTGAAATTCTTTAAACTAACATCTTGACATTGCCAGTAGGTGTGTTAATAATCTGAAGACATGAGAAGAATTTATTAGCTTTGGTGTGCCTGTCTGTGAAATGTAGTAGAGAGTTAACTTCATATTATCCAAACACAGCTTGAGCTTTCTCCTGAAAGGGTCTAATTGCATTTTGAAAATGCTATTAGCTTACTTTGAGGTGGCAAATAGCAGTATCGTTGTGTGGGAGGCTCTGTGTACATAATAATGAATCCTAATGGAGCAAATGGCAGCTTCATGAGTGCCACACTGCTAAAGAGAAGAGTAAAAGGGGGAACGAATTTGTAGTATTATTTTCAGCTAGCAGCTTCCAGCATTCTCTGCAATGATTTGAGTACAAACTTAAGATGTTTTGATTGCTGTCTAAATGCTGAGTTGGGCTAAAAGTGTGTTGTAAATGGTCATATGGGTTTATCTGTTTGGTATGTTTTCTTTCTCCTAGTAAAATGAAAGTCTTTATTCACAATAGAGCTATTGATTTCAGCAATACATATTTCACAGGAATATCTAAGTGTGTGTGTGCAGCATTATTTACTGCTTAAATTTTAAGGGCTTTCTTCCTCCACCAGACTGATTGCTTGGGGTTTTTTTGACTGTACTCATCACCATATAAATTTCTAGTAATAAAAAATATTATCATATGTCTCATACAGAGTATCATGCCCTTCAAATTGGAGTGTGTTAGTTTTTTTCATTGTTTAGATGCTAGTGTCCTATCCCATCTCCCTTTTTGACTACTGACTTAGTGTTCTGGACAGGCTGGTCCCTGCTTCCTGTAGCTACTGCCAACTGCTTTGAGCTTCAGTCTCTTTGCTAAGTCAGTCTTTGTTTTATTTAATTTATTAACTTCCATTTGCTGCATTTCATTCTCTTATTCTATTCTGTTCGCACCCTCGTGTGGTTAGTGTTTAGGTCTTGTCTCATGTGTCTCTTAAATCTGACAGATTCCTCTGTTCTGCTGATTTCTTCATGAGAAGAGTCATCTCAAATCAAAGAGACCTTGTGGCCCATAGCAGCCCAGAGGATGCAAAATGAAGGGAAATCCTGCTCAGATTCTGCAGCTGCTAGAACATGCCTGGAATGGCTGCATTCTTCAGGGAATTTAACTCAAGTCATGAGATTGTGTTCTACTGTGTACAATCTGAGTTAAAGTAATATTTTTCTGAAGTCTTACAACTTGCCCAAATTCACCTCCTTTGACCTGCTGGCCACACTCCTTTTTATGTAGTCCAGGGTACGACTTGCTTTCTGGGCTGCAAGCACACACTGCTTGTGTGTCATGTCTGATTTTTCATCCAGCAGTATCCCCAAGTTCTTCTTTGCAAGGCTGCTCTCAATCCATTCAACCCCTAGTTTGTACTGATATGGGGGATTGCTCTGACCCCGGTGCAGGACCTTGCGCTTGACCCTGTTGAACTTCCTGAGGTTTGCATACACCCACTCCTTAAACCTGTCAAGGTCCCCCTGGATGGCATCCCTTCCCTCTAGCTATCAACTGCACTGCTCGGCTTGGTGTCATCTGCAAACTTGCCGAGGGTGCACTCGATCCCACCACATCATTAATAAAGATATTGAATGGTACTGATCCCAATAAGGACCCCTGAGCGACACCACTTGTTACTGATCTCCATTTGGACATTGAGCTGTTGCAAACTCTAGAGTTAAAGCTTTCTAAGTAGTGTTTTGTAAAATAAATTGACTGTTTTGATAGGTAGTTTCACAGTTGACTGACTTTTGTTTCCTTCATGTGGGATTTGATGATCTGGGATCTTGCCTCTTGCCACTGGCACTTGCAGCCATGTGAGCCGATGCATGGGTGAATTCGGAATGATGTCACACAAATTGGTACTCAAGAGATGCCTATTGCAGTTTTTGGGGAAAGATCTGTATTATTGGAGTGTTGGCCAGCTACTGTTTTTCATAGTTCAGTAATGAGATAATCATCATGAGATCCTAAAGCATGAGAAAAAAACCCCCAGTATTATGTACATGTTTTTCTATCACCAAGATATTCTCAATTCCCATCTAACAGAATCCTTTCTTGTATTTCCTGTGAAATATTTTGTCATACTCTAACCAGTTTTATAGTGTATGATTCATGAAGAATAACAAGAGTGTAAAAATATTATGAAATTTTCCTCTTATGTTCTCCAACTTTGTGTGGCAGATGGTAGTACTGCCTGTAGATCATTCTTTACAAAGCAAGCAGTGCACAGCTCTGCCAGCTTTATCATGCTGTACTTTGTACTCATCTCTGGCCAGCTTGGTACTTCCACTTATAACTAATAGTCTCTGAGGCTCAGCTGTGCATCTAACATTCCAGACTTAAATCTTTCTTATCATCCATCTTACCTCCACTTATCTTGCATGAGTAGCCTATTCCTATGAGGTGATAATTAAGCTCTCAGTTTGTCTTTTTAATCCTCTTTTGACAGGCCACTTATCTTCTATCTCTTTTTTTTTTTGAGAATTTTTGTAAAAATTCATTGTCCTTCTCCCAAGTTGTTCCCTGTGCATATCTGTCTTGTGTCTTGCCTGCACTAGGAGTGCACTCCTCATTTGCTTTTGGAATTTGATCGAAGATCTGCTCAGTTCATCGTTTCTCTTGTAGTTTATCATTGCATCTTCTGCTCTTGCTGCTCACCTGCCCTTTTCCTTCATTCTTCTGTTCAGTGTAACACCTGTACTTAGGTAAGCTTGTGTGCCCTTTTACAGTGCTAACTTTCTCCTACTTCTATTCAACTTTATATATAAGTCTTTTGGATTGTAGTAGAATACTCTATATTTGATAATCAAATTATATTCAATGGGTTCCTCAGATATGCAGGTAGTCAAGATAGAAGATAAACAGCTAAGTTAGCTCTAATGTCTAACAAGATTCAGATTGTGTCCTGCTCCTTTAAAACTGTAATTTCAATAGCATTTGATATATGCGCAGTAGGTATAAGCAGGTAGGTTGGAGCAATACGTGAGTTAATCACCATTATAATTATTACAGTACTATATACCATTGATTTTATTTTCACCCGATCAAACTTTATAATTACCAAGTATGTCAGTCTTCAATGTTAGAAGATGTGTGTGCACTGAAAAACATAAATCTTGAATATTTCATCTGGAGGGAAAAATAATAATAATAATAAAAAAGTCTGTGCTCTAGAAAATGAGTCTTAGAAAGGATACATGTAAAAAATAGCTGCAAGAATTACACATCCATATTTTAGGAGACTTCCTTGCAAACTGAAAGGTTGTAATCATAGTATTTGGAAATAAGGACCGCTGATGCAACTTTGTCCAATGAATGGTCATGCAAATTTTGTTAGAAACTTCAAGGAGTCCAGGATTTTATCCCATATCTTTTATAGAGATTTTCCATATCCTATGTCACTTTGCATATCAGCCTGGATGATAAATGATGCCATTATTCCACAGAAAAGGTACCCTTGAATTTCTTCCTCTGGCTAGAATGTTAAAGAAAGATTAAGATAAAAAGAATTTTTAGGCTTCACTTTGCAAAGCTGCCTGGAGGGTTGATTGCCTAAGTTTAATGTAAATCATTTTGAAAAGCTCAGTCTCTCTCTCTTTCTCTCTTTTCTTTGTCCTTGGGACTATAGAAATACTGGTTACTGTTACTACTGATTTATTTGTAGTAGCACCAGACCTCACGCTGACTCTGTTTGCAGTGTAGTAGAAAACTTTTGCTCCTTATAGACTGGGTATATTTGAATAATCGGAGAATTACATAGCATTGGAAAGCAAATCAAGAGGTTATGTAATTTGCTCACTTTTTGCAAAGTTTGCTTGCTCCTACGGTTTGAAGAAAACAGACTGTGCTGCCTCTCTCTTGCAGGGTCTCATAGCAGAATCTGAAGGAAGAATGGGCACCATCAGTTAAGATTAAATAAAAAAAACCAAACCCCAAACCACAACAAACAAAACAAACCCAAAGCTCCCCCAACCCCCACTAAACCAAAAAGAACACCAAAAGATGATGGCTACCTTTTTATGATCTACAAGTGTGTTTTCTTCCTGATTTTTAACTTCATAAGAGAGTGTTAATTACTTTAAAAAGAATAATTCATTATCACCAATAAGCACTAATCCAGCAATGCATTAATTAATTGCACTTTGTTGCCTAAGGTCAGTTCTTCATGTGAATTATTTTGATTTGTATGAATTCTTGGACTTCAATGGATAGCTTGGTTTTCTGCCAGGAAGAAACACGTCAAAATGACTTGGTTTTTATGAACTGCTTTGAGAGTATAATCCCAAGTATAGTATCTATCACAGTAATATTTAGTACATGTCATTTTTGTAGTAAAAATTGGTAAGCTTTGCCAATGTATCTCGAAACCCTCTCTCTTTAAGAGGTAAATCCCAATAGTTGATTAATTTAAACGTGAATTTCTCATGTGAGAACTTCATGCTGTGAGTAGGATCCAAAGAATCTTAACCTGAATAGAAGAAAACATAATGATTTGAAAATAAGGGTGAACAAGGATCTTAACTTTCAGGACCCACTATGCTTTGATGCTTTGATTTGTCATTAGCAAACTAGTCACACTTTACCATTATATGCTAAATAGATGTAGGATTTGATAAAATTGCAATAATTTAGTTAGAAAATATTTGATCAGGAAATTGCATCTGAATTTATTGAACATGCTGTTAAGTTTAAAGCTTTCTCTTAAAGCTGTTTCTAAGTTGTCCTGTATTACTTTTTCTGACAAACTTTATCATTTTGAATAATCTTTATTTAGAAATAGTATTTTTGTTCAGAAACAACACTGAATCTTTCTGAAAGTTCTACCTGTTTATAGAAAAATCTGATATTTTTTTGGTTGCTTTCAGCTGTGAACTTGCACAAACTTCTCAAAACACTTTGTGACAAGATCTGGGTGCTTCAAACTTCCTTTAACTATTGTAAATCACCCATTTTGCTTTGTAAGCAGTAGACTAATGATCAATTATTTTGTACTGGTGAATGTACGAGAGCTGTTCCTACCTGAGGCTGAGCAGGAAACTAGATGCAGCCCACCAGCCGTCAGCATAATTGAGAGCAGTTGCAAAAGATGGTGGGATCCACAAGGTAAAGGTTCCTGGGCTGTGGTGCATTACAGCTGCACCTGCTGTAAGCCCAGGCTATGCCAGCTGTGTGTTACCAGGGTCCTTCACGGGCAAGGCACTTGATTTACCCTATTAGTGTGTTTTTAGTTGGAGAAAAGGATGCTTTGCTTCAGGACAAGTTTCTGTCTGTGTTGTATTTTTTTGATAACTGCCTTGATACAATACCTTTGCTACAAAAAAATGCCACTAAAGCATTCTTATTTTGAAATATGGTGACATCTTTCTTATGGATATTCTTGCTAAAGGTTTAAGCATGCAAAATCCGTGAAGGCCTACAGACAGCTCGGAGGTTTGTTCTTTTTCTTATATTGAAGAAGAAGAAAAAAAAGTAGGAGAGATTCCTTCTTACTCTAAAGGCTGTTAAATTATGTTTGTGCCGTTTGCTTCAAAATAATCACTTGGGCTTACAAAACTGATTGGTATCTTTAATAAGGAAAGAGCAAATACTACAGTTAATTAGCTTTTCTGGAAATATTTTTAAATCATCTTCATACCTTGTATTTTTTTCTCATTTAATTAGGTTTTCATGTGATGTGAAATGTTTGTACCTATGCTTCAGTAGGTAGTTTGTGTGTAGTGATTCTTTTTTTTTTTTTTTCCTTGGTACTCTGGGTGAAGGACCCAATTTTGGTTTTACGCCTTCAGTTTGCGATCAGCTCTCAGACTGCTTGTAAAAGTTAGTTGTCTAAGTCTAATGTATGCTGTAATCAAAGTAATGTACTGTGTCTGTTAAACTTGGTCTTAGAAACAGGGTTTTTTTTCACGGTTTGTGCATGGAAGCATGGATGAGCGATGAATTTGAAAGCAAATGTGTTTTTCAGCTGTCTTACGTTCTATAACATTAATCAGTCTGAGAAATTGGCGATATTCATGTTTGTTCCAGGTTGTTTCTGTTGGGAGGAGAATTTGATGACGAAGGCTGGTGCTTTTGCCACTCCTTATCCAAAGAATGTGAACATGTACGATTTAATTGACCTGAAAGCTATCAACTCTTGTTTAAAAACTTGCTGGTCCCCTGGCAGGAGTCTCTCATGGCTTCTTACAGCTTTATGTTTCCAGTGCCCCTCTGGGAGCATTCACATTGTGGAGCTTCTTCGGCTCCTTCCAACCGCTTTGGAAGCGCGGGCAAACATAACTCTGCGTTGTGCTTGCATTCTGTTTTGGTTTTGGTACTTCCAAATCATTGTTGCATTTTGTAGTGAAAGGTAGCTTCAACGTCCATTGGTGTTCAGTGAGCCTGTGCCTGCGTGTAACTGGAGAACATGCTTTCTGGGAGCCGCTGCTTTCCAGCAGCATATTACACCCCAGTTGAGACTGTTGAACCTTAATGAACTAGGATGTTATTAATCTGCAATTTCCCCTGCGTTTTAAACGTAAACATGTGCATGAGAGAGTAATGCTGAAGGAGTTCAGTGTACAAGGACAGAAGAAGAGAATACTGCAGTGGGTCAAAATGTGTTCTCTGACTCAGGGTGGAATTTGAAGATTGTAATTTATCATTTTGGGGGCAAAACCAGCTGATACAGGCAAATAATATTGTGTGGTTTTGTTGTTGGTTTTTTGTTTTGTTTTTTTTTTAAGATGCTTTAATACACGTACTCTTTGATAGCTCAGAAAACCTACATGTTTTAAGTTGCACATATTCCTTAGAGTGAGCTACTGAAGGGCATAAAAATGTTTTGGGGGATGGTAACAGTTACAGAACTGGTGAAGCTTCAGAGCACTACATACTGAACAGCAGTTGCAATGCCTTAAAATTTAAAGTAGGTTCTCAATGTATGGGTGGACTATAATACAGGTATTAAAAAATATTTTTATATACATAATAGTATACATTAATATTAACTATTATATACAATTTCAAACCCATGTTTAAAAGTTCATCTAGATGTTATGTATAAAAATAAAATTTCAGGTTTTTTGTACAGAGAGAGGGAGCAGTTCACATACTGAGGGAGAAAATGGGAGATGGTTCATCTGTACTGTAAAGAAATTATTGACATTGCTTTTACATATATGGGGAAGAAAAAGGACTGAAGGGTCACAAAGAAGGAGAACAGAGAGCCTACAAAGTTTGGAAAAGTGTTTGAACTAAATCACTACTCGTTTTGACATTTGATGTGAGCAAAAAATGTTGGAACAGCTCAACTGCTTTAAGGATAGAAAGCAAAAGGATAAAAGTTATTGATTCATAGTGGGCATAAATGACAGGTCACTTATGAACCACGCAGATCAATATTAGGTGTGGGGTTTTTTTTTTTTTTTTAATTCTGTGTCTAAATGACTTAGAGTGGCAAATTTCGAAAGTGATTAATTCTTCAGTAGGACGGAACAGGAGGTCTGGCTGATCTCCGTATTTGAATGTTTGGTCTAATTTAAATGTTCTTAGAGATCCAAGTTTGAGCAACTCTTTCAAAGCTGAGGATGTTAAAGGGAAGGCAAGGCTTTCCAGCAGCATTAAGCTGAGGAAAGGTCTGACTTTGGGTTGAGACATTATAGCAAGCGCAGTCTGCAGGGGTGCAAAATATCTGTCAGAGCTGTACCCAAGCCAATCTGTCGGAGTCCTACCACATTGCTCCTGGAAGTGGTCTATGCTGGGGGCTCTGATCCTTACAAACTTAAATGAAGGAACTGCATGTCTGTCTCGCTTCAGCACTCTCCCTTCAGTAAACGTTTTCCTTCTAGGGATTACGTGACTAGCTTTATTGATTAGGCAGAAAAAGCTGGCCTAGCAAGCTGGGCACTGAAGTAGGTCTGGAGAGATCTGGCGCAGTTGCCTGGCTCGGATGGGGATCCTTTTTTCCGTTTGAGACGTTGGCAAATCACTTGATCTGTGCCAGCTCCCCAGGTGCAATCTGCAGAGAAAAGGCTGCTAACCTTGAAATCAGCCGAATTCTGGAACAGCTTTTCTATGTTGAGTAAAATCAAAAACCTCCCTAACCTAATCTGCTTTGAAGGTGGAGGGAGACAGTGTACGAAAGCACTGTGATTTCCTTTCTTGGTCTGAGCTCCTATTGTAGGCAATAACGGGAAATTTATCTCTTTGTCATGTCAGAGACTCAAACAACTGTATCCAATAGAATTTTTTTCCATAAAAATACTTGCAGTTCTTTGAGTTTCAGAAACAGCCAGGAAGTAACTGTTTTAGTGAAAATTCACGCTAACACCAGTGCACCCTTCTTGCAAGCTGAGGTTTTAAGTCACCCACTATGTATTCCTTGGCCAGATTAAATAGCACATGTCCAAAGCAGTTTCGATGGAGAGCAGTCCATAGAGAAAGTATATTCCTGCAAATCTTTTGCTGACTGATTCAAAAACCAAAACGTTGAAAATAATGTGTCTATTGACAGCTTTTTTTAATAGTAAAAACGTACGGCTCTGGGCAATTTTGTGATTTGCATTTCCCCAGTCCTATTGTTATGGATGTTGACCAAAAACTCTTAATCAACCCACTGTAATCATATGAAAAAGTTTGCAGTACCAGGACCTAATGAGCTACATGGGGATTTTCAATGCCAGTTTCATTCTAATTCTGTATAAGAGAAGTCCTTTGTCTTTTGTTTCAAAAAGGGGGAAAAATAAGAGAGAGCTAATAGAGAAGGTGGAAAAGATGTACAATTCATGTACTTCATTTCTCCATCCTTCCTTCTTTTATTTCTCCTTGCAATTATTTCAGTACCAAGAAAATAATCAGTAAAGGACAATCAACTGTCATCAAAAGTTTGAAACTCTGTATTATCCTTCTGTGCTGCTAAACTTGACAGTAACTTAGCATGTAATGATGCAGAAGGCTGTCACTTCGCTTTTGCATACACATAGACTGACCATATTTTTTTGTATCCTGCAAAAAACCAACTGTTACTGAAATGTGCTACTGAAGCTAACACTCAAGGCCAATGATATCCATATCTTTGTACTCAGATTATTGTTTCATAAGGAACAGTTCTGCAACAAACAATTTAGCTACTGTAAACTGGACTTTAATCCTTGTGTCATAGCTCTAAACTTAATTCTGCTTCCCTTGGTACTTTTAAAATATTGTCGTGTGTGTATATATATAAACATATATATTTCACCCAATACGGGTTGAGTTTTCTTTCACATGATTGTTGTATCTGTGAATTAAACTCCAGACAATTTTTTTTTTAACTCATTTCAATTGTGACTTGGCAATTGCAGCAGGCTAGTAGACTTGGAATAAATGGTCTTAAAATGACATGGGATTGAATGCCTCCAGTTGTCATTACTGCTTACAGAAATAAAGGCTGCAGGTTGCTGTGAACTGGCAAGGAAGACTGCAGATCTGGGACTCGTTCCCCAGCTTTTGTCAACTGGCAGTGCTCTGTTGACTGTTAGAGCTACACTTGTATAAATCAGTGGGGTAACAGGCTTTGAGGGGTAGTCATGCCCTTCATATCTGCATATGCAGATCACTCACCATGCCACTGATCATGTACAGCAGTTTTTAAGTCACTGCTTATCATTGTGCATGTGAGAAAATGCACTGGCTCTCGTTTGAGTGTCAAGATGATGTGTGCCTATGGAAGAATTTTTTTCATAGGTGTGGTGATGGAAGCACTGTCATCCCTTCAGGGTGGTCTGATTATCACATGTTTTATATTGTTTGCACATTGTCCCCATGCTTACTACAAAAATCAAGGCTTTCCACGCAATAGCTTTATGTGGGGTTTCAAAATGGGCTCAAGTATATGTAGCACTTGATTAAAAAATGGCTTTATTGCACTGTGATTCTCAGTAAGTTTTTTCAAGTGCATTTTCAATGGATACCTTCAATTTCCTTTTCTTTGTGCAGACTCATATTTCAGCAAAATATGAGCTACTTTCACCCTAGTGAAAGCTTTAAAATCTATTTCAGAAGGCTTTGTGGCAATCTCACTTAACCTAGAAGCAATATTGGTATCTTTCTCCTTAATTACATGTGTGTGTAATATATATTTATTATTAATGAGGCTCCCCACCATTATTCAAGCAACAAAATATGTGCTTTTGGTCATGCTGTTTTATTTCTCTCCCTGCATGCTGCTTTTTAAGGTGGAATGCTTGCTGTGCTGAGAGCGAAACCTAAGCTAAGTGGATGATAAGACACTTAACCTTCTTCCTTTTCCTTCAAAATTCTATTTAGGGAAAACTTTTTTTTTTAAGCTATAGTTAATTTTTTTGGAGATGCGTGCTGAGGGACTTGCCTGCATACCTAAACAGGTAATGTAAGGAAATCAAACAAGGGTTTTGTTTTCCTTGATGACTTTACACTCTCCTCTTTTTTTCCCAGTCTCTTAAATATTATGAATATTAGGGGGAAAAAAAAAAAAAGGACATTCTACTTTTATGGCTTTATAATTGCTACTAGACCTAAATGAGGACCAGGAAGAGTTCACCTCATGGAGTGTTCATGATATGAAGTCCCTGGACTACCCTGGAAAATGTTTTTGACCGTTAAGCTCCTGGCAAATCTAGTATTACTGGTACTGAACAAAACCCTGAGGCACTTTGGCATTAATGAAATTGAAGAAGCACCTTGTGACTTCAGCTTTAATCACTGGAATGTGTAACAAAATTAGTTGCAGTGAATCTGAGATCAACCACAAGAAAAAAAGCAATTTTTGCATAGGAAGAACTCTAAAATTATACATTTTAAAATGGAGTCATAGTACATACTAATCCAGACTTATAGAATTTGAATACACATGAGTTGTTTTTGTTGGTTTGGGTTTTTTTTTCTCCCTTGCATCTGGTTATTTTATTATAGTATTATTCCTGAAAGAAGGAGAAAATACTTCTGTATTTTCTTTATTCTGAGAAGACTATAAACATCAAGGGGGAAAGGTGAAATACTTTCTAACTTTCACAGTGCAGTGCTGAGAAAGATATCCATGTCACAGATGTGTAGCTACGTAATATCTTCTGGTCTGCAGTGTGTGTGATTGGAGAACATCCTGTTTCCAGCATGCAAAACCGAATATTTAAGTTCAGTATTTACAAGGTGCTCAGCTGTCAGTTCCTCTTAAACATTGAGTCACTGTGTGTGTATCTACTCTCCTTGGCTAGAGGAAATCAAACTTTGGGGCTGGTTGCTGTGCTTAAGGACTTACAGCTAGAGAGACCTCTGTTCTTCTTTCTTTTAAGGTTCTCCAGTTATGAAATTCACTCTTAACACTTTTTCAGGTGATTGAACAGATCATTTGAAAGGCTGTATGTGTATAGCTGAGTGTTTGGGGAACATCTGAATCGAGTTTTGAAATTTTTTTCAGCATTTACAGAACTAAATATATTGGGGAAAAAAAGGCAAACAAAAATAAATCGGCTTGAACTTAAGTAGTCACGTGAGGTTAGGACCTGAGGATTTGAGAAAAACACAGCAGACTGAGGTGTGGGAGAAAAAAATTTATTAACACAACTGCATTTAGGTTTTGTGTTGCAGGGAGTATTTGGAATAGTTACTGTTGTGGGAGCTTCACAGAAATAAGCTAAATACACGCTTGATTCTTGCCATACTTGAGAAGAATACTATAGGCGTTTTAATATTGGTTAGTAGAAAACTGACAGAAGTTTTTAATGCAAATGTTAAGTTAAAATCCAGGAAGAAGCGAGTTCAGGATACTGAAGGAAAATATAACAGTTAACATTAGCTTTGCTTCATGTTGCAGAACAAAACCTTTCCATGTTGTCCAGATGAGTTGAGGGGGGAAAAAACCCCCAAAACAAAAAACACCCCCCCTCCCTGCTCCCAAAACCTGAGGGTAAAAGCTGATCTCATTTCAGTTAAAAGTAGCAGTAAAATAGAAGGTGAATACTTGTTCATTGTACATCAGTGATGCTCGCTGAATGGCAGTGAAAAACTTTACAAGGGGAGGAAATCCAGAAGTGACTTAACGACAGTAGCACCAAAGAGCTGGTCCTTGACCTGGGTGATGCGAAGTGGTGCTCCTGGTCCTCCAATCCTGATGTGCAAGTGAATGCGCCAGCCAAAACCTGCACCTGAGCTGGGAGGTCCTGAGGATGCAGATACCTGTTGATCGCTTGGGTATGTGCACGTGTTTAATCTTCTTGAAAGTATTAGACTATGTGTTGAAATTAAAGCATGTTTTGCTATATGACTGGGCAACGATGTGTGCGTGTGTGGCGGGCTATGCTGCTTTGAAGTCTGTAGGTGTTATGAAGATGCTGAAATACAACTGTTCAGACACGAGGCTGAACCAAGACATAGAGGCAACTCTAAATTCCAGCTGGTGTGTAATTAGTATTAAAATTTTCCTGGCTGGTTAAAAATTTCGATGTAGTCTCTGACCGACCTATCTTTGTATATGGCAGTGGTTTTGTTCTCTGTGTTCTTTTGTGTGGTCAGGAGGCAAAGGTATATCGCTATTTTTCACAAGACTTGGGTAAAGGTAAGCAAGAAAATGAGAGGAGCTGAAATGTGACCCTCCAATTCGAAATGCCAGATGTGAAAACAAGTTTTTGATGTTTACTCAAAGGATTTTCTCCTTGCCAAAAGACACTTATGCTTACAGGAGTAGATGTCCCAGCAGCATATGATTAGAATTTGTGATGGCATTTGGATGTCCCTTCTAGACCTAAAAATTTTAATGCTGCTTCTGGCTTCAGTGTCATAAAATTTAAATGAGAACCTCTAATTCTTTTAGAGTGCCAAAAATATTTTGTAAACAATGTTTTGCAGTGGAGAGCCTGGGCTTCTGGGATATTGAGAAGAGTTATTGTTAGACAATAGTCTGTCTCTAAGTGAACCTATAAAGAGGATGTAGCAAAAATGGAAGAAAAGTGAACTGCCTCCGAAATAAGTGAACTTGGTCATATTAAATAGAAAGTAGTGGAAGCGAGACAAAATGCCAGATCTAGGCTTTATGCTGCGATGCATGGAATTGTCTATACTAGGTAAATGGGAAACTGTGTATTCAAATATACACTAGCCTTTGGTTTCAAGTTCATGAATTTGATGCATTTGACAGTAAAGTTAACTTCTTAATTTGGAAAAATTCCAAAAGTTTTTTGCTGCTTTGTTCCTTTCTCACAAAGCAAGTTCTCTTTGTTATTTGTAACTTTGATTGCAAAGGCAGAAAGATCTCTTTTACTAAATGCTTGCTGATGTATTTAGGTTACTATCCTGATATGCAGAGTTAGGAATCAGTCTAAATTAAACTAGACCAAATTCATAGTTTATAATTGTGGCTAGTTTGCAAACTGGTAGGATAATGCATAAGTATTTCTTAATCCTTTTTCTCTTGTTCTGCCTAAGAATGGAATATGATTATTTGTTAACACTTACATTCAAAGTAATTAGGATACGTGTTCACATTTTTATCGAAAATTTCAACAGAAATTTAAAACAGTTCTTGATCTAATCTGGCTAATGAAAGACTTTTTTGTTGAAAAGGAATGCAAAAAATTTCTGAGAATATGAAAGGAAATTTTTTTTTTTCTTGTTATAGGTTTGTACAGATGGCAGGGGACACTTAAGTAACTTAAGGTTGTGACTTCTTGGTATATCAAAGCCCCATTACATGTACTTATTTCAAGGAAGCCAAGTTTGTAACTGAAGAACTAATTTTTTTTTTTAAACCTTTAAATATACTTATAGTTCTTGAAAAGAAATTTAATGACCTTAATTTCTTGCATTGTGTGATTGAAACATTGCATAAGCTCAAGTGTTTTGCTAGTTTAGGGTAAAAACAGATAAAACCAGTAGCTTGTAGTGTTTATTGAAAAGAAGTGACCAAAGAAGTTACTTATACATTTATGTGAGAATAATGCAAATAATAAAGAGGAAAATGAAACTAGCAAGTATTAAAAGTGGGGAGAGGGGTCGGGGGGTAGTGTTTCACGACAAGAAATAAAGGTGTATGTGTGGGTTTATACATAAGTAGCTATTAAAATAAAGAAAATGACTTACAAGTTGAATTGTGAATACTTACCAGACAATTAAATATAAAGTAGGAAGAAATTAATAGAATTTTGATTTTTCAAAAGGTCTCAGAATATTAGGTAGGTTCCAGAGGATTGCAAATAAGATAATGCTGTGCCAAATTTAATATGGGTAAATTCAATGACCAGGATAATTATAGGCTTGTCAGACCAATATTAATCCAGGCAAGATAATGAAGAGCCTGATACAAGACTCAATTAATACAAAATTAAAAGAAGTTATAAGATAATTAATGCCAATTGGCATGTATTATAGACAATAGATATTCTTAAACTCACGTTATCTCTTCTGATGAGATAACACGTTTGGCTTATAACTGTAGTGTTATTAATGCAATGGAAGTATTCAGAGCATTTGACTTGCTACCATCTGGCGTTTTAGCTAAGAAAATAAGCAAACGTACAGTCAGCGAGTGCATATTAAATGGATGGAAAATAGTAATTGGTAGGGCTCAAAATGTACTTATAAATCAGAAATCATACCAATGAAGTGGAAGAAAAATGAATTAATTATTGGAGAAAGTCTGTAAACACAAATGACTGAGGTAACGGTAGATCTTTGGGAGAGGGAGGGAAGATGGAGAACTGTTTGTTCACGTTGATCATGTGCTAAGTTACATATTTGGAAATAACAAATGCCTGTCATATGTTCTTGGTTGGGCTTGGTAGTAACTTTAAGAAGTTGGGTCTCGATGGTACACGCGCGCTGTCTGTCTACCTGTCTGCTGTAATATCATTAGATCATCTTCAAGAAGAAGCCCAAGTCTGTAGCCTAGCAGGTAGGAAAGCTGAGAAGATATGTCTGGGGTTCTACTTTGTTCTAGGCTGGCTTGTGTGTGTTCTTCGTTGTTTATTCGGTGGTAATCGCTGTAGCCCTTTTGGCACGTGTCCAGCCTTTTCCCATACCTGGCCATGGCATCCTGTACCATACCAGCCAGGCACGGGAGAGATCGCTTCTGCTGCTGCCTGTTGGTTGGGAAGGGTGCGTGGGTGCCTTGATGGGGTGAGGCAGCCCTCAGGGAGGGCTGTGCTGGGTGCAAGTTGGTTCTGGAGAGCAGATGCTGCTGTGGAGAGAGGGAAGTGTAATGTGGGTGATGGAGGAAGGCCTGGTGCCCAAAGTGGGTGTTGGGTCCCTAATGGCTCTGACAAGCCTCACCTGGGGACTCCACCCACAGCCCCTGCCCGTGGGCCCAGGACAGAGCCGAAAGACATCTCGCTGGGCTCCCTGTCCCTTAGGAAGTGGCAGTCTGTCGTCCGCGCCCTGCCGTGGGTCTGGCTCCCGCCGTTGCTGAGGATGAGGTGCAGCCTTGCCGCGCTCTGACAGGCACTGGCCTTAGGTATATGTTGTGCATCCAAGGGCCAGATACCGAACTCCCTCTGCCTTGGCCTTGGGTTTGGGTCGGTCTTCCACACAAGCTGGCTAGATCTGGCTGGTTTTGAGTGTGCCCGAAGACATAATGTCAGGTACCTGGGGTATTTCATAGCCAAATGGGGAAACAAGGTGTTCAGAGGTACCTTCTTGGTTTTATGCAGCCAATGTATGGTATATAATTCAGGCAGTACATGCTTCATCTCCACCAATTCTAGGAAGGTTACTATTAGGGCCGACCTCTACTTTATAACGCTTCAAAGTGTGCATGAAAGGACTGCTCTGAGGCTGGCTTTATGGCTTTTTACTTTGTTCTGCTCATTGCTGGGCAGCGGAGTGGCCTCGTGGGAAAATGGGCAGGCAGGAGCACCAGTTAATAGCCCACACACCCACCTAACTTCCAGAAGATAGTTCACTGTGATTGCCATAATCTGTGTCTGTGTGCTGTTAGGTTGGATGTTTTCTTAGCGGAAGATTATTCAGTTTCATTTCACAGTTGTTAATATTTAAATACCATTGTTACTTTTGACCTCAAATAATGTATGTAAGTATGTTTTAAAGCCTGCTGCTCCATATTGTATGGTCTTAGTCTATGTAGTTCACATAAAGTTCATTATAAGCTGAGCACTGTCCTCTCTGGGAAGCAGAGATAATTCCTGATTTAAAAGGAAGACTGATTTCATATGCAAACTAGGGGAATAATGAGCCATCAAGAAAAGAAAATCAAAATGAAGGGAAATGTAGATAATCTCTTTCAATTGAAAAAAAACAGTTGAACTGAAAAAAGATGGATAATTTGATAATACGTTGTAGTGAGATGTTGAAGTGGAGCATGCTCCTCTGAAGGGAGAGCAAGATGCGTTCAAGATTAAACAGCTGAATAGGTGTAAATGAAATAATTTCTTTAGTAAAAGTTCAATCTGGTTTCCCTTGTTTTAAAAATTCAGCTTCATTGCTCTATTGTCTAGATTCTATTTTGTGGCAGAATGGCTTCTATGCAGGGATGGATCTGTGCTTTAAAGAGATGTTTAAAGAAATTTTCCTCCCTGGGGGAAAACAGATATGTGCAAAAAGTGTGTTTATGGTAAGTATGCTTCATCACAAGATAAAATCTTCTCCTTTACATGTAGTGCCCGCTGTAAAATTATAATTGTGTGGTAAATGAAATACTCTCCATAAGAAGATAATCCTGCCTCCCCCCCTTAAATTTAATACTAGTGGAAACTGGTGGTAAGTCCATAATCACTAAACCCAGTGTATGGGTGTATATAGAGATGTGTATATGTATATATGTGTTTAAAAAAAACAATATTTGGGAAGGCAGGAAGCTTGAGAACATCCTTTATCATGTTTGGGCTTCTTAACTGAAACTTGAGTGTTTTGAATTTGTTCTCTTCAAATACTGGCTTAAAAAGGAGATGAGAAAGAAAAACAAAAGTGAAACAGGAAAAGAGGGTTCAAAAACATTCCTTGAAAAGGCAGAAGAAACTTTCTTCCCTAAACTCATGAACTGACAAGGCTGACCTAGCTAGGTGCTGGCTGGTTTCTGTTTGTCATTACTCCTGACTGATTACAAAAATTTGCTTTGACCACTTATTTATTCTGCTGTTGTCATTTAGGTCATAACCTTGTAGCAATGAATCTCACAGACTAATTGCCCTATGTAGGGAAAAAGGGATGATAAATAGGAGTGTTGAGTTTTCCTTTTTTCCCTTGTCTGAGTGGTCAACTTCTGCAAGAAAAGGTGAATAGAAATTCATAAATTATATTTTCTGTCAGTTTATTATATTTCTTCAAGAATCTTTTCCTTGCCCAATCACTGGGGTATAGAGGCTGAGCACTTCTAATCACATCTATCACCTGCCTCTGAATTAATCAGCTATCATCTGTTCCTTTTGAAATGAAGAATCTTCAAGTGAACACAATATACCACTTGAGTATAAATTTGATTTCTATGATGACTTTATACTATCTTTCACCTTATCCTATTCCCGCTCTTATGTAAAATAGCAATGTATTACTTTTTTGACTGTTACGGTACATTGAACAGTATTACAGTAGTTTCAGAAGTGTTTCATTTGGGATTCAGACATTACCAGAGCTCAATGTGTCTTTAATGTGTTAATGATTCATGTGTAAATGTTAGTTTATAACATCTCCATGACAATTGGTTTTCCTTTATTTCTTCGGCAAAGTTGTTCTCAATACCCTTTTCAGTATCTGGAGGATGCGTGAAGTATCTCATACTAACTTTATTTCATGCAGTAAATAGAATTTTATGGATGGGATTTTCTCCTAGTCTAGTCAAAGTACTCTGAGAAATCCTACCGGGTAAAATTTTTGGACTCATGCTGTTCTATTTGTGTATTACTTTAAAGTTGCCATGATGCAGAAATATAACTCCAGCTAGCTATTTAGGGTGATGACATGCAGGTTCCTTTTTTCATCCGAGCTGACACGAGGGGAAGCAATTTCTGGCTTGATTAGGTGCCTACCATGACTTTCAGGCTGGTTGCTTGAGTATCACCTGTACTTAAATTGTGAGGAAACAGAGTTGATTTTCAGCTGGTCTCCACTGCCTTCTGAATGATGCTCTGGGCTCTGTGCTTGCTCACGGATGGCAGCCTGGAGCAGCCCGCTATCACGGTGCAGGGCCTTTTTGTTGTTTGTGGTTCCAAATTGGCTTTCGGTCACCTTCCTATTTTGGGCAGATGAACCTGGCCCTGTCTTTTGTAAGTCTCTAATGGGGTTAGTAGGAGGGGTGAGCTTGGTCAGTCGTGTCTTGATAAACCTGTGAGATATGTGAGATGCGGAAGGAGGAATTTGAAAAAGGGAAAGCAAAATGCAGTTGGGAGCAGATCCATAGCGCCTGCTGATGGAAATGTTCTCTAGATCAGCTGGTGCCTCCCTGAATCAAAGCACTGATACTGACTCAGCACGTGGAGCCTTTTTCCTTAGAGATTTGTCCGAAGAAGGAGAATTCATTCGTGACCTGATGCTTTGATTTCCTACGCCCTACAGATAGTCCCGAACGGGTGGGCTTGCTTGGGTTCAGCAGAAGGGTGAGACTGACAAGCGAATCTGTATGACACTAGAATTTCCATTAATGCTGCACCCTGTTAACTCTGTAGTTGAAGCCTATGAAGAAAAACCCTTTAATAAATCCACAAATAACTTCACGAAGGTTGGAAGGTCAGTGGTAGGAGTAATCCAATCAAGATTTTATGCTTTTATCTTGTTCAAAATGTCATTTTGGGAATCTGCTGAAACATCAGCTATTTTGTTATTCGTACAGTTCAAATATCAAACATTTTTTCCTTAGTATTGGAATTTTTAACTTTTAAATTGTGCTTGAGGACATTTAGGGATTTATTTTTTTAAGAGTTATTAAACAGTTGTTACCATAATGTTACATAAAAATGTGACACGAGATACAGCATGATTTCTTTTGAGGCATATGCAATGTTTATAAAGCCTTTTAAGGAAAGAAGTCTACTGATTGCATTCTATAACTATGAAATGTCTTACATAAAATACCATAAACATTAAAGCTTCTGGTTCCATTAAAAGATGATAATGTATGCAGTTGCCTCTAGTGAGGGACACACATATGCCAATGGCACAAATACTGTTCTAATAAGTCTTAGAAGCATACTCTGAGAAGTGTAGTAGCTGAGTAGCATTATATTATTTTACCAGTACTTGCTTGGTATAGGAAAATATTTACAGCAAGTAAGAGTGGAACTTGAGAGGAGATTGAGATGAAATTTTACTGTCTGGTCAGATCTTGACAGTCAATAAAGAGATACAATTCTTGCTGCTTTAAGCTGAAATGGGAATTTGATTGGCATGGTTGCATTAGGGGAACCTGCCTTCACCCTTCCTCTTTGTTCATGACCTACAGGGAACTATCTAGAGTGCAGGCGATTAGTACACATTTGCTATTATGTTTTTCTGGGCAGGCGAAAGTTTTGTCTTTTGATGCAATTCCCCTTCTTCCCCCCTGCACCATAGGGGAAACTAGCTCAGAAAAGAGAGTTATCTTTAACCAAGGTATATCAGCAGCTACTTAATCCCCTCTCATAAAGGTACTAATCCCTTGAGGATGTTTCTGAGCATGGGACTTCCTACAGTGGTTTGTCTTGTCTAGCTCTTTGTTCAGGGCTGTCTGATATGTTCTTGCCTTGTCTCCTTATCCAGAGAATTTAGCTGGATCTGTTAAAGCTATAACTTATAGCAGTTCTCAAAATGGAAAAACCTAGTGTCTATGATCTGCTTACCGTTCTTGGGGTTACCACTCTCAGTATAATATTTTTCTCTAGTCTGTACGTAGGGTGTTACTGTGATATACTATGCACCTGTAACTCACAATTGTGAACAAATCTGATTTTTCTATTTTGTGCACAGTCAGTTTAATGTCTCAGAATGATTATTAATAGAAAAAAGTAGCAAGTTGGTGTATTAGACTCTTTTAGTGTAACCTACTGTTTTACTGAGTTAAGTAAATGGTGGTAGTGGGGATTATTACTATCTAGGTTTGCCTTGATATGTCAGTTAAAACATGTGATGCTCATATGGTGTGGATAAGAGTTTTAGCAAGGTGAAGTGTATTCTCAGAACAGGATTGACTGTTATAAGTAAAGAATGCCCCAACCTAGGAGGAAATGTAGCTAGTTGTGAGGATGCTTATTTGCAGGTGGGAAGACCTGGGTTCCCGTCCCTGCTTACTAGACTTTTCTGAACTTTGAATAATGTGTGTTCACTGCACAATACGTAAGTTGCGTTCCAGACCTGCATGTTCGTGTCCTTGTGCAATAGAGGCCTAACGGTAGTTGTCTTTTATTCAGTATATCATGTAGTTTAGATTTTATCTTCTTTTCAAAGAATAAGGCCTGTAATAGTAATTACTGGGCTTGGTTGTGCATCCTGTCTTTTAAGAGAATAATATTTTTGTAGCCCTTTATCAATATAAGGTGATGAGGCCAAGAAGAGGGCTGTTCTTGTGTTTTCAGGCTTGGAGGCACACAGTGTCAGCAAATCAGGCTGCTGGCTATAGAAACACCTTTTGTTATTTTCTCATTTAACTACAAGTGAAATTAAATGGCAATAACAAGAGAATTTATTTTTTCTCTCCTGGCATTTGTTCTGCCATATGGACTACCATATTTTTGAAAGGCTGCCTGAAGTTGTCCCAGATGTTTCTTACAGCAAAATACAGATGCATTAATATAAAGGCAAATTCAAGGTGAAAACACATGTGCTCTTTCGATGTTCTGGATCTGTTGAATTCAAGTAAGGTAAAAGAAAAGTTTGTTCTGTATGAGAAGAATATTAAAAAAAAAAAAGTGGCTGACAATTGCAGTGAAATAATCTGTTAAACACGAGGGACTGAAATTATCATCATACTGATTAAAAAGGGAAAAGAAAAAGAAGTACTGATCTCTTGAGATTTCAGGCAGCTTGGGCTAACTTTGAAGTACGCCTAGAAAATAGGTCTTATCCTTCTTTGACTTTGAACTGCACCAAAAATGTTACAATAGCAGCTTTGGATCAAAGAGTTCAGGAGCAAATTTTAAATTTTAGGAGATTAATGGCTGGATTTAAGATTCTGACTGTGTTCCGTTTCCGGTAGTGATCAATGTCTTGATTATTCTTTTCCTTATGATATGATAGTATAGCTTCACAGATGTGAGTGGTGTTGTATTAAAAGAGTCAAGTGGGAAATTTTTCTCATCTGAGTTGTTCTGTGTCTTTGGAACAGATCAGTTGTTCATAGAAGCTTGTTGGTGGTGTAATAGACATCTAAAATATTAGTAGTTGTGCAAATAAACACCTTCTCATCAGTTCCCTTTTTACAAGTACTTCATTTAGTTTCTTACACTTCGTGTTCAGTTAACCATTTGATCATTTAATGTTGTAATTATGATAATCTGTGTTAATTAGGTATTAGAAGGCACTGAATATTAAAAAAAAAATCATTGGTGAAATTCATAACTTAATGGCATACTCCATTTTATAGTGAGAGTATTTAGACCAAAAATATATGTGTTGTCATCTGTAAACAGAGAGCCATATTGTAGACTATAAATTTGGCTCTTCTTCTTTTAGCGTGTATCCTTGTGTCTACCCCTGTTATTCTGATCTCAGTTAGTTTTAAATTAAAGCTTGAATCGGATTGGAAAACCTTTTCACCGGGGTTCACCAGTATATGCTCTGTCAGCAGTTTACTACTTGGTTTATAATGGAGTGTATTTTTTCAGTGAGGCTACCAAGACCTACGCAATTAAGGAATAGCATGCAGGTGAATGACCTCTATATTTCATACTATTCAGCTGGGGATAAGCTTAATTTTTTTTTCATGTTTTATTGCATTAGTAAACAGAGGAAATAAGCTTCTATGAGAATCTTTCATCTAAATCAGACAAGTGGATATATATCAATATTTGCTGGAATTAGATGTAGTGGTTTACACTAGGCATAGTACAATAACAATATTTAGTTTAGAAAATGTCTGTCTTTGCAATGGCAGGATATTTTGTTTTACTACACTGTATGTCTGTCTTCTGAGCTCACTGTATCACATCAGGAACTGGTGGCCTGGAAGTACTAGAAGCAGATTGTAAGAAATTACCTGCACCTGGGAATACAATTGTCTTGTCTAATAAGAGCAATAATAAAGTAGATTATAAAGTCATTTTCAAAAATGAAAAGCTAGAATGAAAAAAATGAAGCTGAAAGATAAAGGGAGTCTTATAATGGATTTAGGTAAGTCTGATGGCATGAGATTTATGTGACTAAATATGTAGGATAAAAAAAAAAAAAAATCGCAATTCAATTTCTTGCTCCCCCTGCCCTGGGATTTCTGTGAAGACCTGCAGTGTTTTTCAAACCATGTTCTCAAGTGCAAGGAGTGGCTGTGATTTGTGCTAAAGAAGGGTATCTTTTTTTTTCACAAGAAAGAACTGTTAAACTTCAGTGGAAAGCCATCTATACCTAGGCTAACTTGGCTTTTAGAATAACTTTGTAATTGCTGAAGTTGATCAGCATGTTTACAATGTTTGTAGTGCATGTGTTAAGAAAACCTGATGTGTTTTATTTGCATGAAGACTGGAAAATTAGTGCGTGGAATCCTGTAATTCACCTGAACAGACTGTATGCAAGTGAATTGGGTCTAGGAAGATGGACAAATAAGCGTGTGTCAGTGCATTAGATCTCCTTACGGGAAAGCCTGTGCTCTCTCTTAGCTATAAAGGGGGCATTAAGTTCCTAAATAGGCATATGGTACACTTCATATTGAAAAAGGTGCCAGGTTTGTTTAAAGGAGTTGCTTTCCCTTGTGTGTGTGTGTTGGTTTGGGTTTTTTTGGTTTTGTTGGTTTTGTTTTTTCACTTTGCAGATGACTCATGCAGCATAGGGACTGAATGCGAAGGTTCCTGTGGTTCAGGTCTCAAATGTGACCCAGAGAAAACAGAGAAGAAGTTTGAGGAATTCACATGGCAACCTGAGGAAGGCCTTTTTTCCAATAAAAGGGCTCATAGATCAGTGTTTATCGATTTGGTGAGATCCCACTTCAACAACTTGTTGATAGCTTTGTGGGGTGTTGTTGAATTCTGTGACTGAACTTATTTGGATTCTGCAGCTACTCAGCACCTTGTTAGTTTTTGCCCTTACAGGAAGTAAAGAGCAGAGTTGTCATGGTCATTTACTAACTGTGACACTCTGAAAACAATTCTTGTCACTATTTCCTTAAGCAATTTGATACTTGCTTTGTTCAAGTGTGTATGTTTTAAAGTCAAATGTTCTCCTGGCTGGATCAGAGGTGCTGAGTAACTGCATTAACCTTGGTGTGCTTTGGCAACAGAAGGGAAAATAAAAGTCAATAAATGTCTTCTACAACACTGATAAACTCTGAGGGCACAAAGCAAGGTAGTTATGAGCCGTGAGGGATAATTTGAACAAGTGTATCTTTCTTTTCGATTTACCTATCGCCACTTTAATATTAGATAAGTGTGTTTTAAATCAGTTCTCTTTGAATGGTTCATACTGTTTGGGTTGGCGTGGGGGGCTCTGTTGTTGACAGATTCACCAATGTGTGTTTTCCTCTGTTATCTCCAAATCCTACATAGAGAACTTAAAATCACTCTCCATTTTGCTATATTTGACATAACTATTGACTGTCCAAACACTGTCTGCTTCTAGGAAGCTAGGCTTTGTTTGAGCATCTGGGCCATCCAATTTCCTGCAACACCAGATTACTTTTTACCTTGTTGGTTGACTTAGGTTAAGCCTCTTTAGGCTACATAGCGTGGGACTGGTAGAGGTAAGCAGTTAGGTGTGTTAACATTTACTTGAACTATACAGTGGTGTGGTGAGACTCGGGGGGGGGAAACAAAAGTATGTCCCTGTTCTTAGGTGTGGTGTCTAAGAGCCTGGCACTTGGTATCTGCTTTACTTGCCCCTGCAAGCTTTTTGTGCTCTTCGGGGAGCGTGGAAGGGACCCTCTCCAGGGTTGGAGAGGCCTGAGCTTGTTCTATGCTGGCCAGGAGCTGTGTAACCACTCATTCAGCACTTAGCCAAAGCATCAATCCTGCTGAAAACTGTGGTGTGAAGCTCAGGCTTGGTTACAGCCAAGCCATGTTCAGGTCACTTAGAAGTGACCTGATAACCAGGGTTGCCTCTCGTTTGCAGAATAACTTGGTGTGCATTAAAGTCCCTGGACAGTACAATAGAAGGTTGAAAGTGCAGTTGTATGGGTGCTGAAGTCAGCCTAAATGTTGCTATGATCTGGTCCCACCGCTTATGGTGTTTTCCTTTTCTGTCCCCTTCCACTTTTACAGCTACGTGTGTAGTGCTCCTTGAAGGGTGGTTAGGAGGTTCATCACATGGTTATGGCTAAACAGTGTTAGAATCTCTGCTGAATGAGTGAACTTGATCTTGAAGCTAAATATCTAATTCAGCTGCTTACAGCTGTGTGAATATTTTACTGAATATTCTGAAATACTCTGAGTACTGAAACTAGACAAAGCTTGTATGTAATTTATTTTTCCTGTTTTTGATCAATTTGCAAGGGCAAACCTCGAACCTGAAGGCTAAATTTAGCAAAATTCCGTTTGACTTCAGTGGAGCAGAGTTCTTATCCATCCTATGAGCCTTTGATTTGCTAGTCTTTGTGGTGTTGGTGGTTTTTTTTTTATTTTTTTTTTTTTTCTGGATATTGGAGCTATTTGAATGGGTCTGTTAAGGGGCTGTGCTTGATTTCCATCTTTGATGTCAGTGGAGATTTTACTTCCCAAAGACTGTATGTAGCATGTGTCTAACAAGAAAGGAGAAAAGAAACTTAATCTATTTGAGGTTCAGTTTATTGGTGTTATTAGCCATCAATCTTAATAATATTTTAACTCCAATTTTTGCACAAATGCAATAACATGAATACTTTCAGTGTCTTGGAAGAGTTGCAAAACCAATTATAGAAATGTCAGAATTTCCATAGGAAGGTAACCTTCCTCTTAGCAGTAGCAGGTGAACAAACCAAACTGATAGTGATTACAGTGTCAAGATATAATTGCATTTTCTTCCAAATAAACCATCAACTCCCAATAAATAATTAAAACAAGCCATGTTCCTCAGGATGCAACAGTTCAGTAGTTGTGATTAAAAAGTGCTAGGAGCCATTATTAGATTTTTTTATGATAAATTTTCTCTTATTGTCAGATTGTCAGATTTTATTACCTTGCTGTTCTTTGGGGTATATTTTCTTTTCCCCGGGTTTACTGGGAAAGCATAACTTGTGTCACAGACTGTAATTAGATATATACTCCATGATGATTTCACAAGTGACCTTTGAATGGTCTCCATTCTAGAAAGAAACATGTGAATCTAGACTTATGAATAATATTTAAATACTTCAAAGCAGAGTCCCAAGAGCAATAATATGTCTACCTAAAGCTCTGACATATATATTAAAGAGTCTGTTTCTCCGTTTTTCTTCATATTGTCTCTGGCTAATTGCTTACTATTTGGTGGCTTAGTAAGACATTCAGTTTTAATAAACAACATAAAACCCGGAAGGACCTAGGGAGCATAATATAGCCATGAGAGAGGACTGTGTCCTGCTCATTGGTGACGAAGCACGAACTAGATCGAAGATATTTTAACTTCCAGAATCCAGGGGCATTTTGTGGGACTGTCAGGTTGTGCTGCCCTTAAACTTCAAGCTGCTTTATTAGACACAATAAACAATGTATCTCACAGTGTTGTTCTTTTATTCATTTTCAGGATAGAAGCTCAGCTTTTAAAAATGTGATCATATTTTTCCTAAATCTTTTTTTTCAGTTAAACTTCCTTTTTTCTGGGATAGCATTTTTTTTTTTCTCATCTGGGCTGGTTGCACAGTCTTCTCTCTAAATGATAGAAACTGTTGAAAACGTACTTATTTTTTTCCTCTAGAAATTGAAGTTTAAACATGAATCTTAAGTTTTCATTTTGCCTCATAAAATCTCTTAATCTGATTAAATGTCCTGAGCAGGTACAAATTAATTGAAAAGTGAGTAATATGTTCTGTAAAACAAATGGTTAGCAGAAAGTTGTCATTGGTTGCTATCTATCTATTTTTAATATTGTATATGTTTTTGGCCAGTGAATAAGGACTTCTTTTTAAATCTGGTTGTCAGAAACTTGCTGTCTGTGGTCTGTTACAATATAAGGTCTAAATCATTTAAGAGCAACATAAAAATAGATGTTAGGCTGTATAGTACTGCCCAGTCTTTGACAATTCTGGACGTTTGAAAGAATGGAGTTTTAGATACCTGGAGAATTTAAGATACAATATGAGAAGTGTAGGCACCTTTGCAACTGGGCAGCAGTTGAGGAGGGCTGCTCAGGATTGTAGTTTTGGATATAAGCCACACAATTCAGCTAATTCTCTAAGTACTCCATTGAAACAAAAGATGATCTTGCTAGAAGAGTGTGAGTTGCAGGTTCATAGCAACCGTTAGAGTTAGAATGACAGTAAGTGTTCCCAATGCATTTTAAGACTAGGTCAAGTGGGGAACAAAATTCTTTAAAGGCCAAGTCAAATCTTTTTACTGTTATGATCAATCACATCTGTTTGGGAAAGATTTTGGTTAGTTTGTTGGATGTAGTTCTCTACATGATACAAATACTAAATGAGAGTTGCTCTGAGAAACTGGTACTTGGATATCCAGATTTATAGAGGTGTGTAAGGAAGGAAGAACAAAAACTTCTTCCAGCCTCTTGCTATCTTTGTGAAGGTGTAAACATGTAATTGATAGATTCTTAAGCCTGGGGTGGAGTGGTCCTCTATAAATGAACGTTTTTAAAACTAGCAGATGGGGCCAATGGGTTCAAAAACCTCTCTGTAGGTGAAGACTGTTGCCTTCTATTTCCAAGCCCAAACATTCTCATGCTAGTGCTTTATCATCGAATGCTTACCTGTTCTCATGCTGGTGGGATAAATTGGGTGTTCTCCTTCGAAACTCTTCTAGTTTCATTTAGTTTTAGGAAAGTGAAGTGAATGCGAGTGATGAATACACAGCATTTGATACCAATGACTCTTCTACTTTTAAATCACATTTTGAGTGTAATGGCATAGTAATATCTGCTGTTCTCAGCACCTCAGATCTGTTCCTTTCGAGTGTAAAGTTTTGCTGAAAAATTGATAGTTTACTAAATATAGAAAAATTTTCATGCTAATAGCTGATGAGCAACTATTCAATAGCTAATGTTATCCTGATAGGTCACACTAAAGACTTGTCTTGCTCTCTGGGAGTTGATCTCATTGGTAAAAAATAAAACAATTTGATAATTTGATGGAGTCTATATATTCATTTTTTCATCTCTCTATAGTTCTATACTTTCATTTAAAACCTGATCCATGGCTTGTACATTTCAGCAATTTCTTGAAGCTTGCACAAAGTATCCTGTTCAGGTCTACAGAGCTGTTTCAGCAGGATGAGTGTCTGTGATCCACACAAAAGTGTTTTCCAGATCTTCATTATTGCTGAAACAAATTACAGGGACAGACAGAACTCAACCATTCAGCAACATTAACCTGTTTTCCCAAATGCTGATCTCACCTTGATCAAATCCTCGCTCTGTGTAGCAGGCTGTAAAAATGGAAGTGCCTTGCAGCATACCCTCCAGGTCTGTTAATGAAGTTTAATTCCCAGCGGGGAACAGATGACAGCATGCTTCAGAACTGAAATATGCTTCAGAAGATTTAATTTATCCCATATTTGGACTTCAGGGAACAAGGCAAGAAAGAGCTGAAAGAAGCTCTTAAATAATACAAGCATGTCGCTGATGTTCTTAATTCACTTTTACTAAAACCAAACAAACCTGAATATCACTAGTCTGGGATGCCCTTGCAGTTGCCCCATAACAGCATGTATGTTGCAGACCTCTTACCAAATGCGCATCCTTCTCATCTTCCCTCCTCTAATAATGTATCCTGCTGGCAGCTTTTCTTATTTTTTTTCTCATTTTTCTTCTGCCTACCCTTTCTTCATTTGTTTTTTTCCCCTTCTCCTACTGGATCTCACTTTTGTTTGCCTTTTCCCTCTCTCCCCATCTTCCACAGTCTCTTGTTTTCATTTCTCCAGATCAGCAGTCCTTGTTGCACCTTTTACAACTGTTGTTCTCTAATGATTAGGAAATTCATCAGCACTATTATGATCTCTTTTTTTTCTTCTTTCATAAAAAACCAAATTCCTTTCTGGATTTTTAAGGTATATCTACACATCAAGGTATTTGTCTTTAGACTAAATAAAACTTCTTCACCAAGAAATGGGCTATTTCATTTAATTGAGGGCTGGGAGAAACTAAGTATCTGCATAGTGGCATTGAGTAAAATACATTGCTATACCCCCTTTTCTTTTTCTCCCAGACAGTTTAGAGTTAGCAGGTGGTATTATAGAGGGTCATTTGGCTGATCATGACATGCAAGAGCAGCTGTGGATATACAAAATAGCAGTTTGTATTTTGTGTAGTTATGGTTGGAAGGTATAAACTGCAACAAAAATAAGACATTTTAAAGTACTTGAGTTTACTGGGATTTTCTCTTGATTGAACAAGTCCTCTTGATGGCGTGTCTGATAGAAGCTTGTGAATAAAGTGGAAGAGTCGTTTGAACTCTTCTGTCCAGAAGGGGTTAAAACAGTTGCCCGCTGGAAGCTTTGTGTTTCAGCTGAGAACAAGAGCAGGAGTGCGCAGGGACCGATGACCTCAGACCATCGCGAGACATCTGATGGGATAACTGCAGTTCCGTTTCCTTGGGTGTGGACAGGCTGCAGCCACCGGCCAGGGCAGAAACTTGAATAAGAGATTCAAGCAAAAACAGCAGAAATACTTTTCAACTTTTAACATCTCAACAGGCAAAAAAGATTAGGCATCAAACGTGTGAAGTAAAAGATCTATGCTGTCTCTTTTTTTACTGGCAGGCCTGTAGTTTTGTGATATACTAGCACTTACCTGCTAGTATAAATCTTTGGGGTCTCTCATGTCCCGTTTTGTAAAGTAACGTGCCAAAACTTATGTGACTGGGCTAAATTTCTGGAGACTCTCTTGGTTTTGGTGGTGTTTCCAGGAGCAGAACATGAACGCTTTATTTGGGACAAGTGCATGGTAATCCAAGGTGTGTCTGCTGAATTATGAGCTGCCTAAATGTGAGGTGTAGAGTGGGGTTTTTAACCCTGTGCCCTCTGGGAGCTTGGGCATTTGAATTAAGTTTTCTTCCGGAGTAGGGTTTGAGCCTAATAACTTTTTTTTTTCCCTAAGAATATAACACTACTTATACCTCCAGTGTCCTTTCATAAAGAAGCCAGCAGTTTGACTACTCGGGGAGTTTACACTTTTGATCATGATGTTTCAACTGTTTCCTGTATCCAGGGCTAACTCAGAGTATCTCCCTATACAGCAACAAATGCAGGAATCGCAGGATCAGTGAGCAAGCAAGCAGAATGGAGCAAGATGTTTGCCTCTGCAGTTAGAGGGGAAAAAAAAAACCCCAAAACCCCCAATGAAAAAAACCCCACACCACCGCCAAGGTTTTTTTTTAAAAAAAAAAAAAAAAAAGAGGCAGGCAAGCTTGGCATCTAATTTGTTCTTGTTTTCACAGGTTAAGTGATATAGGCATGGGACCTAAATTTTCAGTTTGCAGCAACTACATTTGTCCTAACAGGCCATGTGTGTAAATAGATTAACTGAAGTGATTAACGTAGGAGAAAACAAGAAAGGCAACTCTTGGACTGGGCAATCATACATTTAATTTTCTGAACTGGCTTGAAATTCATGAATATGACAAACACTAGAAATAAAGTGGATTATCTTGTTATTTGGTATGCCTGCTTTTCACCTTGGCAATCTTCTTCTCTAACTTCTTTTTATCATCTTTATGTAATTTCACACATAAACAAAAGCTTCTCCATATATAGCTTTCTGTTATGCTCCAATGTTTAGAGGTTTGAGACTGTTTCTGAAGATGTGGGTGTATAGGAACTTTGAAGGCTTGCACAGAATAAAAGCAGTTGCAGTGCCACTACCAACGCTGATTTTTTTCCAAGTGATGCATTTTCTGATCCAAAGAGGCTATTCTGCAGTCTGTGAATCTGGTAACATGGTATTTATACTTTTAAATGTTTGTCCCTTTCTAAACCTGTGTGACTGTATGAAAGGTCTTTCAAATAGCTTGCTTTCAAACAGTGCAGCCTGTGTGTGTGTGTTTTACATTGTGTATTGCCAGCTGAGGGACGCTTTCTAACCAATATGTGCTGTAGCATTCCATGTATGATCTGCACAGGTGATCACGCCTTACCTGTTTATCTGAGCATACATACCTATCTAAAGAGTTTTATACTGAAAGACTGAAGTAGAGTACTTGGAGCACTTTCCATGTAAATGTGTAATAATCTTGGGAGTTAATAATCACTGCCACAATATCATTTCTTAATAAGAATTCTTTTTAAAAAAAACCATTGTTCAAAGACAATTTATCTAATCTTGAAAATTAGCTGCCAAGTCTTCAAGTCATATGGAGTTACATTCTTCATACATTTCTCTTTGCCTAGGTCATCTTTGGAGCTCATTTCTCAGTTCCATCCCACGTATTTTTATCATTCTAGCAGAACGCCCAAGCTGTAATTTTTATCTATGCTCTCTTTCCTTCCCCCCCTCTCCATCTGACAATTATCACACCTACTGACATGTAATTTTACTGGCTTAATGGTTGTGATTAAATTCACGATTTCAGTAGACTCCCACTGAAATCACCTTAATCTTGACATCCTAAATGCAGCTTCTGTGGCCAGGTTCTTGCTGCTAATCAAGCTGTTGCATGACTTTTGGTGGTGGCAAGTGGCTGCAGTTGTCCAGGGACAGAGAATTCACCTGGGAAGCAGGTTTGGGTGCTGGGGATGTGCATGGCTGAGGTCAGACGACTCTTGTGGTCAGCTATAATTTCAGGCAAACCTCACAGTTCTGCTTTAGCCTTAAACTGTGTTTGTGCCGCGTTTCCCAGCCCAGCTTGATGTACCTGCAGTAGCTCAGGGCTCCCAGAGAAGCAGTGGATATGGGGTCCTGCATGCCTGTACAACTCTCTCGTACCCGTGCTGGGCTGCACTGAAATCCAAGCTGATGTGAATTCAGAGGTTTTGGTGTCTGAAGTAACTATATTAAATGCAGCACTTCAGCTGTGGCAGTCACAGTCTTGTACCACAGGCATACTCTGTCATATAAAACCAGGCTCCTGGGAGGCAAAGATAGTTTAAAATTATTCATACCTTATATTCTGCCTCAGCAGTTCTATCTAAGAACCTGTATCTCAAGAAAGCACTTTCTTCCTGATCATATTCTTCTAGTTTTGTAACCATCTGTCACTCTCTCTAAGTTATAGTTACATGAGTAAGTTCATACAGATGTGTATTTCCTCAAAAAAAACCAAACCGAACCAAAAAAACCTTTGTTCCAGAAATTAGGCAGCTGTGTTACTGAGGCAGGGTGCCCAAGCTAGCTCTGCTGAGAAGCCCTGGAATTTGTAGGGATGTGGCTTTGGGACTAGGTCTGCCTGGCTTAGGCTGTAGGTGCTACAGCCACCTGCGTAGACGCAGAGGTCTGTGCAGAAGTACAAGTACAGGTTTCCAGTGCACCAACCAGGCGATGGATCTTTGATCACCGAAAGGCAAAAAAACTTTGCCAAGGTGTGTAATAGCTTACCCTTCAGCTTATTATTTGCGGAAAAAGGGTCTGAGTGATAGATTTACACTGGAAGAAACCACAAGAAACTCTGGTAATGCCAAACAAGTTGTGGAAAATCGGCGTGACATCTTTTTCATTGGCTACAGAAGTAAAACGTGTTCTGAAAATCCTGAAATGATACTCGTACACATTCCTCTCTAACGTTTCCTGGATGGAAAGCTTAGGAAGTGTTGAAACGAACAGTATTCTTGTTGCCAGTTACTTTGGCTGCCAACTGCAGCTCAGATTCTCTGAATAGACATAGCCAATTAGCAGTATTTCCCATCCTGGTACTGGATGTAAGTGATTTCCAACCGAGAACAACTTAAAGAGGTTCCTGCAGGATCAACCAATTACCAACATCCCAACGGCAAATCTAGTAGCACTACTTCAAGAGCTGTACTAAGCTGGAAGCCATTCTCACCTGCTATCGCATGTCTTTGTTTTACAGGTTTTTACACATTTCAGAGATGCTGGTAACTGCAACCAGGAAAATAATGCTGTGATTGTGATTTAAGATACTGTTTCAGCAGTACACTCTCTCTTGTTAGATTGATCATAGCACACTGGTAGGTCAAGAAAGTAGGGGCTCTATTCAGAGAAAAAGGTGTGTGTATAGTCATTATGTGTACATTATATATACACACACATATGCCAATACGTATTTTTTTCTTTACATCATGTCTGTCCTGTTAAATTTAGACTGATAATAAATGTGCTTTGTGGATACGATATTGTAATGCTTACACAAGTAGTGTTTACTCATTCTAATAATTCTACCCAAGTGGCTACGCTTTCTTGTTTGTTGTTTGCTTGGTATTCTGAAATGATGTTTGCTTTCATTGAGAGCAACTTACTATAAATTATTTGTTGTTTACTCTTGCATCTGTTCTTGATTGCAAGTCTTTGTTTTAACAGTGAAAAGGGTCTTAGTGTGAAAAAGGGTCATGATAATAATGTAATAATGATTTGCTTGTATGAAAACACTATATGTGATCTTATTAAAAGAGCATTTCAGTTCAAGAGGACTTGGACCTAAAAAGGTAATTAACAGTGTTAAAGGCCACAGCATCTTTAGGTTTAGAAGCAAAGAAAAATAGTCTGAAATACACAGCGATGAAAAGTAGGTGTTCAGTGGAAACTTGCAGCTATTGCTGCTCAAGAGTTGAAAGTTTATTTCATGGTATTGTGATATAACATTTTTTCTATTAATATATGAAATACTTTTTCCAAATTATGCTCAGGCACAAATTCTGGTGTTTTTGTTTTTTTCTTCCATCCTTACAAGGTTGTCCAAATATAGTTTTACTAAATCAGGTAAAAAACTTAAAAATTAGTTCACTGCTTTGGTTTACTCTTTTTGTTTTGCCTTGTCAAGCTTGGAGGACTCCTTCAACATGGTAGCTACTGTCCAGCATAATATTTACTTAAAATGCATTGAAGCTAGAGATGCATGTGCTGCCTAATTAAATCACGGTGGTCACTGTTTTACTAGAAAGTAAAAGGAATATTTATATTATCAGAGGCTACTGTTGCCTTTAACTGTTCTAGATGATTAAAATATCCAAGTCAATATTGCTCAATTAATTTTAGTAATAAGCTCAGGGGTCTGGAAGCAGTATCTCTTTATTTATTTATTTAGGTCACGCTCATAAGTATATAGCTTATGAACCTTACTGAACCTATAGCAGCTTTTGGCAGTTTGAAAGTTATTGTTAAGTAACCTCTCTGCTTAAATTCCTGCAAGCTAAACTGTAGTTGATAACTTAATCATGCTAAAAACAATAAATCCTGAAGCTATTTCATAAAGATAGTCTTTTAACCTAAATTAAATGCTCCATCAATGGAGACAAATCAATTCTTTAATGCCATATTTTTAAGATTGTTTTGCATTTAGAAATACCTCAGTACTTGTATCTATGCATCTCTGGTTTTGGGAAGTAGAGAATCAGAAATGGGATGGGAAGCCCTGATGCACATATGGATCTTTACAGAAATGGAGGTATCCACTGACCTAGCCCTGCAGTTGGGTTAGTTGGAACAGTGTCTGATATAGTGCCAATATTTGGCATCTTTTAATATTTTGCAAAATAACTGAAGTACTTGTTTCATTTTTTCCTCACTTCTTAAATCTATGTGTTATTTATGTTGAACATTTTTCTTGAGCTGAGAAGAGAATTTCTCAGTTTGATGTGACTTCTTGAAGTTATTTGCAGGGGATTGTAATAATAGCAATGAACACATTTCCCCAAAAGGATAAGAAGAGTACTTACCTGTTGTAGAGTTTAATTGAATGCTTAATTTATTCTTCAGAAAGCAGTCTGTTCTCTCCAGAGAACTACCGGTTGAAGTTTTAAAAGTACTTTTTGTTCTCTGATCTCGGAGAACAAATAGCTGCACGGTGGTTGTTCAGATGGGAACAGCTGTTCCCAGTCTTTCAAAGTCTGAACCGTGCTCCTTTTTTTCTGGGGAGGAAGGCTCAAAAAAGGAGATCCTGACCGCTTCATGGTATTGACCACTTGGGGATCTTATTCCGAGTGGAGAAGGTTCTGCGTTTAGGAAATGAGCGCTGAAAGAAGTACTTAGTAACTTTGACAGCAAAGTCTTTCCACACAGAGATGCAAAGAGAAGAATCTGAAAGCCAGGTCTGAGGAACATGTTTTTGTACAAAGCTGCCACTGTATTACCTCCAGACTGACAGTGATCTCAAAGTATGCCTGTTCAAATTCATTGAGCAGAATGGCGTGGGGGAAGAATTTTGGGTTTTCTCAGAAATCTGTGAATCACTTTCTACTGCTTCCTCTGACTTTGGAATAACTGCGAATTCCCACTTTGTGCTGCCATTTATAATTTTGTTTTGGAGAGTGCATACTAAATTTTAATAGTGAGGGTTTTTTTATAATTTTAGAAGTGACATAGAAATAGTTTTTTCCTTCAGCTGTTTTTTATTGAGCTAGTATAGAACTGTGCAGCTTAAAACCCCAAAAGGACATGAACCTGAGGTATGAAACTTTATTTGATGGGATCTAAGGAAAGTGGTTCTACTTGCATGGGCAGAACTGATAACAATTTGATATAACTTGGAATATTTGAGTCCCAGGTAAATATACTTCTCTCCCTCTCTCTTTTTGGTCAGATGAGTGTACTAAAATGTGATTTGAAGATGACTTAGCAGTATACTTCATCTGGAGAAAGTATTGTATGTCTGACAATATAGTGAATAATGACAAGACTGATTTTAAGAGTTTTTAGTAAAATGTAAAACCTGACACGCTATTTCTTTCACTGTCCTTCAGCTTCTTTCATTCTTTGCAAACTTGTTTGTGTGAGATACAAGGGACAAAAAGCTTATCACTGCAATAAATTATGGGGTTTTTTTTGCTGATGGACTGTTGGGGAGGTCTTTTCGCTTGGGGATACTGTGCTGTTCATCAGTTGGTTAAGTTCCGAAATTCTGACTGTTCCATTGGAGCTTGTTTTACTGGAGCTGTTTGCCTGTGCTGTATTATGACATGGTTGCTACAACATTTAGTAATCTGAAAACTAACTAGAGTTTGAAGGGGGGTGATTAGGCTGCAGAAGACTACTTGCGTGTTTCTGATGACGACTTGGTCTCTGTCCCTAGACTGCTAAAAGTGTAAGTGAAAGAGTCAGAGGCAAAGTAGAAGAAAATGGAACGGCAAAGATGTAAATTAATGTGCCAGATAACGGTGGAAAATGTGTAATAACCCATTAAATAAAGGTATAAGGATCATCCCAACCTTTGTGTACTATTATCAGCTAGGTAGTTACTTCTAGACAAGAGGTGTTATTCGATACAATTCCTTAGGTATATTTTATGTAAAAGAAATTAATCCCACCTGAGAGGCTTGCAGTTTTGCTTGCTAATCTATCTCAAAGTGCTGATATGAAAAAATATTGCTTGGTGGTGGTTTTGCTAGAGCAGTATCAGTGGCATTCCTGCTGCTCACGCCATCCAGGCGCTCATGGACCAACGGGCTGCATTAAACTTTCTGGGGAGCCTCTATGATTGGAAAGCACAGTCTGTTGAGGTTGAGGTCCGATACTCTGCCAGAGATCTCATGTATCTATAAAGTCAGTTCTAGCTGCTGCTGGCTGATGGCCACTACCTGCAGCAGGGAACCTCTGCCTAGAAGTGCACAATGTCAAAACCTTTTCTCAGTACAGGGATATGAGATGGAAGCGTGAAAGCTAACAATTATAAGCCAAAAATGGTGACTGTTGTACCTTTTTAGAAAAAAAGTTTCCCTGTAGCTCTTCTCTTACGTATTTTCAGTGTCGTTTTTCAGATGATAATGGGTAGAAACTGCTTTTAATTTTGAATAACATGAGAGTTGTTATAGAATAGAATTCTTTTATTAAGACTGCTGTGGAATAATAACTAGAAGTTTTAAATCATTGTTCCACAACTCCTGGCCTTTCTGCTGGGTGGTAGTCACATCTGCATGAAGTAGATTATTAAATGCCATAGAAATCTATTGATGGTATTTTAGACTTCCCTTATGTAGGTATAATAGTAGATGAGCCGAGAATGGGGTCCCTGCCATAGTCCAGTAATCCTGCAAAGCTCTGCTTATTCCTTTGCTGCTGTTGCCCCCGTGTCCGTGGCGGGTATTCCTTCCCCAGTTTCCCTGACGTTCATGTCTGAGTTGCCCACAGATATGTCTGGAGCGCCTTTGGGATCCAGCTGCAGGAGCAGAGTGTTTCTTTCCACAACTTTGCAGGATAAGTGTGCAGGGGTCTCGCAGGGAAACTTCCTACTATGTTTAGTTTACTAAACAAAGGACATAACCACCTCTTATCTTTCAAAGCAATACGGAGGAAATTTCTAGCATTATACATGTGTACTAATATCTTTTTAAGTGACATGTCCCATCATTTTACTTTGTTTTGCACATTGCTGTGTGAAATGATTTCAAAATGAAATCTAGAAAAGCAATCATATATGCCAGATTATTATTTAAATCAGATGTTGTTAATGTCTTTAATTTTTATATTTTGATAATAAAATTAAATAGCTTTGCATGAAAAGTGAGTTGGAAGCTCTGCTAAGAATTCTTATTTCTGTGGGGACTGGAAATTACTGTGAAGCGCTCTGAATATTTTAAACAATCTCTCTTCAGAAACAAAGTTCAGGAATTAAAGAACCAAATTTGCTTATCTTCTATAAGTATTGCCTTAATACATTTTTATCATTTGGAAACATAAAATTCAGTTATAGTAATGATAATTTTTTCACAGCTATAATGGCTAGGTTAACTTGTATCTTGCTAAATATGTAAATAATGGAAAACTCAGTGACAGAAGTTTCTGTAACCCAGGGGACTACACTGTACAGCAAAGATACAAGGGCTTAGAAAAACTGATCTCTCTTTGATTTGTCATGGAAAGGTATACCATATGTTAAGCTGTTTGAAAAGTCTGATCTTGTCTTTTATTTATAGGGTGTGCAGAGTTGAGTGGAAGTTGTGGAATTATTTGAGATGAACTTGTCAAATATAATTCCTTTCTGTTTGTAAAATACTTCTGGACAGCTTGATTGTTTTTAAAATAGATTTCCTATTTATTATTAGCAGTTGTTCAACATGGACTTTTCAAAGCAATCTAGAGGAATTGGGTGCCAAAGTCCCATTTAGTTCAGTGAGATTTGAGCATCTTACTGCTTTAGAACCTTTACAATTTCCAACCTTTGTGTATGCTTTTGAGACTCATGGGTTAGCATCGGCTTAGTTTAAGAGCGTTTTCTATTTGCACTGGTTATCTTGGTAAGGCATGATACATTTATAATAATAACTAATAAGAAAAGAATGTTTTATTTTAAATTTTGAAAGAAGAGAATGCAAGATCTTGCCTAAGGGGTTGTACAAAGTGTCAGGCCTTTTCTGGAGTTAAATGGGTCAAAGGAAATTCATGTGTTTTAAGAATTTGATAAGTTAATCTGATTTCATTCTTCTGATTCCTCTCCAAGAAAAGTCCTCTCAGGGCTGAGGATTTTGAATGATGCAGTATTTTAAGCTGATCCATTTGGCTGTGTATGGCTTATATCTGCTGATTGCGGTACCAGCAAGTAAAATATGTTCTCTAATTTCTACCTGTTCCCCCTTGAACTTATGACTCTTTTTCTTGAGACTCTGAGGAAGTTGTGTAATCCTACTGGGGTCTAGGGTTTGGAAGTAAAGATTTTTCCACTAAAAATCATCACATTTATAGAGTGTGTGTATGTATGTATTTATTCCCTGGTTCTTGCTTTTATCTTGTGGTGGTGCATATGGATATTTTTAGCCTATAAATAGTAAGGCATTTATAACTGTTTTCTAATCATATTGAGTTTGTTCATCTTCTACTGCTATTACCACCTGCATGACATAATGTCTCTCAAACTTCATAGCCCTTTGCCACCTGCACTTTAGCCACTGCTCTCCTCTGCTTGTGGCTTGCCAAATGCCTTGTCATGCTGCCATGTCAGGGTGAAAGAACACGCGGGGCAGCTGTGTCTTACCCAGTAGCTACAAGTGAAGCTAAAGGATCCTTGTATATGGTATTTGATAATAAGTTGTAACTTCTCTAATCCAAGCAGTAAATGGCTGAGTTTTCAATGTGTGCGTGTTCTGAACTAATTTTTGGCTTGCATGCAGTATATTCCTATATAGAATAGCTTGTGATTCTGGTTCTATATGTAGCATATAGCCATGTAGGAGCTGTAGCTGGGCAGAAAAACTTGTTACCTATGAATGAAAGATTATGTGATAAATTATTGCAAAAAGAAGTAAAGTGAATTTGTGTTACACTTAACTGGCTTTTTTTCTCCAGCATTCTTTTAGTCAAAATTCTAATATTTACAAATCATAAATGCATGCTAACAGCTCCTGCTTAATACTTCAGTTTTGTGTATATGATGGTTTCATTGGGAATAACAAGAAGGACTTTAAAGATTTTGTGTTCTCATCATCTCTTTTTATTCACTTTCTGGTTTTTGTTCTCAAGGAAAGACAGAAGGGAAAGCTTGCTTGAATAAGGCATTTAGAAAACCTCTAGAGCACCATCCAAAAACTTTTGTGCATTCCCCAGGCACTGCCCTCTGCAGTCTGAAGCAGGGCACTACAGATCAGTACATTCATCCAAAGTGGAAACAATTTCCTAGAAAACCTAGTTTGTTAAGCATCTTCCCTAATTTTTACATGTTGTTATGTATGGCTTTGAAAAGAAACATCAATGATCCAAATATCTTTCTCTTAAATTTACTTGGGGTTTTGTTTAGTTTTTGAATAACTGAAATTATTTTACTAAGTACATAATTGGTCTGGAAGATGGATAGGTAAGGCATGCAATAGTGGCTCTGATAATCAATGTAGAGTGAGACAACATCCCTTAGTATTTTTGTCACAGACTGCAGTGTTAATTCTTTAATACTTCACAGTTTAAAAAATATTTTGCTTTTATTATGTCAACACTTTCATATGGCCTGTCTCAAGGAGGAGAATGAAAAGCAGTTCTACTTCGTCCATGAGCCAGCTGCCTAAGCCTACTTGCAGTGTAGGAAGGTTCAAGAAAGGAGATCAGGTTCCGTTTCTCTGATTTGATCAACAATGATTTAAAGCCAAATTTGCGCTGTCTGAGATAGTTCAACTGATTTTTCACTTATTGTGGGTCTGAAGGGAATAGTTAGCTTGTTTAACCCATAGGTTTCTTTAGGGTTCTCATTTGTTTTTGTCAAAAGAAATGTATGACGGATTTAAAATAGTCATTGGGAAGCTTTTTGGTAACTGAATCGCATTTTCTGCTGGTATTCACTGGGATAACAGAATATAAACAGAAAAATGGCCCTGGGGACCTGAAATGAAGTATATGTGGCTGTAAGCTATAAATGCATGCTACAACTGAATACAGATTAGTTCTTTTAGGAGTCATAAATGTTTTATTATAATCTTTTTCTTCTTGTTGTTGTTACTCTCGGAGTCTGTAAATGATTGTGGCTGGTGACCACAGATGTGTGTTCAGATAGTGAGATGCCTGCTGCCTGTCACACAGCTCTGGGTTGAGGCCAGAGTCTCTGCTGCTGGGTTCCATGGAGTCCAGCTCTCGGCTTCCTCTTCCACCCTTGGCATTTCCCCTTGCTGAATATTGTGAAAAGGGTTCTTGGGAAAAAGCTTTAGGATGACATGGAATGTTTCTGCTTTCAGGATTTAGGGCATATTAATTTAAGATGCTATTGCAGGAACATCTTCATTAAAGAAGAAACTTTAGTAAAGAAGAAGTTATAAATGCATGTAAGAATAATAAAATATAAAAAGTTTTTATGGTGGAGCTCAACATTTAGGAGGCAGACCAGAAAGATAAGTCTGGTATCGTACACTGTTAAAGGCAATGTCTTAGACTTACATCTTCAATTTGGGCTAATGAAGATAAATATTGTCAATGAATTACAGTATTTGATGATTGCTTTTACAGAGAAGTACCAAGTAATTTAAATGTGATCTAAAAATCATATCAAATGGGGGCAAGTGTGCTGAAATAAAAAAATACACCCGAGAGAAGAAATCAGTCATGCTCAGCATTTGCAGGCACACACAGTAGAGAAGAAAATTCCCAGAGAATTTATCATCCTACTGTGCAGGAAATATTTGGGAATGAAGGGCACAGTTGTTGTTCAATTGTATAGCTTTGTTAAAGGTGGATATACACAATTCCTGTGCTGACCATCACTGTTAATATAAAAGTCTGTTCAGATAATTAGCTGCTAATCTGTTTTCTCCTTTGCTGTTGAGGTGGAGGCCACCTCAAAGTCCGATACAAATCCTCAAACTTGCTAATTAGCACAGATGCTAGTGACGTATCTCCTTTTTTCTTCACCTGTTGTTAACCTCAGAAACATCTCCTTGTTTCCTTGGGAACTTCCAGTTGCTTTTTTTGCTCATATATTCTCCATTGTGTTATGTGTCTGGTTATTTCCATTTCCTGCATTTATCATCCTAGCTGTTTTAGTAATGCCCTTTTGTGTGTGCCATAAAATACCAATTTTTTTTTGTCCCAGTATAGCTGTCAATAACACATTGCTCTGAGTCAGCTGCACATTTTTCTTCCTTTAATGCTCTTTTTATTTTTATCTTATTCTTCATTTGCTGTTTAATCCCTGCCTGTATCGTTATCCTTTACCACAGAACGGTGGAGCTTCTTCCTTTGATTTCATTAATGTGCGTCCTTCTTCAGACTTCTGCTTTATATGCTTTTTCTTGCCCGAATATCTGTTATCTGTGGCTTCTGTTCCTGGACTTAATACTTAAGGCAGTCAATGGATGGGTTGGTCAAAAGTTAGTGTGCATTGCAAGTAAAGATAAAATAGATAAAATATGATCTGCTAACCATATGGCAAATCTCAGTTCAGGTCTGAACACACACATTCCCCCACTGTGAAGACTATTAGTCAGTTTAATAATGAAGATGTTTACATTAATTCATTCCAAATTACAGGATGAAAAAACTGAAATGATTGAGGAAAGTTAATAGAAAGTAAATTGGCACATGTATCTCTCTAACATCTCTCTGTTGCCTTCCTAGGTTTCAATATTTAGTGTCTTGTTTCTTAAGCAGGAAAAAAATTGGAAACAATAGCCCGAGTAAGTTATTTTCCAATAAATAGGAATGTCTTCTCTGATTAAGGAATAGTAATTGGCTGTTGTATGTTAACAGTGTGGCCCAGAGCAATTTTATAATAACCTTCTAAGTGTTTGCAAAAAAACCCCAAAACTGACCCCCCCAAAACCCCCCAAAACACTTCATTACTTTCAACAAATGCAGTTACTGCATTTCTTAATTCATTTTAGTGAGTTGTCAATAAATTTAGTCCATTAGATGCAGAATTTAATTAGCTAGGATCATGATTTACGTGATTTCTGACTTGCTTGCTATTTACAATTTCTAGTAAATGTTGCCCTTGGCAAAATAAACATACTTAATTTATAGCCAGTGGTGAGCAATTATTTTTCATTTTGGTGACACTAAATGTCACTAAAATGCTGTCTGTTTTAAGGTTACAAATACGCTGTTCTATTGCTAGAGCCTGCAAATATGTTACAGTAATATGGACTCTGGGATCCCTAAGCATCAAGGACACACTGTAAATTCAAAGTGATTTATCGTCTTAAGGAACCGAAGGCGTCATCTTACCAAGCGTGACATCTGTGTTGGGCTTAGAGCTGGGAAGGAGGAACCCATTTTCTTTCCCAGGTTCTCCAAGACTGCAGTTCATGAGAGGTTTTGAGGTGCCTTGTCTTGATGGATGGTTATCCTGCTCTCGGGTTTAAGGGGCTGTGATCTTTTCTTTGAGACAAAATTGACGGAACTCCTTATATGTGCAAAGACTTTGCTGGAGGAAAATAAGGAACCGCGGGAAAGGGATAAAGGCAGTTAATGAGTTTTACAAAACGTGAAGGCAAGGGAGCATATGTTTGCCCTCCTTTTTTCAAGCATTATCGCTTGACCACCCTCCCTACCCAGCTCTTGTTATCCCACAGTATCTCTGATCAGGATCTGTTTCTAGCTCCTTTCTAGTTCCTTTTTGGTCTGTGCACTGGATGCAAGATGACTCTGCCTGTGCTTTCCCCACCGTGGGAATGCTGTCCTGGGGGGTGCTGGCAGCACCTGGGCGTGGGTTGCCTCGCCGCCAGCAGCAGCGCAGGCCACCGACCGTGCTTCTGGACCCGAGTCAGCAGCCCGAGCCTTGACCTGTGCTCTGTGGAGGTTTCACGGACCACCCAGCCCTGACGGAGGCTTCTGCCAGGTCCAGTGTTTCTGTGCTATTCACCCTTGCGTGAGATGGGTGTATCTATACTCAGGTACGCGCTGATCTTTCAGCGAGATCTGCACAAAGTGAACCAGTGCAAAGCCTGGCGATGTTGAAGGGGAGCTGAATGTAGCTGCAGAAATTTGACATTACGTACGTCTTTACAGGTTTGACATCCACCTGTGGTTTGCCAAACTGTCATGTGTACCAGTACAGCGTGCCCTGCAAGAACCGGACGGTTTTGATCCCAGGTGGTGTTCAGGGAAGAACATCTGTCAGTTAAGACAGTAGTGAAAGTACGCTTTTATAGGTCTCTAATTAAAGGTGGATGGTCTGTGGTTTTCTTCTAGCCTTTAGTAAAAAAAAAGGTATTATTCTGAGTGGCTTCAGGTCTACTAGCAGTGCAGATAAAATTCTGTGCTAAATTTAATGCAGGGTTACAACTTACAGCAAAATAAAATTAGAGATTTGAATTTGTTATTGTGAAAAGAGGTTGTTTTGTAAGCTTGGTAAAACTTGCAATGTTTTATTCCTGGAGAGGCCCAATCACTGAATTTTTCCATAGTACCATCTGTGAAGTATGTTGAAGTACTGATAAACTTACGTTCCAAGAGTGCAGTTAGTCAAGTAAAGGCAAGAGTTTGAGAGGCAGTCTTTTACTGAGATGCACGAAGAATCTTCCTAGTTCATGTTTAGCCACTCTGAGTCCAGAGCTGTCTATCTTACACATTTGGTACTTTGGATACTCATTAAATTACTACTGCTAGCATGAATATGTCCTTATTAATGTATATAATGCCTAGTGTATCACACTTATTAATATGGAGGAGGTAGTCTTAATGAAGGTAAGTTTCTGAAAGCATAATACGTGCCAAATGACAGATGGAATAAGAAGTTTTCACGCTGACCCTAAGCCCAGTTCTCTCATCTTCATTAATACTATTGTCACTGGGCACCCATTATTCTAGATCCTAGGTCAGTCCTGAACCTGTGCAAATCCAGGCTAGCTGGGGGGATTGTCATGGCATGTGGTGATTTACCCTCAGTGTTCCAAGATGGATGGAAAAGGGATGGAATGCTGGAAAAAGCAAATTTTTTTTTTTTATTTATTTAGTCATTATGCTGAAATTCCAAAAAGTCTTTCCTTGTTTATGGAACCAGTGGGCACTTTTCTCTGGGGATTGTTCCCCAAGAAACTTCCATGGAGCTCAAAAATGCCCAGCACAGGAGGGAGTGGTGCGTGCTGAGAGGACAAGACAGAACAGTCCCTACTGCTGGAGAGGATTTTGAGGGATCCGCTTTTGTCAAATCTTTAAACTTTTTAGCAGGTGAAGCTTGAGAGCACTGAGTAGGAGGTTTAAAATTGGAGGCAAAAGTCAAGTATTTATCTGTAAGATAAATGTGAATAAAGATCTGTAAATGTAGTAGCTTTGCGAAATAAATCCATATGACTGTAAAGAAAGGAAGAGATTTTGAAAAGGCTGTAGAAAATTGTGAAAGAAAAAAATACAGGTTTGAGGATTTTTTCAGAAGGAGGAGTGTGTGCTAAGTATTAAGGCAAGACTCGTGCCTTTCTACAACAGAAAATAATTGCAGGGCTCATAGGTAGAGGAGGGCATGAAGTTTTTTATCTTTACCACTCTTATTCTCAGGTCAGGTAAACATGGTAATACAATTTCATGACTGCACCATTTTGAGTCGAAAGAAGAGCCTTTAAAACAACAACAACAAAAAAAGCAAGCTAGAGAGCTTTCTGATCTTACTCTGGGAGAACATATGGTGCCGGTGTTTCAAGACCTGTCATGAGCTACGCTGAGGAATAAAGACCTGAGGAAGATTACAGTCAGTCTTGAAACAGAAAATATAAACCAGGATATTCTTTTTTCCTTTTAAACACATCAAGAACAGCAGTACATCATAAAGAATAGAAAATACAGGATTAAATCCTTGAGAAATTGGATCTAGTGGAAGAGTATGAAAAATTCATTTTCCTTCAACACAGAAAGTGAGAACATGCCAAAGTACAGATTGCTAAACTGTTAAGTTCAAGAGCAAAATGATCCAAAAGACAAAGGGGAGGGAAGATAAGAATAATATCAATACTAAAGTTGTTAAAGATTTGTGCTACTCCGAACAGTAATATCCAAGGAAAAAACTGAAAAAAGGGAATTATGAGATGAAGATGATATTTCATTTCCTGTGATGATGATGAAGGTGGTGGCAGGAAGGACACATCCTGATGCAAACAGAAAGGATTAGACAGGAGGTGAGAGAAGAAAGAAGGCGTGTGGGGAGGGGATGGGATAGGCAGCGGTGTGGGGCAGAGGCATTGAGTGTCGCTTGAGAGCCTGGCCCATGGGGTACTGCAGGGCAGTTGCCTGGCTTTTTAGGGTCAGCCACTAGGGGTTCATGGGGCAGAGGCAATAGCACTAAGCAGTGGGGGAGGTGAGCTTGTTCCTTTTGGGGAAAGCAGAAAAGGTTAAGAGGTATAACAACAGGACACGGTTATGGTTTTGGATTGTAGGATATGGGACTAGGGCAACCCCCAGGGATTGGGCAGAGTTCTGTGACTGTCAATTTAAGTGTTGTCATTTTATCTCGGAAAAAGAAATCCTATGGAGTATTGGCAGAGTGTAATTATAGGTAATTTTATTGGTCATGCTTCCCCTCCTAAAAGGATGAAACCAGAACAAATTAAAAAAAACTTCCTAAAACTGCAGAAGGCTTGTCTCGTAGGCCCTTTCATTCCTGGAATTAAAACATAAGTAAATAGCTTCTTTTTTTTTTTCCTTCTTTCTTTTTCTTCTTTTTTTTTTCTTTAAAGAAATTAGAGATAAAGTTAGAGATAACGCTATCACTGCAAAATTATAAAGCAAAAACAAGATGATGTTTATCTGAGAAGTTATGTGTATGTGTGCAAACAGAAGTGCCTTTCAAGGGGTTATATATGTAACTGAGAACTTCTAAGTAAATGAAAAAATGACATAAGCATTTCTGTAAACAGGTAAATATTAAATGTGTATAATAGCATTTATATACTGAATAAAAATATATAAAGTTATAGCACGGTATTAGTACAGAGTTCTAGCAAGAAATTTTAAGAAAAAAATTATTGATATAAAATTTCTCGCAAGACAGCTAATAATTCATAAGAGGTAACAGATAACTTTGCACAAGTTTTCTTATGAATTACATGCTGCAGAGAAATACAACCCCCAAAATGGCAATTAAATTAATTACAGTGTCTTAAGTATCTGTCCACTCATTGAGAAATATGAGAAAAATATTCTTAGTTACATCATAAAGTATTACGTGGATGCTTGTGAAAGGATCGTAAGATAAATAAGGTAGCAGACCTAGGTATCCCTGTATCTTCATTTTACAAGACACTCAAAGAAATTTGAACTACTGCATTGACAGATTTATTTGTTATGTTCGTTCATGGAGGAGGTTGCCTTCCTTGGAAGGAGGTAAGGATTTTTATAAAAGCCAAAAAGGAGACAGCTTGACTAACTGCTTATAATATAGGTCTATTTCATGAATAAATGCTGATAGAGGGAATTTTGGCAGTGTGCTGGAAGATAAATTAGAAAGTACTTTAGTTAGATATGTGCACCTAGATCAATTGGGAATTATTGTAGGCAGACTATTTGCAAATGCTATTATGAGAGCCCTGGACCTGCTGTATAAAAACCATAAACCAGTTATTTCACTTGATGCAGAGCAGGCCTTTATTTGGATAGAATGACAATATACATACAGTGTATTAGGCAGGCACAAGCTTTAGATGTACATTTGACAAGAATTAATAAAAAGTACAAATGCGGAACTTAGGAGAAAAATTTTTTTTTTTCCTTAAAGTACATGCAAATTTATTGCTGAAAGGTACGGCTAGGAAAAATGGGTAATGGAAGACTCAAAAAAGAAGAGGTGAGAGAGAAGCTGGAACAATGAAGGGAGGGATGGAGATCAATATACCTATTAATACGAAACTTCTTACAAACTGCATTACTGGTGATGACTGTCTCTGGCAAGATGTGGATGCATATTATCAGATATCTTGTTTATGGATTAAATGTGTTTGAGGACCTATAAGAAGCCTATAAAAAAATGAACCGTAATAGTGACTTGAGCTGAATAACAATAACCTGTTGGATTTGTGGTTTTGTCTATTGGAACATTTTAAGAGTGCTCCTCTTGACATTGTGTTGCATTACTCAAATTTGGAAAGTAACATCACTCTTCTATTGAGTAATATGGATTCTCTTTGTGTTTAGTGAAGATGGAAGTTCACCAGTTCCTAACCATGTTTCTTGTTTATAATTTTGATGGATAACTTTTCTCAGATTCTTTTTCTATTTTACTACATTTTTAGTACCCGAGGGTTTTTTTTGTCCTTCATAAGTATTCTTCACGTTGTTATTACTCATGACTTCCGCCACCTAATTCTAATATGTTCTACATATGTTTGGTTATGTTGATTTTTGGATGGTCAGGTATAGTTTGAAAAGAGGCACAATCCTCACCTCCTGTGATTAGAAGTGTGCATGGGTTTTTTTGGTAAGGTAATGAATTTAAGACATGCCTTGCTCTAGAATAGCTTTTTTGCCTTGTGGTTGATAAAGGCTGGAGGATGATCTACATCTTAGATCCTGAATTGTCAAAGTGCCTTTACAGCACTCACCAATTTGTGATGCTTTTGTGAGAAAATCAGGTGAATGTCATCAAAACTTTAAAGGTAAAGATATATAGGTGGACTGATTGTGTGCAGAGGTGGAGTCTCAGATGGGATTAGCTTCTGCTTCCTAGTCCAGAAGACCGTAACTCATCTAATGAGCTTGCTTTTTAATTTCCTTTTAGGAGACCAGATGGTTTCTTTAACTGGGGTGTATCATTGCAGTCTATAAGAGTTGGAATATCTAGTCCTCTTATATCTATAAGGGACACTTGCACGTTTCTGTGTGCTTTTACAGACAGCAGACAGGAGGAAGCAACATAAATTTGGTATCAGGTGCTCCCTGCCTGCCTACTGCACTGTGAGTTTTACGCAAAAAATATGAACTCTCTTCAAAATCGGAAGACAATAAACCACAGAAAGTTGGCATCCTTCTAGTGAGGAAGGATCCTATAGAGAAATTAAAATGTAACATATCTCAAGAATATTTTCAGACCTTTTTTAGTGGAGGATGGATGAGCTGAGGCAGATGTCAAGAGAAGTGTATTTTACACCTCAAAAGCTGTCACAGCAGAAGTGCTAGCCTGTGGTTCAATGATGGAATATGAAGATAACAGATGGTGTCAGAACACAGATATCTGTCAGAACAGGGCTGGAGAAGCTGAAAGCTTCAAATAAGTAACAGTTTTGACTGTGTAGGTTTTAGAAGTGAACCAGGGAAAGGCAAAATCAATATGCCACATTGTAGACAGTCAGTGAAAAATGCACAGTGAGTTTAACATCATCCTAACGGATCAGTCAGCAAACACCCAGGTTAGCATACTGCTTGCAAGCCAAAGAAAAGGCCTGGTTGAAAACCCATATAAAAAGGAATTTCAGCAGATTTATCCCTGTACTTGTGAGTATAGGTGCTACAGCCACAAGGACATTGAAACCGAATTGGGATAGAAATGGAAGGGTTTTTTGTATCATGGCCGGCTCATTCCTTTCTGCATAAAAGCTGCAAAACCAAACCCCTAACCTTGTGATTCTAGCAGGCCTCTGGAATATATAGAGACAAAGATGAGAGAAATTCCTAAACTGAATGAGAAATGAGACTTATTTTTCTCCCACAAGATGAAGAGTAAACCACTTTTGGTGTTTTATTTCCTCCAATGGCAAATTCGTCTTGATAATTTCCATACCTAAGGATGAGTTACCAAGACTGTGGGCTGGACTTGGTGAATTGTTAGTGCTCTCAAACTCAAACTTGCTTTACAAGATATTATAACGACTGTAATTGTTATTTTAACTATAATGTAGTGCCTATAATTGTTATTATAATATTGTTAGCCCCTGAAGTGGTCAGGCAGTTGGACTAGATGATTGTTGTAGGTCCCTTTCAACTGAACTATTCTATTCTGTTATATTATTATCAGAAGGGGCTAGGCAATAAATCCTGCGTTAGAGACCCTAAAACTTTGTGGGTCGCTGTGTTTTACCTGTCTCTTAGATGCCACCCAATGTTGGGAGGCCTTCCAGTTGCCACTTGAAATTTTCTTAAAAGCAGCTCTAAGAAATTTATATTAATTTTTATGAATGAAACATACAAATATGTATCTAAAACCCCAAACAGATGAATTATGACTGTGGTCAGTGCAAGGTAAAGCTTAAAAATAATAACACTACCCAAGATGCCTTTCTCAGGTGAGTATCCCCAGAAAGGCAAAAGAGTTGATTTCCACTTACGTTTTCTGCTTGTTCTCGTGGGAATATCTAGTCTTAACCTTGTGGAAGACTTGCTGTGTAAGTTATCCCATGATATTAATAATTTATCATCCTCCCCTCCCATTTATATCAATCTTCTATCCTTCAATAGACCTTTCAGAGGAAACTTTGTGTATAAAAAGACAATAAAACCAACAATAATGCATTTTTTTAACCTTTAAGCATAACATAATGTAAAGGTCAATGTATTTGTCAATGTAATACTTAAATGTAAAGGCAGTAATTTAGTTTCCTGACTGCTACAGGTTATAGTTCTTTATTATGCTAATAAGACTTGATAACTAACATCTATTATAAATGCCATAAAATTAAAAATGGATCGTACTAAAAAATACGTCAAGGTTATTTTAAAATTCAGCATTTAACTTCTGTTTCTTTTTTAATGTCTTCTATTTTGATTATGCATAGGCAGGTAAAATTATTGTAAATCTTCCTTAATTGTTGTATATATTTCTTCTAAAACCTCCAAAGTGCTCTTTAATTCATTTATGAAAAAGAATTGGTAATTAAAATATTTCAAAAAAGGTATTTATACTTCCATTGCAGTAGCAGTTTTTTCTCATTATGTCATCTTGAAATATTGGATGGCACTATTAATATTTAAAGTGGATGCAGGGGCAATTTTTACTTTGGAATAGTAAAGAACGCTATGGCAAAGTCTGAGTCTTAATTCCCCCCTGTACTATGGGTGGCCAGGACCCTTACAACCAGCAAGCCTGGCACTGCAGCAGCATCCTGGAGCAGAAGTACGCACTGGAACACAAAGTGATGGGCATGTCCCCCAGCTAAAAAGTGTTAAGAGCTGCCACTAAGTGGGGGCAATTTCAATTAGTTGTTCTGATTTAATAGTAAATCAATAGGTAGGGAACTTCTCATCTCTACAGTGATTTAGAAATATACAAAACCTAAAGTTGGAAATGGCCTTTTAAATATAGAGTAGCTTTATGTCAGCAAACACTTAAACTGCAGTTTGAAAAAAGTATTTCATACCAAGAAAGCAACCTTCCTTGCCAGTCAAATCTCCCAGCCAAAGCTCCTGTTAAAATGAAGAAAATAAAGTAATAATATAAAAAGTAGTTCTTGTAAGTTGCTTTTCGTTAGAAACCACAAATAACTCGACCAGGGAGGAGGCCAGTGTCCTGCATCATCTGGGTCTCAGGCCAGCGCTCAGACCTCTGGAGGTGCTGTGACTGACGGAAAGCTCTCCCTCGGGACTGCTACCCCTGCTGCCAATTTGTGCATCTAGCCATAAGGTGCACAGCAAATCTGCGTTGGCACAATTCCTGTGAAAATAATATCCCAGACATGAAAGAGAGGCTAGCTGGCAGTTTTGCCAACTCTTCTTTTTTTATCTTGGGTTTTTATGAGTTTTCTTACTGCTCTTTGTGAAAGTTTCAGCTAGTTTGTTGTTGTTGTTTGGTGTTTTTTTGGTTTTTTTTTTTCTGCTTACCTAAGGATCTCTATTCCTTTAATGAAATGATAAGCTTTCATATTTGTGAAAAAAAGTTTGGTGACATAAACACTTGGAAAATCCACTTTCAGAAAACAAAAGGTAATTGCTTTATTAATGTTATGACTTGGGAGTCTGACATGGTTTTCAAGCATTTTTGCTGGAAATACTTTGTGTGCCTTAAGGAAAAGGGAACAAGGAAGGCAGAGAAGGTGGCTGAGCAGAGCTCTATTACATCTAGTTCTCCACTGCTGTCTTTCCCAGCAGTCACAGTATCTCTGATTTATACCTAGCAGCTATGAATAATGGAGCTGTGGCCACGTCTCCCTACTTCTTTTGAGTGTGGTTGGACATAGTGACAAATCGGAGCTATAAGGTTCAATTTCAAAGAAGTATTAGCTGAGAAATTCACTGGTAGTTTGTTGGAAGGAAACAGTTGATGCTGAACCCAAGAAGTGTGGAGCCAAGATATAACAGTTTAAGGACAAGACCGGTCGCTTGATCTAACTTAGTGACAGCAAAGGGTCCGGTAGTGACATGAGGTGCAGTCAGGAAAGATTCGCACACTGGATAGTCTTTCTTAGGAAGCTCATTGGTTTTGTTATGTGTGTATCGTGGAGGGTTTTTTTAACGTTATTGTCATATTTCTATGTGGATTTTATTTACAAATCAGGGTTTTAAAGCTAAAAAGATGAAGTAGGAAGAGCACTTACAGGGACTGCATGCGTTCTGTTCTGAACTTAGGTCTAGTATCTTAGGATTTTATCAAGAGATAAATGCTATGTCTGTGTAAAGCATTCCTGTGCTTATCTGGTGCAGTGATAAATATTACAGGAAGCAGAAACTAAGTGACTACTGTGCTTTCTTGTATATACCTTTCTCTTAAATTCCATTTAAACTTACTAAAATAGTTTTATCTTAGGGGTAAAAGAAAAATTTCTTGGTTGAATATGATAACTGCTGATAAGTTGTTATTCCTGATCTCTTGTTCTTAAAAGGGTTACATTTTTCCAGTACGTGAGTGTCACTGACACTAGTCTGTCCTCAAACTTAGTGTCAAATGAAACCATCTTTAAACTATGCCATGCTGCCCATGCCTACAGGCTGTGTTGGAGGAAAAACCACTTTTGTGATTTCAGTAAATACAAGCAGAACTTTTCAGTCAGTTGCATTTTTGAACTTCCTTTCAAAATAATTATTCCTAACTGATGCTGTTCTTCTACAATTATTCAACAGCTTTAAAATGCTTTAAAATTTTAATCAGTGTCTAAAAATGCAGTGGTTTGTTAGGTAAGTACTGCATGTATTGAGATGTATGTCTGTTTTTATTTAACAGGGATTCAATAAGAATACCTGTAAGAATAACTCTCTCTGCAAGGGTGAGAGAAACCAAAAATACTCTATTTGTTTATACCAAAGTTGTTATCCAGGCTGGCAAACTTAACCATCAGGAGACACTGATAAGTGAAAACTTGGAAGATAAACATGGAAAAGATTTCACAGTTCTACAGAAAAATTCCTTGAGAAGGAAGTTTAGGACGTCTCACTCTTTGTACAGTTTTGTGGTTTTGTTAAGGATCTTGAAAAGATGGCAGGCAGTTTGGTGACCTGTAGCTAAGGTGCTGAAAGTTTTCACAGTATAGAGTGATTTGGGTACTTTAAATAGTAGACAGTAATTCAGTACTGGCAAAACTAACATAAGGAAACCTTCACTGTGTATACTGTGTTGTTACTGCTTAATTAAAGTGTTGGTGAAATGACTGGAGGCAATGTGAAGAAGGTCTATCAAAGCATAGATCACGTGGAATTCAATGCAGGGACTTCAGCAGGCTGGAGAAATGGTCTGGCAGAAGCCTTGTGAGGTACAGCTGAGGAAAATGCAGAGTCCTGCAGCTGAGAAGGAATAACCTCCTGTACTGGTGGCCAGCTGGAAAGCAGCTTTGCAGAAAAGACCCCAGTGTTCCTGGTGGACACCAAGGTGAACATGAGCCAGCAATGTGCCTGTGCAACAAAGAAGGTTTAATAGCCTCCTGGGCTGGATTAGGAAGAGCATTGCCAGCAGGTCGAGGAAGGTGATCCTTCTACAAAGCACTGGGGAGAGACATCTGGAGTGCTGGCACCTGTGCTGGGATCTACAAAAGAAACATGGACATAGTGGAGTGAGTCCAGTAAAGAACAATGAAGAGGCTGAAGAGTTTGGAGCATCAGATGTATGAGAAAAGGCTGAGAGCTCTGACTGCTTAGCCTGGGGAAGAGAAGGCTTGGAGGAATCTTATAAATGTGTATAAGTACTAGATAGGTGAGAGTAAAGACAACTGAGCCAAACTTCTTTCAGTGTATCTGGTGACATGGCAAGAGCTAATGGACACAAACTGAAGAACAGGAAATCCCATTTAAATGCCCCCCCCCCCCCCCCTTTTTTTTTTAAACTCTGTGGTCAAGCAGTGCAGCAAGTTGCCCAGAGAGGTTGTGGAGTTTCCACCCCTGGAGATATTCAACACTCAACTGGATGTGGCCCTGAGCAACCTGGTCTAGGTGACTATGAGCTGGCGGGTTAGACTAGGTGATCTCAGGAGGTGCCTGCCAACTTCAGTGAGCCTGTGATTCTTTGAGTTCCAGGTTTTTTTGCTAGTGATTAATTACTGCAAAATTCAACATTAGAAATTTTAGGCACATCAAAGTCTACTTATCTGATGTCTCTGCCCAGTAAAATTATGCATTTTACTAAAAACCCTGAGTTTTCTGTTTCACAAAAAAAAAGACATTAGGGTTTTTTTTTTGCAGATATTGCTAACATCTTTGCTTACTTGCATCTTTCAGTTATATGCTGCAGACACATTACAACAGGGACAAAATACTGACACCCAAGAGACTCTCTACTGAATCTTAAGAATTGAAAACCAAATTTAAAAATAAGTCACATACACACATGCTCACACTCTCTCAAATTCACACAGACCCTAGCCCCTCATAGCTGAAAATACCTTGTCACCTCTACTTTGAACTGCTTTTTTTTTCTGGGAAAAATAAAATCATTGTTGTGATCTGCACCAGAAATCTGCAAAGCATGCTGAGAAACCCTCGCCTAGTCCGCTCTTGGTATGGATACTGTTTAACTGTTTGGGGACAGTAATTTTATTTCCTCTTCCTTTTAATTAACATTCCAGTAGATACTGCCATGCTTTATTTTTTTTTTTTTTTTTTTTTACGTTAGGCTGAATCTGTTTGCTGCTAGTCTTTCTGGTTTGCCCCACTGTTTTGGTGTCTTGTAGCAAAACATGACTTCCCAAATTGTACAGCCATGTTATCTACACATTCTCTAAGTGTTTACTGCATAATGCTATCTTAAACAGATACAGCTGAAACTTAAATATATGTAAATGTTACAACTAAATTAATGACTGGTATTATAATTTAAACACAAGGCTAAGAAATTTCTGCTCTTGACTCTGTCACAAGCTTCTAAAGATGAAACTAAGTCAGTGGTCTTCTCTAAGCTTTATTTATCTCCATATATAAATGAGAAAAGTAACTGGCTGTCGTCTTATCATTATGGTAAAGCTTTATTCCCTAATGTTTATTGAGCACCAAGGACCATTATATTTACCATGGAGAAGAAAAACCATATAACGATATTTCTATAATTTGCTGGTGAGGAGAAGTAGGATTTGCTAATGGTAACATTATCTCTAGAATCATGTAGAATCCTGTGCTGGTAATAGTGGTATTAATATTTGGAGGACATAAATTTGTAACACATTGCCCTCATCAACCCTGGGCAATGTATTTATTTGTATTGAGTGAGTGACTTCAGGCATAACTTCGCAGAGGTTTTAAGATGTGTTATTCAACCTGTGTTTCTCCTGATAAAGGAAAGCCTGCAGTAGGAAAAAGTAGAAGTTCCTTCTGATAAAAAATTCTTCTGTAGCATTCATTTATTCTGAGTGAGATGGGGAAAAGATGGGACAGGACACTATGGCATGTGCTTCTTTATAATCCTTCTATGAATCCCCCTAAATAACATTTATACTGTTAGGAGAGAGAAAGGATCATAAAAGTGTCAGCTTCACCTCTGGGTGCATGGCTTAATTTAGTACCTGCCTAAACTTAATCTAAACATGGGCATGGAGGTCAGGAGAAGATAAAGATAGAAAACCAAAACACACTAACTGCCCCCCCCCCCCCCAACCCCAACAAGAAACCCCAAACAAAACAAAAAGCAACAATGAAGGCAGCAGACCATCTTTATGGGGTGCCTAAAAATAACCTTTCCTGATTGTATTTGGTAAAATTTTACTTAGTAGCATATGTTAATGTATGGAGTCTGGGGGATTTTGTTTGCAGATTGTTCAGGAACGTTTTAATACTTTGAACATATTTTGGCTCTCTTGGCTGAGAACCAGTTGCATAGACTACATTTATTGGATACTTTTTGTGTTTGGCACCAGTCATATATGAAAACACCAAACAGGAGAAAAATGTTCAATGCAGGCCTTTTTGCAATGAAAATACTGAAGAGAATAGTAGAAAAGTTCCCTTCCTTCTTTATGTTTTTTCCTCTTATATTATCTTGTATTTCCAACAAACAGTTTAAATCAAAGTAATTTAACTAAAACTAGAAGCAAACTACATACTGTTTAAATTAGCATTGCTCTATATTGGACCATAATTTGAGTGTACTTCATAATGGAAACAAACACGAGAGTTCAGAGTGGAGTGTGTACAATGTGGAAGTGTTTCTGTCAAATGCAGTGGACTATTTGAGCAGATTTTCGCATGGGATTGTTTTTCGTTTTACTAAAAATGTATTTTATGTTCACATTGCATATACGTTCAAAAAGCATATTTTTATCCCTTTGACATCTAGAAAGCTGTTCGCATTTCCTTGTGTGTTTGCATTCTTCTGTGGGAAAGGATAGTAAATGTTCTTTGGTTTAGCAAGCCAGGTCAGGTTGCTGCTGGTGATACAACAGGTTTGTAAAGCTGGACCACTCAAACATCTGGTTAGGGGAATGGAAGAGTTTCTGCTGCTTTTTCAGTCATATTGCACTATTGCTTTAATTTCCGAGTTGTTCTTTAGAAAGTTAAAAAGGCATGTCTTCCTTCTGTGGTCAGATTGATTGAAATGCGATGTTACTGGTTTTGACTGTTGCCACTACTGGCCCGATGAATTTTTAAGATGTTAAACAGAAGGACGTGAATAATACCAAGTCAAAACTTGGTTTGTACATCATAGAATATTCACAGATAACATCCCCCCCTATTTGCTCAGTCCTGAGCCAGCTTTTCTCCCCATTGCATCGCTATTACCATTTCAAAGCAGAAAAGAACAGACAGAATTTACAATATGCATTTCTTCTTCACTTTCTCTGTAATAAAATGCAAACAACTTTATTTTCCATAAGGCTATCACTGGCTTGCTTTTATTCAAACAAATATCGTACCCATTAATTATTGTTAAATTTAATTATTAATCAAATTATTGCAAAACAGTTCTCGATGATTTGCAGAGGTGCCTCTTAAGCTGTCCAACACAGTTATAAATAAAGAAGGGTGTGAGAAAGTAGTACTGCAAAAGTTCCTGGCTAACGTTAATGTGAAAGGACTCGCCGTAGGTTATTTGCATTAAGTAATGATGGCCTGAGATCAAAGTCAGAGCCCACTGAAACTTGAGATTCCAAGGTAGCCTAATTCTGAGATGTCTACTGAAATCTTCCAGAAATGAAATATAAACTACTGTAATGGGCTATCAAAACTGTCAAGCTGGCTCAGCAGAATGAGTGATGTGTTTAAGTCCGATCACTTTCAAAAGCTCCGTGAAACTAGAATAGTTCCATCCAAATGGCCACAAGCGACTTCTGTATCCAATTATCAAAAACAAGCTTAACAAAAGCTGTCAAGTGCTGAATTGTGTTTTGGAATCGTGCTGCAAAGTGATAAAATGATTACCCTTGAAGAGAACTTTGTACATAGATTAATAAACATTTCTCCTACTTAGCAATTCTAAAGCAGTAATTAATTACCAAAAAGAAGTAAATCCATTTTTAGCTCACGCATATACTAAAAGTTTAAATGTTACTTTTGTCGGCAAGTTTTCAACAATGCTGTAAAGTGTGCAAGCACAAAAGGTGAGGATTTAACATTAAGCAAAGCCTGACAGACTCTAAGTGCTCACAAAGCTGCTCTTGTAGAAAATCACTGATTATGTAAAATTAATTAGTATAATTCTGATCGGTGATTCTCTCTCAGTAATAGTTTAACTGGAATTAATAATCAGTTACTCTTTGTATTTTTTAATGTATGCTTCTGACTTTACTGTGTGCATTAAAAATAGAGCTGAAAGAGTTTTTTAGGGAGCCTTGCTGCAAGCTCTTATCTCTTTAAAAATAAAATAAAGGCAAGACAAGCTTATGAGAAGAAATGTAATTAAAGTCACAGATGAAATTAAAGAGGGTGGGAGAAATGAGGACAGCAAAGATTTCTCTCTTCTCTCCCCTTTAGAATCTAAAGCACTGGGGGTTAGGAAACCAGAGAGTAGAGGGGGGAAAAAACCTCAAACTGCTTTCTTTTTAATTCATAGAAAACTACCTTTAAAATGTTCAATTAAACCGAAATTTCCATTTTCCAGGCCTTTTGGAGCTCTGCTGAGACTAGGTCTCTCTCATTCTCCAGTTTTAGCAAAGAATAGCTTAAACATAGAAGTATGAAGCTAGAAAAATGTAGTAAACATAAATTTCTTTTACAGGTACTCTGGTCCTGTGCTGCCAGCATTTTGAGTCTATTAATGAGTTTTGTGGTAACTTGCTGGGTTTTTTTTCGTTTGTTTTGTGGTTTTTTTTTTTTTTTTTTTTTTGTTGCAGTCAATAGGGATAGAAGAAACTGTTTTCATCTTCAGGAAAAAAATTAAGATTTTTATCTTTTAAGAAGAAGAAAGATATAAGTTGAAAATGTAAACGAGCGTGTCCTGTTAGAAACCAGTGGTTGAATGAAAAAGTCTGAAATATAGGGTTTTAAAATATTGTCATGGAATGTCATAACTTTTAGGGGGAGTTGACTTTTTCTTGTTTTAATGCTTAGATTGTTTCAGGAAAATGAATTAAAAAAACCCCAAACAGCTGCTTTTGAGGCACTCTGAAATAGATGGTGCTTGTTACTGAGAACAATTCAACAAAAGCATTTTTTTGTGTTCTGGTGGCACAATAAGATGCATTCAAAGAAAGATTTCACAATATGTCTATAGAAGAAGATACTTTGTTGTTTTAATATATAACTTTCAATTGAAACTGGATCTTTTGGAAGACAGAATAAATGATTTCCTATATTTAAAAGCTAACAGCAGCAGTTCAAAATTATTCATAAACTTTTCTTTTACTGCATTGAGTCTTCAGTGTTTACTGGGACTCGCAGGTGAAGGCGAGCGTTATCTTCAAGCTTCTGTATTGTTTTCTCAGATAAAACAGAAAATGGTACAGAGATTAGGAGCAGCTAATACCTTTCTATATTTATTTGCCATTAATTGATTTTTCATACTTTAAGTGTTAGGAATCCTTTAACGCTTGGACTTCAGAGAATTACTTCTATACCAAGATATAAATCTTTCACCCTTCTTCAGGTGCTTCACTTGTATTATTATAATCTGGTCTGCCTGTTAAGTTTTGTCCAGGATTAGCTGTGCTAAGAAAATTAACAATGTCTTTTAATAAGTACAGTTTATGAAGTAGGAGATGACGTTTGATGTCTTTTGTGAAGAGATGTAGTCAGAATAGAAGGCAAACTTTTGTAAGCAGAAACATTTATTTTTTTGTTGATTCCTGGTGTTAAAATAGTTGATAGTGTTGGGTTGCATGGTAAATGGTATGAAATGTTGAGTCTTGTAAATGCTATCAAAACCAGAGTGCAAAGCATTCATAAGTACTTAGAAGTGAATTTTCTTAGTTGCACAGCAGTGCCCTCTACGAACATCAGGGGCCCGCCTTAGGCTTTATGGGGAACTCTGCCGATACTGGTGAAGTTTGATATGGGCTTTGAGATACACCCACAGTATATGAGATTAAAATGTCCTTAATGCCATGGATTAAATTCTGGCCAGTGTGCATTTGGAATATGTCACTTGATAAACATATGTAGGTGTTCTATGTTGCTGAAGCAGAGATCTGAGCAAGCAGTAAATATTTATTATAAATTCTAACAAGGCATTTGGCTGTGGTGTTTGTGAACTACCGAAGGGTCTGGTTGGAATAAGGGCTTTTATTCGTGTTATGCACACACTATTTTATGCTTTTATTAACTGCTTAAGCCCTGCGTGGACTTCTGGAGCAGAACTGGTGTCAGACTGCATTTGCTGAAACTTATAAATGTCTAAAGAATATATTCAATATTGGTAGTTTAGAACTTGGCTTATCTAATTTTATTTGTCATACTGCATGTCTCATATTTACTACTTGCAATAATTTTGCTTTTAGGAGCTTCACTGCTTCTCCAATGGTTTTCAGTGGATAACAATCCATGTTTTATAGTGCAACCTACATCACATGGATAAATCACACCTTCAGAATTCATTGGTTTTCCAGTCATGGATTAAGCCAGGCTAAAGGATGGTTAAGCTTTTTAAAAATTTCTAGTTTCCCTTTGTCATTGAGATCAATTTTTATTTCGTGTATTAGAACAAACAGAACTAGAGTATTTTATGGAAGAGGTTTCCTAGGACATATCAGTCTTGTGTTCTCTGTATAAATTCTGAGTTGTATAGCTAAGAATTTTTCCCTTGGAAAAGCTGTCATCAGGAGAAGTTATTTCAATTAAATTTTTTTAGCAGATCATATGAAGAAAATGTGGGTTTGTTGTTTTGTTTTTTTTTTTTAAAGTTTGCTTTGTTGCAGTGAAGAAATGTAACAGAAAAATGCTTTGACAAAAAAAGATACTTCCAGCAGTTTTATATGACAACAGCCGTTACTTATTGAAATAGCAGAAATTAAATGGAAGAAATGGAATGTATTAAATAACCATGCTCTACTGAGATGTCATGAAGAAATATACTTGTAGGAAAAACAGAGCAGATAAAACTTGAAATTGAAGCCTAAAATTAGATTTTCATAGGTATCTGTAGTGGAAAACTGTAAGACTTCATATCTATTTTGTTTGCTTTAGCATGAGATCAGATTTTAGAATTAAAAATGTTTCCTGTGACCAATATGTGACAATTTTTTTTCTTCTTCTATGAATGAACTGTTTTTTAAAATAGCATAGCAGCTAAGCTGAATCTTAAGTCCTAAGTTGTAGTAATGTTTTGTCTGTAAAGATTCAAAATTACTTTGTTTAAAAAAAAAGTTATGATAACTATTTGTCCTCTCATTTACATGAAACAGTTCTGTATTTTGATAGGGAAAAACATTTTTCTTGGAGAAGGAGGCTGTATTACAGGACTTCGGTAAAAACTTGCAATGTTGCATAACTGGACAACCAATCTGGAACCATTAGATTGATAGACACCATTCACATTGCCTGTCTTTAAGCCAACAGGCTGAGCGTTCAAAGTTTGGAGGTGGATATTCACTGGTGAGGAAGGCAGAGCGAGGTTCTCGTAGAGCACACTAGTCTCGGCAAGAGCCTTGCTGAAGTGTCTATGGGCACTCTGAACAGTCTTGCTGTTTTGACAAGAGAAGTTTTAGGGTACTGCTTTGGTGCTTCTCCAAGTATATCTGTCGTATTTTTGTGTGTAGTGTGTGTAGATGTTTGAAGAACAAATCTGTTGTCTCGCTGGATATGCAACAGAAGTATTTCCTGTTCTCAGTTCTGTGTACAAAATAACTATGTGTTCTAGGAAATCTTTGAATCTATCCCTTGGGCCAACTGAGCATAAACTTAGCAAAGATCTATATGAAATGTTGCAAAGATGCATATGAAACATTGGATGCTGCATGTAGCCTGTCTCTTAGGACTTTATGCTGTGTCCTATCAGTAGACACATGAGTTGTGGTGATGAAGAACATGAGAAAGTGGTCAATGATATATTATAGCTGCTTATTTTCAGTGCCTTGTTCCTTAATGAGTTCCTTCTAGATATGAGCTTGGCTGGTATGATAGCAAACTGGGAGTGAATGTTTTTTCACCTAATTTGATCTGATCAGTTGCTATATAAAAGCATGTTTTACTATGTTCTGAGTAATTGCCCTTGAACAAAAAAATACATGTCATAAAAAGCTCAAATGTTTTGAACAGTATGTAGAGCATGTCTAAACAGCAGGTAGATTTTTTTAACTGTTCAGTTCTTGCTGGTCTGCCACTTTTTAACCTAAACTCCAAAGCAGTGGTGGTTGAGATGGCACTTCTCAATGGATCAGGTTTGCTTTTATGATCGTAAATAATAGGTGTCAGACATGCAGTAATCATTTCCATCTCAAAAAAAAAAAAAAATAAATTAAGAGTGAAAACACAAGACAGGTACTTTGAAACTAATGCCCTGGGTGATTGTTCTGACTTATTGTACTCCATATGCATACTGATTTTAATTAAAATAAAATCTTCCTCTGGGCATTTGGATATATCCTGGCAAATAAATTCTTTCCTTTCTTTGTTTTCTTATATTTTGCTGTCTGTCTTCATCTTCTTTTCTTACATTTTGAGTGGAAACTTCTTAGAGTAGAGAGGCTTTGGGATTTTTTTTTTTGTTTGCTTGTTTTAAATCATAACTGTACAGCATAAAGCTCAGTGGAGGATCCTGTTACTTGATCAGAGCTTCTGTGTGCAACTAAGACAGACAGTAGCAATAACAATTATATAGTTCTGGAATGTATTTGACCTGCCGTAGGACACGCAGAGCTGCAAACAGAACAAAGATGAAGCATCTCCTTTAAAGGGACCTGCCATGTTGAAGAACTTTAAAAAAAAAAAAAAAAAAAATCCTTGCCAGCAGCACTGAGAGGAATACTTATATGAACTTTTGCAAACATTATTCTGCAAATGCCATTCTAAACAGACATACCTCTATGAACAGTAACCTGACATTTATAACTATACTAAATAATGCAACAAAAGAATTTTCAAGGTTCGTGTGAACCTTTCCACATGCAGACTTTGCAGATTCTTAAATTATTTACCGTGTTTAGAAACCATCTCGGTGAATTGGATTTTTGAAACACAAAGCAAATATTAACTGTTGAGTTATATGAGAATTTTGAGTTTGTGTCAGAAGGAAGATGATGTAAATCCTGCGTGACTCGTGGTTTTACAGAACAGTGAGGCAAACTACTTTTTCATTTCTACCAGTACAAACCAAAGCACTCGATCTAATTTTTGCAATCTAAGATATGCCTCTCTAAATGTTTTTACACTTAATTGGAACATTGCGGTAATATTTCAGTAACAGGAGAGAAAAGAATGGCTGATTCGCTGGAGTCTTATACTAGGGGCCACATATTTGATACTAACAGGATAAAATTTTTCTACTTATTGTGGGCAGAGTCTATATACTTTAATGAAAGTGGTTATTACTTGCATTTTAATTAATAATTATATTTTCAAGAAATTATCATTAATAAGTTAGTTATATTGTCTTACATGGGAGGCCTTTACCAACTTGCTTTAGTCTGACCAAAGTTAATGAGATATTTACAATGAACTGTCTCATTACAGACGATCTCTGCCCAGTTTTACTTTTTTAATATCTCTTTTTAATCTCTTTTTAATTTAATGTAATATCTTTTGAAAAAAATGTGTGAGCCTATATATATATACACAAGCACATGGATGTAGGTTATAAGGATTTTTGTGATACATAAAACTATTTGGCAATGGTTAATGGGACTGTAAATACTCTAGAAATTGGTAAGACTTATTGGTCAATTATTTTTTTTTTTTAAAGAACTGATAACTAGGAGGAATGCAAAGCTCTTTCACTTAAAAGCAAGAATATGAATATCGTGCCATGAACTATGGATTCACCACTCATTGAAACAAGTCCTTTTCAAGGTAAATTAGTTCATGATAAATTCCACATTGCCATGACCAGGGTGCTGACAGCATCATCAAGTCAACTAATCTAAATGGTGGTGAAGATGTGTAGTTGTGCATACAGTTATGTCGTTCAAAAAAAGCATTGTTCTTGCTAGAAAACTCGCACCTGAGCAATGTCTAACACAAGGTAATTGTTTAAAGCAAGCAAGTTACGGTATTACACATCCAATTTAAAAGTATTATTTATCATTAATGCAGCAGTATGGCTTCGAAATGAAGTAAGTTTTGGCTGTTTCATTAGTACTTGAGATGATCTCAAGCAGCTTGATACGTGTGCTAGTACTGTGCATCTTTCTGTGAACCTCTGAATAACAAATTCTGGCTGCTTTATTTGGTAATTAACAATGTGACTTCTGTATAATATAGCAAGTCTGCTCATGTCACATGTAGTTACTAATTTAAAGAACATTTAGTAGTATAGAAACTATTGATACCTACTGAGACACAACTTAAGTTCCAAACTTTTGAATTTCTCTTTAATGGCTCATAAATACTGTTTAATTCGTGATAACTTTTAAAAGAAATTTACTTTCTCTTTGAATTCAACAGGGAGTTGGACTCGATGATATTTATGGGCCCCTTCCAACTTGAGATATTCTATGATTCTATGAACTTTTAACTGTATGAACATCAGGGAAGAATTTTCTGAATGTTTAGGTATTTTTTTGGTTTGGTTTGGGGTTTTTTGTTGGGTTTTTTTTTTTTTTTTTTTCCTGTGTAGTGGAATACATGACAGCAAAACCCAGGAAACTGTCCTTTCTAGCATGTACCCCAGTATGACTGCTAATAAGCATGTATCTCAGATACAGGAAAGGTTCTTTACGATTCTTTGGAAGTCTGTCAGTATCCCTGGGGAAGATATAATTTGTAACAGAAAAAACCAGTAATATTTACCTCAGACCCTTGTTGTCTTGATAGATAGTCTTTATAATGAAAGTATTAATGCTTGTATGCTAAGGCTTAGTGTCAAGGATTAAAATTTAGTTGTGCAAACACTTCCTTCCTCATATTTCAGGGATTTGTATGACAAGACTCTTTTGCTTACCCAGATTTGTTCTTGAAATGAACTGTTCTGGAAATTAAACTAACTTAAGTCATAACCAAATTTTCAGCTGTTACAATAGCGTAACCTGAAGTAATTTATTTAAATCTGAAACACAGGGGACAAGACTTCTGGAGCTGACCACTGAATTTGAGTCTCTATGTAAACAAAACTACTGTACAACAAAACAACAGGCATACAGTATACTTTGGGTGTGAATATTTAAAACACCCCAAATTATCTTGTTGCTGTGTGCTATGCTGGGTCGATAAAAGAAATACTATTCAGTTTGCTACCATTGTATTTGAGAAGAGTGTGAACACCCTGTTCCGCAGTAAGGAACAATTGCAAAATAATTCTGCTGATAATGGGTGAAAGTTAAGAAAGAAAAAAAACCAACCACCGCACCAAAAAACAACTCTGCTGCTTTCTCTTAACCAGTCTGCTATTTCAAAACAAGATGAACTTGAAGTTTCTTTAGCTCATGAATATGATATTTCTTAAAATAGAAGGTAGGTGGCTGAAATTGTTTATACTGGAATTTCAAGCATTCAGTTTACTATAGAAGATGTAGGACAGCACAATGACCTCCTGAGATTTCCTGGTTTATTTTTTAGGGAATTAATTTTCTTAAGGATTAGTTCAGATACTGCTGAAGGCTGTGTCAGATTCTCGGTGTATTTGCCTGATAGCTGTACTCACTCTAAATAGGCAAACAAGAAAATAAATAAATAGCAACATGACGATCAGTTTGTGAAACGTCAGTTTTAATTTCTTGATTGGCTCACCAAACTCTGCTCTCCCAAGAAAGGATAGGAAGGGAAAAGCAACAGTTATTTTTGACATGCCCCTAGGTAATTATATTCTTCTTCATCAGACAAGAATGTGTATGCTTGACTGCACAATTCAGAAATTAAAAGCTGCTGCACTTATTTGAAAGGCATGTTTTCTTTTGGGGTTTGTGCCACCATTTAGAATAATCTTTGTCTCATTTTAGCTGCGATCCTCTCTTGGGGAATCAAAGGGAGTGTTTTTTTAGCGATATTGATGAAGATACAGCCGATCGAAAATACAGTAGTGCGTTTTTTAATGCAAAACTGAAAGGAACTTTCAAGTGGGCTTTTGATTAAAATTTTCTTGTGACATAATAATATGGAAGATGGGAAGAGCACACATGGCAAAGATCCTACTGGACTAGTTTGCCTGTTGGAGCATATTGGGCCTAAGTGACTCCACGTTTCACCTATGAGCACAGTGTTAGCTGTGAGGTAGTTGTCAGACCTAGTCCCTCCCGTGTGATATCATCTTGCGTGTGCCCTGGGGAGCTGCTTAATGCTGGGCTGAGGCAGGGACACTGGGACCGGTGACCTTGGTCACCATCCCATAGGAATGTGGGACAAGAGCCCGCTCTTACTGGAAGGGGAAGAAGGACTCCCAGATTTCCTCCACCCTTCCTTTCCATCCTCAGGTCTGAGTGCCTTGTCTCTACCTGCAAGTCACTGGAAGGGTGCGTGGAGAGCAGCTCCCTGCTCCTGAATATTCTTTATGGTGCGTAGCCTCTCCCCTGCGGACGGCAGAGGACATAATTAACTGGCTGTTACGGGATGCAGAGGCAGCCCATTGCTTTTTGCTGCGAGATGAATGAGAACCAAATTTATCAAACATGGACGCTTGACATTGGACCCAAATTTAGGAATTTAAATCAAAATTGCTTTGTTTTCTGGGCACTGAACTTGCGCCTTCTGCTGCAGCTGTACATTTTGTGGGTGCTTACCTGACTTTAAAATGAGGCTGCTATAGTTAAAGTGCTAAATATGCATCTCGGCACCTAACCTTAAGCATTAAAATTTGAAAATTCTGGCTGAGGCTGTCTATGCAGTAAATTTTTCCGTTCTTCATTTTGTATTTGCACAGCTCTGTTAATTAGTCAATTAACAAAAGAAACCATGATAATAAACTCCTCCAGCTCAGACATGCAGTACATAATTCCTGCTTCTCAGCTGGCTCATTTATTTCAGCTTCATGATACTGACCAAATTCACATCAGATAATGTTTCTGAATAGTTTTTCCATTCTGAACTTGATAGAGAGGGTTAAGCTTTGTGCTTATTTGTTGAAGGTTTTTTTTTTTCTCTTAAGGAAAATTAATTTGATCTTCTTTGTAGCTCACTAGTTTCCTAATCTCCAAAGCCATATTATCACCAGCTTAAAATAAACTATGCGCTGATTGATTGACTGACGGGGAGAAGTTTTTTCCCATTTGGCTGGAAATGCATCCTTTGCCAGAAATGAGCCCTTTTTTTGCCAGCCATTTCTTTTCTGGACATTTTATTCCACTTGAATGTTAAAATATTTGTTTCTTTACCATTATGCAGAGAAATAGCTTAGTCCTGCTTTCCCCATATTAAAATGCTGCATGTGCAGAACTGCTTGGAGTGAATGTTTATGAATATACGTTCAAAGCTGCATATTCAATATAAAATTTGAAGTCAGACCCAGATATGTGTAGAATAAAGCTTTCTGCCTTTTACTACTTCATGGTGTTATCATTTATCTGCCTCACCACATAGTGAGCTTTGCAAATAAGATAATTTTGCAGCAGTCTACAGCCAAATCTTAACAGCTGGCTTTCTGTTGTGCTCAGATTCAGATCTGAGCTTTTAATGCAGCTCTTCTTCTAGAATGCCCTTTATCACCAGGAGAAAGGGAGAGACGACTGCTTTGCATTTTTCAGATGTAATGTGTTTTGGGGTTTTACCAAGACCAAAGTCTCTGATAACAGCTGAGCATATAAGAGTGAGGAAGAGAAAGCTTAATATTAAACACAGTAGATAAAACTACAGATAACCTTTGGAAAGGCACACCTGAGTAACATGTAAAATAATATATTTAAAGAGTTCACCTTTTAGTTTTGCTCTTGGTGAAATGAACCAGTTTATGATTTTAAGCCTTATGAGATATATGACTGCTCAGCAGGGGTGAGAAATAGTTTCATCACCTACAGGTAGAAAATTGATTTTTACTCAGTGTAAGGTGATGTGTAGTATTTCTTTAAATCTATAGTCGGAAGCAGAACACGTCCCCTCACGCTGTACAAAAATCAATTTACCAGAGCAGAAGGAAACTTAAGTATATTCTAAACTGTGAAACAGAGTGGAAACAGAGTGGAAACAAAGCAGTTCTGGAGATAACACTTGGTACTAACTGTAATAAGGTTTACTCTACAATTGTAGAGGAAAGCAGCCTTTTTTGCAGTTCTCTTCATTGTTGATGCATGTCCCTTTCTCTTTGTAGTGCAACTGGATTCACAAAGCAAGACAGGCACAGTATGGTTTGCTTTGCTTTTTCCTCTTAAGCCTTTATCTGATGACTTGACTTTTTGCAAGCAGGACCCGCTTCAGTGTCTGGGTTGCATGAGGTCAGGTCAAAACAGTGGGCCAAGGCCTCATTTAACATCAAGTGGTCTTTTTACTGAGATTCTGACCTCTGTGATGAGTATTGTGCTCAGGCACCTAAGCGGTAAAAAGCACCAGCAGCGTGACCTTTGCTATTTGCTCCCAAGTTGAAGCATGTCATGACGGCAGCTGGTGGGAGGTTAGTGCCACGACAGTTAAAGCAGCAAAAGGTATAGTCTGGCTGCAATGCAGAGGTGCAATTGCATTTTTTGTAGACGCGGTCACCACTGCCTGGCCAGTGCAACAGAGAGTGCAATTGCGGCAGTGAGACCCTCAGCCATAGATCGTATAGTTCAGATAGATCACCCTGAAACTGAATTTGGTCCCCAACCCAAATAACTAAACCTTGCTCAGATATGGCAACAAGAGCTGCAGGCGTGCTTTTGGATTGTGGTTTAGACATATGCGTGTCATATTGATATTAATGCAAGTGGAGCAAGTCTGCCCTTAACTGATGCTACAGACCTGGCAAACTGGTATTGACTCTTGTGTCGTAGCAACCTCACCACTGTAAAATTGCAATTTCTGGGGATTAAAGCTAGATTTTGTTTTGCCTACTGGACTGCTGTGAAGGTGTGCAGTGTCTCAAAGTCATGTTGTGGTTTTGGGAGCCTGGAGAGGCATTATCCAAGGGAACGATAGCAGGTGGCCCAGGGTTGATTAAAAAGACGGCTCTGCTATAGAATATGTAACTTGGAAGTCTCAGTCTGGTCCTGGTGGACACAAAATTCTTCTAGGATCTTCTAGAACTACCCCTCTACAAAAATAAATAACATAATTAATTTTGTGTGTGCTGGTAATGTGTGCTTAAGAGACTCCATAAATGAATGAACAGGAAAAAAGACCAGTATAATGCCTGCATCTCAGTATTTGTATTTCAGTTGGTTATGCATTTCTGTCTATTTCTTGCCTGAACACTGCTTAATAACAACTGTATTTTAACCTTGTAGCAAACCCACATTGCAAGCATTATTCCCACATTAGACAGTGGGAGCTGGGGCAAGTTCAGGTTAGGTAACTTGTATAAGAATATACTTGCTTTTCCTTAAATGTGTGGGGGTTTTTTCTTCTTAAAGAAACCTATCAGACCAATCCTAATCATTTCATAGGATGTGGTATCACTGCACATCACGCAAATTGACTTCATGAAAGCTTTCCTGGAACAATTTGGCTGGTTTTCTGTGCGTGTGTGTGTCTGTACAGACAGCCTTCCAGGTTGTGGTCTGTCCATGTTCAGTGTGAGCTTTTTGACAGCTTGGTCAGGTAGATTGCTATGTCTCTGAAATCAAAGAATTATCTTGAGAGAGATTGAAAAATGTTACATTTAATCTTTTCAACAAGAAGTCATTATGCATGGCCTTTGGGGAGACACTCGGAAAACTTTAGAGTAACAGAACGTTATTTACATCTGATAGCCTAAAACCACTGACAGAGAAAACACGCCATTTTAGTGATGAAACTAACTCTGCAGCTCCTTGATCTAGCAAAGAAATACCGTTTACAATGATTGTATGATAAGCAAGAAATCTGTGGCTACACCGTTCAGCCACTCCATGTTGCAAATTAAAACCTATATATAGAATTTAAAACTACCTTTTTACCTTATCCAGACCTAGTGATATACCAGTCCTGTATACCATCAAAAACCTAATTCATAGCACCGGGATTACAGAATGACCTATCTCGGTCAGTGCTGCTTTGTTCACAATTATCAAGTTTTACTGCACTGAGATTTCATATATCAAGCACTTTTTACATTGGAAAGTAGGTGTGCTTTCTGTGTGTGTAATATCTCTATCCATATAGACAATTTGCTGACCATTTTTAAAGGATGGTCAGCAAGCTGAACAGCTTATTGTGTCACTGGAACATGAAAAGTTTAGAAGACTGATTAGTAAGATATCTGCTTTGCCTGGATTTCTACCCTTCTGATACTGTATTCAAACTGTCTTTTTGTTGCTAAGTAAGAGAGTTAATTTTATTGACTAGCCTTATTTAAAACCTGTACAAATGCTGAATTTAAATACTGATTTCTGTGTTAAGCTTTCCTGCTGGAAGTGGAATTCAGCCTGTAAACCTATGATGCAGGACTTCTAAAATCAATCATCCTGATTTTATATATATCAGAGTGATAACAAAACATGACTATCTGATGCCCTGATAGTAATTACTATAAAAATGGTAACAAAATGTAGGTTGCTGAAATGAACAGCTTGGTACCCAGCTATTATTCTTTATGCTTTCTTACGGCAACAGCACTTGTGTGTTGCATGGGTGCAAATATTGATAGTTTTTAAATGGTTAACTTTCTCTGCGGGCATATAATATTGCGTCTGTAAACTCTTCTTAAACTGTTCTTGCACTTGTGCTTGTCTACTAGTAGGCCTTACTATAGATGCCTCCTTATGGTTCATCCCTCTCCTTCTCCTTCTCCCTCCTGGCGATGGGATCCCCTAGTGCATGGTTTCCCAGTGTCATCACCAGACTTGACGGATCTCCCTTCCTGAGAATGCGTCTGCCCCGCTGCGTGGGCACTGTCACTTCTGCCCGTGCCGGCTTTGAAACGGGAAGCGCTGAGGTTTGCAGATGGGAAAACTTTGCCTGGGTTAGTTATGGGCCAGCTTGGGTTGGGATCTCTGTGGTTTTTAGCATGGGGCCAGGAGGCAGGGCTTTATAGGCTGATTTTTGGTGCCGTGAGAGCGTGGTAATGGTGCTTCTTGGGCTGCAAAGTGTAGACTGACTTGTTTGGGTCTCAGTTCAGGGATCTCTGTACTGCATGCCTTTGTGCTGTTGTGTAGACGTGAGCTAATGAGGCTTTTGGGGGAAGTACACTAGGAATCCTTGCAGGGTCCAGTCCTCCATGACTACCTGCGCTTATAAAAATGGAAGTTCATGCAGGGGTATTTTTTAATTTCTGTGCTAGTATTTTGCACATGTGATTGTATATATGCAATGTTACATTGGACACCGTCGTACAGAGTTGTGAAGGCTCATTTGTTCATGCTTAATGTCCTTCCTTGTCTTTCAAAATTACTGTTAACATTTAGTTAACGTTGTCTTCTGCATTATATAACACACTAAATCTGCTCTTTAGATTTGGAAGATACCAACAGGAATGATATCTTTTTAACTTGTAAATAACTTGAGTGCATATTAGGAAATGCCTCTAAAAATTTCTTAGCCTGATTTCTAGACTTGACTTCTGTCTCTTCTCTGAAATATTTCTGATTATTCAGTCTCCTGTTTATCCTTATTTGAGTAAAGCTTCTTTTTAATTTTTCTACATTACTCTTCCCTTTGAAACCTAGTCTCCACATAACAAAGAACAAAGTCATATTTTTGATTGACAGCTGTAATTTAAAGAAAATATCCCTTTGAGGGAACCCTTGGTAATGGCTCAGAATATTTGCTTTCTTAAGATTCAGCACCTTTTCTCACAAATGATACAATATTTCTTAAGAGGTTTACCTTGTCAAACATTGTTAAAATGTAAATAAAGTAAATAAAACGCATTTGAAGCCACAGGGTGCTTTTAATAGCTTTTTGTCTCAGATGTGAAATAAATATGAACTTTATCTAAACTGCAGATTTCTTTGAGATTGCAGAAAATGACAGTTATATTCCTATGCTGTTCACTACAGCTTTGTCTGGTTTTAATTTTTGGAGTCAAGGGGCAAAAAGTGATACCTATGGATTTTGTGGTTCATAAATTATGGATGAAGTGGAACAGTTATTGGTATTTAAAGACATCATTCGTGTAGATGAATATTAATAGGGGTAAAAACCTGAAGGAATTCCAAATAAAAACTTTCTGAAATAGAGGAACTGAACAAAGATTGCAAGATTCAATAACTAACACTATTGATACTGAAATGATGGATTATTGAAGTGTGCGCATCTATGTGCCAGGTTCTGCCTGCTCTTTATATAGAGGAGTGATCCCTCATAGGACAACTCCTTAACTGTTAGAGTCAGTCTTCAGAGCTAATTTTCAAGGTGGTCATTCTTATTCAAGCAACTTGAATGAAACCGTTGTTTTGTTAAATCGTGCCACCTGCTCTAACCTTTATGTCTGAGGCAGATTATGTAGTAGTTTGTGATTGCTCTGGGTTGGCCAACAAGCAACCAAAACCAGGCAAACACGGACTGCTGGCAACCCAGTTGTTAGAGCTGTTTTCTCTGGCAGAAGAGATAAGTGTAATATCTACTCACAAAAGATTGCATAAACTTGTGTACATTTCACAGATGATTAAAAATGGTTAAGAATTTGATATTTTTGTTTTTTAAAAACTTGATTTTCTTATCAAGAAATAGCATAATGAAAATATTCCCAATGAAATAAATATGCAAACTGCTAAGTAAAAGTAGACAGACAAGGAGAGTGGAAAGCAAGTGGAAATGTAGAATGAACATACAAGATGCCACCTCGAGGCAAGAGAAGAAACTAAATACAGACATATTTTATGGACTTGAGATATGCAGGTCTACCCAGACCCGGTATCCATTTCGGTTACTTTTTTTTTCTCTCCCCTCCTCCTCCCTGTGAAATAACTAACAGTTCTGTCTCCCTGCCCAGCCCAAATTCAAAGTTTTGGCTAGACCTTCTGATCTTCTCTTGGCTTTAAGTATGTATGTTTTGCCCAACACAAAAGTGTAATCATTTTAGATGGAATACTAGAAATAAATTTGTTCTCCTATGTTTCTTTTTTGTAAGTTATTTTGTTGTATTGTCCTAGCTTTCTAGAGGATGTGGTAGGGATCTATGTGTGAATGGATAAGTATTTAATGAATTTTTAAAGAAATTGCTGAGTTTACCCATTATTTCTAAACCTTAGTGAAAGAAGCATAAGTGATCATTTTAGAATAATTCTGTTTTTGTGAGTTCTCAAAGATTATTGGTTTCATATAATTTATTCCTACTTACATCAGCTAATTCTTTTTTTATTTTTTGGTGAATCATGCTCAGTATACTAGAGATCTGATATGCAGCGGCTGAAACAGTAATTACAGAGTCACTGTGTGGAGCCTTGTGAGATGATGCCCTTACTGTGAAGCATTCTGTTTTGTCAATAAGCTTACATCAATACTTGGCAGGTCATTTATGCAGCTTTAATGTTTCAGAATATAAACTAGACAAAGTGACTAATATCAAATTGGAGCTGCTTTGCATCTGCAATTGACAAATCCTATTTTGAAAGCATGCATGAACATGAGGATCAAACTTAGCTTTTAACATTTACATTTTTTTTCCAATGGGGAAGTGTCTGATCCACTTCTAATTTACCTGTTGTTGATTTCCTGATTCTTTACTAATCCCTCGCAGCTGAGATGTCCTCACCATTGGAGAAGTAATTAACAAAATCCCTGACTGGAGTGTATGAAGCATCTGTTATGGAAGCATAAAAGGTTAACCTAAATCCCAGCACACAGAGATGTCAGACTAGAACAAATCAGCATGGAGAATTACCTGGAGGTGCCACAAGGTTAAGGTGGAGCATATGTATGGTAAAAAGGTTGTTTATGACTAGCAGAATTAATTTTTGGGGAAGAGAAGGTCAGACATGCAGAAATGAAGACTATCCGTGATGAGCAGAGATTGTTTTAGGCTCCAGATTTCACCTGGCAAACACCAAGATAGATTTTTTTTCTTTTTTTTTTTTTTTTTTTTGGTGTGTCCAAACTGAAAACACTTAAATAAAGGATTACAGACATGATGCCACTAACTGTCCTCTCTGGATGAACTTATGCTTTCAGTCAGCTGTATTTTAAGCTATGTTTTCTTCCAAATATATTTTGTACTAAGTTCAGCACATTGGTCAAATTGATTCTTAAGAAGGCTATTTCCTCTTTCCCTACCTGACTGTAAGCTGTTTTAACCCTTCAAATTGGAGTCCTTCAGCCTGCTTCAAATCCAATGTGTGTTCGTTCAAGAGCATCTTGCAGTGGGTGTATTAATTGTCTAATTTCCAAATCTAAATACTGTGGGTTCTAGGTTTGTTGTATTCGAGACAGTGTCTTAAACTAAGTATATATATGTGATAATTGCAAAATATTGGAAACATTCAGGTTGGATCTTCATATGATATAAACAGGCATTGTTCTTCTATTGTCTCTGTTGATCAAGATAGGTATATATTAGCACATACTCACTTCCAGCTGTTTCCTGGGGTAAAGTTGAATTCCAGGACATTTGGGTGTTCCCCAAAGGATTTGCACTGGCATGTGATTTTTGTCTCAAATCTGTTCTAAATTCATTTTGGTTGGTACTCGACATTTGCCTGTGCATTTTTCAATAAGTAAGCACTCATGCATTAGCCTACGTATGCTAGCACTGTTGGACCTGGCACAACAAAAATGTGAATATGCTGGAAGGAATTCAGGGAAAAAAGCTACCAAAGAGATTGGAGATTGAAGGGGACCAATTACTGGGAAAAGACTAAATGGTCTGATTGTGCCCTTTTCATGCAGGCAAAATTCAACGGCGTATTATGTATTTGGGTTTGGAGGCAGTGAGGGACAACAGCCAAAAAAGGAGATGCAGTCAGGGAAATAGTAACTGAAGGGATATGATAACCATCTCAAATGCTTGAATAGAGAAGAAATTTAAAATGTAGTTCAGAGCAACAAAGTGAAAATAAAAAGGTTAAATTAACTATAGAAAATTAACTTACAGAAAGAAGGAAGATGAATAGCAATAAAAGGAGAAGGAAAAAAAAGTCTGTGAAAACGAAATTCTTTAGAATGTGGAATGGCAGCCCGAGAAAAGCTACAGAGAATCCATTGCTGGGATAATTTAAAATGTAACTATTCCTAGCATTAAAAGATGTGAAGGTTAGAAAAGACAGGCATTTTGAAAGAATGGGTAACGGACCATGGGTGTTCTTATCCTCTCTGATCTCTGTGTGTGTATTTATGCAAGTATGAATACAGTAATGCTTGAAAAGGATAGGTCTTGCGTGCGGAGTTGTTGCCTGGAAATTTAAATGTTTGAGTTAAGAATGCCTAGAAGGTGGAAATGCTAAGGTTTTATCCTCATCCTAATTCTGTTGCTCTGTATTTTGTTCATATTGTCAGGCACTTAATGCACTTCAAGTCATATTTTCAGTTGGCTTTTCAGTAAGTACTCATTCCATTTGTGTGTACATCTACAAACACATGGCCTATACAGAGAGCTGTGGTCTTTCACTGCTAAATACTTGGGTATATACAGGTACTGAGTCCCTGGAAACACTGCTTTTGCTTAGTACTATGCTGCGTGGTCTAGTGAGCTTCTAGATTGAGATTACTTTTGTCTTCTACACATAGAATTACAACTATTTCAGACTTGAAATATTTAAGAAGTTTGGCTATTATTTTTCCTTTTTTTTTTTGCGTGCGTGTCTGTGTGTCTGTTTTCTAGTCATCTGGAAAGAATTTCTTTGTTTTCAATGTGGTATTGAACTTTATTTTTTAATACTCATCAGAAACCATGGCAAAAAGTGTTTTCTATGACTGTGGTTATATAAGATGAGATGTTTACTTTCATTACTCTGTGCTGTGTTCAGTTCTTTATGTAGGTCTTTGACAATTACTAGGACGTTTTTAGATGTTTTACTTCATTTTACATACTGCCTGTACATAGTTCTTCTACCACAAAATGCAAATTCCCCTCTTGGAGCAACAAAAGGAATGTCAGCATCAATAATGAAGTAACTGGTTATTAGATTTGCATACCAACTGATGTGTTTGGGGGGTTTAGATTATTTCATTACTTCTACCTCCTTCCTGAAGGTTAATGCTCTGGTTAGACAACCTTGTTTACTGCTGCTAATGTGTCCCATGATTGATTGAGTAACCTTATCAACATTTCTGATTTGTTTGGTTTTTTCCATTTCCTTTAGGGTAAACCTGCCTTTTAGAAATGGGCTATGGGGAAAAATCAGAACTAACACAAAACTCCGAGTACTTCTTTGTCTTCAAGACTGGTAGAAATGGCCTGTGTGCATTTTGTCATGTTGTTTTTATGAGTATTTGTAGTTCAGCTTTTCAGTCCATAACATCCAAATAACTCTTTGAACTTTCACCTTTTCTTTGTCTGGATGTCGGAAGTTCCCTGTATTCGCACAAGTTGTCACATCCTAGACAAAAAAAAGTATATTTTAGCAATGAGACAGTTTTGATTTTTAAACAGAGCTTGCTTTAAAATTTGCTTGCCACAGCTCTGCCTATGAAGGGGAAGGATTCCAGTTTCAATGCTCTGTAATTTTATAACGGATTACATTTAACTTTGTTTCTATTTTAATCTACTACAGATACAATTTTTTCTTTTTTTTTTATCTGAAACAGCATCTGCAGTGTCCTTTTTTTAAGGAAAAGAAAAACAAACCAAAACACTGCCCCACAACAACAAAAAAAACCCCAAACCCCTTGCATTGTCCAAAGTAAATATGTGAAAATTCCCCAAGTGGGAGAAGGGAGGGGGAAAAAAAAACCCCAAACCTCTTGAAAAATAAAAGTTGTCAACTGATTTGAAATATAACTGGACTGTGCCTAAACAATTTAATTGAAAATTCATACTTTGATAGTTTTTTTCGGAAGCTTGCTTAAACCATGTTTATTTTTCTTAGCTTATATTTATATGGATGTTAACTTACTATATACTGCTAAACTTGGTTTTCTGTATCGTGCTTGCTCTTGTCGACTGCTGACTCGTAATATTTAGGTTTTAATGGCTATAGTCTTATATCTTTATTTTCATATCCATATCAAAAGCACTGAGTGCTAAACGCCTATGAGGAACAGACGCACCTACTTTTTATAATCCTGGTCTCATACCTAGTGTTCCAAGTGACGTCAGGACATACAGCTTAGCAGTTGATTATATTTGTGTTTACACTTACTGCCATGCGAAGAACATCTGTTATAAATAGTAGTCTGAGAAAGAAAGTGTCAAGAAGTGAAATACTGGAAGAATTAAAATTGACGCTGTCTTTCATCAATGTTGAGACTGTCAGAACTTGCACGAGCCAGCCCTAACTATCCACAGCAGGCAATCTGGTGCCAGCCTGCTGTTAAATAACCAACATTTAACAAGAAATAGCGTGTAGATGCACTGTGTGGTTTAAAACATTGTGTTAGGCATCATTAAAACTGAGTCTCCTTAGAGCCTTATTAAAAAAGTCCTTTCTCTCTCTGTAATAAAACATTTCTCTCTGACTGTTTCAATTAAGGCTCTAACAATACAAACAAAATGCCTCCTAATTCAGTACCACACTGGAGAACCACTGTTACTGTCAAGTTGCAAAGGCAGGTGGAAAAAAGTAAGTATCTTTACAAACCCCTGTCTAACCAGCAAATGAGAAGCATCAGATGGCTATATTTGTTTGGTTTTCTTGAGTCCATCATCCCTGTTAAATTTTATATTTGCAAATATTTCAGTGCCTGTGGTTCACTATTTGTCAGCTGCAGTGCCCTTTATGTAACTTACTGGCACCAAGGTTTAGGTATCACAGAAGCTTACATGCTGAGCATGTCTGCCTAAGCTGGCTGATTGAGTGATGCTCAATAGCAAACTGATGATGTGAAGTATTCTTAATTTGTCTGGAAAAAAAATAATAGTAGTACATATATGTTTGGGCAGTGTACCAGCAACGTCATTGTGTTTGGGATGAATCAAGTTTTTCCAAACACTAATTGGCTCAGTTTCTGAAATACATTCCTACAGCACAACTTCTGCCCATGTGGAGTCCCATGGACTTCCTTTTGGTTGGTGAAGCTTACAGCACTGGAAACTTCACAATTCGATATAGTGGCCAAAATGAACTTGCCCAATTACATTCTCTGGGGCGTCAGGTCTTAATTATAAGACACAAAAGGAAATTGAATCTGTATATTAAAAATTTAGGAGCTTTCAGACAACTCCAACAGATGAGAATCCTAAAGAGCTTCTTAATTCTTTTGGACTCTTGAAGTACTATAAGAGTCCTAAAAATGGTGATAAAATGTTAGGTACAACAAGTAAAACATCTATAGACTTGATCTGATGTGACCGAAAGGAAGAACCGGATGTAAGCAAAGAGATGTTTTCTTATGCTGTAAAGAAAAAATAAAAGCTGTGAGCAAGATAAAACACTGCTAACAGTGGGTACCAAGTGTGGTAACATGGAGAAGGCTGTTATATTGTACTTGGTGAAATAATGATTGCTCTTCAAACTATTTATTTTGAATTATACTTATTGCAAATGAATTCTTCAAGCCAGATGAGCCCAATTACTACTGATGTATTTACGAGTTTCAGCTTTTAAACCTGAATACCCCCAAGCCAAAGTTTCACATATGAACTCCCAGGGATTAACCCATGATGCTTCTTTGAGTTCTAGCCCATCTCTTGTAAGAATAATAATGAATAAGGAGATGTTCAAATCAGATTATATGTAAATTACTTTTCAAAGCTTTTGGCATTGGTGGCCAGGAATGGTGATGTGCACTGACCTTACTTATCCCTGACTTAGTTTCTTTAAGGAGTGCCGCTCTCCCTCTTGGAGGTATAATGCTTCTGAAAGGGCTCATTCTACCGAGTCAGTGGTGCCTCTTTCACTCTGAAGGTCCTTAACAAAGTCTCTTTCCCAAGATAGTACTACTTCTCGCTGCTTTGGTCAGGGAACTTGAGACAACATGTCATAATCGAGGTCCTAAGTCCTGCCATTCCCTATTTGCAATATACTTATATCCAGGGAAAAATAACATGTGAAAATGTTAATATGTAACAGTGGATCTTCTCAAAATAGGGTGTCAACAGGTCCAATAAACATGTATGGCATTTGATTCAGCATGCATTTATGTATATGTGATATTTGGCATTTTTACAGCCTCAGTGTAGTCAATGACACCCTGTTAATACGAAGTTTGGTGCTGTTGTGAGTTGATGATTGTACAACATGTACACTTTGGTGACTCTATTTGTTTTCTTTATTATGAAAACAATAAAGATGTTAAAAGAACTTTTAGGCTTTTTAATGCACATAATTTTCATTTTAGGCAGTGTAGCATAGGTTTAATTATTGCTTCACTGAAGTCTTTGCTTGTGTCTGTTAAAATGCAAGCAATGTTGTAGAGAGAATGAATAGTGTCATATACCCACAAAAGATTTCACTGCAGACTATAGTAACTGGTTTAGATCATGTTATTAAAAGCCAAAAATGTATTGATTTCTCGTGGTCTCAGAAGGGCAATGCATTTTCTCCTGTTCTAAGTAAAAATAAACCAATAAATGGCTGCATTAATGATGCTATTACTGGGTAGCAGCAGTATGTTTCTTAATGTCTTGGGCCTCAATCATGCAATCACTTACTTACTCATATGTTTTACTCTAGGCAGCTTCACAGAGCCATTATACTCAATTGGGTCATTTGTCTCAGAAATGAATTCACTAAAATCAGATTTGGTTCAAGTCACACATTCACTTCTCAGTGAATGTGAATTTGCTGTGCATTATGAAAGCCTAACCTGGAGGAAGATATTTAAAACTATTGTGAGCAGTGCAAATTGCTATACAGTGCCTCACTCCCAGTGAATTTTAGACTGTCTTCATTACTAAGAAGATTTATATTTCATCTTTTAGAGCAAGATAAGCGACATATGCCAACACCGCAAAAATCGCAGCATACGTAAGAGTCGGTAGTTTGTTCTATTAGTTACTTAGTCTCTCATAGCTGTATATTTCACTCCTCCCAGCCCTCATTCCCTCCATATATGTGACCTTGTCTAGTTTTCCTTGTGAAAAACTAGAGCATTGTGTCTCTCTTGGGATTTTGTAATGGGACAGATAACATTTCTTTGGCACTGAAGATGAGTCATGAAATGTCTCTAAGAGAAAGTGGAGTCAATTGTGAAGATTTTTTTTATGTATTTATTTAAATTTAATTTAAAGTCACTCTATGTGAAGAGGTCTCAGAATACATACAGAAACAATCTATTTTCACTTCTAGGATGCTTTAGTGAGCTATAGAAATGTGAAGTGACTTTTTTTGTCACTGGCAGGTTTTCTTTGTATCAGTACATACTGAGGTATAGGTAATAAGAGTTATGTAGGGAGGCTGTAACTTCATTTATAATTTTGTGTTCGACTTGAATGTATGCTCTGAATTACTTGGCAGTATTCCATCAGAGATGTTTCCATGGTTCTTGATTTATTAGGAAGTTTTGGGTAAGTGTGAAGGCCAGACCCCCATCTACATCTGCAGGTCTACCAAGGGGTCTTGACTAGCAGCCCCAAAATCAGGAGCCAGAGAACAGAGACAGAAAGAATCACTAGCTGCACTGGATGTATTCCTTCCTACTTCAGGCTCTGACCAGGCAATTTATTGACTTACAAGGATTTCTGTTTGACTCTTTCTAACCTACCAGCATTACTGGAACTCTCCCACTGTGTGAGAATTGGAATCTAAATCCCAGATCAGACCTCTGGATGCCAGATGGCACTTTGCCAATCTTATTACATGAGGAAAAAAACCCCCAACAAACCACCTTTAGATTCCAGAGCCGTCAGAAAGAGCAGTTCCTGCCAGCAAGAGAGTCAGCTGGTGAGACAAACAGATAGTTGTACTCCCTGCTTGGAAGCCTTGAACATAATAAATGTGTGTTGTGTGTGCAGGCAACAGGAAGGAGATGACCTTCTCCCCTCAGGTGCAGAAAGACAAGGCATGGCGAGGAAAGCAAGCAAAGAGTTTATCATACTGAGCGTTCTCTTAGCTGTTCCTAGCCAAGAGATCTCTGTGGGTCTACTGCTGACCCTATAGCTCCAAACCCACCAAAGTTGCACCCTGGCTAGTGAAAAGACCACAGAGGAAACAAACGTTTTGTTTTAAGTAGACCTGCCTCTGAAATGATAGTTTAAGAATTAATTGTGCTTTAGAGGTAGGAATAGTCTCAGCACAAGTGCACTAGGCATTTGATTGCCTGTATAATCAACAGTTAAGGCACAGCTTAATGTCTGCAGATGGAACAGAGATAAAATAATATGGTATCAGTCCTGAATATGCACTTATTCTTAGCAAACTTCTTCACATCCATAAATGGAGGAATAATAAGAGTAAAAACCACCTGCACTGTTAACATGACACCTTTGGGCTTCTGAATGTCTGTGTTCATTAGTGGACCTAAGCCCTGCTAAGGATGTCAGTGTCAACAACCAGTTGAAGATCGCACCTGTTATTTTTTTTCTAGACCCTGATGGTTGGTGATCGATGAGTAGGAGTGTGCATATGTCTCACATTTCCTCCAGTTCTCCCCTCCTGCAAGAATTACAGCCTGAGCTTACAGTTAACAATGCAGAAGTGACATTGCAGACCTCTATTTACTGAATTTTATTTTCAGACGCTTAAGTCCTGAAATTACGATGTATCATGCTGATGATCAGAATGTTCATAATTAAAATGTCTTAAAATAGGACTTATACCAAAGTCACTGGGGGCGGGGAGGAAGCTCAAGATAATATCCTTAATGAAGACTTTCCAGATGAATAGAAGATGTTTTAGATAGACAAAATCTATTTTAAATCTCATGTCTTTAATTCATGTTTAGTCATATAGGAATGCCTGAGATTATGAAAGCTAAGAAAGATTTTATAGGAAAAATGTGTTTTTTAAGGGGCTACAGGCACTGATTTCAATTAGAAAAATAGCATCTTTCACTTAATAAATCTAAGGCCCTGATTCGTCAAACTGGTCTGTGTATGTGGACTTTTATGTCCTGTTACAATTAGTAGTAGCTATGCGCAGGTTTAAGGTTTCATGTATATTCTTAGAATAAGGTATGTTATTTAGATCAGTTTTATAGAACAGCTAGTATTTTAGCATTAGATCTAGTGTAAACAATAAAGGTTTCTGAAAGAGTACAGAAAAAAGTTATAATCAATATGGAAGCAGTTGCAAAAACCTCAATGCCTTGAATTTCTGGTAAGTTTTTCCAGCTGCTTTATAAATTGTTATTATAGGCAACGTGTATTATCAATAACAGTAATGTACATGTACATATTGGCATGGAGGCTTTGGAATATGGAATAAGGTTCACATTGTGTCTTCTGGAAAAATGTGGAACAAAGTAACAATACAATAAAACTAATATAATATATAGGTGCTAGAGTGACAGCACATTAATCGCTGTACAGAAATGAATTAGCAGTTAGTTAATTAACAGATTGATTTCATTACCAGATTTGCAGAAGAGCACTAGAAAGATCTTAAATATTCTACTTGTGTGGCTTGTATCTTCCATGTGGAGTCTGACAATAGTAATCAAAATGGTTTATGGTGAATGTTAAATGGTGACAGCTCCAGGTCAAAACTTTAAATAGGACACACAAATCCTCCTTAGATGTTCTCTTTAGGTGTTCATGTATTGATTGACTGAGGACATTTTCAGAAGTGTCCCTTCTCTGGTGTGTCTGCCAGATGTTCAACAAAAAGCTAAGCTAAGAAAAGTCAGAAGGTGCCTTACTAACTTCTCACTAAGATAGTAATTGATGTTTGTATCCAATGCAAAAACTTTCTTGACTTGAATTATTTTGTGCGTAAATCTACTTTCATGGAAACAAAATGCCCCCCCTTTTTTTTTCCTTTTCTTTTTAAGGCATCCTGAGTGCATCTATTTTAAATGCTTTAGGTTAGATAAGAAACTTATTTGTGAAGGGAATCCCTCAGTTGTCCCCACTCGCTCTGCTTTGGTTTGTGTTATGGAGCTGTCTCAGACTGTGAGAACTGGATTCTTTCTGGATTAACCTAAACTGGAGGATGCAGCCCAGGAGTGCACCTAGCATGCCCCATTCAGTCCATGGGACCAGGTTAGAGCTAGTCTGGAAGTGGGGGGGGGAACCAGCCCCAAACAAAACCAAAAACCAAAACCAAAGAAGAATAAAGACTAGTGTTCCTGAGTACTTATTGATGTTCTCTTCAGATTTGATTTTTCTGGACTTTATTGTTTACTAATGTAGAGAAAGGCATTGATGACTGAAAGGATTTATTGGATGTGTCAGCTCTGTGATCAGAGTTTATTTTTGTGCCAAAATGAACCCTAGAAGAGAGCTTTAGCCTGAACTGGAGTTTCTGGCTTGAGCTGGCATGGTTGTGGTATTTGGCAGCTGTGGCAAAATGAAGGGTAGCAGAAAGGCATGTGTCTGAAACTAGCATGAAACTTCCCATTTCCTTGCCTTCATGACTATGTTAAACCTAGCATTTCTAAAATGCTTGATGGTTCTACAATGATTTTTTAAAAAAAATTATTCATCTGCCATACTTTATTCCATTTACATTTCTTTCATTTCAGTAATGTGGTTTCTAGTGGTGTCCTATAGAAGAAAAGTAGCTCTTGGTGGAGGAGGTTGTATCAGTCAACAGCACTTTTCTGGCAGATAATATTTTATGAATCAATCTCACACAAATTTTCTTTCATTGCAGGAAAAAAAAACTGGTGGAAGAATTATTCTCTGACACAAAATAATTATCCTATGGCAAAATGGTATGTACATGACTTATGCAATGACTACACATTGCGTAAGTTTTTTAATTTTAATGAATGAACATGTAAAATGTCACAATTATGAAGAATCTTTTAAAACACTATTGGTATTGGCTAAGTTTTATTTTACTTGGTATAAATAGGCCATAGGCCATGTTTTCCCTTAAGCATGTCAGTCACCATCAGAAACAAAACCAGGAAGATTATCATGGACACATTTCAATAACAGATCAGTTAAAACCCAACCAAACAAAAATCAACAACCCCCCCCCCCAAAAAGCATCTCTTAAGAAAAATAATTGATAATTTTATAAACATAACTTTTGAGGAAAAACCAAATTTCTCATGGAGAGTATAGGGGAAGATAAAACTGTATCCTGTTTAAACGTGTGGTGGTTTGGTCTTTTAAGAACATGAGCTAAACTGGGAATAGAAATAGTACCTTCATATCTTTTTAGGACTAGGCACGCACGCTCTCACCCACGCTTGTTCCCATGGTAGGAGGACTTGTCACTAAATTTTTCTTAGGATTATCATCTAGGAATCCATGGGCATGCAGTTTAGGGACTGGAATAACTGAGTTACCTGATAATACCTTTCTGAGTCTTTTTTTAGAAAGTGATATTTTAGTACAGTTTCGTGGAACATTAAATCTCAGGAAAAATAAAAAAGCTGACCAATAAGGTATTATTTTCTGGAAATAGTGATGGAAACAAAATCTTACCAACTGTGGTGAATACAAGCGAAGCATTGTTGCCTTCCCTGGAGGGAGAAAATTATGGTCTTTTTTGTTTAAAAAAAGAAATGCAGACATTTTCTTTTACAGCAATTAGCGATGATGCATGGAGTGAACTGCTAAGTATTCATGACTAATCTGGATAGACAGGGCTGTCCCTTGCTAATCACAATGAATATTGGCCTGTCCATAAAGAGCAAGGAGTGATGACATCAAAGAGAACAGTCAGCTATTACCAGGGCAAACTCTTGGCCATAAGCTTCTGCAGATGATAATATGAAAAGACAGAGATGAAATTAAAAGCAGTGTTAACTACCCAGGAGGCAGAAGAACACACAATTGTATCTTTGCAGTTACTTGTGTATTGTACTGCATTAAGACGTTCTTTTTCAGTTTTATTGTATGCATTTTGAATGTACAAAATACTTTGGAATTATTTTTATATGGTGGCAACCGTATAAAGTATCTGGCTCCAGCAACATAAAGAACAATCACTACACTGAGTATAGGTGGGGTATTTTTTACACTGTATAGTCATTGCCTTTGGTATGAAAAAATATTTTTTTGTTAAGACGTGACCAGTGGTTGTGTTCTTCAGGGGAAGTGTTTGGATTCGTACACTTTTTCTTTCTGGTATGTCAGTAAAACCTCTCTTGTCCTTTTGCACCTTCCAGCAGAACTTACCAGAAGTCCCCCCGTAAAGGAGGCTGGGTGCCAACTGGTGAGGTCTAATGCTTTTGTAATCATCTTTAGCCTGTCTCCTTTTGAGTATTACCAGTTTGAGCGTCCGTAGTAGGGAAGTGGAACAGTTGGTCTCCACATCACCCCTTCCCGGTCTGCAGAAATTTTGCTGGGTTGCTAATGAACAAATTTTTAGAATGGTTTTACAAACTCTCTGTTTCTGTGACACGCAAACTCCTCTGAAACTGTGGCAGCTGTTGAGAACTTGCTCCTTATTGATGTTATCGTGCTGTGGACAGCATTAAAGTAGAGAAAACTTCCTGACCTCTGCACAGATCCTTAGGGATCCATTTTGGTTTAGGGAATTAATTGCCTTTTTTCTCTGAGGGGAAATCTTTGCAGGTACAGTTTCTTGGACTATATCTACATTGCAGTCCCTACTGTGACTGTTGCTCATGCAGAAATGCTTACCTTGCCTTCAAAAAAGTAGCTTGAGGGTTTTTGCTAGTGCAGAAAGCTAACAACCTGACCCTGTGCAGCTGGGTGTCGCATCCTGTGCTGAGTTTTGTACTATCGCAGCCACTCTGCTGGCAGAACTTGAGCTAGCTTGTGAATAACTCGTTTAGGTATGTCTGTAGTACGACTGCAATGTGGATGAATCTCAAGGAGTAGCCTGTCTCCTAGTGGCAAACAGGTGATGATACATTTTGAGGAGGAGCTACCGATGGGTGAAGGTTAGAAGGATGTCGTAGTTTAAAGATGTTGGTCTCCGTTAACAAGTAAAATCTCCCACAAAACACAAGAGCAGGGAGAGTACAAGATTTAGTATCAGGCCCTTAGAAACACGTGCCATTTTGGGGTCAGGTAGAGAGGTATCAGAAGTCAGTAGAAGATAGTGGTGTGGGCAGAAAGGAGGACAAAACAAGGGCCTGACAGGAGAGAGAGGATTAAAACATCACACTCTATTGCTTGTGATCTCACTTTCTTTCATTTAAATGCCTGTAGTAACTTATCTGTTGTAAGAGCCTTATTGCCATGTTTGTGCCTCTCGTGTATGAGGAAAATGGGATATTTCCCAGTTGTTTTTTGTGTTTAACTCCCCCAAAAGCTCAGAAAAGCGGTCACATTTTCAAATTATTTTCTTTCGCCTTGAGTTTTCTCTCTTAAGTTGTGATTACTTATGCAGTATGTTAACCAGTGACTGTAAAATCACAGTTGAAAGGTCACCTCTTACCCACAATTTTTCTGTAAAATAATGACTAACCTTCAGGAACTCCAGTCCTTAGTATATAGTATAATTTTATTCGTTTAAAATGCTCAAGCACTTCCCCGTGTTATAAAAATACAAAGGCCATTATTTTTTAACAATGTAGTATTTCCTTTTGTAAATACTGAATATTACTGCTGTGAGGAAGTCCCTTACGTGCCTAAAATAGCTCAAATTTCACTCTGTTATTAGTGCGAATACAAGAAAAAGTTGTGGGCAGAAGATTGGTGGAATTGTCAAGGATTTACGATGAATGAGTCGAGCCAAACAGTTGAATGCTGTCAGACTGTACATTGCTAACACCGCCATCCTTTATACGCCTTTAACAGAAAGATGTTTCTGCTAAGAGATGGTTTACTTGCTACTCGGACAGTTAATGATGGCGTGGACTTACTTCCAAACCTTTTTTTCCTTGTTGTTCTTTAAACTGAAAGAAGCACTAAATACAAGCTCTTAAGTTGATCTGTGACTTATTTGAAAGAGGTATGTAGAAAAGCCTAAAGATTAGCTGTTGTGGAAGTGTGGTTACTGTGGTAGGCTGACCTTGACCAGCTGCCCACACAGCCACTCTCGCGCTCCCCTTCCTCAACAGGACAGTGGGAGAAAATAAGATGATAAAGCTCATGGGTTGAGATAGAGATAGGGAGATCACTTGTCAATCACTGCCACGGGCAAAACAGGTTCCCCTTGGGGAAAATTAATTTATCGCTAATTATAGTAGGTTTGGATGGTGAAAAACAATGATGAAATTAAAACAGCCCCTCTCCTCCCCTTTTTTTCCTAGGCTTAACTTAGCTCCTCCATAGCTGCAGGGTAGATGGCTGCTCTGGTGTGGTCCTCTCCAGGGGCTGCAGGCGAATGTCTGCTTGGGTGCCCGGAGCTCTTCCTCCTCTCTCTGTGGCCTTGGTGTTGGCAGGGCTGTTCCTCTCACGCGTTTTCTCTGCTCCTCACTGCCTGTGTGCTGTTTTCGCCCTTTCTTAAATACAAGCTCCCCGAGGCACCACCAGCGTGGCTGAGGGGCTGAGCCGTGCCCTGTGGCGGGTCTGTCAGAACCGGCTGGAACCGGCCGTGTCCGGCACGGGGCAGGCCCGGCCTCTCCTCACAGAGGCCGCCACACAGCCCCCCACTACCAGCGCCTGGGCACCTGCACCCCGCGCAGGTGTTGTTGAAATAATTATTATTGAAATAATAGTCTGTAGCTTTTTTAGACAAGGTGTGTGAACTGTATTGGATTTTAGCTGTGTGTCCTTTCATCTTTCTTTCGCTGTTGCCAGTAAGACACGTAATGGAAGGAACAGGGTTGTTTTTTGAGTCTTCAGTTTTAGCGAAGACTAGCCAATTCATTACCGAATCTGGGAATTTTCTGGTAAAATACGTACTTTCGCTGTTGTAAGGAATGTGTGAAATTCCCTAAAGTCGTCCTTTAACTAGGCCTTGTGTCTGCATTTTTTAAATGTATGCAAAACTGTTAGTGCTTAACTGTGACCTCTTGTGGGACCTTTTACATTAGCTTATCTCCATTAGGACTGGTTAGCCTTGGGCCAGTCTTATTTTTTCTATGCTTCAGCTTTTTTTTTTTTCTGTGAAAGGCAAAAAATAAATGTCCTTAAATTCCAGGCCTCTATTAGTGCTGAAAATAGTTGTTATGCTAAAGGCGATGATATCATGATAACGAGGGGCAGAAGAGGGGAGGAGGTAAGCATGTGGGCTACTGCACTCTGAAACTGTGCTCCTTTTATCCTGAAAATCTTACGGTAAGTAAAGATAAAAATGAAGTCTGTGGGCTGCAGCGGGGTATTTAGATATGCAAGGGCTCAGGGTCTGGTCCACAGATGCAGAGCACCGTCACTATCTTTTCGTACTCAAGAAAAAATCTTTTCGTTCTGAGAAGCAGTAAGTTTATGTGACTTGTGAATGCTAAAATAATAATGTGAGCAGACAACCCATTTTTTGGCCACGTTTTCTGAGAACAGTTGTTTTCTTAAATGAAGTTCATTAAAAGTGAGTGGTTTGCCAGGAGTTGTCTTCCTCTGGCAAACACGAGCCGTGTGCGTGGAAAGCCAGCAGTGCATCTGTAACCCCTTTGACCCTCACCAGTTACTAAACCAGTGTAGCTTCTCCAGGCTATCTTATCCTTTCATTTTGATTTAAGCCTGTAATGTCACTGACATATGTCTACCTATCATGTTATTTGAAACAAAACGTTTTCAGAAGAAAAGATGTTTTGCTGTGGTTAAGAGACTATGTCCATGTTTCAGAGGACTGACTGTTTATCTCTAGGCTTGTACCCTTAACTCATGCACTTGACTGGAACCCTAATGATATCCTTGGTTTGGTCCTCAGATGTAAGAAATCTGCTGAAACTGGAAATTCCTACTGTGAACAGTTCCAAAGCTTTTAAAAGAATTTTTATTTTAGTTATTTAGGAAGTGATGAAAAGTACCTGCATCACAAACTAAACTTCTACAAGTGTGTACTGGGGACCAGAAAAAAGCCTGAACTAGAGACTGTTGGAGAGACAAACAAGTTTGCTGTGTATTGCTTCTGTTTTTTTGGTCTCCCTCATGAAAATGCAGAAGCTACTGTGTCTCCTGCTAGATGGAGGTGTATCTGCATTCGTTCTAGCCTGCTAGATGAGAGGTTGCTGCAGGATGGCTCATCCTTTATCAGACTGCCAACTGCAGGGGCTTCGTAGGGATGGAGCAAACCTGTTATCTCCTTGTGGGAGGAATGGTTGAAGAAGCTCCAGAGGGGGAGGAAGCTGTGCACCTACCAGTGTTATGTAGATAACAGAGATAAAAATCTGCATTCAGGTGGAGGTGTGAGGAGAGTCAGTCAAACTTGGTGCCTTTTGTTCCCTTCACTTGCCTTTCAAACCTGATAACTCTGCTCAGGCATCTGTGCGAAGAAGGTGGCCTCTCAGAAAGATGTAGCTGGGGAAGCAATTACAGACTGGGAAATGAAAGTCTGCCAGCATGCAGTCAGCTTGAGCTGCTGGAGAGTGGCAAGGAGTGAGTAAGTGCCCTTTCTGTTCTGCTTCCCGCCCCCCCCCCCCCCCCCCCCACTTTATCAGGCTGTATGAACATCAAGATGGGAGAGCCTCAGAAAGCGTCCATGTCACTGTCATTGCAAATCTGGTATAAGCCAACTGAAGTAGAATAGAACAAATGCAAGAGCTGACTGAGTCTTTCTGAAGACTGCCATGTTAAATGATAGACTGGCATACCTGCTTATTTTGGACTGTAAGTTTTCACTGCCTGAATTAAAACCAAAATAAAAAAAAAAAACCCAAAACAAAAAAAACCCAAACAAACCCCAGTTTATATGATTTGATGGCAGAGATGACTTTACAGCTGTTTTAAGATGGTAGTTATCACTTCATCTCAAATGCAGCACACAGAAGAGCTGCGTATAAATAGTGCTGCACCCAGCCAATGTTTTACAAAAGCAAGAGCTCCAAAACATCAATGCATGATTCCAGTTTTTCACTAGACAGCTGGCTCCAATCAGAGTGGCAATTTGTTACCTATTAGTAAAGTCATCTTGCTGCTGGCTGTTCTATAAACAGAGCTTATTTGACTCTCCTTTAGAAATAGCAGTTATTGCTAGCCTCTTTTATTGATAATGCAATATATGGTGTTAATGGACTTGTAGTGGTTGGAGAACAGCTCTTTGACATTTTTGATCCCTTGTCCTAATTGCAGCTATAAGGAAAAAAACTGATGTCAAATGCAAATTGCGGACAGGAAATGAAGTAACACCCATTTTATGCCAGGTCTGAATTTGTGGTGCTAGTGTATGCAAAATGCTATCAAGATGAAAATGATGAAGAAACTTCTGCTTTGATCTTTTCAAAATAGTTAAATATGAAATCTTGACTTGGGAGGAATGACTGATGGGCCACCTGAGAACTGAAAAGTGTCTTATATGAGAGTGTGATCCCTGCTCATTGCTTAGCATTTTCTGGAGTTGGCTTGCTACTTAAGACTGAATTTTTCTGAGCAAGGCCTGAATAGAAACTGATTGAATTGAGATTCTTCCTTGTTGAGATAATGATTTATTTTTCCAATGGATGCTGCATCTGGGATTTTTGAAGGAATATCTCAGCTTCCTTTACTCCAGCTCTTAGGAAACACTGAAGTAATTAATATAGGCATGGTGAACGTGAATTTGTGTATGAGCTAATAAGAGTGAGGAAAGAGCTTGACATGGATAGATTCCTGAAGAATTTCAAAGGGAAAAAGGAGTGACCTAAATGATGGGTAGAGAGTAGGCTTTGCAGTCCTAGATTACTGTGACATTGAAAGCACAGCAGTATTTTTCCTGAGTGAGCAGACAAGACAATTGTATATGCAGGCTACTTTCTAAACTACCTAGCTGTTTTGGGGGATGCTAAGCTGTATCCTCTTTTGGTTCTGTGCAAGAAGCAAGACCAGAGACTGAATAAAAATCTGTAGTAAACCTGTAGTAAGGGCTTATTCTTGGGCTTAATCTACAGATTTCCTTCCTCAGACCAGTTTTATGAGCAAGTTCTAGGCAGCGCTGATGTCTTGCCAGAATTGAGATCTTATCTGTGCTGTTACAGTCGTGGGGTGCATGTGACTGTCAGGGCACCTTAATTTCTACCTGAATCCCTTTTTAAGAGCATGCTGCACTTCTGTGTACTGAGTCAAACCCTGTGAGCCTCATCGAGACTTAGAATCTGTATAGACCAACACCAGACAAAAAAAGTCCCTGTTTGTGGTTTTGTGTGGATTTTTTCTTTTTTTTTTCTTTTTTTAAATCAAGTCACTCTTGTATAACCATTTTGACAATTGGTGGGTTATTCTTTCTCTCTCGGTGAAGGGATGCCTCCTCACTTTTGTTTCATGAGGACTGTGCAAGCACTTAGCAGAGGGGTGGTGGATCCTGCTAAGGTTGCAATTGCTCATCCCACCATGAAAGTGGGATGTGTCAAAGCCAGCACAGCCTTATCTGAAACACCCACCACAAAACCCAAACATCAACCAGTCTGGTGTCACAAGTGATTCAGCTATGTTGATGATATCACTAATGCCCAATGTGAAATGAGACTTTGTGTCAGAGTATGTGCTCAAATTCCTTAAATGGATTGCAGAATCTTTTCTCTTTTTCATTAAAATGCAGGGAGAATTTAAGTTAAATTTGTTTGAAAAGTATGCTTCTCTAAACTAGTTTACTGCTAGGGCAGAATTTTTTTTTGCCCATCTGTCTCCAGAAATGACAGAAAGAGATGCTACCTAGGGCAAAGTGTGTGAGCATGCCTACTTTCTGCAGTTTATTCCTCAGCACTTGGCATTCTATCAGAGACATCAAAGGCCCTGCTTTTTAGTGTTCATTTATAACCTTTTAGTCCTCTGAGTCTTGATCTATGCACCTGGTGTCTATGAATTTGTCTAATTTCTTTCTGAACTTTCTGATAGTGTCTTCCTCCACAACCTTCTATAGCAGCAGATCCTAGAAGTTTAATATCTACTGTGTGAAGAAGTACTTTCTTTTATCTTTTTAAAATTAATCCCCTTTAAGTTTCATCAAGTACCTCCTAGTTGTGATGTTGCAAAGAGTTGGGGAAATGCAGTTCTACATATTGCTTGCATGATTTTGTAAATCTTTATTATCTCTCCCTTGGGACTTCTCTCCAGCTTTTTCACTCTCTCCTCTTAAGGTAGTTGCTCCAACCCTTCAAACATTATAGTTGCTTCCTCTGTACTTTTTCCAGGTCTGCTGCATGCTACTGAACTTGCCTTGACCAGTACTGCAATCTGTATTAAAGATGTGGAAAGTCGTGGATCCTTTTGTCTTGTTCCTTGCGCCATTTCTAATAATGCCTAATGTGTCTCTAGTTTTTTGGCTCCTTCTGTTCATTGGGCCAGTTTATCCAGAAAGAATAATTTGGCAAGGGCCATGTTGAGGTCTCCCTCCTGAGTTTGAACTTCCATTTCTGAGGTGATCATCATGTAAGTATGGCTTAGACTATTTTCTCTGAACACATTCCTCTAATGAACTGATTTCCTACTTTTTTGCCCACTTGTTTGTGTTTGCAAAGGTCCTGCTGGCATTCCCTGCTGCTGGCAAGACTAACCAGCTGAGAGAGTTTAGTTTTACTGATATCTTTTCACTGATTAATTGAAACGGATGGTTTAAATTAATGTTGAATTTATTAACTGTAGTTGAATAGAAATGGTCCTAGCAATGACCCCTAGGGATGCCACTTCTGACTTTTTTTTCCATCCTGAAAATTGACCGGTTAAACCCACCTTTTGCTTCTTGGCCTTGAACTGGATTTCAGTCTGTGAAAGAAACTTGCCTACAATACTATGGCAATTAAGCTTCCTGAAAAACATTTTGTGTAGAAGCTTATCACGCACTCTTGGAAAATTCAGATATGTTACATTCGCTGGATCATCTTTATCCTCCTACTTGTTGATACCCTTAAAGACATTCAGCACATTAGCGAGCTAGGATTTCCTTTTACAGAAGTCATGCTGACTCTTTCTGGATAGACTATTCTTATTCACATGCTCTTTCTATTTATCGTAGACTTCACTGTCTTAATAGGAGGGAAGTCAGATTGAGGTGTGTAGGTCTCAGGTTCTTCTCCTGAACCTTTTTTGTAATTGAGAGTTGTGTTTGTTCAGCCACAGTGGCTGTTTGTTATGTGTGGTGATGTTATGGATCTTGGCTAGCAGTAATGCAATTTCAGTGTGTATCTCTACAGTGCTCTTGGGTGAATGCTGTTGGGCCCTCCAGACTTTCTGACATCTGATTTATCTATCTGGTTTAATACTGTTTGTTTACGCCAAGCTCATATAGCTCCTCTGACCTTTCCTGCCATGAGGAGGAAGCTGAGTGCGAGAATCTCCCCAACACCTTCAGCAAGGATCAGCAACGCAAAGCAGTCACTGAGTTTCTCTGCTATGGCATTAACCATCTCCAGTACGCCTTTCACACCTTGTTGTCAAACTGTCCCTCTGAATCCCTTCTTGGTTTCTTCCTTTGATGTATTTTCAAACTTTTTACTCTGTTTGAAAACTCTTCACAAGGTACTCCTCAAATCCCTTTTTCGTTCTTTTAATTTCCATTTTAGGTTGGTCCTCCCCTGTTGTATAGGCTTTCATATTCTCCTTAACTAAGCAAGCTTTCAATTCCTTAAGTGCTGACATTTTCTATAAGATGGCCTCTGTAACATTGCCTCCTATCGAGGCTTGCTTGGGTTTTATTCCATATGCAGGATTTATTTATTTTTTTATTTACTCCACTTGCAAGAATCTTTTAAAGTGTGCTCTGCAGTTATGTAATAGAGCTTGATTTCTCATGTAGTTTTGATGTTTTAATTTGATATACATTCTTCTTGGTCAGTTTAGTTATTTTTGAAGTCATCTATTGATTAGCTTGTTTTCTGTTGCTCAGTTTGATTTGACGTCATGATCTGTCTGTATTTCAGAGTCCCATTAGTTACGCTAATATCATGGTTTTCTTAAGAGCTATCCTCAAAGACTAGAGTAGAAATCCTGTCCAGTCATTTCCAAGATCTTCCTGTGTTGAATATTTAACTTGTGAGATTAGTACTAGTCTTGCCCCTTTGTGCATCCAAATCAGCACTTCTGTTTTTCACTTGGGTTGACGTTTATTAACTAGTAACTTAAAAAGTATTTTGTTATTCATGCACGTGATGGCTGTAGGTTCACCTAATCATTGCAGAAAAAAATAAATATGTTGAAATAGTTTCTCTTTTGTTCCAATGTCAGATTTTTTGGTGGGCAAGTGATAAGGTTTATGCTTGTTCTGTCTCTGTGCCACTGAATCCATGTAGTTAAATTATCGCAAAAGTTGTCATCTTCCTTGTATAGAATCCTAGACCTGATGAAATTAGTAAGACTTTTGCCACCAGGGGGATGAATTTTAGCCTGTTGCCTTCCTGTAAGTTTAGCATGATGCAGTCACCTTTTTTAGTTCACCTTCATACTGCATATGACAAACGTTCCTCTCTCTCTCTGTGTGCTTATCCCATTTAGGGACTTTGGCCTTGCTCTCTGGTAATAATTTAACGTGTGTGTTCCTCTGTTCATTGTACATATATACTATTATAGTTAAGTGCATATTTCTAAAACTATGAATTTCTACTATTGAATAAATGCCAGCTTCCATTTTATCTGAACTCTGTAATTTTCCCATTTACTTAGTTTCTATTACTTTATGCTTTCTGATCTTTTCCCAAATGCTAACTAAAATACCCATTGTTCCTGAATTGGGATGAGATTGCTTATTGGAAAATGTAGCAGAAAATTGTCATTGCTCTTAGGACATATTCTTTGTTTACAGTAGCTTCTTCTGTCATCACAAAGCTCTCATTTTGCCATGTCCCAGCAACTTATGTTTTTCTACTGAGCCTTCTGAATACACAGGCAGAAAATACAACATTCAAACACCAGTGCATAAAATTACAAGGTTTAGCAAACAATCCACCAGAGAGGCATCAGGTTATATATTTACCTTAGCTCTACCTCCATTATTTCTGCACTTCCCTGCAACAGTAATAAAATGTGTTCACTAGGCTTTTTGTATGCAATAAGAATTTTAATTTACTCTGGAGGAAGAGCTAGTTCATAACTCAATAGAACTGACTGGGCTCATAAGTTATTTAGTTCAGCTCCTTGTGATAAAATCTGGACACGAAGCCATTTATTATGTTTTGTCTGCCCTCTCAGCCCTGTAAGTTGACTCAGAGCTAAACAATTAAAGTGGCAAATTGATTTGTTTACAATGCAAATGTGAGCTAGATTGGAAATAATGCAAAAGGCATAACCAATTACATGTTTCATACTGTAGGTTAGCCTGAAATGAAATAGATTTAACTGATCTGTGCTCAGGGATGCTGTGCAGTTACTGATTCACAATCGCCTTGTAGTTCTCAGTGGCTGTAAAGGATCTGACTCTGCTGTCCTCAGAAATGCTCAGGCACATGCTGTGAGCAAACAGTCTTGCTTCACCTTTGCTTTTACTGTGGTGGGTAATATAGAGAAGAATCTTCCACACGTAATTTGGGGGTGTGTGTGTATAAAAAAGAGCCTGCATCTGAGATAAACGGTCTACGTGTATATGTATAAATTGGCAATTTTGCTTAGCTGGAGAAAAATGGAAGGGAAATGGGGATGTGAAAATTTAAGACAGAAATAGTCCCAAGTAAATATATTATTATAAAACATTAAATGAACAATTTAGTTTTTCCTTGCAGGGCCTTTGTGCAAAAGGAAGGAAGTAGTCTTACAAAAGTGAAATTGTCAACAATTCATTAATCGGTGTTGTCCCTCTGCATCTAAGCTTCAGGAACACCTAGTAAAGCCTATACCTCAGCACATGGTGGTGGGGTGTTACAGTTTCCCTGCAACACAGTCTTGGAAGCCTTAAGGTAAAAACTCATGTAAACTCTTTTCTTGCTTGTCTTTGCAGTTGTCTTCCCACACCCTAACCCTCCAACAGGCCTGTCCTGCAGGGGAATTGCAAGCAATTCTCAGTGGTCTGACTTCAGTTTCATATTTTCATACAGCTATAAGGTATTTACTTTTTTTTTCTTGTTACATACTTATTTCTCATCATATAAAATAAATGTGTAGAGATAAATGACAGTAATTCATCAACTCTTTTTTTATGCAGCAGAATTGCTTTCACAAATATGAGGTCACAATCACTTCATGCTGACCACGTATCAAATTTGGTTTTAGCACTAAACACAGTGCACAGCAGTGGCAAGCAAGGTCCGTTTTATCGGAGGACAGCTATTTAATGTGTGCATCACATTTTTGAAAGCTTATGGCAGTGGTTGGAGGGCAATACTTGCTTGTTGGCTTTTCAGAAACAGCGGTTGCAATTCTTAGGGGTGCAGCTTATTGAATACTGTGGCTTTTGAAAAACCAAACACCAGTATGCAAGTAATCTTTCATTTGGAGTCAGGCACTAGGGAAAATCTGAACCGATACATAGATCTGTATGTTTGGTACATGAAAATGACTCAATATTGAGTTAATAGTTGGGAAGACTTAAACTATTTGCTCCTGTATCACTATTGCCACTTGGCTCCCCTCTTAATATAATTTTGGAAAATAATGAATTGTCAGATATAATGGATTCTATAACATGAAAAATTCAGTGCAACCTAAGGGACTCTACAACACTTGATTGCTATCATTTTGTGTGAAAGTGTGAATAAATTTAAAACAATTGTCTCCCTTTGTAGTAGAATGACATATCTTTTGATAGTAGTTCTGGATCTTCTATGCAAATAATGGTACTGGAGCATATGCTAGAAATTTCTTTTCTGAAACATCTTCAAAGTAAAGTGGGACCAAAGTGTCAAGAGTGTAAATCAAAGCCACCAAATGCTCACATATATATATCTATCTATTTATGTATGTATTTTAATCAAGAGTTCAAAGGAAGATTATAAACACTATCTTCCTGATTTCATTAATGGCAAAGCAAACATTTTAAATCAGTGTTCAAGTGTCATCATGATGAGGACAGTTGACTGTAAAAACTGAAAGATGCTTCACCTTATGTTAAAATAATGCCCACCCCCACCCCCAAATGCTGAGAATATTAAAATAACTCCCACTGGAAAAGCTCTTGCCCTAAATATGGAATCATTATGAAATCTGTTGATTGGAAGAATAGCTATTGCAGATGAAATAAGTTTTCTGTGCTGATATTTTTCTTCTCTGTATAAACTGTAATGTTGAAGATAAAATAGATTGCATAGAAGGGCTTAATTTCTATGGCTACATTAGTTTTCCAGAGTATGCATATTTTGGAGTTTTTTAAAACCAGGACTTTATAGTGTTGTTCTATTGGGAAGTGAGGATGTGTGAAAAGTTGGAGGTATCAAATTCTACTGGTCGTTTGCTTTGTAGCTGATTATGTTCAAGTATTTGGAGACTTCACGTTCTTTTGTGGTGAATGCCTGAATCTGATATACCAGAAAGCTTTCAGTGTTTCAGTATATTAATAGTACATGTCTCTGCTTTGCTTTCTATATTTACAAAGCAATTCATATTTATGTAGCTGTCTGTATTTCCTTCTAAGTTTACGTACCAAATTAATCACAGACAGCTTTCAGCAAATTTACAAAAATTCTGCTTTGGGTGATAAAAATCACCCATTTTTCCTGGAATTTTTTGTTCTGACTAATAGGATACAATTAAAAATTATGCTTATTCAAATAAACAATCATGAATTAGAAAACTGGCAACCTGATCAATTTTTGTTTTCCAGTTTTTATGAAATGTTATTATTGGAACAAAGTCTCTAAATATTATTGATAGTTTCATTATGAAAAGTTGTTAAAAATAGCATGCATTTGTATTACTTATTCTTTTACTAACAATTTTCAAGATGTTCTTTCTAGCTTTTTTTATTGCTGTCCTAACCTGATATTTGTTCATACTTATTTCATTAGTTACCATGTTTAGTGTACCACCATATGAAATCCATTCCAAATTTCAACATAATTGCAATGGGGATAGTTTTCATCATATTCTTCATTTACAATGAAGAAATATTTCCTGTTTATTTTTGTATAAAATGACCAGGGGTTTGGGGAATGTTGACCTGCTAGAAACTCTGATATGATGAAGTTGTTTTGCAGGTTTACAAACTCTGCTGCAATATAAGTGTCTGTCAATGTATATCTGACAACAATCTCCAAAACTTTCTTAGTAAGGTGATCATTAAATTGGCCATTAAATGCTGATGTGCAGCTGTTGGTATGGAAATAATTTAAAACAGTGGTTAACTAAGGCTTAAGAAAATCAGTTTTGCCAGGTTTGGCTTCACAAACTGGGAACTAGAGCAGTGGAAAAATACCAGTGATGGTCACAGACTGCTGGAGGTTTCCATGCTGAACAGAGGCAGAAAGGGAGAAGAGCATCCATCTTCTTTTCAGCTTGTGAATCCTCACTACTAAATATGCTGTTATGTTATATGGCTAAGGGTGTGTTGTGGTTTTAGTTAGTAATTATTCAGAAGGCTAAAACTTTCCAGGCAAATAATAGAAAGGGGTGGGACATAGCTCCAAAACCTGTAGGTAGATAATATGAAAGAAAGACAGAAGTGAATTTTAGGCTGCATGATATGATACAGGCAAGTTTTTCTCTTGAGAAGATACATGAACTTCTTATATGGCAGAAGAACTTTTAACTCTTCATTTCTACCCTTGATCACAGTTCTCCACTTATGATACAGCTTTTTGCATAGTCATGTCCAAAATCAGGGCACTGACATTCCGTATTTAAGGAAATAATTTTCCCCTTCCAATAAACCCAAACCCCTAAATCAATCTGTTTTACACCACACCCCCCCAATATAACAAATATTTATTATTTCTGTTATCCCAGCATATAGGGTGCATTGTTGCAAACAGGTGAGTGGGCAAAAACCAAGTGTTGCTTGATCCTCCCTTTTCTCATGTTTCTAGGTACTTGGTCCTGCTTCCTCTCTTGTGCCAGCACTGGTATCAAACTGATCCTTTAGTGAGCTGTATCACCTTGCAGGTTTTTTTGCTGAGCTAATCTTCAGTTGTGCTCATCAGGTGCTTTTGGCTTGTGGAGGAATCTAATGATTGCCAAAGCTATTGCAAGTTAGAGTGGAAGCGTGTCGTTGCGAAGGAGGGATTGAAGGGAGTAGGAACAGCACTTCTTCTCAGTGGTCATTCTGTTGGCTTATGCCACTCTTAAAAACACAGTCTGAAATGTTTGGTCAGGAATTAAGATGATGTTAGGTGTCAAACAAAAAAGTAAGACAGCTGTTGCCAAAATATCTAACAGTCTAAGTCGGTGCATGAGGCAGCAGATATGTGTAGAGAAGGGAGCGCAAGATGAGTGTGACAATGCTGCCTGCTCTCAGCATGTCAGCAACCTCCCTATTGGTAAAAGTAAGTTTTAAGGACAAGGGTGGGGCAACTTTTCTCATTTTCAGAAAGCAACTCTCTTCAGATTGGTGGAGTACAAGGAAGAAGCAATAAAAGTAACAGATTAGTTTTAGTTATAAAACTGTTAGAAATTAACCATTTTCTAAGTAATGAGTTTGGAATTTTTTTTCTTCCATACTGCAGGGTAGACTGTGCATGCACATGTATTTTGGGGTCACTTTGCAATAGAATTATGCATAGAGGCACTCCAGTCTGAATCTTGAAGTCATAAAACAAATGACTAAAAGAATCAAACAACCTCCCACCAAAAATAAACAAAACTAAAATGAACTCATCCCAATATTAATCCTGAACCTATACTTTTCAACTATCTCACTATATTTAACACTAGCTATTAATTCAAATCTTTGAAAGTTTCTTGGTTGTTGCATATTCAAAGGGATCTTAAGACATTTCTAGCACTTAGGATCTGATATTCAGTTAGAATAAACAAGTCTATTATCACTGGAGGTCATTGCTCATAATTTAGAGTAGCTGACTTTGGAGGGAGGGTTATGGGTTATTAGGAAGAAACAGAAGAGCTGTTGCTCTGTGTAGCATTACTGTCTACCTGACATCAGGCCACAATCTCCCTGAGTTTCCAAACTCTAAAGAAAGAACAAAAGTCTAAACTAGAGATTTATTTACTCTTACAGAACTATTGTTTTATATTTTGTTCTATGGTTTTGATGACTCATTTTTTTTATCATCATCAGTTTGGTCTTCCTAACGGTGCTTTTTCATATATGGTAGTGCCAGTTACTGATTGTTCTTGAGTAACCTAAACAGCAGTCCACTGATGCAATGAGCCGCTGCTTATTATTCATCTCTAAGTCAATGAAAGTAATGCATTCAGGAAGAACTGTTTGTAGAGATGGTGTTGTTAGTGGAAGTCTGACAACAGTCTTTGTAGAAACGTGGCTGCTTTCATCTGTTTAGTGTGTGAACAAGTGGCGCTCAACCCAATGCAGTTCAGTATTCAGATCAGTCTCATATTGCCTGTTGATTTCACTGCAAATGGCAGTAAGATGTGCTTAGATGACTTTTGCTCTCTGCTGCATAAGTTAAGTGTTCATTAAAGGCAAGTATCATTTGCTGCACCCTTTCAGATCAGGTTGACTGCTCTTCACCTTCTGTCAGAACTGCGTGAAGGAAATATGTCAGTGAAACTGGCAACTTTTTTGAACTTTGGTTTAGTTCTAATGGTTGTAGGCTGTGCTTGCATGCATGTCTTGCTCCTTGATAATAGTTCATATTTGTAGAGCAACATCAGTTGGAGTCTCATGGATGCTTCCTTGATGTCTTTCAACTCTTTAACATGTGATGTTTTTTGACAGAGTCTTATAACAACAACATTTCTGGGTTCAGAATAGATCTCCTTTGTCAGCTGACAATATCAATAATGTGCCAGTAAGTTGGATTTCTCTTTAAAACACTACTATGTGGTTTGAAAGAAAACTGATTAAAGAAGAAATGGTGTCCGTTCACAGCTAGACATACAGGACCAGCAAGATAACTTGGGGTAGGGAAAAAATTCTGAAAAGTCCACCATCTATGTAATGAACCCTTTTTCCATTCTGTATATTTTGTCTGAGAATTATTACTGCATGCTTCCTTTCTTTACCTGGATGTAAATAGCCAGAAGCTGAGGGCTGGCTCTAAAGCAGATCTTGTCATCTAGTGGCCATTGCTTCTGCATTTTACCATCTGCGTGTGGGTTTGGCTATCTAAAATATTTGGTCATATTGTCCTGTGATATGAATTCTCATCTATATTTTAACACCCACTGAGTGTGTATGTCCAGGGATATTCAGATGTTCCTTTTGTAGCTGTTTGTACTATCATTTGCTTAGCCAAAGAGCATGCAGGAATGTGCATGTTTATAATTGCACTAAACGCAGAAAGCTGTCAGACTCTGTTTCATGCAGGTTCATTGAAACATTAAGCTCAGCATGGTTTGTGTTTCAATAGCTTCCAAAAGATGGCCTACAAGCTGCTGTTTTCCCCCAACCCATTTTTTTCTTTGCCGGTACAACTTTGGCATCTAAAATTGCCTTGCTGTGACAAGTTTCTTTTTTAGTGTGTCAGTAGTGTCTACTTGAGTTATTTTTCTCTCTGCTTTCAACTTCCAATAGAAAAGTTCATATGCAATATTTAAAGTGTGAGTACTGAATGCATGTATAAAGGAATTTACTTTTCTAAAATGTTTTTTCCTTTTAGGAAAGGAAGAGTTGGCATGCAGTGCTCTTACCTGTTTATGCTTTTATGTGTAAATAAAAATGTTATAAGAGCAATTTAACTAAATAAGCTTAATGTGTTTCTGACAGGACCTGTGGCAGCCAGAGCTTTGGGTTGTACCTGTTTATTCCTTTTCTATGTAGTGAGCACCCCAAAGAAGGTAATAAGGCTTTTAAGCTGAAAGCCACGTTTTATTAGAATATAAACTGGAATAACTAACTCTCTAAACAGAGAAATCTTGAAGTGATGTGAAACAGAGACTAGAATTAAAATGAGTTTACGAACAGCTCTCTCCCTGTCAACTCTTTTCTTGCAGGCAGGTTCTTTGCCTCCAAGCTTGATTTCAGTCTCTGCTGGCTTTCTGGGTCCAGCGGTTTCTCTGGGTGCTGACCCTTGGCAGCCTGGCCCGTCTCAGCAGTTTCCCCGGCTCCGCACCCTTCAGGCTCCTGGCTGATTACCTTCCTCTTTCCCACTTTCTGCCTCACCCTGTGCTCTACTCCTCCTCGCTTCCTCAGCTTGCTCCCATACTCCCCAGGAAAGGCTCCCCCTCCCCACCCACAGGGTCTGGCTGCTCTCAGTTCTTCTTAGCGCAACATACAAATTAAGAACAACCAAATAGTCTGTCACAGGCTCATAACTGGTGAATGAAGAAACTTAGGTGTAAATGCTCACATAGAAGAATACTAGGTTGTTACCGATAACCCACAAGTGCAGTGGCAGAGTGGCTAAGCTCTCTAGGGCTTGGCCAGGGGAACGTGTCCCAGCCATTCACTGAGGTGCACTGAAATAGGGTGGCTAAGCTCTGGTAGAGGCTGCCCAGAGCTTTGGAACCATGGAGCCCCATTTGTGCTTGCCACAAAGAGTTTTCTTTCTTCTCACCCAAAGTTAGCAGCCTGGGCTCAATGCCGCTCATGGTGTACTGTTTTTCAGTTGTCCTTGTGGGCGAGTGGGGAAGAACAATGGAGAAGGACTTAAAAGGGAATGCAGATGCCCTGCTCACCATTAGCTTTGATGTGCATCCATCCTCCTGTTGCTGCCACTTTCCAGCTCTAACCTGGCAGTGAAGGTTATTTCTCATTGGGAGCTACTGTCAGAAGAGGGAAACTGGAATCTTTGATGTTAGTAATAGGGGTTTATTTTGCATTTCCTTATTTTTATAATGTGTGCTTGAACTCAGCCTCTCAGTAAATGCTTGCAGATAACCATCCTTTTTATTCAAAAGAAAGTTCTGAAGCTTCTGTAGACAGCTGAGGATACACTCAGAAGGGTGCCAGTTTTACAGCACTTAGTAGTAGAAGGCTGTAAATGTTTTACAATGTAACAGCCACAAGAAACTCCTCAAAAGAGGAGCACCCTGAGCTATAGTGTCATGGAGGCTGTGGCTGAACTTGAAAGTTGCAGGAATTGCTCTTTCCATTATGCTTTCCAGGACAGTAAAAGCAAATTACTTTAAAGGCAGATTTTGGGAAACAAACACGAGTTGTGAAAAGTTAAAGTATAGAAGGTCAAAATGCCAAACACTTAGTGGAAAGAGAACCCTTTTCTGTAATGTAAGGTTTGTTTCAAAATTGCATACTTTTGTCTCTTATTCACTCCTTCAAAGATACCATACTTGAACTCTCCTTTGCTCTTTTCTCCTATATTTCTTTTTTTGTGCTGTTTTTTATGCTTGAAAAACCTTACATGAACTCTATACAGTAGTACTTTTTTTGCTTCAAGCCCTACCACAGAAGGTATCAGAATGGTACATGATTTAACTTGATTTAAAATAAATGTGTTTTAAAAAATTAGAAAACCATCAGCCTGTTAAATGCTGGTATTCTGTCTGTGTGACTGTATTGTTCTCATACTCAATCTGTTCCATTTTGTCTTTCATATTTGTGTGCTGTATTTGTATCATATGTGCTATATGTGTGGTTTTTTGCCATTACTGGTAAGAGGCTATAGACTATGTACTGACCTGACAAATGTAGCATTTCGGGATTTGCCTGGGCTGTTTTTGGCTGAGACAGTGTCAGTACTTATTTTTCATCTTTCATGGTCTTCTCATACATGAATTTGGTTATGTTTGGTCCTATTTCCATGAATATTTGGATACTAAATGTTCCAAAAAGTTTATAGGATATAAAGACAGTATTAATCTTTTTAAAGGAGCATTTTCAAAACTACTCAGAAAGCAGAATAAGACAGAAAGGCAAGTGTCTCAGCATGGTCAAGCTAGGTGTTTTTCCGTGATGAGTGCAGGAAGCAGTAAACTCTTTAGTACAAGAAAATCTAGTTCTTAGGCAAAAAATAAGGGCAAGACTCTTGTGTCCTGAGTGGTACAGGACCAAATAATCCAAAATTAATGGGTCAGAGAGAACCGCTAGCTTTCTCTCACCGCTTAGTAACTTGGGGCCTTTGAAGATTTTTCTCAATTGTTTATTTCCTTCTGATTGCCTATTTGAGTGTTTTCACTTTCCTAAAAATGTTCAAGCCTTTTTAGAATGTTGTTCAATGTGATGTTTTTATGTGTCCACGTGGCAGTGGGTTCCACCAATTTAATTAGTTTAATTCCATTCTTATCACTCGTTTATGAAACACAGTCTCAGCTTTAATATACCCTACTCACTGGATAGTTTTATGGATTGATGGTTGATTTTCTATTGTAATTGATGGATATGATCCAAATTCTCCTATTAGTACTATGTGGAACCTTGTCATGTAGGTTGGAGAGAGTAGAGCTTGACAGAAGTTCTGTTTCAAAAGGAGGGAGATGGTGCAAGTGGGGAGGGAAAAAAACCAACCTGGTAATTAAACAGTGGCTGTAAGTATATCTCTAATTGAAGCTGCATGTCTGTGTGATACCCTTAAATCTCACATTTGCAATGCAGAGGCTTTAGAAGTGTCATGAGCCCCAGGATTGTTTTGGAACAAGTCCTGTGACAGAAGAATTTGCTCTGGGTAGGTGGAAAGGGGACTGAGCCAGCAACAGGAAAATAAAGCAGGAAGTGGAAATAGACCACTTTCCAGTTGTCTAAACTATTTAACTTGTGGTTGTTAAAGAATACTGCAGCTCAGTTCCTGCTCCCAAAGTCAGCTATGTGTCAATTAGGCACAATTAAGGTACAAGACGTGAGCCACTGTACTGCAGCTTCACTAGCTTGACTTCTTTTGGAGAGAATCAGCTGAGCCCATGGCACTTTGGCATTGCCCATCATGTTCAATTTAAATAACCTTGGGGTCTTTTGCCTCTGTTAGCTGATTATACATTGCTTTTAATATGCCCATAGCCAAGCCATTTCAAGGAATAAACTTTTATATGTGCCTTCATTGCTTAGAAAGCTACGATTTTTTTACTGCAGGAATGGGAACATTTGTCAATTAGACTAATATAAAATGCACTGAAAACAATGAACATTAATTTTACCACTATCCACAAAGTCCCTCTTTAGTTGAATATAATAGTATAAATTGGGTTAATCTAGTAGAAACTGGTGGAGTTAATTACCATCCTATATTTTATGGTAGCTATGAGACACAGCTAGATGTATTTTCATCCAAAATAAAGGCAGCTAGTTAGAAATCCAGATGTTTTCTGTGAAGAAAGTTTGGCTGGTTGTTGATACATGAAGGGGTATGTTTGTATGGCTGAACCATCTCACGCAGAAGCAGGGAGAAAACTTGGAAATGGAGAAGGAATATTTTATGCAACCTGAGCAGATGCAAGTTGTGTTCTTCCAATGCAAATTTTTGGACCAGGATGAATGAAGGAGTTCTGATGCTGTGAGAGGTAATTGTCTCAGTTCACTTCACTTGTCCTGTGTTTAAAGAAGCAGAATTTGATACATTCTTGTAAACAAGTATTTCATACCAGAACTCCGATTCAAACATCAGTCTCTACTTCTGACTAATAAAAACCACAAGACCCTGATTTTTGGATTTGAGTACATAGGAGTTATAACTGTGAATAGGATTGGCTTCGTAGACATTAATTTCTTGCTCTTCTCAGTGTTTTACTCTGATAATTACTATGGGATTTTATAAAGTCCCATCTTGTCATATTGGTACAACTCTACCTCCTCTTCAGTATTCTGAAGCTTTGCCAATGTGACAGAAGTCACTGACAGTCTAGAAAGATGCTTGGCTGGTTCTATTAAAACACTTCAATTATCTGGATCTGCTGATTTTAAAAATGTCAGATTTCAGAAGCTGTTAACTAACATTTTTCCTGAGTTAATACAGGAAAGTGTTTCATCACTTCCTGAGTCACACTATTTTGTCTCTGAAGCATACAGAAAAAATATTTGTTGAACACTTCTGTCTTTTATGAATTGCAATTAATCATAACGTTGCTACCATATTTTAACAGGCCATTGTTGTCTTTTGGGTTCTTTTTACTACTAAATGCTTAAAAGCTCTTCTGCTTGTAACAGTATGATTGAATTTTTAGTTGGAAATAGCCTGTGAGTACTTCTGAAACATGCCTTCCGAAACAGTGTTGTTACTCCACCACAAAACATGATGTAGAAAGGAAAAGGACTTTTCAAAGTTTAGAAGTAGGGTTTTGAAAGAGGAGGTGGTTTGGCACATAACACTGAGACATCTGGAAGCATAAGAGGCAGAGGGTAAACATGTGTGTGGTTCGTATTTGTTGCGCATCATGTTTCTTGGCATGGCTTGGAATGCAGTCCAAGTCAAAGCTCTTTGCTGTTTTGTAGAAATAAATAGGGAGCAAACACTTTCTTTTCAGGGTGTGTATTTGTGGGAAATCATTTGATATTTTTACACTGCACCTATCCAGACCCCAGCATTTGTAATTACTCTGGGCAGAAAATTGGTGCTGGTCAACACTCACTCTCACTGGTTCTGGGACGAGACCACAAATAAGCACATTATGCTGTCTGCCTTTTATAACTCTCCACCTCCAGTTCTGGGATGCAATATTTTGCAGGATGATTAGATATATGCCAGTCTAATGTATTCTTTTTCTCAGTTCCACTGACAAGCATAGCATTATTTCATTAAAAACTTGTCATAAGGACTATCAGCGCTTCCAAGCACTCAAGCTGTAAGGTACATGATTTCTGTGTTGGCAGAAGGGTTGCATATTACAGATTTGCACTGGGTATACTGTGCAGCTGAGAAAGTGCAGTAATACAAATAATATTAATAATAGACCTTGTCTAATAATTAGATTTGTTTAGATATTTGGTGTTCTCAAGTTCGGGCTTAGATTTGTATAGGAGTCATTTATGATCATGATGCTTTCTACACTGTTAAAGGACATATTCATAATGTCATATATTTTCATGATTTTTAATAAATTGTGATTGATACAACTTGGGTACCAGAGTGAACATAGGATGGTGAATTATGTCTGTTTATGACTTTTTTTTTTACCCCCTTTATGACTAAGGTGCTGTAGCTGATGCAGTAAACCAGTGACTGTGAATTTTGTCCCATTTGTCATTTATAACTCCCTTTCTTTACCCCTTTGTTAACATTATCTTATCTGCTTTGCAGTGTCTTAGAGCAAATAAAAGCAGTAAATTATTTTAGAGGATGTCTTTGGTTGTGCAATCGCACCTCTTTCTCCAATCTTTGTGTAAAATGTTTATTAAAATACGGTAGAACTCATGAGTTGTAGATTCTTTTGGCACTTATACGCAGTGAAAAGATTTTTACCACATTTTCATTCAGCAAGTATACAGCCACTACAGTGTGGTGATGGCAGAGGGACCTTACTTGCACCTATTGCAGTCACTTTCCTCTGGTCTGGGTCAAACCTGTGACTGCAGAATTGCAACACTGGGTCACATAACTGACAATATAAACTGTTGCAGATGGTTGCAGTTTTGAGCAGAATTTATCAGTATGAGTGATGCAGTCTTAAAACAAAAGGCAATATGTATGTCTTGAGTGCTCACTGAATGGGGAAATTCATGCCCAGTGTGCCAGATGCATAAGAAGGTTGCTAAAAGGTGGTATTGCAAACTTTAGCTATTTAGCCTCACTCCAGGCTTTAGGAATATCTTTGCATACTTAAAATGTTTAAATGTTTAAAATGTTTTGCTGAATGCATCTGCAGTAATTTAGTTAAGTACTTCAGCATGGAACTACTTTCTAAGCACTTAAGCACAAGCTTAAAATTAGATACTTGCTGGATCAAGGTCTATAGTGAAAAATCAGGCCAAGTTTCCCACTAAATAATTAGTGCTGAAATAATTACAATTATTATATGCAATATACGTTAAAATATAAAATGTCTGAACTTGAAAATTTGTTTAGAAAGTTTTCTAAAACTAGAATTTTGTTTTATTACTTTAGCTACTCAATATGCAGTGTTTCCATTGTAATAAAGACATAAGAGCATAGTTTGTGCTGAGATCTTTTGGCAGTCCAACATCCTTCTTTTCTACGGAGTTTTATTTTTTTCTTAGACCTTCAAAATGAAAAATCAGCCTGTAACACTGTAACAGATAATGCTTGTCTGTGCTAATGAGCCCTTAATATAATGCAAGTATCTTGACCTTACAAACAAAGCAAAGTTTGATTTACTCAATGACAATGTATAACCCAGTCAATGTCCTTTGATTTTTCCAATCTCTTCTTAAAGTGTCTTGCCACCCTCTGCAGCCTTCAAAGATATTTTGCACTGGCCACTGGTGTTATCAGACATTGAGGGTGACAGTTACACTCTACATTCTGTCACTTGTGCCTTCAGTTCACCACCAAAGGCATTTCATACTGTAGTATGGATGAATCTGAAAGCTGAGTTACACTTTTTTTTAATTTGTGTGCGTGTGTGAACATCTTAAAAAAAAAAAAAAAAAAGAAATCAGCCTCTTCTAGGTTGTTTCTTCTGAATGTGCAGATTCAGGTTAAAGGCACACAATGAAACCTTTGTCTATTTTGAAAATTTTCATGACATCTCTGGAGAAATATTCTTTAAGGCTTAATTTTGCAATGTTTTTTGTATTTTTAAGCATGGATGATCATCAAGTGATTTCTTCAAAAGCAGGAACACAAGGCCCTTGGGGCTTTACCATTCCTAAGTTCTCTCAAAACTTCTACTTTCCACCGTTAGTGGCTTTGAAACCTTGAGACTTTCAAATTGGTTTTTAATGAGTTGTACATACTAAAAGACCAAACTCTTAATTCAGAGGCTCTCCCAGGATGCTGTACTGAATGACATGACCTTCTGCACTGCAGAAGTGACACTTCTGACACCATGGAATTTGCTGGTTTTTTTAAGTATACAGAGGTTGTTCTAAAATGAAGTAGCTGAGAAAGGTTCTTTCATCTCAGTCACCGAAGTTCGAGTCCATGGCCATTAACTGTTTTCTTCCCTCATTCAGCCGTGCTTTGTATCTAAGTATATTTTTATGTATTTATTTGTGGCAAACAGAAACAGTGGAAAACATAAAATAAATAGACCAGCTTGCAAGTTCTTCCTGCGATGGACTTTTTCATGCTTATTCTATCTTTTACTTGTTGAAGCAAAACAAAACACCCCCCCCTCAAAAAAAAAAAAAAAAAAAGCATTGATTCTTTGAAAGCATTTTTTTTATAGCTTCTCTAAAGCTGTGCAAGTGAGAGTCTTACAGGTATCCGCATTACCTTATTCTTTTCAATGTGAGTGATATAGATCAAAGGCCAGATTTTAGCCCTGCAGGCTGTGTGCAACAGATGCTGTTACAATGGTAAAGCAACAATTTATCACTGCTGTGTGTTCTCTGCATTGCAAACAAAGTAATTTCACTTCCGAACTGCATAAATTGATTGTTTGCATTCTTTGCATACTTCTTGGCCATTTCAGCTCATCATCCTCTCATATGGAGAGCAGAGCCTGAGCATGATGAGTAGCTAAGTTTCAGGTGATTCTGCTTAGGAAATTCATACAGCCAGCAAGTAGTGTTTGTCTTTGGCTAAGAGCTTTCCACTACTTGAACTGTTTTATTTCTGAGTGCGCTAAACCAATACACTGTTTAAAAAACAAACAAACCCCACCAAAACCCCTTCAATACCTGTTGTGAAATCCATATTTGAGCTAAGGGAAGAAATATTATGCACATTCTGTGTTTTCATATTTTATCTTCCTGTGTTTCTCAGTCACAATCCCAGTGAAATAAATTATCCTAGTTCTTCCACTAAGATTATAGGGGTTTTGCTCAAATTATGTTTACATTTAAACTTGAAAGTTGGTTTTTTTTGGTTGCCTCAGTAGTGAAGATACATATCCTCATCCCTTAACAAGAAAAGTTGAGAGGATGGTTACATTTAAGGAAAACTTGTGAGATTTGATGCTGACCTTGAGTTTTAGGGTAGCAGGTTTCTTATTCTGGAAACAAATGCCAGCTTCAATTTTGCTTTGTTATTTTGTGAAATTATTTTGTTCCTTAAAGAATTGATTTCCATTCAAGTTTCATTAAAGCTGTCTTTAAATGATTGCAATGGGAAATTTTATGAATTTTGTGCAATATATTTCTATTCATTCTATTTATGTAGTAGTTTGTTAGAAAAACTGCAGTGTTTACAAGGGGAGACAAGTGTGACTTTCATAGTTTATTCTGCACTCATTGAATTGCAAGAGCTTCATTTCAGGGTGATTTCAGGGTGATGTTGTTGCCAGCAACCATTGGATGAGAAGACGAAATGGAAAGTTGCAGAGTGGTAAATCTGGCAGTTGGTTTATTTATCTGTAAACAAAATGAATTTCAGCCAAACACAGTATTACCTTGCAGCGGCCTGCCTTCCTCTTCATACTGTGTGCATACCAATCATTCTATCTTGACATTTAGTTATTCTAGTTATTAGAGATATATCAGTGAGTGATAATTAGATATGGCTCAATAGCTCTAAAAAGATTTGAGCCGTTGTGTAACTCCAGAAAATGAGGCAAAACAAAATGCTTGGATATGCTAGGATATGTGCAAAAAACATATAGTAGTCCTACAAAAGGTTATCCAGAAAGGATTCCAAGCTACTGTGAGGTCTGAGGATAGCTTACCCACGGTGAAACAAGGCATAAGCATACAACTGAGTTCTTGTTGGATTTTTCTGTGGATGCTCTTAGATTACTTAATTTTCAGAGGCTGAGCACACAAGGAATTTATGGTCAGTGCCTACATTCCTGTAAATTCTCACTCTGGCTTATTGTACACTTTCGTCTGCTTATTGGTCTCCTTATACTTTGAAACTAACTTGAATATACGTGAGGTACTCCTTTGTTTTAGCCGATGCTTTAAGTTGCATTTAAAAAATATTGCTTTTGTTGACTGCTTAGGTAGCAGTGCAAGGACTGCACATGTGGAGTGGTGAATGGCAGTTGGATTAACTCCCTGATCCTGAGCTACTCTGCTACATGCAGGTAGGAGTATCTACTACCTTGGTTTGACCAAGGAGCAAGCCCTTGGAAGGCACTTGAAGATCACTGGTGTAAAGTTTTTCAACAGGGTTTTATAATGCCCTGTGTTCTACAGAGTTGCACCTTCTCTGGGCTCTTCAGTATGCCAAGATAATTTCTCACAAAAGGTAAAATGCTGGAGTACGTTCAAATGAGTGTAAGAAATGACAGTAACTGAAGTGTTAAAGAGAAGTTAGAGCTTTAGAAACTCTTTTATGAAGGGCAAATTTGGCAATATGAAAAACAGGGCACAAATACTGTAGGTTATACAGTACCTGGTAGATGACCTTTTTTGTTGTTTTCTTTTCTTCTTTCAAACTTGGATATTACAATTAAGAGGAAAGGGTGAAGAAAAATCACCTTATGGCATGGACCAGAGAGCATGCAGAAGTTCTTAGCAGGGAATTAAGCAGTGAGAAGCTAAGGATGGCCTTCAGTTTGTGCAAAGGATTAATAGTGCTAGTTGGGTAACAGCAAGGAAATCCCAGCTTGGGATATTTGCTTCCATGAAAGAACGCTGCATCGCTTCACTTACAGGTCATTTTTAGGATCCACTGACCCATGTTGCAGTAAGGTAGAACTGACATGAGGCCTAGATTTCTTTTTAAAGTGCAATTACATGTTGCTGTTGTAATAACTAAGGCATTAAGGCTCAGGCCAAAATGTATTTTAGTATAAAGATGAGATAAAAGCTTTTTTTTAATACACAGATGCATCAGTGACACTGCTGTTTTAGTCTATATGATGCGTCCTTAACATGAAATCCTATTTTTCACATAATATAATAACAATACTGTGGTTGCCAGTGATTGGTGTTATAAAATGTGCAGAGAGATAAATGCTGTTATTATGGAAATCCTATTAGCAAGTCCCTATGTGCTGTGCATGTAGCACAGATTTATTAACATACTCTTCTGTAGTTACTTTCTTGAAAACAGTTTTACCTCCTATGAAATACTGTGCAATAATGCCATTAATAAACGTATCTAATTGCAGTATATAACTGTGAAAGCCTGAATGGATTGTAATGGATTCGAAGTGAAGCAGGATTATTGCAGTGGGATGTATTGAACAACATATATTGTACATCCCTAATTTTTTGTACCTCTGTATGTCGAGAGAGAGAGAGAGCATTAACCATACAGTCAGGCAGCTAATGAAAAACTCAAAACTCAAGCCTTTTTATAAAGAGCTGTCAGTAGATGGCAATGTGACTATTTTATACAGACTTTTTATTCCATATGAGGCTTAAGACTTGTAATCATCTGTCGTTGCCGCTTAAATTACTATAATTTTTTAAAAGCTCTAAGAACCCTTTAAAACTATTCTTTAAATAATTGATAGTTACAAATGGAAATCTTAGCCCAGAATCTCCAAAAGTGATCAAAGTTGTTTTAATTTTCCAATGGTCAGGGTTGAATAAATATAATGTCGCATAATGTGCCATCAGTAAACAGGAGATTACTGCACTTATGTCTCATGTTGCTGCAGATTCAGTAAACCCATGTTTTATTGATAGCTAGACACTTTGGCCATAACTCATCCAAAAGTGTGGTGCTTATAATGAGCACCAGAAGGAATAGCAAAAATAAACATGTTCTTGTGCTGTCAACAATACATCCAGTGTAAGGCTTAACAGCATCTCTTCTTTCCTCTCCTCCCTCTTCGTAGTGAATCTAACCAGGGAGAAACAAAGTTTTGGAACATCGAGTTCATCATCTGGCATTAGATTAGACATTATGGTCATATCAAGTATGAACAACTACAGCACAAATGTGTATGTTTAGTGTTTAGTTATTAGTTGCTACTGTTGTTAACATTTCATGTGACAGCAGTACAGAGAAACATAATATGTTAGATGCATGGCAAACAACTTTGAAAAAATGTAGTAGCATATTCCTGTTTAGGACCCATTGGTTTAAAATGATGGCATGGATTTGAAGGGCCTGATTTGCCATGGCTTTTGTTCCAAAGTATTGGGCCCACACTTGCACTTATAAAACTACCTCAGAAGCTTGATGTCCACTTTCTTTTGAAAATTTTCTATAAATCTGTCTGCAAATACCTAAATCATACATGGAAAATTTTAACTTTGGTCACTGCCTTCAGTAGGCCTTGATTTAGAAACAATCCATCTTCATTACAGTGGTCTCATTTATAAATCATATTGTGGTGTGAGGCAACAGCCTGTCCCTGTGCACAGTATCCACATACCTGAGTCAAGAGGCTGTTGAATTTAATCAGTCTGTAATGGGTCTCTACCATTGCGTGTATGCATGTGTTGGAGGCTTGGAAAGATGCAGAACTAACTGTGTACCTACTACACATTTCACGTTCAAGTAGATTGCTATAATATTGACTCTGGTGAATGCCTAGGTCCCTGAGGAAGTTGCAAGTAAACCTGGCTATACAGCTTTCTGTGTTGTGTTGTTTGTTTTTTTTCTTTTTTCTATTGGGTTGTCCAAAGCTATACATAAATGAGACTGCTATTTTTACTCGAACAGTCTGTGCTGTATGAAGACACGGTGCCTCACACCCAGATTGACCTTCATTTTTGAAATGCAAAGAGGTGGAACAGTTCACCGTCCGTACATACCTGTGCCTGGTCACCAGCTGCACTGGTGGTGGCAAACACACCACTGAGAGCTGAAAATGGGCTACTTAGTGAGCGGGGTGAGAGAGACACACTAGTGCTCAAGAAAGGTGCATTTTCACGTGATTCATACTATTGACTGTCTATATAGGCTGGTGCAATATACAACCAGTTGTAAAGGGTCCTTAAAAATTTCCTCCAAGTTCCTGGTACCAGGAATGTGACTAGTGACAGAGTGGGTGCAGCCACCCATCCTGCGGTGCCTCTGTGGCATAGACGCTTGCCAGGTGAAGTGGACTGATATGCTTGTCCTGCGGGTGCATGGGAAACTCATGGGCCTCCTCATGGCCTTTGTAGCAATGGAAACAGGCTGCTCCAGACAGAAGCTTGCACTGTGGGAGCAACCATCGAGAACGAAGTGTTTTTGGCTTTTGAAGCAAGCAGTTCTGGCTGGCGTTCGCAATGGGAAATTGAACCATTCTTCGATCTCTTAAAGAAATTAATCCTTTTATTGTGGGCTGAACACTGTAAACTGTTGTTTTCAGCTCCTTGCTACTATTAACTAGGCTTTAGTGGTTTGTTTCTGGGGGAGGAGTGACCCTAGTCATTTGCAGTGAGTGTACCCTCTTTTCCTAAATGCAGCAGAAATGAATGATAATGGACAGTTTTCTGAATTCAAACTTTTAAACCTATTTTTCCATTCAGTCCTGCACCCAAGGAGGTCTGTTTCTGTTCTTAAGGCCAAGCCTACAATTGTTTTTCTGGCTTCCTGGTGGTTTTCTGCCTACATGTACCAACACATCTACCTCCTGTCAATACAGGACCCCACGTTTTCAATCAATCCCCTGGGCCTTCCCACATGGCTTTCCGTTGTTTCAGCTGTTTTACTCTATTAAAGATCTTAATTCCTCTGAACAAAGGGCTGCTAACATGCACATCAGCTTGCAAAGTCTGTGATTTCCCATGGATCAGAGGCATACTTGCTGGCAACCATTAACACCTTGCAGCATAACAATGCTCTGCAGCAGCGTGGGGCATGGAAACCCACTGCTCGGATTTAAGAGCCCTTCTGTAGTGAAAGCATCTGCCAGGATCCCTGCCCAACCTTCCTTTTCTGGATGGCTGTGCAAAGAGTAGGTAGCCTTAAGGGACCTTTGATTTGGTAAAGGGTTATTTGTTCAGGACTTATGTTTCATGCTGCCTGTTAGTTAAATAACGTATCTAAATAAACGTATCAAAGCCTCACTTTGCCCAAATGCCGATAATGTAGATGGAAAGATTATTTTTTTTCCTCTGGATTTCTGTAAATAGGTTTGAAAGTGTAAAATCTTCTTTCTTATATTTATATATAACTTGCTTATATTTATATATATATGGCTGTGTCCTTAAATCTGTGCATACCGAATAGCTGTCTGCCAAAGTCATTTAGAACGAGAAATTCTGTCCTACAAAATGACATACTTCTGATTAGTCTTAAATGCGGAGTATGGAAAGAGTTATAGATTATCAGCCTTTACAAGACAAACATTACTTACTGATTGAATCACAGGAAGTATTCCAATAGCCTACCAGTGTTTTTATACATTTGTATATAAAGGAAATACAGTCTGTTTCTTGCTGTGCCTAACAAATTTGGAACAGGAACTTTAAAATATGATACTTCATTAGTCCTCATTATATTTGTTCACATTCAGTCATGCCAGCTATTTAATTTTGCTATGGATGTCTCTACTGTAACATTAAAAAAGGGACCCAATGACCCTGCTTCCTTACCAGTCTCCTGAGAGCAATCCTTGAGAGATTCATGAGAAGGATGAAGTTTAGCAGAATTATATATAATTTGGACTTTCTGAATGGTTGAACAAGAACTCCTCCTAGATTGTTAAGAGCTGAAGGCTGTGTCTTATGTCATTCGACAGCTAATTTTTCCAAGGTATGTAATAGGATTTTCAATTTAACCTGTGCGCTTAATGTCATGACGCATTAATTATTATCCATACTTTTGGAAAGGCAGTGTGATAAAAAAAATTATACAGTTTTAAAAGAAAGACTGTTACTTGAGCTTTCTCTGATCTGTCGTTTAAGTTGGGTTAAACATAGTGTGTTTTGTTCTTATTTGCATAGAAGTTCCATCAATAAATTTAGCCTGAAAAATTTTATTTCTGTTAACAATCAATATAGTCTTAGGCTCAATGCATTGCAGTCATTAATGGCCATGGTATGCTCAACAAAAATTCAAAAGGTAGGAAATGTTGTCTTAATGTAGCCCTTTGCTTCTTAGTTATGAACTGGTAAATATTGATCCTCAATCTTCCCATAAGACAGTTGCAAATTAACTCCTTACATTAGTTGTGTTTTTTTCGCAGTAAGAACGATGTGTAATATTACAATAAAAAAGGGAAAGAAGTGGCTGGATTTTCTGTCACGAGAATTTTGCCTTCTGTTTGAGGTGGTTTACCTTTCAGAAGCAGATATGAAATACTATATTGTGGATGATCTTGCCAAGGGTCTTCAGTAAGGAGAAATGGGCATTACTTTCAATAGTATGAATCATCATTCTGACAGGCAGAAAGTAGCTGACAAAGTAAAAAGCTTGACTGTTCTCAGGGAATTTGATTTAAATCAATAAAGTTTTATTTTAATCCTGCAGCCCACCTTTCAAGGATTTTCAATATTAAACTCAGAAATTAATAACCTGTGTGGACCAAAACTGAATATTTTTGCAGCTTTACTTCCTTTCAGCAATCACAGTAATTTTCCTGTGCGTGTGACGCTCTGTGTTATCTTTGCAATACTTCTACGTGACTTGAAATGTTGGTCTGATGATTGTTAGACAGATACACCTTGGTTTTTTGCTTAATAGTGCTGTGAGGGTTGTTTTTTCCTGCATGAAAACCAGGCTGGGCAGAGAAGTTGGGTTGCCAACATGTGTTAGTGCAGCCTCACTAAGGACTTGAATGCAACTGAGTTGTACGCTTAGACTGGGGAAGACCTCTTCATTTTTGTAATGTAGAGGTAGGCAACTGCAGTCACATACACAAAGCCACTTGCATTCATAAGTGGTTGCAGGACATATCCCAGGTTTGGTTCACTCTGTACCAATAGAAAAATGTAAATGTCATCTCAATAAAAGGAGTGAGTTCATTAGGGGGCCAAGATACTATAAAGAGTAACCACACCTCAGGTATTAAAAAGCACTTTATAATGAGACAGCTCTAAGCTTTTGAACATCATTTGTGTGGACAAAATAACTTCTGTGCTTTGTGTTTGTTATGTTGAGGTTTTAAAAATTGGATGCATTTGACACATTTAATTCAATACTCTCATTAATTCCTCGCACTGAATGCTTTAATGCCAATCATGCAGAAAATATTTAAATACGACAAGTTCTTTTTAATTATCATAAAATTGTATTACAATAAAAGCAAAATGCTTGGTTAAGAAATTCAAACAACATAAGCCAATTCATAGTTATACAAACAAACACTGCAAAAATTGCATGCAGAAAAATGTGAGAATAACAAAAAGGCTTTCATTAGGAAATCACTCTTCTCTATTCTCATGTTTCACCTGGGAGATTAAAGATGCTTCCTTTCCAGAAAATGTCTGATTTTTATTTTGTCACAGGAAGGAATCAAATGATTCCCATTAATTTCAATATGCATTTTACTTATCTGAAGTGGAGGGTTTTTTGTTTCCTTTAAACTAAAGACTTCAGTATTATCTGGTGTTTGAAGTTAGGGAGTGAGAGAGATGCTAATAGAAGGGGGGAAATATACAGCAAACCGTATGCAAATATTAATGCATTTGCTTTGATCTTATATGAAAAATATTGTAGACTTCTGAGGGCTAGAAATGTCACAGATAAAATCAGCACCCTTTCTAATGGTGAATGCTGCTTTCATCACTTTTTTGATTTACCAGTACTCTGACTTAAGGTCTCCCAGTTCTGAGACTTGATTTCATAATTTACGTATTTAGTCCAACAGGCGTTAGATCTCGCCACTTCTTCAGTTCCTTTTTAGTCTTTAGATCTATCATTTAATGGGGGGAAAAGAGAGAGGCAACATCTAAAGATGTGCTTAAAAGAGGAGTGGGAAAGCTTCAATTTTTATTATCAACTTGCCTCCTGTCAAGAGCTATTTCTGTAAATCAGACCAAAGAGTAAATAGATCATATAGACCTCTTGTTACTTTTGTAGTCTTGGAGGAGCCTGGAATATTTTTCATAGTGTTATGATTTCAAAGGATGCAGCTTGGATATTCTCTTAAATGGCAATTCTCAAACTGTAATCTGGGGATCACTGTCTCATTCAGCTGGGATCCGCTTGATATTGTCCTGGCTCCTGTTTCATCCTTTTTATAGCATTGTATGTAGCTGAAAGGTTGTCCCTATACTACTCTCCCAAGAAGTAATATTTGCAGATGCATATAGATGTTTTATAGCAAGGAGTAGGAATGGAAGATGAGTCAGTGAATAAAAAGGTTACTTCTTTTAAAGTGTTACTGTTTCTCAAAGGATCTTGTTCACCATTTTTAATGAAAAATGTCTTGACTGGAATTTGCCAAGTTGTCAAAATTGTAATGTATGAAGGAAAAGGGCTCAATTTCAACAAAAATCTGCTTAGATGGCATGACTTCAAGATTATTTTATTTTTTTTTTTTAAATAAGCCTGATTTCCTGCTGATTTTTCCATCAGATTTCTTGTTAGTCCACTGACTAGGCAGGAATGGGTAAATAGGAGTGTTGGGCAGTAGCTTCTCCTTGTGGGGTGACTAATCCCTGCAATGTAAGGCCTTTTTCCCAATTTCCTCTTGTGAGAACTTTGAAAAGCTTCCACCATTTTATCAGATTCAGATCCACACACCCCAACCCAAACCACAAGAAACCCCAACCACCCATGCTCCAAACCTGCCCCCAAAATGCCAAACTTCTCTATGGTATCAAATCAGCTTTTCTTATACATCTTCACAGTTAAATAAACATGAACAGGAAAGTGTGTGTGTATGTGGGAGCATAGGCATACATGTACAGATAAAGTGTCAGTGACTTGGCCGCTTGTCAGAGATACAGAAATGTTAGGTTCAAATTCTGCTTGTGCTTAATTCAGGATTATAATAGTGTAGGAACTGCTTTCTCAGTTTTGACTGGAAATTTCACCTCGGATCTTTTATCAGTGACACCTTGGTAGCAAAAGCAATACATTTCTGTAAATAGTGGCATTTTTTTCTGGTTTTTTTTTTTTTTTTTCCCCAGGATAAAGTCCCTTATTAAAAAAATTCTCAGCGTTCTCAAATGTTATGGTGGAAAAGCACACATCAGTGCTGCCCCCAAGGGAAGACCAGAGGGAGCTGAGGGTGACCCCAGCACAAGCAGGACAGTGGCCACAAGCCCCCCGGGGCCCCAGCCTGGTTGGTGGCAGACGGGATCCATCAATGGCTCGGGGACCATCCTATAAGGCAAGATGATGGGTCAGGTCCTGCATCAGTGTGGGAAATCCAGCCAGGGATCAGGAGGGGATAGGGCTGGGTGCAGGCACTGTGCTGGGACAAGTGGTGGGGACCTGTGCCCCAGCTGAAATGGGACCTCTGGGAGATGGGCAAAGGGCAGGGCCATTAGGGCCTGTTAGTGCCCTCTGGACCTGAAAAACTGTGTGAAGGGTACAGTTTTTAAACACATTTCTCATCCCCCCACCCTTTGCCTGGTCTGTCGGGAAGCTCTGCACTGATTTACTTACAGCTTTAAAACGAGAAAGAGATACTTTGAAAAACGTATTACGTAAACCAGTAATGTCAAGCGATGTTATCATCATCTAAGATGTCTCTCCTAAATAAGGCTGATGGGGGCTGTGGGAAGCAGTGAGCAGAGCATGGTGGATGCATGACTGCCTGTACAAGCCTATGCATGGTATTCATCACAAATTAATTCAATGTGTGAGCTGGTCGTCTGCTGTGCTACTGATGCATACTTTCCTTTACAGGCTTTTTCTGCCCAAAGACATGCCATTGCTGTTCAAAAAGTCTGTGATTGTCATAGCAGCCTACTTCCAGCTCAGATGATATGTAACCTAGTGTAGGAGAGGACTTGAATTTTAATGGCAAATAGTTTAGATGATAAGGAGGATAACAAAACCAGTAAAAAAAATGCAGTAACAGTGTTGAAAAGTAAACAGCAAGGTGTATCTGTTACAAGATTCGTTATGTTCGTTCTCAATAACAGGTGTAAAATTTGAAATCTTGTATTTTAAAGAAGCAGAAGTCAATCTCTTGCTGCATTTGGTTTGCAACTAATGTAACAGAGCTAGCAGGGAAATATTTGTAAATCTCTTTGTTTGTAATAGACAAAAATTATAGAAGGGAAGCCTGCTCTAAAGTTGACTATATTAGTTTGCCTGTCAAGACACATTATATCAGTTGGGCAGAGCTGAGAAAACAAAACTGGTATGTTTTCATAAAATATATCTGTGGAACCTTCTGCTATGCATATTGTTATATAGATATATGACCTGATGATTTCTCTAGCGCATTGTAAAGGAATATGCGTGTTTTCTCCTTAGAGGAGTTGCGTTGTAGTATCCCTGTAAGAGGGACCCTCATACTGTATGCAGTTGTAAAGAAGCCTTGATGCCTAAACTCAAAGGGTTTAATCTGTGAGTAACATTGATTTAAAGGAGTGATAGAAATGTTTAGTGGCCACAGGTTTGTAGGGATTTTGCTTTATAGGAAGGCAGTTTATCTTCCAAAATTACAAGGAAATAGATCTCTTTTCTGATCTTATATTACTTCAGTGAAGATCACAGGAGAACTTTTTGTGACAACAATGTAGGGCTTCTGTGTATGTGGTATTTTTCAGTGTAGAAGTGTGCTTTTGAAATAAAATATTTAAATAAGGCTATAATGCTTAAAAATACAATGGAGGTTATGGCTGGTTTTGGTATGAATCACATAAAATGAGAATATGAAATCCTCTTACCATCCTATTTCACAATGGAAAATGCAGGTGCAACAGCGATTGGCAAAACATAAAAATTCTTTTGTTATTTTGTTTAGATTCCTGCAGTCAAATGGCTTCTAAATTATGGTATTCCTCTAAAGGAAGTTACCCCTTTTCTTTTTTTTGGGTCTCTTTTTTAAGGAAACTAAGGCCTTTTAATGCTCAGAAAATTTAACAAATAGCCAATAGTGATCTTCCTTGAAGGCTTTATATTTTTTTTTAAAAACATTTTGTTGGGTAATTTAAATGGATAATTCTTATATTCTTTTACTTTGAAACTTTTCATTTTCATTGGGCTATCTTTTCTTATTTATGTTTTTGTTGTGGTTGGCTGGCTGGATCATATAGCATTGCAATGGCTCCTTAATACAAAAGTTGTTTTTGTTTTGTTTTTTCTTAGATCAGAAAATAATCAACAACAAATAACTGATGGTCATTTTTGGATGGTGAAAAAAAATTACATTAAAACTGCAGCATTTTTGAAACAGTCTTTAAAAGTTGTGAACATTTTCATAACTAATAGGTATTAACGTTAAATCCTTCAGAATATCACTGAATGTTTTCACATTTGGTTTATTGCTTTAATTCATGAAAATGCAATTTCTGAACTACATTGCTTGTTAAGGTAGTTGTTGGTTTTTTTATTTGTTTTGGGTTTTTTCTTATACCGTCCCTCTCAGGAATTTTACAGCTCCTTTATTTGCAATCTGGTTTTGTTTTCTCAAAATGGACCTCACAAACTTCAGGTACACATCCTGTCTTCTAAGTACAAGTTCAACCAAAGCTGACAATTTAGCTGTTGGTTCATCAAAAATTTGGCTTCCCAGTCAAAAATAATATGTAAAACTGAAGAAAATACTGCACTGATCTACTAAGGTGCATGTCTGAGACCTGAATTTGTGCATCTTTACTGGAGAGTGAATTTTTAAGACGTCCTATGTAAGCTTGGTAGAGAGAGCAATCCTATTTGTGTTTCTGTGGGAAATGATTGAGATTTGTATGAAAAACAGGTGGGGTTTTAGATTTAATGTAATGACCGAAGCAAGAATAATCTTTCCCAGTGATCAGTGTGTTGTGTCCCCCCATGCATTTATGTGTGTGTCCCTCTGCCTCCCCTCAACCCTAGGAACAAGCTAAAACCAAGAGCTAACGATGATGCTGTTATAGCCTGGAGGGAACCCACTTACATGCTCTGCTGTCTCAGGCTACTTGCACAGTTATGTTCTATGTAAATTTTAACCTGCTGGAATTGCAGTCTGGCTAGTTTTCTTGGACAGAAAAGTGGTGGGTCATAGGTGAAGAATATTTCTTCAAGTAGAAAAAAACCACAAAAATGTTCTTCATTTAGTTGATTTTTTTAAAAAATTTCCTTTTTTTTTTTTTTTAACTGATGGTGTGCTAAGAGCTGCTCATCTGGATCACACAGATGCATGAAAATGAAAAATGTTGTGAGCCATATCCTGTCACTGTACTCATCCTCTGAATTCTGCCACAAATGGTACTGAGTATAGTAAGCAGAATTTGGTCCATTGTTCTTCACTAGTTTTTGGGAGACTCTTGAATTTCTGTCAAGCAAAAGCATAAGCTGTTCTATTATTTCTATAAACATCTCAGGACAGTGAACTTTCTGTGGCAGATTTGTCTGAGAAAGCCCCAGGGATGTTAATGGCATCAAAAAAACTACCTCCACCCCGCCCTCAACATTCCCACCTTAAAGACAGTGGAAAACGTTCTTTAGAAATATGATTTTTATTTTTTTTTAAATGGGAGGGAGTGTGTATTCATCAATTTCAGATGCCTTGTAAAACCTGCACAGAAAAAGACATGTTATGCTGCTCAGTTATTTCAGCTGTGAATTGCCTTGTGTTAAGAGTTTAAATCATACCCTTTTGTCATTTTAATGCAAAGTGGATTTTTTTGTATTAAGAAATGTAGACAAAGATGTGATTTAGGATGAATCCTGTCAAGGTGTGACTCTATGTTAAATTCTTGAAGAATTTGGCTGAAGACCAATATTAATGTGACAAATACTTATAGTAGGAAGCTGTATGTCAGTAATGCAGACTTTGCAGGTTCTGCCAGCCTCCAGAAGTACACTTTTTTCTCAGTTCTCCCACAGCTAAGGCATTTCTGTCAGGTCGTAACCACTTAAGAAACACCTCTTCACTTAATATTGTGGTATACAGAAATTTAATTTTCTAAGGGAAGTCATGAAAATAGAGATTTTTAGCCTGGAGGGATAAGATAGAAGTTGTCTGACTATCAAAGGAATCCTCTTCTAAGAGGAGAAACCATCAGAAAGTATAGCAGTTTGAATATAAAACTGTACAAACCTTCAAACACCAAGTATAAAGGAGTGTCAAATTGCTGGTAGTTTTTCTTTTTCTTTCTTTCCCCCAGTTTCAATAGAAGGATCTTTCAGCTGATCAAATGTAAAGAGATGACAAGAAGTAATTTATATGGGATCATATTCACTATGTAAATGATTGCAACAAAAAAATGAAAGCTCATTTCTCCTGTGTGCTTGCATATACAGCAGTTACTCATCACATAATGCTTATGGATGGATTCTCTGATTCTGACAGCGCATTAGGTACTGAGGTAAAAGCACAAGGGAAATGAATGAAAGAAATAGCATGTGTCTAAGATGTTGGTGCAGCCAAGGTATAACAGATTTGTCAGTGGAGATAAAACAGTGTAATTCAAATGCATCCAAATGTAAGAAGGCTCCACCAAGAGGAAAAAAGCAAGGATTTTCTTTCTTTCTTTCTTTTTTTTTTTTTTTTTTGACTGTTGATTTAAATGAATAATGTGAGGTTGGCCATTGTGGGTGTGCTGGGTGCACTCTGTGATTAAAATTCAGTGGGGCTGAGGCTGCTCTGCTGGATTAGCTCTGAACCTTGAGGTTTCACGCTGTTGCTTTGTAAAAGGCAAACCAGCATGAATTCATTGTAGAAGTGGCCCAAAATATTCTGTTGAAACTATTTTCTTTATTAAAATTATTTTCTGTGTGAGAAATGTGTGCTCTTTACAGACAGTTTTGACTTCTTAGCAAAAAAATGAAACACCTGAAAACAGAAACTTTCAGCTTTCAGCGGAAAGCTGGAAACCTTTGATTTGAAAATGCTGCTGTGCTGGTTCACAAGTGTTGTATTCTACTAAAGAACCTGGTTCTCAGAAGCAAATGTAATTGAATTCTAGCTCTCATGAGGCTGAATTTGTAACCTGCCTTGGGGATTTTTGTCTGCTATTTTGGTATATTGAAACAGTGAAATTTTTGTCGGGCGGGGGGAGTAAGACTCATTTTTGGACAACTTTTAATTATGGTAGGCCAATTTATGGGCACACATATGCATGCACTTTATAATCAGCCCTTATTTTAGAATGTACAGAGACCTGATTCTTTAACTGTCTTCCTCCTCTCACACTGTTAGAGAAGTGCTTGATGTATAAGGGACAGGTTGTCAGCAGATGAACTCCTTTTCATCATCACAAATAACTGTAGACATGAAATATTACTCAATTTTCTTGAGCCAGGAAAGGAGCTTTATTTTAAGGGAAGGCTTTAAAAAAATTGTTTCAACATTTCAATCTTCCGTCAGAATATACTGCGCTGTTACATATCTTAACTCCAGTGCTTTTGGATAAACTCCTGCTAGGTTAAAATTTAGCATGCACCCTCTTTGCAATAATTTATTTTTGGATGAGATGCACTTGGTACCTCATTATGAGATACCGAGGCATTTATTGGACTTCAAGGCTAGGTCTAAACTGCGAAGTGGGAACACCTGGGACTGTTGTGGGCCACAGGGGTCAGTGAGCCCCTAAGGGGGGGGGGGGGGGAGGAATGCACACATCCTGCATATGTGGAGAGGCTCCAGGGTGTTATCACTCTGGAGCTGTGCCCAGGAATTCTCTTGGGACAACAATAGCTGGTGCAGGGAGAAACCGTGCTGGGATTCTGCTACAGTTCAACCTTACAGGTAACTATATTATGGTACCTGGCATCACTACCAGCGATTCTTAAATTTGCTAGGATAGACATAGGCGGCATTCCTGGCAATGGCATAATGTAAGTAAAAGAAAAGAATTTTAATCCTGGTGTCCTGATCAAATGTCACCTTAGGTAATTGAACTGTATTCTGCGGTCTCTGCTGGATAGGTGATTTGATTGTCATCTCAACTGAGCTAGTGTAAATCTAGACTAACTATACTGAAATAAAAAGTTACAGCTGTGTGAAATCAGTGTAAGTGAAGGACAATCAGGACTACTGTGTTTTAGAGCTGGGCAAAAAGTGTGCACTTATTAAATTGTTCTTATTGGCACAAAGATGCTTCAAAACTTTGCAGGAAGTTCACTAAGGTTGGGTCTAAATCTGAGGATCTGCTGTGATTCCAGTATCTAAGCTTAAAAAGAAAAAGAAGAAAATGTTTACCACGTGTCATGTATTTCTCAACAGGCTTTGCTAAAGCCTGCTACAAAGTGATTCTTTTAGTACCTTTGCAAAATTGTCAAAGGTGCTGTGAGGCTGGGGCAGATTTTGAACAATGAATGGAGAATCTAAGATTGATGATGGAGAATGTGTTTTATTCTTGAGATTTGTATATTCATGTGAACACAGGGATTTTTTTTAATAAAGCTAAGCTAAACAGTGACTCAGTCTCTCAGGCAGTGAAGGAAGAATAAAGGTGGGACATTTATACTTCGTTGACTACTTGAGGTTTTCTTTTACTCTTCCCTACTTAAATTATTTGTTTTGTATTCCGCTGTTGCTGAAATTTTGACACAGAAAATCAGACCATTGTACAAATACAGTTCTTGACTTATTAATGTTTCCAATGACTCCTGTGACATAAGCTAGCAGAGCAAAGGTTTTTGCTTTCGTAGTGGGTTAGTCACCCAGTTGAACCATCCAAAACTGTCACTATACTTCAATGAAATAAGATGGGTGTATTAATGTTTAATATGTTCAGCTACTTCCTACCTTATGTTTGCTTGTCACATTAGTATTTTGTCCAGATTTTTAAATAAGTACAAGTATGCTAGTCACACAGTGTTCATGCTGGAGGCTTGTTTCTTGTATTTCACTTGAAACAATGCTGGTAGGTTGCAGCAGTATTAATCTATAATAGGGAAAAAGAAATTCAAAACAATGATTTATTGTATGCTTTTTTAAGATGATTTTACTTTTATTTTTCAAGTTACTGGAAATGATTACCAGAAGAAAAGAGGTAATCATCTCCATACCAGAGCAGCAGTAACAGCTCTACCAGGATGGTTGCCCACAGGTGCACTCTGAGTGACTGATGGCAGAAAACAACACTCAGGGAGAGCTGTGTGAGCAGTTTGAAAGAACAATTAATTTGACTAATGCAGGCTTCTTTCCTATTTGTGAATAATCCATGTGCAAATTCTGTTTGCATTTTTTTATTGCTATTTTAAATTGTCCCTTAAATTTTCATGAAGGAATTTCAGCTGTTCAGGTGATTGTAAACTGCTTGCTATTAGTATTCTCTGAAAGTATCCAGTGTTACTGAGTGTCCCTGTTTAGTTCAGTTGCAGGATTTTGTCTTCTACTTTTCCCAGGAGCCTAGAATGGGAATTTCCAACTTTGAGGTGATGAATCTAATTTATGGCAGTGATTTTAATTAGACTTAGTTCTGGAAGTGAGACTTAGAGTGCCTCAACTGAGAATAATGAAAATTGCTTAACCCTATTTTTAGAATTATACCAAGTTTCCTATTTTACATTGCAATCAAGAGAAATTAAGATGTGTTAGAAGTCTTGCAGAATCTAGAACCCTACTTATTGCTCTGTTTGCAGCTATTGCAGTTGCACAGTGTCTTTATATTAGTGTGATATCTTGAACCTTCATTTGTAGTGCATGTATGCCATTTACTTATTAAAAAAGCATAAAATACTATTGAGCATTACAATAGGCCTTTAGCTATTCAAGCTTTTTGTATTTATGTTATTAATAACAAAATTGTGGCTATCCTTTTGCTCGATGCTATGCTTCTGTTATGTCAAAAGCAACACTTAAAAAAATGGCTGCTGAATTCCACTTTCAAAACTGAATATGAATGTTTTTGCATTTGTCCAGATCAAAGAAGTGTGTGTCTGACAGCCTGTGTGCAAGTAAAAGCTGTTCCGAACCAAGGTTTCTTCTAGGGGGGACAAGTTCACAGTCTAGTTTATCTGGCTGTCCAAGATTGTTTTCTTTCATCTTATAAATTTGTTTTCAATCAGACAAAATCGTGCAAGGGAGGAGGTAATAAATCTTAATTTGGTAAACTAATTAAATATTCTTTTGCTCTGCATAAGCCTCTTCAAAATGTGGTTGGCTTTTCCCTGTATCTTTTTTGGATGTCTGCAAAGGCCTGTGGCTCTGAAATTCAAACTTTTTGTTCCACACTCTTCAAATGCAAGTTTTCAGCCAGAAGGCCTATTAAAGTCCAGATAATAGTGTCCTCTTATGCCTGGGTGGTCTCAGTTCCTTGCCTGGAGAGGTAGAAGGGCTAATCTTTTACACTGACGGCTCTGAGTGGCTCACATGACTGAAACACTTATTTTCTTGCTGGCCTAGATGCCATAACAGCAGAATCAGTCACAGTGGATATGTCCATTTTAACTGTGCCTGCAACACATGTAGAGCCTTTTATAAAGAAAAATCTGGATTCTGCTCTACTTGCCATTCTCTCTGCATAGACATGAATAAGCGCAATTTTGTGAAGCATTTTGTAGGTGGTATCTGGATATGCCTAATTATAACTGCATGAGTGCTGTTAGGCTTGGAAAAAAGGGAAAGTAATCCTACAGACTGTTTAAAAAAAGTAAACCTGTGCAGTTTGGATTTGGAGGGGATGCGGAGATGGTTGGAGCGTTATTGGAAACGGTCCCTGTGTAATGACAGTTTCCTGGTGAGTTACATTTTTGCTGTCTAATGATGACACCAACACAACAAAGTGCTTGGTTTCTCTGGGTGTTTGAGTCATGAATTATACTGTTTGGTTGTTTTTTTTTTTTTCTTTTATTAGAAGAATGTTTGCCCCACTGGTTTGCTACTGAAACTTGGAGGACTGTTTTGAGTATACAAAAGAGAATTTATTTCTTACAGTGTCTTTCAGTTGGTATTATTGGAAAGTTTTAATAGAATGAGAAAATCCTCATGGACAGGTTAATCTTGTCTCTTAACCTCCTTGAAAGAAACACTTCTGTTTCTCCTGAAGTTCAGCTGTAGTTCCCCTTTGGTTGATGTGACAGTCATGATATGCAGCATTTCACTGCATATCATATATATGTATTCTTTATTATACAGGATCAGCAAAGTATGTCAGGCACTGGCTGTAGTCAGTTATCCCAAGCCAAGGACATCTGCTGATGATCCAGCTCCAGATACCAGATTCTTAATGAAGTTAGATGACAGGATTTACTCACCAGTGATGTGCTTCTACCACCCAGGATGCTCAGGCTGTGCTAGGATGTGTAATGTTTCTGGGAGCAGACTTCTCTTCTTTGGAGGCTGCTTTATTTGACATTAGGAATTCTATATTTGTGGCTGAATAGTCCTAGATTGTGCCCTGTGGCCCATGAACGTGTCTAAAATCCACCTTATTCTGTTTCTCCTCTGTAAACTACATGGACTAATCACGCTTGTGACACAGGCCAGGAGTGATCCCATAGTGTGCACGAGCACTGGGGCTGGTGTGCCCAGCCTTGCGTTGCACTGAAGGTAAATGTCAGAAAAGAGAACAATGTTGACCCAGAAGGTTCAGCTGTGTTCCTCTCTGTGTACACCCAAAAGACCCAGGCTGGAGCAATCTCTTGTTCTAGATATATAAAAAAAAAATTAATAAATTAAGAACAGTGAAACTTTATAAAACTTTCACTGGCTTCATGATTCATACAGACTAAAACAGCTTAGGGAATCTCAGAAATAGCTCTAAAGCACTCGTGTAGGTGGTTTTAAATCACAGAAGAGATGAGCTCTAATACATGATGGACTCTCAGTCACAGTGCCGTAAATTATTACTGTGATCTTCCATAAATTCCAAGAGGGAGAGGGAAGGTTGGCAACTATTGATATACCACTTTTCTGGATAAAACACCTTACTACTGGATTGTTTTGCATGCAGTCACAAAGCAGTAGATATATCAGTTAAGTTCTGTTGTTGATTTGTCCCAGCAAGGTGGCAAGCAGTGTACGAGATTCAGTCCTTACGGCTATCTGGATTAACTGAACATAACTGAGGAAGATGTGTTCTGATTTTTTTTTTTTTATTTTATTTTGTGAAAGTAAATAAATACTCTTAATGCCAGTGGTATTAGTGCTACCTATCTAGCTGAGAGGACCTTTTCTTAATGCAACCTAAGAAAAGCATTGGAGTTCATGTGACTATTATTCCTGAGATGACATTAAACTGAATCTTCACATAAATCTATATGCTTAGAAATAGACTGATTTTCAGAAATGAGAACCCCACACCAAAAAACTGGATACCCCCACTTTAAAGTGTTTTCTTTTGAATCTGGAGCTTTAAAATAAACAGAAAGCTTTGCCATATTTCCAATGTGATTTATTCAGTGAAATGCAGAAATATGGATTTTAAAACAGTTATGTATTTATAGACAAGCTTTATGTGCCAAGCAGATAACATAGCATGATTTGTAGGCAATTAGAGCTTGTGCCACAAAAAATGGCTTAAGGGTTTAAGTCCTGCCTAACACTTGCTTTAGTGTTTTACATCTGAAATTATGACCCTCAGAAGGAAATTGAGGCCCTTGCTCAGATGATGCCTTGCTGTGCACAGCAGTTTTTGACTAAAAGTTCTCTAGATGACTGAAGTTTACGTTGGGGTTTACTGAAGAAACCCTCAGTCTTCGCATGTTGAGACGAGACTGTATGCACAAATGAAATAACGTTCATCCATCTCACTTGACTAAGCTGATCTAGCAAATTGGCTCAGAACGTGCCCAGCAGACCCCTGTTGCTCCCCGAGCTGAGCCATCAAGTGGCTGGCAAGGCAAATGCATTTCACCACCCCTTCCTCCCACCTCGTTGAGTCTACTCCTTATGGAGGGAGAAGACAGCTCACCAGGGCGTGGGTTTCACTGCTTTAACTTTCTTGGGTTTGCCTGAAAAAACCCTCAGCTACCCTCTGAATCTGTCTCAGAGAGAGGAGGGAGCTTAGCAGGGGTCTCCTATGTCCTGGGTGAATTTCGTAAGTAATGATATAGCCAAAAAGTTGAGCCTTTCCCTTTGTCATTCTTAGAGGAAAGCTATCACCCCTGTTTAGTTTTAAAAGAAAAAACCCAAACCCAACAAAACCCCCCTATATGTTTGGCAGGAATAAACAAGTCAGGACTGTAGATCGTTAAAAGAGGAAGGTGCTCTAGTTTAAAATAAATAAAAAATCCTTCAATTGTGTTTCTCTCTGGGACCTTTTTATGAATGGTGCCTCTTGGAAGTCCTATTCTGAGATGACTAAGCTGCACAATGTTGGAAGTCTTCATCCGTGACTCAGATTGATAAAGGATCCACAAGTTTGGGGTTGTAATTTTGAGTACTCTGGGTCTAGTTTGTAAGTCTAGTCTGTAAGCATAAATAAGGTTTTTCTGCTTTAACGAAAAGCTTTGGAAATTGTTGAGGTTAAAAAAGAATTTCAGTTAATTTTCCTTATTACATTTTATAGTGCAGAAAATTTTTTAATCACTCTAGTAGGCTTTTTTTGTGTTCATAACAATCTCCTGAGCATGTCATTGTGAATTCATAGACATGATATTACAGTGTCAGTTGGTATGCCTCCTTCAAGTCTTTAGAGATCTCAGTGATGCAAATCCATCATGGTTACATCATGTCAAGGTACTGGCAAATCATGTCACTGGAAATCTTTGGAGAGCATTTCACAGTAAAGAACTGAAACAAAAAGATGTCAGAGCAATTCCAAAACCAGAGCCATCTGATTATCAAGGTGATTATGAAAGACAAATTGTAAGCACTTGTAACTTTGCCTATGCTCCCAGATGTTCTGTCTTCTGAACAATGGCTTGATCTTCCTCATGTTAGCTTATAAAAAAGTAAAGATGCCCATTTCATTGAAATGTCATGTCTGTCCTGTCTCTAAGTATGTGGTGGCAAACAGGGAACAAGGTGATATTGTTTAATTAACAAGTATGTTAATTAAAAAAAAAAATCCTTTTGCTTTAAATGCTTTAAATTTTGGTAACTTCATTTTGAATAGCTGTTACTCCTGTGGGGAAAAAAAGAAGTGGTTTGGCCATTTTCTTCTGCCCAGTCAACTGGCAGAAGAAACCCCCAGGGTTTTGAGAGCAAAGTTACCAGAATAACTATAAATTTTGTTAAGCAACTTGAACAAGAGAAAGGCAGCAGCCTTGGTAGCTGGAATTTTGAAGGTTTGGAAGGAAGTTTAGGCAGTGCAGGCTGTTGGAATTCTATTTCCGGTTAGGGTTGAATTCTTAGTATGCTTACTACAATATACACCAGGGAAGAGACAATCCTTGTCAACAATTCTGTGAAAAGGAGGAAAGGAAGAATATGGAAAGAGAGGCAGGAGAATTCGTTCTATCTAGTTATAACTAAATGTACGTTCAACTCTTGGGGAGTTCTGTGCCTGTATGTATCAAAGTACAAATTAACCGAGAGGTTTGTTCTGCAAGTTAGGCAGATGAAAGGAAAAGGTTGCTGGTGACACTTCAGATGATGTAGATGTGTGAATCCTTTTGAACCCAGATAAAAGTTTGCGGAATGTATGGGGTTTTTTTCTCATTAGTTCCCAATCTCTAATAACTTTCTCCTTGATTTGTGAACAGTTCAGTTTTTGCAGGCATGATTTTGGTGTGACGATTTTTCTGTCCAGATGCTTTACTATTTACAGTATTGCAATTCAAATACAGAAAGATAATAAGAGAATGTTAGTCAGCAAGGGAACAATACGAGGACTTCAGGGTAAAGTTGCAGGTAGATGGGGAACGAAAAGAATAGTGAAAAGTGGACTTTTGTGAGACATTTGACCCTCAATGTTGGCATCTTCTGTATTCTGCACAGGTGCATGATGAAGCTACCCCATCCAAATAGTTACTGAGGAGTTTCCACCACATGGGAGTCTTCCTGTGGGAGACAGGTGCAATTTATAATGCAAGGAATTACTACTTTTTTGGGATATTTTGGGGCTGTGGCAGGGCAGGAGTGTGAAGATTGTGTTACAACGTTTGGTTATAGTATCAAACTTAAATAAAAATGTATTTGAAATAGCAAAGGCAAAACAAACCCATTGAGTAGGGTTATTAGAAATAAGGTTTGGATTACCAGATGGGAAACACTTACCAATGCATAATAATTTCAGTAGTCCCACCAGACATCAGAATTACTGTACACTCATTTTGTGCAGTAGGTCTGAAACTTGGGTAATAACTTAGAATTGCTGAACACACAGATAAAACTGCATGGTAAGTCTGTTATATGTTGCCTGAAGCAAAGCTGCTGGTTCTTCATGTAATGACAGGTCTAGTGTTTTTTCTGAATGCTGATTTTCAGTTTCAGAAAAGGGACGTTCCCCTTGTATCCTTGATCTTGGTAGGTTGGAGACAAGGTTTGGAAAATGTGATAGTCAGATGTGCTGTGCTGCTGAGGGACTTGATCCAGAAATATTGGATGTCACTGGATCAAGGTCCTACATTAGACAGCTATTTTATAATGTTGATATTTTATGTTGCCCTGAGCTATCAATAGTTTATAGGTAAAAGGAATATGAACAAAATTAAAAATCCTTTCCTCAGCTCTTGGCATCTCTCCCTTCAAATTTTTTTTGTGGGTGGAGCTTGTTTTAATGGGGGTTTATCTGCTGTGAATTTTGTCCGACTTAACAATTCTCAGCTGTTGTACCGTATATTGAGATGCACCAAATGGAAAGGGAGGATTTTGTAATATTAATTTCTTACTGAAATTTCATTTGTCCTTACAGATTCCTTTGTCAAAACAAACATTTGTCTGGTTGGATAAAAACATACAGTATCAAATATACTGAATTTTTATAGCTATACTTACTGTATTGTTCTGAAAAAGATTAAATATTGCCACATGTGATGAAAAGGCAGACAAATTCATCTGTCTGAAAGAAGTAGAGCAATAGAGACCATTACTGAAGCTTATAATTTTGAATCTGTATTTCCAAACTGCAAGTGGTCGTGATTATCTGAAAACTCAGGTAGTGAAATTTTCCAAAACCAAGTTTTTCTTATGTAGCAAAGGAAGTTGAAAGAAGACTAAGAGTGAGAAAAATAAAGACATCGAAGTCTAATTTAGCCAGTATATTTTTATACCACCGAGTATCGAAGGTTTGTTTTTCACTTGTGTGATTCTTAAAGAATTATTAAGATAGTTTCTTATTTATAATAAAGATTGAAGGAAGAGTTGAACAAAAAAATGCAATCATTCATCCGTGATTATTCATTTGTAAATGAATTAGCTTTGCCCAGGCATGAACTCTTATTTAAGTCTATTCTAGCAAAGATATGAGTCTAAGTTTTTCTGATACAATCTTCTTGGTAAGTAAACACCAAATTGTAATTTGATTTTCAGAGTAGAGTTTCAATGTTCATGAAAATAGAAGGTGAAAGTTATAAAGTTAACAATGATCGGGAATAAACTGCAGAGAAGCTAAATTTTGACTTCATTAGAAAATATGTTATACAAAATAATCTGTAATAATCTTTGTTCCTTCCTCTAAGAATTAACAATTTATTCGGCTGGGCCCTCAAACACGAATCTATCTTTTTATAAAGATGATTACAATTCCAAATACAAAACAACTTGCATAAAGGAAAGCATCTTCTTGAATGAAAGATGTATGGGAAAACACTAACATTTTTCATAAAGTGAATTAATTGATTCTAAAAATAAAATTAAAAGCTAATTGGGTAAATATAGATCCAGAGACCAATTTTAGTCTGTTAGACACAGAGTTAACAGGCTTTTAAAATTAGAAAAAAGTTTACTAGGGATCAATTTGATACAAGAGGGTTCAAAATCTGAAAACTGTTTGTCTTGCAATACCTGGTGTTCATTACAGCATTTGTACTTTAAGACTCCATCCTGCTGCTTTCAACATAATTGCCAAAATTTATCTGATTCCGATGAGAACAGAATTGGGCTTCAAGTGTTTGTGTGGGTTTTGTTGTTGGTGGTTTTTTTAGAGCTGCAAGACAGTGCAGAAAAAATGAAATGTTTGTGATGCATATAGTAATTTTCAGATGTGCTGACTGGGTTTTAAAAATATCTTTCTGTGATGCACAGTGGTCTCAGGTGTTAGTGAATCTTATAAAAATTAAATCATCTCACAATACATGATTAAAAAAAATGCTGAAAATTCTTAAAAGTTAGATAAACTTTCTTACTATGTTCAGAGAGAGAGAGAGATGTCAGAAATCCCAATCTTCTCACTTCCTATTCCTTGCTTTATTTGAAAGACCAAACTCATCCTAATAAATCCTGAATGTTCACTGATGATTTGATAGAGCATTTTTTCTATTGGAAAATAACTGTTATTGCAATTTGCTCTAGGAAAAGATGACATTTTAAAAATTTTCTGTGGACTCCCCCACTCCTCCAAGATTTATTTTTGTATGTATATGCTTTTTTAAAAAAATTGATGTCCTTCTTAACTGTTGTTATTTCTTATGGAAACTTAGCTCTAGATACCCCAAGAGGTTGCTCTAACTTGTTAAACCTGGCCTACAGCCAGCTTGACTATCATTACAATCTGTAGTCTAGTCTTGAAGCTGACCTGCTTGATGACTCCTTAAAATCTAGACTTTTTCCTCTTATTGTGCTATCAGGTGACACGTAGGTAAACAGCAGGATAAACAGGAGGCTTGCAAAGAGTACTGGTGGGAAATGAAATCTGTTATTTACAGATGAGCTGCTTAACTCTGAGCTGCCTTGATTAGGAACCTGGGAGTCCCTAACTGGGGTCTGGGTAATGTTACAACAAGGTCCCAGGCATGTAATGAAGCCAAACCAGGGGACACTCGCTTCTCTCCATGTAACTGGTTTTCCTTTCTATAGAAATGAGAAATTACAGGCCAAGCAGGAGCAGTAGTTTCTTCCAGCGTAGGTAAGGCTAGATGACTTGGGAACCGTGAATGTGGAGTCTACATCGCAGCAAAGCAATCTGCTCACGTGAGCCTGTGAGGACCTGGTCTGGTTGTTCCCTCTCTTTGCTGCTGGACAGTGCTGAGCTAAGGCTGGTATCTATGTCTCTGAAGTCTGCCATCTCGAGCTTTCACAATTCAGTCACTGCAGCCTCTCACCACACCAAATGGAGAAGAAAGAGATTTTAGGAGAAGCTTTTAAAATGCAGAGCGGGAAGGTGAATGGTCTGATTAAGACAGTGTCTGATGTCTTTGTCCTTTCTGGACTGCTCCATGGGGCAGTTAGCTCCGAGGTAATTTGAGAGTATGGCTTACAGGAGTGTTTCCACAGCCAAGAATGGGCTTCTAGTGGAGAGCTCAAAAAGGTGCTAGGTCACTAGAGCTGCTCGTTTCCCCAGCCTTGAAGTTCACGGTTGGCATACCCCTATACTGGAGATGGCCCAAGGTTACTAATGAGTTCATTTCCAGTTACTTCTCATAGGAAAACTTCCAAATAATTTTTAAAAACTGAATGGAGTTTTTTAAATTGAAGAGGACCTTAAAAAGTCATATTTGGACTTCTTTTAATTTATTCACTGCAAATATATTAACTCAAACACAAGGGTTGTGAGCAAACCTCTTAAGAGATTATTTGCATTTTGCCTGAAAGAAAATAAATCAACAATTGGCTGCTGCAGACATTAAAATACACCACTTGAATTGTGACACTGCTGTGAAATTAAATATAAATGCTTCAGAGATCCAAATAACATTAAAGCTTTGAAGAAGGTGGAATTTTAAATCTTGATTTCTGGCAAGAGAATACATATATAATAAACAATTAGGAAATAATCCAACTCCTTAGGAAAATTATTTCCTTGCATTAGCTTCTGTCTGTCCAGTGTTTGCATTCTGAATAACACAGTTAAAAGGTTGTGTGAAATATTTGTTGTTAAATGCGATGTTATAACAGGTAAATAACAGGGAATAAAGCGATACAAGCCTGATAATAAAATTAGGCTGATTTTTGAAATATGGTTTAATGGACAAGTTGAGTAACCACTCTGAAACAAATTTAAACTCTGTTGCTTTCAGTGATAGATTTGAGTATTAGCACAAGATTCTATTTAAGAGTTATGCTATTCTTTTTTTTATATATTTTATATTAAAATAGAGGAAATAGCACTGATTTATGGCTGTATTATTAAAGGACAGTCCAATGGAGAAATCAAAGTATGAAGGAACCAGCTGTGCCAGAGTTTATGCTCGCTGATAATTTACCCTAAACATGGGGTTGTCTTGAAAAGCAAGCTAATACAGTAACTTCAGCCATGAATGATGTTTGGCTGTTTATTGTTTCTCTGTCTAGGGCCTTAAGTGGAAAAGAGAATCCTTCTAATATATATTAAAAAAAAAAAAGGCAATATTTATTTTTTCACTCTGTCTGTAATTAGAAAATTAGATTTGTGGTCCCAATTTGACTTCTGCTGCAGAGTGGAAGACAGTTGACCTAAAAGCCTTTGTGGTTTTTGAAATACAGAAGACCGTCAGGACTGCTGGAAAATTCAGACTATCTAAAGGAATTTAAACTTCTTGTTCTACATAATATTTACCAGTTAATTTATAAATGTCATCAGCTGTAACTTTTGTTATCATTGTTCAGGATTTAGATTCTGGAATATCCTCAACATCTTTCATAGGAGTGAGCTTCCTCAGTTATAACTCTTGTATATAAAACTTCTTATAGTGGAAGAGGCAGCTGTCTTCTGGTGTATTTTCTTGTCAACTTTCTTTTGAAAATTTTAAATGAGGCGTGGTTAGGTATTTATATAGCACTACTGCTATTTCCAGTGAAGTAAATTTCACAATCCCTATGGCCACTAATGAGGTTAAGGACACTGAAATAATTAAAGACAAATTGGAGTGGATGAAGAGAGGAAGAGCTAAAGAGACATGAGGCTTACTAGCAAATATCCATCGATATTTGTAATGATTTTTAGGTCCATATGGAATATAATTTGAGATATAACTCAGCATATTTTTATACTTATTGATTTAGGACCTCATAAGGTAAAAAAAAATAGCATGCAATAAATTTCCATAACAAATTAAAGTAAAAATGTAGCAATGATTTACAAAGTCAGTCAAATATGTTGACTACAACACCAAAGATGGAGCTAAATTACAGGATCAGCAATTAATTTCTTAATGCTGAGAAGGATTCACAGGGATGGGTAAAAACTTGCATGTAAACTACTGTAAAAGTAAGCAGTTTTACTAGGTCAGCTTATGATTCTGCAATTGTTAAACTTTGAATACTGAAGCCAAATTCTCTAGTATGTCCCATACTCTCCCACCCAACTAAGTTTTAAAATTCCCATCTTACACATTGACAAACTTTCCTCTTCACACCACTTGCTGAGCTAATGACTTAGTTAAAAGATGAAATTGTGCTGTTCTTGTTTGCCAGTAATCACGAACTACAAGTTTCTTGTTTTTGTAGACCTGAAGACTCTTAACTGTAGGACAGGGAATAAACATTGATGATGTCTTTGAGACAATTTTTAAGATTTCTAAGCATGGGGTGCTCTTGTCCTGATGTCTTTATTGTGGGAATTTTGAGTCCTTGCTTATGCAAACACTTTCACACTCTCACAATAAACAATTTGGAATTTTTTTTTTTCCTGGAGGATGAAGACAAAAAGCAGATAGCTGAAATGAAAAATATTTTGAAACATATCACATCTCAAAGTGGTCTGAACTTCAGCAGTAGAGAAAGTTGGACCTTCACCAATGATATCAGAATGCTTCTTGTTACTGGATGACTTTTATTGGACAGTGGCTGGTCTCTTCCTCCTTGCACAATAAGGCTCAGGTGTTCTGGAGCACAAATCTTCCCCTGATGATTTCTTGACTAAGGTGGCAAAACTGTTTGGTGCTGGCTTATGGTATTGCAATTAGAAAGTGATTTTATCTTGTAGACTTTTCCTGTGTGGTCTTTTGACAAAGCGTGCTGGTGGTCTGCCTTGCAGCATGATTCAAATTGGGTCATCCTTAGCCAGCATAAATTCAGTCCTTTTTTTTCCTCAGTAATCAGGCCTCTCCATACAACAGGGAGTGAGTGGCATGGCTTGCATATCCTGTGCAATGTAAACACTATATGTAGGCCCAGGAGTTAGGACTTAGCTTTGGCAGTGGAAACAGTATGAATCTGTCAGTTTAACTTTAAGCCTGTGTGATTTAGTCTGGATTGGCAGACCTAATTAGCCAGGGGCAGTGTTGTTTTAGTATTGCTGTCCTGAACTAATGCCTTCAAAAAGTGCTATCCTCTGCCACTCAGACACCCAGGTGGTTCAGAGGCATGCTAGCCTTGTTTTAAATACATCCTGTTGACATGCCCTTGGTGCCCTACCCCTGCTCACTCCCTGCAGTTTAGGAAGACTGTGTGGAAGATCACATTTGAAGAAGATGGTATATTCCTGTTTAGGTGGAAGATCTGGTACATAATACAACTTATTTTCTGGAAATGTTCAAACTTAAAAAGCAAATCCTGTAAAAATGACTGAAAAAACCCCAAGAACACTAAGCGAGAAGATCAGCCACTCAGACTCTCATGTTCCAAGTAACAAAATTAACTATTAAATTCTCTTATTTAGGAGCAATTTTCAATGATAATGGAGCTGCATATAGGTCAAATAGTCTACCTCCTCTAAATTTTCAACTTGATTGAAAAAGTTACTTTTAAGCTTCTTGAGATGAAACTCATTTAAAATACAATTTTATATAGGGTTTGTATTCTTGTGCAGCCTATTTTGCTCACAGTTTTGTGCAACAGCTCCCAGCAATGCAAGACGTTGTCTACCGTACTGATTCTTTTTATTATTCTCATCCTGGAGTTGAAATATATCTCAGTGGTAAATTCAGTTCAGTATTCATTTAGGCCACTGTTTTAATGTGGATATACAATGTAGGTGTTTTTACTACCTTCTCTGTAATTGTAAAATTTTGCCCACGTTGAAAGTAGTTTTGAGAAAAACCTAAACTACCTGAAGACAATGATAGTCAATGTGCCTTCCAAATGATGATGGATATCTTGAGAATAATTACCCTCTATGCAATGGTTTGTCCTTTATGCATGTTTCTTCCCATCTACTTTTTAGAAGGGATATTAGGGACAAAGGATATAGTTGCTGCTAATGCCAAATTCCAAACTCTAATATCTACTGAGCTATGGCAAAATTTGTAATTGCAATAGACTTGAACAGCAAAGAGAGAAGGAGGAAAAAAAAAAAGCCTATTTATCTGAGGCACCAAGCAAAGCTATGAAATGCAAAAGGGTAACGGCAGTTTCACTAAGAATAAAATATTCATGTTGCTAACTTACATAAAACAAAAGATGGAGTGTTTTCTGCAGGGAAATTACTTTCTCTGATGAGCTCCATTTATGCATGATAGAGTTTTAAATTTTTGAAAACCCCCTTGGTTATTTTTTTCTTTTTTCAATTCTAGCAGTTTTAATTTTAGGCTTATAAACAGATAGATGTAAAATTTCTTGCTGAAAGGGCCTTATTCTGTTTAAAGTTATATTTATTACATTCAGCAAAAGCAGAATTGCTTCTGTCAATGACAATGAATACAAAATCAATATTTAAGACTGCAGTCTCATAGACTTCATGTTACAAAGTAGGTACTTCAGTTTTAAACTGCCCTATAATAAAATGTGTCTTCATTTACTTCCAGTACATTTTTAACATTCTTCATGTTATGAAGTATGCTCTAGAGGTTCTAGTTTTGCACCAGGTAACTGGAAAGCAGACAGTTGCAGATGGAGTTGTCCAACAGTAAAGTTCTGCCCTGTGGCAGGGATATGTGTGTGGTCCGAACCTATGGATTTCTGGAAGTTTGGTTGGATAGCCCAGACAGAAGCATTGCACTGGCTGTTTGGCAAGACTTTCCTCATCTTGGGCTTTCCCGGTCCCCACTGCGAGAGAAGAGTGGTAAGTGGAATAATAAGTTTGATGACCTAGGACTATATTTTGTAGATTTTGGGGTTTTTTTTGGTTTGTGTGGGTTTGTGTTTTTTGTTTGGCATTTTTTGTTTGTTTTTCATTTGGGTTTTTCTTTATGTCATTTGGGCAGCTTGCTCTCTTTGCATATATTTTTGAGAAATTCAACTTTTGGTCAAGGTTAAAGTGTATCACCAGAATTATGAGGTCTGATGTTCTTCCTACCATGCTCATGATGGAGGAGCAAAACATATGGCTTCCTTGTCTCAAAGGCAAACCCGGAAGATACCAGCGTAGGAAACTTCTTACACGTTGTAGAGGCTTGATATGAAGTGCAAACTGGAGTGAGGAAATCTGGAGATTTGGTCTCAAGCTAGGCTTGAGTTCTCTTGAAACATTCATAAACCTACCTTGTTTCTGTACCATTACAAAAGGGGTTTTGAAGGTCAGGTGATTACTGACCTTACTGGATTTTGGCCAAGATATCAGACTTAAAACCTTCTAAATGATTGCTTCTGCTAGGCTTTACACAGTACAGCACTTCAGGTAATATTAAATTTCAGCAGTTTAGGGTGAGTTGTTGGCTAATGTCCAGTGTCCCAGAGAAAAAAAAAACTAGGAGAATATAATTCTATCAAAGTCTATGAAAAATATGTTCTTGGAAGATGTTGGATAGTGCTAGGGCATAATAGCATGTATAAAACAACAGTAAATAAAATCTGTTTTTTTAAAATGAATACCATAACCTGATTTTCTTGTTCTTTTGACTCTAAACAATACAATGGTTTTAATATGTGTATTTATTTAGATACCAAAATACAGCCAAGTTTGATGTCCTATAGAACAAAAATTTTGTAAATAAACAATGAGTATTATGGTTCTAATTTGTTTGAAATGCTAATGTTTTACCTACTAAATAAGTAAATAATGAAATAGATTTAGTTGATTGCACATAGAAGACCAAGAGTATAGAAGGAATATACATCCTAGGGAACAAGTAGGTGCTTGAACATTTAAAAAACAACAAAAAAACCCTACTGCAGTTTAGTGTCTCTTGTGTAAGTGTTTGCTGGATCAGGTCAGCTAATGGCGACCTTGCCCTTGACTATTCAACGTGACAGATGTTGTCAGTTAGGAAGAGAACTGTACCTTCCCTAAAGGAATATTTTATTAAGAGATCATAATGGTGACAGAAGTATAACTCTTGAGAGATTCAAGAAGATGAGCTAAGAAATGGGACAGGTTTGTGCTGTGTATCAACAAACAATGAGAAACTGGATACTTTTCACTATTAATGCTCTCCTTATTTTATGAATTGAGAATAGAACACGATTTTAATATAGAGCTCTTCTAATGCAGTTATTACCAGTGAAATAGCTACGTGCTAGCATCAGTATTTCTGGGAAGTGGACTAAGATTCCCTGTTTATACTGTGGGTGCAGAGAAGCAGAGTCAGTCCTGTTCAGGCTGCCGGGAGTGCAGCATGGCTGGCTGACCTGGTCAGGCCAAAAGGTACTACAGCTGCCAGAGTTAACCAGCTTCAAGACCCTCTTACAGGGCATGTTGTGTGACACAGGCTGCTGCAGTTGAGTGAGCTGAATGACGTCACGCAGGAAACCGGCAGTAGAGTGGGAAGTCTTAATTAAGACTCTCAGCTTATTGGCAAATGACTTAAATCGTTGGATTATCTTTCCCGTTATCTGCTGAAGTTTGGATTATGGTTGCAGAATGTGAGGCCATAGCTAAATTCAGTTCTTCTTAGGTATGTGAATGAATTGTGTTCTAAATAGCTAAACTGCCCTTCTTTTCCCGCAGTCTACAGGGAAAAGGTCAATGGGGTTGAACAACACTAATAGATAGTTCTAATACTGTGCTTTTCATCTGTAACTCTCATAAGGCCTTTGCAATGCAGGTAAGTGTAATTAGATGTGGTCAGAAGCTTCCAGATAGGACAGAGCTCTGTTTGAGAATTCAGCAGGACTGACTGTTTTGGCTCCAGCTTTTGTTTGTCTAATGAGTTTTGATAACAGCAGAAGACATGTTTATATTCTGTAATATGCAACACTAGTTTTATGAATGAGTTATTTCTACAGGGAAATATTTTTCTCTTCATTTACATGATAGTTGGGAGAAGTCCTTAATGTACTGAGGTTAAGTCTGTGCTTGGGAGCTGGCCAACAGCCTTATCAAGAATTCATTTTTAATGTATTTTGTGGAATATCTGATGTAAACCTTGTATGTAACAGTTAACCATATGAGTCGTTCACTACCCTGGCAAAAACTGCAAGCAGGTGTGCTGATTCCTTTGGCTCTGCATTGCAGATTTAAGTCCATTCTATTGAGAACTATCATGGTTGCTATCAAGTAGTGGTACAGAAAGTGGCGTTTAATAGGTGATGCTTTCCCTTCTGAGTGGATAGATTATGTGGTGAATTTATTAGAACTTGTTAGAAGAACTCTTATTGAAAAAATGAAGTAATATTGACTTTGATACGAGCAAAACAGGCTATTAGATTTGATCTCAGTGTAGTGATGATAATTACATTTAGCTCTTCTGCTGTCAACTGCAGATGAAAAAAACATGTTGTGATGATAAACAAGAATCTGTACAGTCTTAGGGTGGCATCCATTGCAATATAACAGCAATCCCATACAAACCTAATGAAGGTCTTCATTAGAAATCTATAAGAGATATTAACCTAAAAATATTAACCTAAAATATGATTCCAAAATAGGAGGTACAGAAGGTCAAAGATACCTGAAAAAAATTCAAGGTAACACTTCCTTTCTCTAAAGTTGTTCTTACCAATTTGTGAGGCACTAGCATCTGTAACTCCAATGTGGGGAAACTTCGCTAGGGTGTTGGGTACACAAATTGGAGAGATTACGTATGAATTCATGTTACATTTGGCAAAAGGTCGACTTTCCTGCTGTGTCTTGGATCTGTTGAAGGCAACAGTGCAGCTAAGAATGGTTGAAAAACTGTAATTCTTTGGCTCCATACTGGCTTCGTGTTCCACACTGCCACCATATAGGACACTTTGACACTTTTTACTTTATACAATGGAATGTTCCATTGACTTCCTAGAAGTTATTCTGCAATGTTACACATTGGTGTAATTTATAGCATACTTGATTCATTACAGGGATCTTCTTTATGAATGAAGAATGATAATGTGCAAAGAAAAGAGAGGGAAGAAATTTTTTTTCTTCCAAAAAATACAAGAATAGATCCAGAGAATATTTTTAATCATTAGCATAAAGATGTTGCCACTTTCCAGAGGGGAAGACATTTGGTAGGAGATGTTTAGCCTTGAGGCAGTTCATTCTTTACACAGAGGCATAGGAAATACAGCTCCTGGCAGTTTTTATCATTACTAATAAATGAATAAGCACAGTTTCTGAGAAAACATGTTTTATCAGAAGGACATGTTACACTGTTCTTATCAATAATTCTATGCAAGTAAAATTCAAGCCTGCGGGATTGTATTGTTGTAAGTTTTTTATACAATCACTTTTCATAAAAGAAAAACAGACTGAGATGATGATGAATGATGGATGAAAATTTTAGACGTAATTAAGGAAAAAAAAAAGTTAAAATCCCAAGTTCCTTTAACAAAGGAAATAAAAAGAAATATTGTACAACTACGGTTTGATAGATAATATTCCATTAAAGTAAACTGCATGCAGGAAAATGAGGCAGGTTTATATGAGAGAGATTGACAAGCTTTAAATAGTCATGAATATGTGAACAGGTGACCTATTTTGCTTCCCATTTTAATTCTGGAGATGAGCAGATTAAGGATTGTGCTGGAGAATACAAGTGGAGCTTTTAAGGGAAGAGAAACTGAGAAATAGCAATCCTGTAGGAATACTGCAAGAACTCACTGGGAATTGGATAACTATTAACAGATCTGCTATAGTGAGATGTCATTGCTGCCATCAAGTATATATGAGCATTACCAAACTGAGATTTTTGTCAGACAGCTGAGGAGCAGAAGAAAGATGATTCAGTCATTTGAGTTAGTTGAGATTAGCATTAAATCATTTCAGAACTAGCAGAAAATAATTAAAAGACAAGGCTGTTCTTTGGTCACAAAATATCCTGACCTTAAGTGATCTTTACACTCTTAAGTCACGTTTCGTTAATAGTTTTGTAGGGAAGAGTTGTCATTTTTGGTTTCAAAGCTTTATCCTTCAGAAGGAAGACAACAGCTCACTCAAAACTGCTAGGGTGAGTGGCATCTCCTAACTTATTTCCTATTGATAATATTTTATCTACACAAAAACAGGAGATTATTTTTGTAGTAAGAGCCTAGTGAAATCCTTCTCTAACCACTTTCAGAGAGGTGTTAGTGGACACTCAGTATTTAACATATATAAGTTTCAATTTTTTTAAATAATCATGGAAAATCTAGTTTTTAATTCTGTGCTTCTGTTCAATAGTAACAAAACCCCTCAAGCTTGTCTAGCTTCTCTAACTTTCCTACTAAAGAAATGTTAGTATTTTCTGCGCATTCTACCTTTTTAAAAAACCAAACCAACCTAAACTCCTAGCTCTTTATTCAAATATGGGTAATGAAATGTGTAAGATCAAAAGTTGGCCTATAACAAACACAATGGATTTTTGTTGCTTGTAGATACAAATGCCAGTCCTGAATACTACTGTGCCATAAGCTCCTTTGCCTCTGTAAGTGGTAATTGTCTCTTATTTGTTATATGATTCTGGTAATAGTAGTACTTTCCAGTGGGGATCAAAGAGAACAATCTATGTGAGAAATAGATCACAACACGCACTTACATTTTCTTGCCTTTGTAAGGCTGCTTGCATCTGTGCTGCTAATGAAAAGCCCAACATAATACCTATCATTTTTTAAAATGAATTCTCAGGAAGGTCAGTTAGTATTCACAGATCCTGAAAACAAGAATGATTTAGTTAAGAGCAGCAGTGCCAAGAAGATACATCAATCATGCCATGCCATTCTTGCAATTTCAAAGACACAAAGACAGCAGAAAGAAGAAGCTGCTAGGCCTGACATGACTTTGGGAAAAACCACGTGTACCACAGCAAGGATTGCAGGAGCTACTGTTAATGGGAGCTGCTGTAACCTGCTGAACATAGTGCATAGTCTTGGTGTGGTTTGTTTTCATTTTGTTGTTGTTAAATACCCCTGAATGGTGATTTGCTATTGTTTTTCTTGGAATGATACTATCATTCTGGCACATCAGACGTACCAGAATTATTCTTTCTTATGTATGCAAATAATACAGTAGTGTCTGGTAGATGGTGGCTATTTAAGAGGATAGTGGTACCTTCAGAAACAATGTCACCAACATTGATTCAGACTATTTTTGACATAGCGTGATGTTTTCAGGCAATTTTCCTGAAAACCCTCCACAATCCCTTTAGGTTTCTGTAAGCCTAAAGAAAATAAAGAATTCATTTGGGCAAGGATGAGGAAATGCCATCTGACTAGGCGGAGTACTCACTTTCTTTGATGTTGGTAGTGAGATGTCTTAAGGAGGCTTAGTAGTTAGAGGATGCAGCTTAGGAGAAAAGGCAACTTAGGTGCTTGTTCTTCCATCTGAAAGAGAAATGCTGCATAAAAATGCTTAAAAAAGGTAACTAATGAATAATATTTCATTTTTCCTTGGCTATATAATTTTATTTCCATTCTAAGAGCAAAGTACACCAAGGCCCTCCATCTGTTGATTATAGATTTTGGAGCTTCATTGCACTAAGTGCCTATTAAGGGTATGTAAAAGGTGGGGAAAAAAGGGATTAAGTACAAAGCAACTCATGATAAAGCTTTATAGGAGAAGGATTTTTCTGGATGCTAGGAGGTGTTATCCAAAAGCAGCCATTCTTAGAAACAATATGACTTTGTGGAAAGGCATAGAGACAGAGAAGATTTCAAAGAGGAGATATGGTCATTTTGCAAGATGCTTATCACCTCTAGAGAGAGAAATATTATAATGGTAGATGAGTCTTGCAAGGAGCGACTTATTTTTTTATATAGGTTTGCTCAATGAAGGTAACAATAATTTTAAAATAGCCACATTTGTTATCTGTCCAATGCATGTATGTTATGGATCTGCCTGCCTGTTTATTTTATATTGCTTTTGACTGCTCACTAGGACTAAATTTCAAAGAGCATTTTCAGTAAGAACTCCACATACCAAAAAGTACCACTTAAATTCAGTTGTCATTACCTCATGTTGTAGAACTTCTTGGCACCAAAGTCAGCATTTCCTGTATGCGTCGCCATGTGTACGACCTTCAGTGCAGCTACTCTCTGTGTTCATGTCCAAAAGGATATGGTATAGGTGGCACAGGTGGATTGCAGGATCCGTTGCCTTGCAAGCACTGTTCTTTTCTACTCATATGCCAGCAAAACCTGTCTCTGCCTCTGGGATGCTGCATCCTTCAGTGACCTAGAAAGGAGGAATCTTCTCTACTCCCTTCCCTCCTCCATAATTGTCCTGGCTGCTTTGCAGCACGTTCTGCTATGAAGGCCTAAGACCTATAACCTTCTGTTGAAACTAGTGGGAAATTAGAATTCTCCACACTATGTTTTCTTTTACTCCTTAGAAGATATGTGGCTTATCCAGAGCACAAAGCAGGGTGGAAAATTTGCAATAAGGGCACTTTTTTTTGTTTTCCCCCCCCCCCACTCTGGAAAGGCTGTAGAAGAAGGTTGAAAGCTGGGTGGGTATTCTTCCCTTTCAGTTATTTCTTCATGTGAGTCTGTGTTCATCCTTTGGTCTGCTCATTAGTTACTTCATTTTTCATATTCTTAACTCTAAGACAGTTTCCTCTCCGCTTTTTTTCCCATCTCTTAGTTCTGCCTCACACATCTTGATCCTACCTTATTTGAGGATAGATTCAAAACAACGAACATACGTTTGTTCATACCCTGTCACAGTGAAATTTGAGTCTGATAAACATGAAGACAAAAAAGTGTGCCATGTAGCGGCTAGAAGAGTAACTACAGAGCAGAGCACAAGGGGAACAGAAGAGATGGTTAGACACCAACAGAGGAAAAACAAATGTATATTTGCAACAACCCTGTAGGCCTCCTCTATTCTTTTCTGTTTATTCTTATATCTGTCATTTGGTAACTGGCTGTCCAGTGAAGCAGTGTAAGATGAAGAGTATTTCTTTCATTGCAACAGGGCTTTGCATTGAGAGAACAAAAAAAAAAATATAAGGAACCAAGAAAACTGTCAGAAGTGGATAGGGTGCTGATTGTGAAAGCATGTAATTTTGTTGGGTAAAGAGATCTGTGTTAGGTGATGGCTGAGAATAAGACATATGGTAAAAGGGTAGCTCTCTATTTCAGTTTAGCTGAGTATAGGAAAATTGCTCATATCTCCCATAAATTACCCTGTTTCTCCAGTTAATGTAGAATCTCATAGCGCTTGCATATTAAGTAACACTTATAAAAAATTCATAAAGAGTCCAAAGCATTCAAAATCCAATACCAGGCAATGTGATGTTTAAGTCTTGCACAAAAATTGAACCCTACTTCCATTCATCCGAGAGCTTGCAGGCACTTAACAAGGCAGTTGTAGAGTTCATGCTTAATAGCCTGCTTCCATGCTCATTGGCTGCGGTATAGATTATATGAGTTCAATGAACAGTTCTTTATGTGGGTTATCTCAGACTCTCTTTTATCTGGATTTATTATGTCTGGCAGTGGTGTGCATAAGCCCAAGCTGTAAAAGATGACTGCTCTACTTCTGAGATATATGGCTCTCTTTTCCTAGTTCCTGGAAGTTCTCCAGCATGGCTCAGGAGACCAGGACAGAGATGCTTAGCTGGGTGCGGTCTGAGATCTGTAGCTCCTGCATCTTTGAAAGCTGAAAAAGGGACACAAAAATGCAGACTCTTGTAGAAAATAATGCATTCACTGAGTTGATACCAGGCTTTTATTAAAATGGTGCCTGTTCTGTCTTTCACAGTGATGGGCTTGTCTGTATTTTCACTGTAGTCCTTGGTTTTGAAGGATTTTCAGTTTTTCAGTAGAACTTGGTTCTGGACTGGAAATGGAAAAAGGCTGTGGCCTTCCGGTAGATAAATATATTTAGCGCTCTGGTTTTTTAAGATTAAAAATCAGCTTGATTTCTGTTTTATGTTGAATTGAAAAATAAGATTGTAGCTCATGAGTTTATATAAACAAGCTTTGCAGTATTGTCTTTTGATGCAGCTAATGGATCGGTGATGTTTGGGGTACTTAAGAATATAGTATTTGAATTTCTTAGTTTCTTATGAGAACATTAGCAAATATTAAGTAGTTTACGAAAATCCAGGTCAGCAGCAGAGGATATTTAAAACAAGTAGGAAGAGCCTGGCTTTGATATTTTCATTTCAGTTGCTATCTTTTTATGTGTATTTTTGTAGTGATATCTACTTAGGCGAAAGCCTTGCTCTGCTAGATGGCATACAAATACATGGTAGATAATAAAGTCTGACTAAAAGAGCTTCAATACAGACAGAGTTAACCCTTACAGGTTCCGAAAACAAAATGAGACTAGTTGATTTGACAGGAGTGAAATGTATTTTGTCTGGCAGAGGAAGATGGTCCTAAGGTAATGGAAACAACATTTAAGACATTACCACAAATAGGCAATCACCCTGCCTTAAGAAATCTCGGAGGTTCCCACAGGTATGTACTAGTTTAATTTGGACAACTGCAACATCAATATACAAAGACTGCTGAAAGCAGTGTAGGTTTCACAACAGATTCCAGCTGTGAGTTAATAAGAAATTGTTGTACTTATTGTATTTATTGTACTTAATAGCACACTAGCTGAATAAGGAATGTTCTGTAGCTTTCTAATTTTGCTATGCAAGTAGACATTACATTTTTCCAAAACAAAGAATAATATTTAATATTTACATTTCACAGACAGTACACAGGACCAACTGGTAGATTTAAAAGGAGGAATCCATTATGGCCTTCTACATTATTTGGACTTCTTTATAGTCCAGTCTCTGCATAATTGCATTCTGTTGCAATTTAAACAGTTGTTTCTGTAGCAAATTTATACCTTGTGGCGTGAATCTGCGACATTCAAAATCAATTCAGAGTCTATGAAGTGCAGAGAATCAGGTACATTCCTGAAAAGTTGTTCTAGTATTTCCTCTCACTATTAAAAGTGTGCACCTCTTTTTCTGGACTTATCTAGCTGTCAGTTTCTAGCCATTGGATTTTGTTATAACTAGCTGTTAGACTGAAGTGCCTTCTGCTCTCAGAAATCTCTTGTTAGATACTCATTGCTTATGATGATGTTATACTATAAACCTTTACTGTAAGAAGTGATTATGGATTGAGATAACGAAGTGCCTCAGTGAAGGCAGATCTTGAGTCATCCTTCTGGTTCCCTCCTGAATCTCTTTCAAGAGTAGGTATTCAAACTGGGCCCACTGTATGGTATTGTCTTGGTATTCCAATGTACATACCAGCTACAGAGGCTACAGTCTCTCTCTTCTGTTCAGTTGGTCCTTTATGCATTCAAAGAATGTCTTGGCTACCACATTGTTCTGGAAGCTTCTATGTGCAATCTCCCTGATTTCCTTTTTGGCGTAACTGCTTTCTAGGCTCAATATGCATAATAATGCCTAATCTTTCCAAGTACTCCACATTGAAATATTTTCTGTATGATACATATTTCTAATCTGTTTGTAATGAAGTGATACAGAACTGTAATTGATATGATGCTTCCTTAATAATTTTTTAGGTCTATTTTTAGAGCTACTCCTTGGATAAAATTTGTGTTTTGCTCAATGAGGAAAAGAAGAGAAAACAGTGTTGGGTACATGGTATACTGTGCTTTCCTTGGTACATGTGGTAAAAAAGAAAGCATACATTAAGCATGCAACATACCTGTGAAGCTATGGTAAAGAAAACAACAATGCTTAATTTCCTTGATGAACATTCCATCCATGAATGAAATTATTGCCATTATAGCACAGATTCCTGGAAGATCTCAGGGGATGTCATTCTTCCAGAATGAAATCTGGGCAAGGCTGGGAGGATTGTTATGGACTCGTCTTTCATAAATTTCCTTTGCTTGTAAAAACATACAAATAATGCAAAAATGTTATTTGCAGGTATTGTCAAACAGGTGGGACAACAGAAACAGTGAAATGCCGCACATGACGATCATGTTATCGATGACAATATACTGCTGAACTATAGTGTACTTATTGATTATGGAATTTAAGCCGATGAACCTGAAAAGAATTGTCCTAAAATTCTTCTTTTCTTTCAGTGTCTGTTTCTTTTTTCTAAAGCTGAAGAAGAATGGGACAATATATAACTCTGTCCAAAAAGTTGTCATGCTTATGGTCTGAGACAAATACAGTTAAAACAATATTATCGCAGTGAAAGCGCATTTATTTTTAAGGCAAATCTGCATCAATTAGCCACTATACCCAAACTTCTCAAGGAAGAGTGTTACAATTATTTTTATCTAAGTGCTCTTTAAAGAACAAATAAAAAGAAAATGAGCGTAATTTGCTGCCATTGAAGATAGAGATTGTGGTTCTTAGCATACATTATTAAAGGGTGAGTAAAGCTTGCTGGAGAAATTTCCTCAAATATGGGTGTAGAAAAAGTTTTACAACTTTATTTAAATCCAGTTACAATGCTTTAGAACTTTCCTCTTTTCCCCCATCTTCCATTTTTAAAAGTTTTCATTATCTAATTTTAAATTCACTTACTGCACTTGCCACTGCAGCTTGTAGTTTGCTGGCCTCCAACTGTGCTGAATCTGCACCAACTTCTTGTTAATCACTGCCATGAGTTGCTGCTTCTGGAAGGAACAACTCAGCAGAATGTAGAAAGTGCTCTGCTCCTGCAGCCCAGGGCGTGCTCTCTGGACAGTTTGTCACCATATTCAATAACTCTCTGTATAGGATTGCCGAAGTCTTATGATGAGACAATAACTTTTATTGGTTTAATCTTAGAAGATCCAAGCTGTTTGCAATGGGGAGGAGACTGTATCTCCTGCAGATGGGGTGTCCTTACTAGACTGGCAAATGTTTTCTGACTTGTACATAAACAGGTCCTCCACTGGATGAGATGGTTACTGGAATGTAGTGCTGGAGAAAAATTAGAGGCAGCCTTGAGAAACTGCTGACACCCTGCAAATGAGTTTAAATATGAGTTATGGTTCTCAAGAAAAAGATGAGAAAAGTCTAAGGGAAAGGCAGAGCGCAAAACTGTGGGTAATTTAGGGTTTATGACAGGTGCTAAGCAGAAGTAGGAAGAAGAGAGAATATACAATGGGTTTAATAAGTGAGAAATGGGGATAAGCTGTGTAAGATGAAAAAGGAAAAGAATTTAAGTACAGGAAAGGGAAAACAATGCAAGAGTTGAAAAAGGGTCAGAGAAATCTGCTCATTAGCACCACTTTTAAAATATGTATAGTGAACAATTCATAGGCTGTATGAACTTCCGTTCTTCATGGTGGATTTAATGACACCCACATGCTAAAAGAAACTCCACTTGCTGATCTTCTTTTTAGTAACTGTTCTCACCCTTCTTTCATGGCAGTAGTACTTAGTGCACCTACAAATTGTTTGCATCAGAAAGGCACTATTTCAAGGCCACTTATGGGCTGTCTGCCTTTGTGGTTGATTCTACATACACTGCTTTAAAATTAACTGGGACCATGGTTGTCCAAAAATATCTTCAGTACAAATGTAGAACTCAATCTGCTTATTTTATGGACCAAAATGTGGTTTATTTTTGTAATAAAAAATAGAGTACTTATCACAGTGTTATGCAAGTACCTCTTGATAGATGTCTGTATCATCCTGGAGCTTATTTGTGGGCGGGACATGCTATTATCCTTCTTTATAGTTGGGATCACAAAAGCAAAAGGATTTCAGGCTCAACTTTCAAAACCAAGCCTTTGATCTTTCTGTCACAAAACATCCTGTTCCTAATACTCCACAGCAAGTGTTTAGAGACTGACTTAAATTGGAGCTGTTGGCACTAGGACATTCTTAATGTGGGTATAGACTTTCTTTGTTTTTCTCCTCTGGCTTTCTAGTTTAAACTCTGGTTTTGCATGGAACTGAAAATACTTATCAGAGGGAGACCTCCTATAAATTGGGAATTTAATGAAAATCAAGATTATAGAGAATATCTTATTAGACCAGCTATTAAGCAATTTTTTTTTTTTTTTTTTGAGGACCTTTTCTGGAAATACTATGTTTAGGGTAGGCATTTTCTTGGTGAAACGTTACTTTTTTCCTTGCTCCAGTCATATTTTGCTGTTCAGTATGATGTGTTTGTTTACTCTTTTCTCTGTAAAAGTCAGTTCATGTACCTGCCGTTTCTTTCCAGTATTTTTAAGTAAACTAGAATGTCATCTATTTAGTATAGTTTCCTGTTTGTCCATAGTCAATTTTATATTTTGATCATTAAGAAAAATTACATGACTCCTTCCATTACGCGTACTCCCAGTCTCTTGTGGGAAGGGAATTAGACAGGTATTTCTTTTCTAGAGATACAACTCACAACTCTCTGTCTTTTCAGAACTACTAAGATACAGGTGTTGTCTTTCTCAGCCATGCAAGAAACACAATGTTACAAGTTATCACATAGAACTACACTTAGGAGTAGTGGTTTTGGCTATATTTCTAGTAGAGTAAAACAGATAGTGTTTGTACATTTGTGTTTTGTTTCTAAGAACTGCTTTCAGATTGAAATGGTTTAAAAAAACACCCAACCCCCCCAAAAACCTGCACCTGAACAGCCCCCCCCCCCCCAAAAAAAGTGGAGCCAGTTTATGAGTTTTCAAAATATGTCAGCTTTTACATACAAAGATTAAAATCCACCAACCTCCCATCACCCTGGCAATCCAGGTTTCCATGTAGTACGTAAGAAGTACCTATGTACATAGGAATTTACCCACTGTCAGATGATGTTTCAGAGCACTGGCTTCATACCTTTAACTTCCAACCTGTTGCCAAAAATTTTATCAAGGCCCCCTAATAATATTATAGTGGCCTGCTTTTATGATGGTTTGCACTCCACAATAATTTGTAGGAAATTTAAAGAAATCCTTCTCTGCTGTGAATATATGAATTTAATCTTTGTTTCTAGCTTGGGTCTTACCATTTACCTTCAAAAATTAATTCAAAAACTAACAAATTAATTACTGCTGGTGAAATTTGATGCAATTTCACTTCCTGCTTTCGATGGTGTAACCAGAGTTAACCGCTCAGCAAATAAATCTTGCGCAGCACTCTGTTGCAGTTTAGTAAAATTTATGCTGTCGGTTGAGGGAACTGCTGGAACTGTTGTATTCAAGGCTCTCCAAAATGTAATTGAGAATGTCAGGAGAAATCATTACAAAATACATGATTGCCCAGATTTATCTGTTACACTAGACAGCTTTAAAGCACGCAATATGTACAAAAGGTGGAGTGCTGCAGAGCTATTCAGGTACAGTAGCACAGCTATGGAACGTGGCCAAGTGAGCCATACATTTGTTCTAGCTACATATATTTTAAATATAAAGGAATGATTACCAGTGTCAGGTGCTTTATATGACTCACATTAATTTTGAGAAGAGGAGAGGATAAAAACCAAGAACTCCTCCGTGCATTGGATTTAAAGACAAGATGCAGAGGACTCAATGAAATAGGCAGGCAAGACACACAGTTCTTTACTCTTAATTTTAAAAGCAGCTGTTTTGTTAGTTATGGATGTAAAACATAAATTCCCATGACAAATCTTAAAACAACGTATTTCCGATATTCTGATCAATGACTTTTAAAAGATGTCATTGATAACTGCATTTATTCTGCCACTGTTCTGTGCTGCTGTTGTCAAGCTTTATGGAATAATTTTGTGATCTGAGCGATGATTAAAATTATTCTCTGCAGTTTACTTATTAAGCACAAAGGCATGCATCTTTTACATTTTTCAGAAATAAATCTGCTGCTTTGGAAGTATAGTAAGGAAAAATGGCTGAATAGTGGAGAAAAACTACAGAGAACTAAAAAACAGTGCAGCAGTGTGGAAGTTACTAATGGTATGCAGAAACTCATAAACTCAGCTGTATTGAACCTGAAATTGTAAAGTATGCATGTGAGTGTGATAATTTATATATGAAAAGAATATGAAGAGCTTGGAATTCATGTGTCCATACTTGATAAAATTTACTTTTGATATACTATCACTCCCATGGTATTAAATGAAAAGCTTTACACATCTCATGGCATTATTTTTAGACTTTTTGCCAGTTTTCTGCTTAAAATCAAATATACATTTGTTGAGAAATTTAGAAAAAGATATAGGAAATGGAAGTAGATGTTTAGCTAGGTAAAAATTAGAGCTTTATGAAGAAAGCAAAAGAAAGTATGGAAAGACTCAAATTCAGATGCAAACAGAATGCTATAATGGCAAAAGTGTAGAGTGATTAAAATAAAAAGAGAACATGGATAAAGAAATTACTTGAATTCAACCTTTTGTTTTCTTTATTCTGTATTTCAACTTTCTTACAAATATTTCCCAATGAAACTGCATTATATTACTGGACACAATGCAGAGATTGAAGCTAATTTTGATAAATGAATATACCTCATGTAGTCAGGAGCGACTGCTTATTGCAGTGCTGTATGTTGACATAAGTAGGAATAATGAGAATTGGGTTTATCATTGTCTTATTCACTAAAGCCTTGCTAATTTGGTAGAGTTCTTTAAGTCCTACAGATAAAAAGAGCACTATGGGTGAAATACTATTACAGTCTGTGTGCAGAGCTTGCTTTGTCATTTTCTCCTGGTGTGAAAACCTAGGTCACAAGGAACAATGTTAAACAGCTGAGAGAGGAAAGCTGTATAAAGATTGTAGGTGCAATGTATCTTTATATTTCATGTCTGCATATTGTTGTCTAATCATGAACACTTCTGTAAATAGGGATTAATTAAATGGACAGTGATTCAGTTGTGCTGAGGTGACATATAGGCTCAAAACCATGCCCATTGTGGCTTACTGAAGGTCTGCTAATAGGCTTAGCCACCGATGTTATTGTTGCTTGATTTACTTCTGAGTCTTCATGAGGAAAGAGCTAGGAGTGAAAAATTTACTCTGCTCTCTTAGGTAACAGAGATGGCCCTTCTGTTGGTAGTAGTATTTCTCATAAACACTGGAATACGAGAACAGATGCAGGTGAACTCTATCACATATACAATATCAGTTTACGCACACTCATAATTTTCCACTCTTTAGTACTTTTGTTGATGTTAAACATTGGTCCTTCCATTTCATTGCTTGATCCTGGTCATCTTAAGGATAATCATTTCAGTTAGTGTCAGTGCAAAGGGACATTGCAAAGCTATCATTCTGAGGGATGTTCATCGAGGGAGGAATATGACATTTCTGGGAGACTGTCACAGCCCTCGTGAAGTGTTAAGATTATTTAGGTGGCTGTGCTGCAGAGAAATGTACATTAACTTGAAATATGGGAAATATCTATAATAAAGAGTTCCAGTTTATTTGATCAGGGAGAAAACCTAGATAAAGAAAACCCCTGGGTGTTTTTAAAATGTTCCTTAATGCTTTTTATACTCCTCAAGATGCAGTGAAGGTCAATGCAGTAGGAAATGTCTCCATTGATTTAGATAAACGGTACCTCTTTGCAAGGCATTCCATTTTCCCTTTTATCCAGTTGAAGTGCTACCATAAGACTTTACCTTAGGCTGTCAGGCAATGTGCAAATTTTTCATAACCCCTGGTGAGGTTATTAGGTTGGCATATCTCTTGCCCTTTAGGGCAAGAACTTCCACTAAGAGGCTTTTTCATTTGTTGTTGTTATCATGGTGCTTGCATTATAAATATTTATTTCTGCTAGTAATTAATTTTCCTTGTATTATATTAACCTATAAACTAGAATGATATTCAAGTTAATTTAACTTTAATATAAAAATGAAAATAGAAGTATTTTTTCTTTCATATTTTATTTGTATGTTGCAATGGTTGCTCTGTAACCGTTTCTGACTAATACTGCAGGGTTTATAATGCACAGCAGAGTACTGAGACTGAATAATAAGACAATGTACATATGTAGTCAGCAGTTCTAATGGTATCTACTAACAGCAAAATGCATTTTAGGAAGTCCCAGTGGTGAGACCATGGCCCTATGAACTCAACAGGAGTTTTGACGCTTGCATCGCTTTCTATCCAAATACAGAAATTATTACTATAGAACACATCGTGTTTAATAGCTAGTTAAAATACCTATGTATATACACATACATATAGGTGTATATATATGTATATTTATAGATGTATATCTAGATTGTTACAGATCCTCAAGGACAAAGACATGCAAACGTTGTACTGTGGCTGCCATTATTTTGCAAGAATATTGCAGGACCCTTCTATCCACTTCAATGGTAAAGCACTAGTTGTAGTACTAGAGTTTGCTAGAGCTTTCACATATACTTGCAAAGATTTTTGTTTGTAATGGACAAATGCAGAAGTGTCAAATCTCATGCTGTCAGTTTAATACTTGGGTGTTTGCAACCTTCTTTCTAGCTGCAGAGTTATCGCACTGATTTGTAGCTGCTCCTGTGCTTTCATCTGTGCTTTGTGCAGACAGACCAGGTACTAGAGGGAAGTGATGGTACTGCACACCATTGAGCACTTGGCCTCCCAGGGGGGTTGTATCCTCTAAGGATAACCAGACAGCAGTTTACTGACACAGTCCCTTCTGTTGCAACTGAATATACTAAGTCTGTATGTCAGTTAGAGTTTAGGGATTGCTGTGACAGGAATTTTGAAAGACAGATCAATGCAGTTTCAAACTTCAGACTTGACTCTACTGGATTGACAATACACGTTGCCAATGCTTAGTTTTTAACCCCTGTCAGTAATTATCACTACACATAGAAAACTATCAGTCCTTAACAGACTTATCCTAATTTAGTTGCAAGTGTGTAGTAATACCACTGAACTGACGCCATTTTGATTAGCACTGGTGGCTCTGGTCCTTGAAAACTCAAGGCGGCCAGTCCCAAGAACTCGTTAATGAAGGAAGTCCCAGCTTTCTTCATGCATTGTTGGTGTTTTATACTCCTCTGACCCCTTCTCAACAGGAAAAGGGGTGGTCTCATCTGACTGTGCCATCTTACTTTTATGACCATTACTGCTAGTTTCCTTTATTCTTTTGGTTCCAGTGTGATTAGTTTAGAAAAAAAGTAGGAAAAGTTCATACCTTAGAAGTGCATTGTAAGATCAGTGTTTGTATTTGAAGTGCAATACAGATTTTTCGTAGTCAGAAATTAACAGAACGGAGACAATAAAAGCATAGATCGTTTGCTGAAAGAAATATTCAAAATGTATAATCAAATTTTCTTTACGAAGTTATTCCTAACAGATTGAAGCATCTCTAAAGATAATGAAAGCTAATGCAAGAAATTATCTTTACCTTGTACCAACTCTAATGAAAACTGTGAAATATTAACCTAGAGGGAAAAAACCATTTTTGAATAAGGCAGTGGGACCGTGCTTGCAGGGATGAGACTGAGAGGGGTGTGGAAAAGTGAACTTCATCCAGAAAGAAGTGAGCTGTCAGATGAATTTGGCCATCTTACGGAACTTCCCTCTGAGATATGTATATATTGCAAAACTGTAGATTTTTACATCTTATGTAATTACTTACAGTTCACTAATTAGAACAAACTTAGAGAGAATCTACCCTGCCCCAAGAGTTAGTCAGGAGCGGATCTAAGTAGCTAGAACAGGAACCCAAAGTTGTGTTTCTTCCAACAAAGCTGAATGATGCAACCACTGCATTATTGATGTGGACTAGATGCTGAGGCTTGTTTTGTCTGAAATCTCTTGGTGTCACCTGAGTAGAGCAACTTTTTTTTTTTTTAAGTTGGTATGTTTTCTGCGGGGCAGGAAATAACATTTTGTGGGCCCACCTTGAGTAGTAATGTTGAGAGCCCAGAAGAGTTGTTTTTATTGAAAAAGTTAGAGCTCAGAAACAGCTTAAAACCTGCAGTCAGTATTTGCATTCGTTATCTTTGCCTTTGATGGCCACTGAGAGCACCCAAGATAATCTATGGCTTTTTTCGACTCTGGAAGCTGAATTGCTGTCCTTTGCCAGTCCCTGGTGGCTTTTCATAGGCCACGTATACCATAGCCCTTTCTGTAGTTCAGCCAGAGTTTGCCCGGATCACTCCTGACAAAGTACACTTAAGTTGTACAGTTCCCTACAGCAAAGGTTTTGTAAATTCAGGCTTATAAATAAAATGTACTGTAAATAAGCATCTTATCTTTAGGTTAATTCTTCAGAGTGCTTTCAATGGTAATAGAGATTTTGGTCTTCTCAAATCACATTGTATTACATTTTAACCTTAGATTAGCCTACAGATCATCTGGGAAGTAAAGCTAGATGAGTTTACAACTAGCCTACACTACTAAATTAACCTTTGGGAACATACTGAACTGCTACTACAATCAGTTTGAAACTGTCAAAAAACAGCTGTAGTGCAGAAAAATTCAGAGACAAATAACTAGTTGAAAGTCAGTGATAAGAGGTAGAAATTCTCAGAGTACTGCCATCGTTTCTGAGAACAAGGATGAATCTGGATCTTGTCACCTTTCTGCTTTGATGTGAGCTTTCTTGTGGTTCAAAGTGTGGTGGTGTGGAAATATTCCTTGAGATTACCTTTCCAAGGCAAAATTTAGAGCTCAGTAGTACAGGGTTTGCTAAAAACTTAGGTTGTTTTTTTTTTTTTCCTTTCTTCTGAGAGAATAATTATTTCATTTTGAATTTGTGTGGCTAGATGACATTAATAATAATATCTGAAAAGTGGATATCATAATGTTGGTGTTTATGAATAGCAGAATTAATTAGCTGCCTTTTAAGAATTCCAGGGCAAAGCAACGTTTCCCTTGGTTGCCATTCTTTTTCCCAACAAAATAGCACTACAGGTGACCTGCATAGACTTGATTTTTTTTCTTTGTGTAATTACTTCTGTTCACATAAGTGAGATGGAAATGCTCAAAGTCCACTAATATGATTGACTGCACGTGTATGCGAATGAATTTATATGTGCTGATGGGTGCAGGTTTAGCTGCGTTTGCTAAGGACAATGCAGGTTTGGAAAGGAGGATTAGCATATAGTGGGATCATAATTTTATGAGAATGAATGGGGACTTAGAAACAGTAACAACTAGAGTGATAGACAAGTATGATTTCTTATAAATTTTATTTGCAGATACCATGTGGCTCCAGTTCTATTGCCCAAAAGCAGGTTTGATGTTCTGTAAGCTATAGTGTCTAATTTCAGCCACAAATGACATATTGAGGTACTTTTGTATATTGCTGGGTAAAACAGATTTGGATATGTTATTCTGAACCGTTCTGACATTATCTATTATCTAGCCATTATCTATTGCTACAATAGTCATAGATAAAATGAAGTGGAGAAAATGGATATTTTTTGGCAAGAATTAGAGAGGGTTTATGAGGAACTACATTGCATGAAGTATGAAATGGAGGATATATCAAGTTCCCACAGAAATGTTTTCAGTTACGCAGGTGTCTTACCATTGACCTTTCTGCTACTAGATTAGATAAAAGGAAATATTTCTACTGAAGTGTCTAGTGTATTATTTAAAAGACAATAAGACAGTTATGGGTTTTAATATTGCCAGGATGTGAGTCTTAAAACAGTAGAGTTATGGCAAACAAACTTCTATTTAACTGTTGCTGATCAGAACTGTCCTACTGAGATTCTATAAAGAAATTGAAAAATCCAGAATTAAGTAAACACTCATGTTGAAAATTAAACAAGGAAAAAATCAGAGAAGATAAAAAAAAAAAAGTTACTGTACAGATGTTATTCCCTTGAATAGAAAAACAAGACTTAAAAAGCAGATAGCTAAATAATTTTATGGCCTTTTATTTAAACAGTGTTTGTACATCACATTCAGTGGGGTATATGATAATATGAAATTACATTTGTTTCTGGAGCTTTGTTCCTGCTACTGTCCCTTTTTTATTTCTGCAGACTGTTTCTTAAATATACTTGCCAGGCTACTGTATACTGCTTATTATTTGCAGCCTTTCAGAGTCTTATGTTTGTTTGACTATTTTCAGGGTGTGCTGAAGGTTTTACGTTTGCAGTCGTTATCTTCACCAAGTATGTTTTCTTCTACCATTTGTGCATATTGGCTTGTTTCAGAGTTTTCTTCTACCATTTGTGTATATTGGCTTGTTTCAGAGTTACTCTTGAGTTCTGGACCACTGGGTTTTGTTTTCCTGTTGCTTATTTAGCATTTATAAAAGACTGTATTGATAAATGTGCAAGATGATGGATATTTTGGCAGCTGAATTTTCAGTATTTTCCCTACAAAAGATGAAGGGTAAGGATGGATTTGTAACTTGTCACAGATGGGCTTCCTTCTGGTATTATCATATATCAGTGACATTTTTAATTGTTTTCATTGTGAGAGAGAAAAGTGACGAATCATTAAAAGAATCTGAGAAAATGCATGAACTTTTCAAACAGATGAAGTTAAAAAGAGAGGTCAAACTAGGGGGCTGCCAGCCCTGAAAGTGTCCCTTTAAGTAATATAATGAGCTTCCAGTCGACGTTTATGCCCTTTGTGTTTCCTCTAAAAACGTAGCAGGTTCCAGCCTATTTGTAAACGCATTAACTACATTTCCTTCTGTCTTCAAAGGTTACAGATTTGGAATAGAAGATGAAAGCTATTGTAAGAGAGTGTTTGAGACTTTCAGTCCCATCTTTGCCCTTGTTTTTTACACTCCACAGGCAGCGCAGTGGTAGAATGCACAGTGGGATACTTGCTTTAAAGGCCTCATTTTACCTTTAAAAGCTGTGCTGCTGACAGTGCATTTTTAAAAAGGTCTTAAACTTGAACTGGCAAAAAGGTCTATATACTAAATACAAAGACTTTGATGTTTTTTTGTTTTCTTTGCCTCTGAAATTTTCAATGGGGTTGAAAGGTCCTGTGAATTGAATGACCTATCCAGCAATAGCTTTTGTCAATGTTATGTGGGTTCGAATGAGTCTTCCTCCCAGTAGATTATTAGAGCTGATCATTTGGTTTGGCTGTAGTTTTACATATGTGTCTGAAATATGGCTTTAAGAAAACAGAGAAGTTTTATTAGAAGCACAGTTCTTCCTTCCCTTTCTTTTTCTTCTTCTTCTGAAACAATTATTAAGAGCACAGCTGTATGCATTGGGACATAATTATGTACAGTAAGAAAGGGTAAAGCAAGCTGTACCTGGAAAAAATCTATGGAGTTTGGAATGGTTGATTGTGTTTGCAGTTATTCAACATTCAATTCCTTTTTTGTTTGTTTGTTTTTCTTACTAGTTGCCTAGTACCTATATATCTGGACTGAATTTTGGTGGTTCAAATTAGTTTTCTTTATAAAACCTAGCTAGGATCTAGAATAATAGTAGTTCTATTTTTTCACCTTTTCTGTTAAAGTGTTGTCCAATGCACCTCTGACTAATAGTAAGCTGATGGGTCTGTACTAATATTAATATCCATCTGTATCAGATACGCGATATACAGTGTTTAAGTTTCCATTTTGAATAGTTCTTTTCTGTTGCTGCTGCTTTTTCTAACTTGTGATGGTACATTGAATAAAAGATAAAAATAATAAAAACATCCTAATAGAGAGCGCTCTTGCTGAATTCAGCTGTTTTATATTCTTCACAACTGATCTTTGTGCTGTTCATATCAAAGCAGTGCAGGCTGTTATCTCTGACAAAAGACTGATATATTATACGTGTTTGTTCCCTGGGTATATTTAGCTTACTAATAGGCTACAGAGTTATTCTAGGTCTTGAGAAGTTTGAGGTCTGAATTGCGAAGGGCAAGTGTTATCAGCCCCTGCTAAAGTCTTCATGAATTGAAAGTGCTCTTCTCCTCGCTAATTTCATATCCATAACCATTATTGACACAGTTCTTCACTAAAATTAATTTTGTAAAAGAGTAGAGAGGTTTTTTTTTCTTTCTGCCTTTTCTTTTTTTCCTTTTGCTTCTGTCCCTCTAGATAGAAGCCAGGTGAGATTGGCAGTGTCTTGAATGTGAGTTCTTGGGAGAAGCAGTTTTTAGAAGGGAACCCAAAGAACAGCCGGGACATTTCCAGTGCATGTGAGAAGCAATGGCAAGGGCTGGTAAATTTTGTTGGAATGCGTAGTTAAGGCTGGATTCATCTCATCTACTTGAGATGCCTAATCTTGTATAGTTTAGGCACTCCTTGTAAGTAGTGGAGAGACTGGCGCCTCCAAATCTTCGTACCAACTAAGATTTGAAATGATCATATATATATATATATATATATATATATATATATCTCACCCCCCCCTCCAACTCCCCTGCCTTCCTTTTCCTAATGCTTTTGCTCTCTGTTTATTTCTTCGGGAACTCAGTGTGATACATACCCAGCATAGGTACAGACATTCAATAACCAGATCCAAGCCTTTGTATTGCAGTCATAAGGACCCTAGGGTTTGGTTTTTGGTTTTGGGTTTGGTTTTTTGGTTTTGGGTTTGGGGTTTTTTGGTAAGAACTCTAAATCTGAAGGTGGCATGCACTTGTTTAAATACAATCCTACTCAGTATTGCCAACAATACATAGTTCCTACAAACCTCTTGGTTTTCATGGCTACATTTTCATAATGACCAGCGTGACTAGATTTTCTCATGCAAAATGTCTAGCACTTAGAGATACTGGGCAGGTTTTTTTTGTGTATGAGTGTGTGTAAGACTAGATTTGCATTTCAGGAAAATTCACATGAGGTTTTAGAACTATCAGGAAACATGCTTTAGGAGCTAAAGAATAGACAGGTTAAACTAACTGAATATATAAATTATTTTCTTTTTAAGCTTCAGGCAGAACAATGAGATTTGCAAATATTCATGACGGTATCTGATTTTATTGACAGTATTACAAAGATGTTAAGTATCTGAGTTAGTCATTTTGATATACTCTGGAGGGAAGATGTTCAAACTTACTAAAAATTCCTTGTAACTTCCTTTGCATTTGTTGTGCATAGTGAAAAAGATGATCTTGAAAGAGTAGCTCCAGATAAAGCCACTGCCACTTAAAAATGTTTGACAAAATCTGCAGAATGTTTAAAACCACCATCCTCTCAATTTTTAGTAAACTTAAAATAGAAAATAATTCTTTTTAGAATAGAAAATGTATGATACCTGCATGAAATGGTTTATTTAATTATGGGGAAAAAATAATCATTACAAGTCAATTTTTAATTATTTATTTTTATTTTTAAAAGGTGAGAATGAATATAACAGCAGATAAAGAAAATATTAAGTGTAGACAACTGCAGGTGTTTTTAGGTATGCTCTGGAAATGTGACCGAAATGTAAATAGAACCAAACACTTGACCATTTGGCTTCAACAAGTTGTTGGATAAAATTATAATTGATTTATTGTGTCTTTATAGCAATGGCTTATTTGCCAGCTGGCCACAGTTTACATGAAATAATTTACTATAGGCTCTCTATAAACAGTGTGCAGGTTCAAGTTTAACTTCTGGATTTCACATGTTCTCTAGCCATTCACTCTGTGTCATGTAACATGTTCTTGGCCAGGTCTTTCATTTGTGCTTCCTTAAGTGTTTTAAAATAAGCAAGTATATTTTAAAAAAATATATTTAACAAGTTATTCTTTAGCAAATAATAAAGCATGTATTAGTTTGGGACAAGTTTTTATTTACTCAAGTAAATGCATGAAATGATTAACAATGTCATCATAGGTCCTACAGTCACATTTGAAGAGGCATAAATAGGACATGTCTGCGCTTAACTGTAAGGCTTCATTACTATACAAATAGTTGCAGATAATTTATGTGCTACTTCACTTGGCCCTTGACCAGCATCATGGTAACAGGTGCTGTGAAAGAGATGTATGAGATAGAGCAAGCAAATCTTGTATTTAGAAAATCCTTTTTCTCTGCTCCATCTTCCGCTTAAGAAATCCTCAGGTTGAACTTCAGGTGTTTGGCACAGACTACTAGTAAAATAATGGTCTCCTGCAAGTTTCTTGTCTGGGTCACACTTCAGATTCCAATCCCTGTGTTCAAGACTGTTCAAATCTGGGACAGGCTTAAGGCCATCTTTAATTGGTAGCTTTGTTTTCCACAACCGACATTGCTCCAACATTGCTGACAGCCATGAACATCCAACACAAGGAGGATTAGATGTCAGACATTCCTGACCACTTGAATTTTCACTTTAAATTTCACTAACACTTAGATGGAGGGCAGGGGGAACTCAACAAGAAAAAAGTAGGGAGGTCCAGGGAATGTGTGAGCGGCATTAGAGCACACTGGAGACCAAAAATAAGCTACCAGTGTCATTAGCTACCTTCTGAGCTACTGGGTCTTACCTTTGTACCCAAGTCTCCAAGGTGGAAGGCTAATAATTTCTTCAATTCACTGTCTATTCTTTTGAAAGCTCCAGAGGTTGAGGTTATTGAGGAGTGATGATGGCAATCTCTTCTAATGTTTAAACTACTGTTAAATTGGAATTAGATTCTAAAGTTGACAGTTTGAAACCGATGTGGATTTGTACCTTCATCACCTTCTCTCTCGGCTGTCGACCCGAAGCACTGTAAAGCCCTGCTTCGATAAGCAGCTGTAATCACAGAGGGGTTAAAACCGTAACTTCTGTGCTTTTTGTTCCTACTCTCTGATTCCTCCCCTCCCTTGCGTCTTTTTGCTTTAAAATGGGAGGACTTTGGTAATTCTTGATTTACTGGGTGTTGTGTGTTAGGGGGTTTTAACCTCTCCTTGTCCAGAAGCCCAGATGCAGAAGTGGGTAGCCTCGGCACTCGGGATTTTTGGGCATTCTTTGTTGGGGAAGGGGAGAAGGAAGGCATAACACAGAAGCATCGCTGTAGGCACACATGGACGCTTTGAGTTAACCCATCTCTTCCAGCAGAGTGCATATTGAACCCACTGACTGCAGTTGACTCCTGCTGCTGCTGTATCCTTCTTTTGTATTTTAAGTCTCCAGCAGTCTGCTGGTGCTGGGTGTCGAATGTCTCAAAGGATGTGAACTATTCATGTCCCTTTGCAAGCTCTATTAGGTCCATCCACAGTATTCTCATCTGCTTGAGGTGAACTTAGGATGTGAATTTAGATGGCATATATGGCAACATATTGGAGTTAGTATTGACTTCAGTTAGACTTGTATTAACCTGGGGAACTTGGGCGAAGTATTCCTTAATTAAAATGAAGCAACTGTGATCCCCAAGCAGAGTCCAACCTTGTTCTGCTCTTGTAAACATGCACACAGTATTTGATAGTGTCTTGAAATCAGAGAGGACTGAGGAAGATTAAAGTAGTTTCTCATCTCAGTTTTATGGATGGGAAAAATCACAAACTGATTCTAGTATTAACAGGTTTTGCCTAAAACTTTCAATAAAGAACTATTATTTTTTTCAGGGTCATTTTCCCTGTTTTCACATGTGTTCATATAAAAGAAAGTAGTGGGTTTTAGCTGTCTCTATCACCAGGCAGTGCATACTGTTTGCAGATTAGTGCCACACACTTGATACTCCCTATGGATTTTATGGCATAGAGGTATCATTCATAGAGTGCCAGACATGTAATTTCATAGGCTCAGGTTTCAGTATCAAGGTGAAGACTTGCTTCAACATGGCATGAGTGATTTGCAGAGATAACTATTTTAGTTAAAAAGGTTAAATGAAATGTCAGTTGTTACTGTGAGATTTCAGTCACCAGTTAACTTTGAGTGTTCTGATACTGTAAATAGTACAGGGACTGAGCTTTCTCAATAGCCATCCTTTCAGTTAATAAATTAGATCATCTTAATGGTCCACAAAGTGCATAGAAAATACTATTTGCAAAGATGTGTGTAACTGTTTCTAAGCAGCTGTGACATTTGTTCACTTGTAAAAATCTAGGTGGTTTGTTGGTTTTTTTTTTTTCCCCTTTTTGGTGTTCAGGTAAAAAAGAAGGCATACATTGAAATGAAACTAATTTGGCATTTATGATTATCTTAGATTGGACTTTTCAACTTTATATTTATTTTTTAAATGAAATTCTTATGCAGCCAACTAATAAAAAATAACATCAGATAGAGGAATCCCAACAGAAAATAAAATAGATCTGTGTCAGGGAAGAAAAGTTAAGCTCTTGTTTTGCTAAAGGTGTAGTTCACCTGTTTCCTAGGATAGGGAGATTCAGAGACATCTGCAACGTTAAAGTGAGTGGGAGGAATTCCTTTCTGTTGCTATTTTTATGAGAAATTAGGTATCTGAAAATAACTATATAGCAAACTGTTTTGGCTTAAGTCTTATTTATCTTGAGTTACTAAAAAAATATTTTTTAAAAAAATGTTGTGGAAATGTGTGAAATAAGCATTTTGGTAGTATGACGGTTTTAAAACAGTGAGTGAGCGGAAAACAATACATGGCGGTGAAGTTCAGTGTCAAATCCTGCTTGTTTTAATCTTGCAGAGTTCCCATTGACTGACACTAGGGCATTCTTCTAAGTAGGGTTTTGCTTAGAGCTCTGTGAATAATGGAGCTTGCATTTGAGAGAAATAATTCTTCTCATACAAAATTTTGAGGAGGGGCATTTCCTGTGGGTGGAAAGAAATAGCATACTGGTTTTATTCTTTCAGACACAGGCGTATAGAGAAACAGTTCTGTAAGTGAGAAATTTTTAGATCCAGATTCAGGGATCAATTTTAAAGCCTTGCTCTAAAAGTAGGAGGTAGAGACCAAATATGATGTCTTACTTGTGATCTCTTCTTCCAAATTTCTTGTAACGGCTGATAGTAAAATAACTTTACATCAGGACCACGGGAAACAATGCAATTCATTCTTTCTGATTTGAAGTCAAGTGAAACCTTGTTTTGCTGCTGATTACACATAATTTAGTGTTCAAGGAAGATAACTTCTGAAATTATTTTGGCCCAGTTGCATTTATTACCAAGCTTTTGGTACTGCAGGAATGGGTACTGTTTCTCTGGCATTTGCTTACTCACTAAACTTACTAAATTATTAAGACACAGGATTTTTTTCTTAACAGGTAAAATTTTGCAGCAGTTAGGTCAGAAATAAAATGGCCAAACTGGAATAATGTACTTTAAATGGCAGAATGTAAGTGAAAGAAAATGGGAAAATGAAAGAATATAGATGTTCTGGTGTGAAAACCCACTATATATTTATTGACTTTGAATTGCATTTGTTAGTTGTGTCAAATCTAGCATATATGGCAATTTGTTCATCTGACTGATGTGAAACCCATCATTCATTCTCTTTTCCCTTTTTTATTGCTTTAGTGTCACATACTTCACTATGCAGTAACTAGACTGTCTCTTTTGGATAGCTTCCTCTGAGTTTGTATGTTGCATGTTATTTTGAGGCTTTTGGATGATGTACTGTAAATGTAATAACAGTTAAAGCAAAATATTTCTGTAGTCTGAACTGGATGCATGGGCTACTGTTATGCATAGTTGAACCTGAGAACCAGCTGATTCACATCCCTTCTGGGCATGGGACCCTTTGTAAGATATTGTAGTGCAACAATGGATTATCATGGCTGCTATTTAAAAAAAAGGAGGGGTGGGGGGAAATAAGGTTTGTTGTGATGTACAAGTTACTATTCCCAGAGTGCATTGCAGCATGATTCTGAAAGATGATCTTCTGGGGAAAGGAAGAGGATAGCAGGCAGAGTGGGTGTTTGAGAGCTGGAGGATGTTTTTCTTTGTTTAATGAAAATCTTAAACCTTTTTAAAAACCTGAGTTTTTAAAAAATATTTTGGTCAAAATCCCAGTTTGGATAATTTTGTTTATCCTGGTCTTCAACAGTCAAGTGGTTTGTAATATCATGACTTCCATGCTAAATGCAGGAGGCTGATAACTAAACAGACGCTATTCTCTGTGCAGGTTTTCTATGGATTACAGATAAGGAAGTTGTCAATTTCTTTGTCATTATAGATAGAGCATTTTATTTATTTATTTATTTATTTACTGTAAAAACACTACTTGTTTAAGTCCTTGCTGTCAAGAGTATGAATTTACTTGTTCATTCAGTGGAGGTAGGTTGTCTATCAGATATGTTTGCTTCCCCCGGAACATCTTTTTGGTTCATCCTGGTTAAAATGAACAGGAAGAAAACAAGATAACACCAAAGCTATTGGGTATTTATTTTTACTAATTTCCAATATATGAGATATTTTAAAATGTTTTCTATGATTATACAAAAAATGGAAATAAATCTGTGCTTTTCACTGTGGTTAAACTGCCAAGCTTGAGATTTGAAGTTTTATGAATCCAGGTTGTGTGTGTGTTTGTTTATTAAATTCTGTGGTTTTCTAGAAATTTATCTTGCTCATATCAAGATGTCTGGCTACGACGATGGTAACTGGTAGAGATTGGGATTCAAATGGTATTGGTAGCCTCTGTAGCGGCAAAAGTGTATCATGGGGAAAAAGTAAGTCTTGTCTTTTTTTGTCTAAGCTAGATCTACTCACTATAATTCTGGAAAGGCTCTGAGATTTTGGGGGCATGAGTTAGATACAAGTCCCGTGTGATTAATCATTGTGACAAAAAAACCCAATAAAAACAATGGATCCAAATATGATTCTTGTTTTCAGCATCAATAATGAAAATAGAGCGTTTCTAAAATTATATTCAATCTGAATTATAACAGGAGCGCCTATAACAAAAGCACGCTCTCTGTAATCTTGCATGATTAAGATTTAAACAAGAACAATTGATGAGGATGGTTTCTTCTCTCCCAATAATCTTGCAAGTACAATAATGCTAAGGAAGTTTCAGATTCAGAAGCATTTCAGCTGACAATATAAACCAGTTTATAAAGCTATTCTTACACCAAACAACCTTTATGAGTCTTCTAAATATCTTCATATATCACAGTATGTTATCATGGCTCATTACGTGCCACGAATGGCATAGTGTAGTGACTGTATATACTTTCTGAATCATACTAATTTTGAGACACTCTTGTGCTACTTCCCCCCTGGTAAAAGCTATATTTGCATTAGATTTTATTATCTGCTACATCAAGTATTTGCTCTGACATACATTCCGCATTCTTTTTACTGTCACATTTTTTGCCTCACTGGACTCCCTTGGAATACTGTGTCAGCAGGATGTTCAGATACATTTGGTAAAATATCGTTACAAAAATATCTGCTTGTATACTACTGAGAATAAACAAAGTTTCATTCAGACATTTGATTTATGAAGCTCTATACATAGTCTTAAAAAGATAGCATATGTCCAATCTTTCAGTCAGTGTCATAAAATACAGTTCTGACATGTTAGATGTAGCAAACTTGTCCTGCATAATGCTGCTCTTAAATGTGTATAATCATCTGATCTTGGTGCAAGTTTTAAGGTCTAATGTGTCTATTCCAAAATCTATAGCCATTAAAACATCTGAATGATGTCATCAGTGATTTGGGGTGAAGATGTGCAACAGCAGGAGAACAGAGAGAAAATCTTGGCTATCTAATTGCCATTGGCTTGAACAGGATCAGTGATAACTCTTCTCAAGCTCATAGACTGAGATCAGCACATGAACTCAGAAACAGCACTCCCTAAATATCTGTATGGAAATAAACTCTAAACTCGAACTTGATGTCATAGCAGGCAGACTCATAACATGCCAGTGGACCTGCAGTAATCTGTGAGTTTTCTGCTGAAGATGGTACAAATTGTACAACTTTCTTCTTTTGTCAGTTGATGTATGGAGGATATTTTTGGATGCTATTTCCATTGACTTAAATGTTCTGCTGAATGTTAAATATCTCTCTCTAGTGTGCCTCCGCTGCATCTTTCTACCATTTTCATCTTGGTACCTGTAACCTCCTTTAAAAAAAAAAAAAAGTAAAAAAATTCTCCAGTAACTAATTTGTTTCACACAAAGTACATTGGCTGATACTGCTTGAAATTCTTTCTTGCACACCTTCTGTCTTTCTCCATGGATGTTGTCATTATTGGTTTTCCTCTTAAAAGAGAAACTTATGGGAGGTATTCTTAGCATCCTTCATGGAAGTGGTACAGAAAACATGTCAGCAATTAGATTTTTGATTTTGAAGCCTGGGACTATTTTGAGGATGGTAGTGCTGTGAAGAGCTTTGGTTTGGGAAAGAAGTATATGTGCTCTTCTTTCTCTCATGCATGCTCAAGAATGCTTTCTTAGTGTCTGCTTGGGTGATTAAATCTGTCTATGTATAAAATGGAATGATACTTTCTGTGCACTGGTGTCAGATCTAATCTATAGGGTTTTTTTCATTCTGAGAGTGCCAAATTAAAAAAAAAAAAGAGAGAGAGAGATAAATTGAAAATTATTGAGTTCTTAATGTAACAGTGAGAGAAGTTTGGGAGATAGAGAAAAGGGCAATTTCCCAATACCACAGAGCATTTGTTTTAATGTCCCCTCTTTTCTCATCTATTTGGAACAAGAACTTTTCATTCTTTCTCCATCTTAAGACAGTTTATAGTTTTTCAGTCAGCAGTGAGCCAGGTCATAAAGTGAATTTACCTGATCAGATGTTGAGGAATCTCTTTCAGTGGTCTTTGGGGGACTTTGGGTTTAGCTTCTTTGGATTCCAAGCTTTGTCACTGTGCTCACACTTTCAGCTCTGGGGAAAAGTCTTTTGGGGAGAAATAAGCAACCAAAAGGGTTGCTTAAAAAAAGACTTATGAAAAGTTGACAAGCAAACCTGTTGTCTGCCTCTTTTCAAAGTGCTTTGTTTGAAACTAAAATCTTAGACCAGTTCTACTCTGCTGATTTCTAACCCCTTCATTATGTGTTCTCCATTGTACAGCTTTCTATTAATTTTGAAGAGGTTGGATGTCTCTGAACTGTTTAGTTGTATAACCAAGGTGAAAGTTAAGAATGCTGTTTTGTTCAGTTATCTTTTTTTTCTTTTTTCTTTTTTTTTTTTTTTTTTTTTTGGTCATAGCTGCAACTCTTAAGTAGCAAAGCCTACGGATATGGATACACTTGCCTATACCAAAACAGCCAACAGCTGGTCAAAAGGGAGGGGTGTAAAGGCTATACTAATCTGTCCAGAATCAGTGTGTTGCTGGATTATTTTACAATTACCATCATTAAAATAGTCACATGTTTATCATATGTAGACCATAAAGTTTGCTGATATTTAATTATTTCAAGCAGCAGAATATACTCTTTGTTATTTTGTGCATAATTCCAGAGGTTTTGTCATAGATTCTTGAGATTCATAGAAATTGCAGAGGTTTTCCTTCAGTCTTAAAACTGTAGGATCTATTCTGTATATATTTGCACATCTTTCTAAAGGACTTTTTAATGTGTTAATAAAAGAGCTAAAAAACCCCCACCAAAACAGAATTTCATATATGACTTTACAGTATAAATTATGTATGTCAGTCTCAAATATTTCCCAGTAACTAATGCATCATTAGTAGATTATCCTTCAAATTGATGTCCCAGAAGAGGTAAATTTTCAGGCAAATTTTTGAATATTCAGTATTTTTTCCATGAAATGTCAAAAGAAGCTGACATATTATAAGAAATAAAAGCGCCTTCAAGCAAGGTGGTTACCTTATGTTTTTCTCTGAGCAGTCATCAGTTTGATATTTACAGAAAAAATTGACAGTTTGATTTTTATTTTTTTTTCTTTTTTTTTTCCCCCCTCCCAATTCCTTGAACGCTAAAAAAGATTAAAAGCCTTGATGGCATCTAATATCATGATTTAACCTTTGTTTACAAACAAAAGCATGATATATTATTCTTACAAAGTCAACATTACTATGATCTTCCTTTCTAAACTTTTTCTTTTCAACTTCTGAAGATATTCACACTTTCTTTTTTTGTTTCAGCCTCACCTTAAAATCTCCATATTTTTACCTTTTCAGTGACAGAACTGACCAACTTTCTCTGTTTTGTTTCTTGTATTATCTATAGGCAGGATAAGATTTTTTTATTCTTGGGAAAAAAATACAGTGCTGCAGATTTTTTTGTCTCTTCATAATTGCAAGAAATTTGCCAGTTCTCACAGCTGGGCAAAAGGATAGGCAAATTATTTATAAAAATGTTTCAACTTGACTGTGCTCATATATTCATTACCAAGAATAGGAATTATATAATTTCTTTATTTAACAAGGGAATTTGAATTTGTACAGATATTTTATTAATTATTCAGGGTTTTTTTGTCTCAGTCTCTCTAGAGTTTGGGCCATCCAGTCAAATGGCGCTTTTCAGAGTAATTATATTACATGAGTAACGTCTAGAGGATAGTAAGTACTCAGAGATGGATAAAATGACCTGCATGACACAAGGCAAAATACAGGTCGATATAAATTTGCATGACATGCTTATACAAAGATTACAAATAAATTAAAAAATAAATTTTAAAATAAGCCTTTGTATAATTTATAAGCTAACTGGAAAAAGGACTATATATTTCAGCTGCAGTTTCCTCCCATTCAGTAATCACTACATCACTTTACAAGTAGAGACACTGGAAGAATGTTCTGAATAAAGCTGATATACTTGTCACTTTTAAGCTCGGTGTTATTTTACTAAGAATATGTGACAAAGTTAGTCCAGAAATGAATTCTAGTTGCAGCCTAAACATGAAGATTTCACTTGTTCTTAGGTTTGGGTTGGTTTGTTTTGGAGATTAGGAGCTATGTCTTCAGTTTTGCTGAGATCTGTGGAGCTAAGCTGATTTTCCCCAGTCGTTGATATGGCACAAGGATGTGGGCTCCATGTGGATCTATTTGTGAGGGAAAATAGGCCAGATTGTCAATGAGAAAATAACATTGGCATCTTATTCTTTTGAAATCATCTGGGTACTCCAAAGGGAGTTAGTACACCCATATCTGGGTACCTGGAGGTCCAGCTGAAAAGAGGACCAGGCTGTGGGTGGTGTAAATCATATCCTCGGCCAAGTCACGGGAGCTGCGCTGCTTGTATTGACTAGGCATTTGGCACAATGAGGCTGTTAATAAAAGGCATGACTTCCTAGATATGAACTGCAGTGTGGAATAAAATGAACAAAGTAAACAAACAAATATTTGACAATGAACAGTTCAGTGGATAGAAAAATATTGAGAAGGGCTTAAATATCAGACTGAATATTACTGCAGCAGCAGACGTGGTGTGCTCTGGTGTGCAAGACCTTCGCATGTGACTTGGAATAAATTTTGAGGCTGTAAACTGACAAGGAAGGAAAAAATGGAAGCAATTCCATAGCATGCAAGTCAAAATATACTCCAGATTAAATAGGCTTGCAACACTAGAATGCACCAAGTGATTAAAATAATTAAAGGAGAGCAATTGAGATATAAAGACGGAGATGAATGTTCTTAGCGAGAGCAGTGTAGCATTCATTCTCCTAGTGAAAGATGCATAGCAGCCTTTGTCCTCAGAGATAAGAACATAGTGCCAAACCTCCAGTGAGAGCTGCCTAGCAACTAACCTGTCTAGTGAGGGCAATGCAGAAGTTAATCGCTTTAGTAAGCAAGTGTAGCTATTAATTTAATTAGTAAAGGCAGTGTACCATGAATCAGTATGGTAAACCAGCAAATTTTTTAATGAAGATTTTCGAAATTCTAACCTTGAGTGGTCACATCAGGGATTGCCTCCCTATTACAGTGGGACAGTCTAAACCTTATTAAAAGTAAAGTTCAGAATACTATGCCCATACTGTCCAATGAGAGTCGCTGCTGAAAGAGAAATTGGCTTTTTGAACACCAACAATAAGTAAGAATTTCTTTTTATTTTAGGCTGGGAGAGAGTCTTAAAAGACTGGAGGTCCCAGCAGCCCCTCCATGCATATCTCACCCCTGTGATCTCTTCTGACTTGTTTTCTAGCTATTAGATGATGATGGCTCCTGAGAATAGCGGTAGATATAACCACTCTGGAATGGGGAGCACCTGTAAGAAGTTCTCTGTGGTATGTGGAGAACTCCATGTACTAGTCAGACATACTTCCACTTCAGAGAAAAGTAGAAAATTATTCAAGGAAATCCACTTATTTGAGTTTTTGTGATTAAAATGAAGACTTTTTTCTAAATCCAAGGAGGGATGTAATGACATTTGACAGATATATACTAAATATTTAGGCTTCTAGAAATACTATTAAATATTTCTAGTTTCCATCCCTGAAAACTATACTGTTGTAAATTAGATAATGCAACAGTATCTAATTTACATCATTTGAGCTGTGACTGAGATATGAAGTTTTTTGCCAAATAGCCTCAAGGTGTCTTCCCCCCCCCCCCCCCCCCCCCCCCCCGCAAATGAGAGACCTGATGTTTGGTGCAAACTTGAGTATGCTAAAAGCAAAAGTATTTGCTATTCATAAATAGTTTTGTAAGGTCCCCTGCCAGTCCTAGAGAAGATGGCAAAGTGATGTGTCCAATGGTTACTGTGAAATCTCCTGAGCTGTCACTCTGGTTGGGTGACAAAAATTTTGAATCACAACTTACATGTCAAAGAGCTTGGAACATGTGCACGTTGTATTGTATGCAGGTATATAATTTATTTATTCTATGGAAATATCCTTTAATGAAGAGTCATTTCTTCACTTAATTCTGTTTTTAAGACAGAAACAAGTGCATGTTCAATAAAAACTCTAATGTAAGATGCTTTTCTAATGGATGAATGAAGTAATTTCACAGTTTCCTGTATGTAACTAAAATCTGTCTTTTACCTGTCGCTAACCAGAGCAGTAAAGATTATTCACTGGAGGATTTCAGAGAGCACTTGAGACTATAAATCAGTCTTGTAAGGTACTTGTGATTTGAATTTGACTAGAAACAGTGATGAATGTTATTAGCGCAATGGGATTAAAGGAAAAGAATTAAGCAGTTAGTGTTACTTATGTATACCATACATACATACATATGAATTTATGTGTGGGTAAGTGTGCACACCTATTATTTTTTCTGTAAATAATTTTCTGGCCTTAATAAAGCAGTGCAGATTTTTTTTTTTTAATTAGTTAATGGCATTGTTTGTATCAGCAGGTAGTGAAAATTGGTGCAACAACGCTAGCTATTTGTGTGCTTGGCTCTATGGCAGTAATAGGTAATGGTCGTCAAAACAGTACTGGTTTCCTCTGACCAAAATGAAATGTACGTAAAGAGATTTTTAGCTTAGATGTCCAGCTGCCTATTAGCGACGTTGCTCTTTCTTCCCCTCTCCCATACACATATACTGAATCAGACAGGAATTAAAGCTTCTAAATAGTCAGCAAAAGTTGCTCAAAAATCCTGAAAGATGATGGTTAGAGCAGATCTTTTTAGTTCTCTATCCTTTTTTAATTTCTGCACTTAGTGTGAATTATTACAATGAATGTGCTATGAATTCCTACCAGTGAGTGAGCAGACATGAGCTCTACAGAACAGGTGAATTCAAATGGCATTTTGAATGAAGAGGATTGTATTTCACTGCTACATCTATATTTTAGCTGATGAAGTTTCAGTAAAAGTTGGTGGCAAGAAATACTGTTCTACACATTAATATTTTATTGCCAACAAATATGTTTTTGAGTTATTCTAATAACTTTATTCATATGTTAAATAAATCATTTAAAGAGGTGCTTTGTTGTGGGATGGATTCAACATTTATGAAAGGTAAGAATCCTTTTTAATTACTGAGTGCAAAGCAAACCCCAAAATGCTTTGAGTGCAATTCTGGCTTCAGTGAAGCCTATGGTAAAGTGGTCTCATTTAAGGGCCAACATGTAATTCTATGTATTCTTAGATGCTTAGGAAAAATGTCGGTGTTTGGTTTTGTTTGTTTTTCTCCCCTCACTAAGAATTCACAGCTGCAAGTGTTCTGTCATGTAGAATAAACTAGTATGGATCTTGGTGCATCAAAGCAAAGTTTTGACTTCATTATGCACAGCTTAAGTGTGAGAATGATAACTATATATATGGTCCTTCTATAATAACTTGTAAGTTGAAAAAATCCTTACTATTGGCATAAAGCATAAATTAGTACTTACGTAAGTTTCTCAGCTAACATCGACCATGCTTTAGTATTAAAGGGTGTTAAAACACATATCCCAGTCTTGCAATGGGACGTTAGTCCAGCTTCCTTTTGTTAAAGCTATATGTGTAGTTGATATAAGCATTTGAAAATACTGAAAATTTTGAAGACTTGTGACACCTAAAGGCAAATACAAACCTTCCCCTTTTATCCTTTTTTCCTTCCTTTTATCTTTTTTTTATTATCTCATGATGAAATGCTGCTCCATGTTTTTGTACATCTGAGCATGCTGGTGCTAGTAAAGCCACTTCATTGTAATTATCTTTGACTTTTTTTACACCAGGTGTTGGTATGCTGCTTCTGTTGGGCTTTGCTTTAAGAGTACAGCTGTATTGTTGCCTGCTATTTTGCACTGCAGCATGAATTTATCTTTCCACCATCTTTGTAAACATGATACTACCTTAAAAGTTTATAGACTGAAGATGGGAGCTCCCAGTTCAAACCTAAACCAATTGTAATCATGCCTGATAGCACTGCTGCAGTTTAGAGGTTTGTTACTATTTCCATTACAATCCCCTGTTCCTAGCAGTGTAAGTGTTTGCTCTGGGGTGAAACATGTCATAAAAGACACATCAAGGGAGCAGTTTTGATTTTAAGTTTAGAAACACAAACCCCAAACATTTTTCAATCAAAGAAAGGTAAGGAAAGGAAGTTTTCAACTTTCAGCCACTTTTATACACTTCTGAAACTTGTAACTCTCTCTTTTATAGTGGTGAACAGCTCAGGGGGAGGGGGAAATGGAAAAAGAGTGACAGCAAGAGGGTATAGAACAATCATTTCATGATTTTATTTTCTTTTTTTTGTAAGACTTCTGGGAAATGGTAAAAATCTGTATTACCAGATAACAAATCTCCACAGGAGACGTCTAAACAGTATCTACACAATCATATAGGGAGTGAGTATGCAGTTCCCTAGTTACTAAAAGATAGTTACCAGTGCATGTAGAAAAACACAAGTGCATCATTTTATATATTCACATTTTTAGGATGCTTTTACAAATATGCCTCTTGCTGGTGCTTAGCTTGATTAAGAACTGCAGGAAGCCAGAAGAAATGTGTCTGCCGTTAACAGCTGCAAATTCAGGAATCTGTTAATCAATCCAGATTGCCTTTGCTCTGCCTTTGTATCACCAGCTTCCACCATTTTATTACAGGTCTCAGGCCACTTGGTGCCAACTTCTTCAGTCCCCAGATCTTGAAATCATATATTAACAATAACTCACTGCACACCCACATGAACAGCTTTTTCATGTGAGTAGCTCTATTGAAAGAATTACCCAGAGGAGCAAAAGCATGCTCGCTCAGATGTGTTTGCCAAACAGATCTTATCACTGTTCTTGTTTTTATATCCAGTAAAGAAGAAAATTTGTCTTTCGTTGAAAAAAAGAATAAAATAGGAGGAAGAAAAGAAAAAAAGCAGCAGTGTAAGCACATATTACGTGACATTTAAATATGAAACTCAAATGAATCCTTGTCCATTGAGGTCTGGAACTGGGAGTCATTATTCTTACCACCATAAAGATATATTTTTACTAAAATAAACCAAAAATTACTGGATACAACCTCAAACTAAGCCTAACCCTTAAATTACTATTGTAAAAATCAATCTGAAGGTTCTTCCTTGGTAACGACTGAAAGAAAAGACAGATGCTACTATCAAATTCTGACCTTGAGATTTACCTCATCATAGTTTCAGACCAACTGGGAGAAGTCAGTGTTACAAAATGATATTAAAGCTGCTGTAGAGCATTTATAAATTGATATAATTTATGCCATCAACTTCACAGTAAAAAGGTTTAACCTCCTGCTTTAAAGAATAATCATCAAATTATCTCTCATATCCTTGAAAGAAGTTATTTTATTATTGCAGAGAATGTCTTCAATTTTTTAGGTATGCCGAGGTGGAAAAGTCAAACTTTATAAGAGTGAGAAATTAAATGTGAAATTGGCCTAACTATATTGTCCGAAGCATAAGATTTAGGAGTTTGAGGATATTTAATGCAGCTGTGATACTCAAGGCCCTATAAAACCTCTGAGGTCATTTCAATATGGAAGACCTTACCTGATGAATTGCAAGATTTTGCTGGCTGGTTCCTTCTGAACTTAATGAGACACATGTGTGTGTTTATCTGGTTATGTTAATAAAACAAGGCTGACTGTCAGGAGCAAGTTGATTAATGGAAACATAAAATCACAAATTTTTCTCATATTTCTCATTGACATTCAGTTCACAGCTACATGTAACATTTAGCACTTGTCCTGCAGGGCTGCTTGTCTTGGGGCTGGCAGAATCCCTGAGGACTGCAGAGTCTCGTGTTTTCAGTCTTCACCTTGGATCTTTCACAGTTTGAAAAGGAGTATAAAGCTGCAAGAAGGCAATGCACTACTACAGTGCTTGGGCTTGCAGAAAGATTGATTGATTTATTTATTTTAAATCACTTGTATGAAATTTTCTGTTTTCACCAACCCACCATGTTATTGGATTTCTGGAAAAACACTTTATTTCTGAATCTGAGCAGCCCCGTCTGGCACCATTTAGATTTTTCCCGTGGAGACAGCTGGGGACTTGCACTTGCCTTTGCCTCTTCCGTCAGCACGCTGGGAGCGCAGAAGTAGGGAAGAGTAAAGAGGCTATGTGAATCTGCGTTGGCACTGAGGTCTCACGCTCGGGAGCATCCGGGGGGACCTCCAGACGGAGCGGGCAGTCCCCTGTGTGCACACCCTCCTCGCAAGGGAAGATGGAACCTGACACTGATGCTGAACAAAAAAGACCTTCTTGTCATGGTATTTCCTCTTACTGCAAGCTGATTGTTTATATAAGGTCTCTTGAAACTTCAGGAAAGTGTTGTCGTTGATCAACGCTTAACTAAATAGGAATTAGGTCTTTTGCTTTCGCTTTTATCTGCACTAAAAATGTCTTTTTACTTTCTGTGAGGGATGTTGCCAGCTCTAAGAGATTGATTTAAGGCTCGTATTAAAGAAAGGGATTTGGGAGCTGATCAATGAAACACCTGAGCTAAGACTTCAGTGAGGAATGTGAATCATTTTGACAGGTTGTAAATATTAAAATTGATATGAGCTCAGAGACATCATTTTTTTGTTAACTGGAGCAAAAGAGTCAATGTAGAAACAGATTAGAAATTGAGTTGGAAGTAGAAAATGTTGTCAAGTTTACTTTTCTATGACTTATCAGATGCATCTATCACTGTCATGAAAAAAGGAACTGGAATTATCAGGAGGGAAGGACTACTATGTAACAAAATAGCACAACAGTTATTATAAATGGGGAGAGGGAGGGAAGGGAGTGTCTGAAGGAAGATGAAATTTTTTGGAATAAAATAGCTCAGTAAATTTTCTGATTAAAAAAGCAATATTGGGGATAAAACATTTAAAATAAAGACCACGCACAGAAGTCCAAGTCAATGGCAATGGTCGCAGTCTTCAAAAGTGACCAAGACTTACAGTATTACTTTTCTGTAGCATGAAGGATCAAGGAAGAACCAATAACATCTCCTATTTTGATTAATTCCTAAAAAAAACCCCAACCTCTGCTTTCTCTGAGCTAGGGGAGATATTTAAACAGCATTTTGCTCATAAAACAAAATCAAACTTCTAAAGTTTACGAGTGGTGCGTTGCCAGATTGGATGTGTGCATTATGTAGGGCAGGATCTATCCTGCATCCGATTCCCTTCAGTGTTTTATTAATGACTCATGTGTTGGCATTGAAAGCACTTTTCTCCTATTTGTTCATGATGTCAAGCCTGGTAGGGCTGCAGTTATTTCTGAGATTAGAAAAAGAAAATTTGCCCCAACAGGTGGTTTGGTTCCCCCGCCCTCTATTTTTTTTTCCCTTTTGAATTGCATCCTGCTGACAAATGCTATGCTTAGATAGGAATAACCAGGCAATAATTCCTCAGAATATAGAGTTTAGAGTGAATTACAAACTGAGCCTACATCACCAGTCTTACATTATTGAAGGAATAGAAAACATCATATTTTCATGTATAAACAAAACCATCTAGATTAAGCTGGTTTCTTCATTCAGTGCTGAGGTCATCCTATTACATATTTTAGCCATGCAGGCACGCTTCTAAAAATAAATCTAAACTTTCTGCTGGTAAAGATAGTTATGCACTGGTGTAGATTGTCCAATGAGATGAAGGAATCACTGGTTTGGGAAATTTTTAAACAGCTATTAGTCAAGTATCTGTCACGAACATGCAAGGAAAGCAGTGTCAGCTCTCAGGCAAAGTGTGGACCATGTGACTTTTACAGCTTTTTCCAGAAACGTTCTCTGGGTTTTGCGTGAAATTAGGTTGTTCTCCACAAAATCCAAAGGCCCTCTGCAGACTTTTTTTCCCTGCAGAACTCTCTTCTAAACGTTTTCTGTCTCTGATAATAAGCCTCTGTTGTGCTTTTATCCTAGTGCCACTGGTAATTACTCTTATGGCTCCTGTTATTTTGATGGTATTGATATAAAGACAGTGAGCTATTTGTTATTCTGTTCACAGCTTCTAGATAGAATTTACCACTACAGGACTTGTTTGACTCTTACTGTAGGCCACATGTTGTACTGTAATCAGCTCATTCTATTGCAGGGAAAAAATAAAACCCCAGATAGCTGTCTATAAGGTGAGATATTTATATATGTTTGCTGGAGTTTTCATAAGGGAATATTAGCAGTGTTTTGATTGGCCTAACTGGAAAGATATATTTCTTGAGGGGAGATGCTTGCTAGTCTCTGTTAGGACAAAGAATCATTGATATTTCTTATTTCTTGTGAAGATGATATTTTCTGGCAGGGGCATGTAAGTGGGGCAATTAGAGTATCCACCACTTTCTCTTGCTACTCTCTACGTATGGTGTTCACCTTCCTGAGTATGAAACTAATAAAGAAATTCTCTATTCCATCTACAAGGGAAGGGTGGCAGTTATTAAGTGAGCAAGCCAGCTGATGATGCTTAGCTATTCAGAGGAGGAACAGCTCTTGAAAGGATGGTGAATTAGGCCTGGCTACAGCTCAACAGTTTTGAGAAGAACAGATTTAGCCAAGAGGAAGGAAAGGATGAGTGCTCTTGATGATTTAATGAGGCAGATGGTTTATTGTTTTGAAACTGAGCTACTACAAACTGCCATGTTTTAACTTTATGTTTAAAGCTAATTTATTGTTTTTAAAGACTGGACTGTAGTTCTTGTTAGTCTGTTGCTGTAGCAATATTTATGTTCATGTCAAACAATTGACAGCCCTTTAAAATATACAATATAATTTAATTGAGGTAAGATCAGTAAAGTCCATCAAAAATTTAAGTGCTCCATAAAAACTAATCTGCTTTGGCCATCACCTAATTTGGTAGTATTGCATTCTATGGTTAGTGCTATGGATGTTGATGGGCTTACACAGAAAGACTAAAATTGCAGAATTTGTGTTCTAGAATTTTATAGATGGTACACTTCACAATGTTTTGACCTTTGCATGGAATTCTTAGCTGAAGGTAAAAATAATTGTGCAGAGTTATGTACCTTTGGTCTTTTAGATACCTGAAATATTTTTGAGGTGGTTTACTTATTAAATACATGGGAAAAAAAGAAACGCTAGTAATCATTATCTGCTTATGCTAGCCTCTGCAATGTTAATATTAAAAGTTTTTTAGAGATTTCTAATAATATCCCTTTTAAGATGGGGCAGTATATTAATGACTGAGAGTTTCTTATGCTGAATAGTGCACTTTTAGTTCAGACCTCATAAAGAGGTCTTAAATGAAAACAGTAAAAATAAAAAGGATGGTCAGAATAGATTTTCATATAAGTTAAAAATCAGGTTGGTCAAGAAGGAAGACACACACAATTTATTTATCACAGTTATGGGGAGCTATAATGAGTTTAAGGCTAGTTTGGGGTTTGGATTGCATCAGGATTTTTCCCATCTCTGTTTGCCAAAGAATTTTTCTTTAGATTCTGTAAACTAGGGGAATAGATTGTGGTTCCATAGACAATAACTCAGTGGAGGAAGCTCAGTGATAGCTTCTTTCATAAAAGCTTAACGACCTGTTTTGCTAATGACCTTGGCTACTTGGATGGACCATGGCAAATTATTCTAAAATCTCATTTTGTAAGCTGCTGGTTTTTGTTTTTCTTCAGATACAAGGAACTGTCTCTGTCATAAATGGCTTATCCTCTCCAAAAGAAATCAATGCCCTGGAAAAGGGCTGTTTCCTTCTCCTCAGCAAATACATCTGTGACTTACAGAGGCTGTGTGTCTATGGCAATAATAAATCTCAAAGCCTTGATATCATGAGGGACAGAGAATTTTAATCTTCTAGTTGCTTTAAAGAATGTTAGGAATTTCTTGAATTAATGATTTATCTTTGCAATGAGCTTAGAATATAGAATCTACTACAGAAAACAATTCTAAATTTTATATACTACTTTGCAAAGAGAAAACAAGTGGCTGCCTGGGCTGTTTTTGGGGGATTTGTCATCAGTGATACTTCTAGAATCGACAGGAATATTTTGGTGAAAATCAGGAAAGTGTTGCTTTTGGGGTATAATTGGCACAAATTGTAAATATGTATACTATATAAAGCATGTTGCTGTAGACATAATAGTATTTGATAATCAAAGTGTTCACATTTGGCCCATAATTCCCATCCTGGAGGTGCTCATGACAAAACAATTTTTGTACACAAAGATGACTCTAGATGCTCCATGTACTAACTGTTTTTACAGCTTTAATTTTGATAATAGGTATGATTCTGTGATTTTCATGGATATTTTTAGCGAGTAATTTAGAGTCTGCATTTGAACAACTGATCATATCTGTTAAATGTGGGAAGGATAAGGCTTGAATTTTCTTGTCTAAGAATGACAAATTTCCTTTTCTTTTGTGATGCTTCTTGAAGGTCAGTTCTATTGTACTGAGCAGGGAAAGTTATCACAGCTGAAATTTCAGGTTTGAATTTAAGTAAAATAAAATATCTGGTACAAGGATCAGCAATGCTGAGTGGTTCCATACTTTGGCCTTTTATTGTTATTCTGATACTATTCACAAGGTACAACTTAGTAACCGTTATGTCACTTGTGAATTACTATACCTCTAACTGTCCAGAGATGTGCAGGAGTAGTCACGATATCTTCCTTAAGCCAGCTTTGATATGCTCATCTACAAAACCCTCTTATTTCAGATCTAAAGCATAAATTCTGCTTAAAAAATAAATAATAATAATAAAAAAACTTTGTTCACTTCAGAAAAATATTTCTTTGGATATTATTTGGATGTAATTGAATCCTACAACTGACACACACAGACAATTGTGACAAGATAGAGAATTGCATTTTAGTAAGTGGCCAGACAAGGTCATATTAAAGCCTACACAGCTCAGCAAAGACCATCTATAGCTAATAATACTGTGCACATGGAGTTTCAAATATATCTTGGTTAATCCGTTATTTGATTATGGGGTCCAGCTTTGTTGATATCAAATATTTTACCATGGCTCACAGAAGATTTACCTGCTGGTTATACAGAACATCATGGCCCTTCAGGATTTTGTTAAATTAACCAAAGTAAATTATACTCTTTATTAAATATGTTTCTTATTTACTCACGCATCCTGAAGGCAAAATGAAATCTTTACAATTAGAAAGGTAACTCTGTTACAGTGTTTTCTTAGATTAAACTGCAGATTTCTTGACAAAAAGAAAAAAGTCATCAAGCATGTGTGTAAAAAGGAAAAAAACCAAGCCTTTCAGGGATGTGTGTGAAAACATATGCTAGGGTAATGTGTCTATATTAAGGAAACATATCTGTGATTATAGTCATAGCTTTTGGTCTACTTGTATAGGCCCCATTTGCACATAAATTATTTAATTAAAATGTGCCTATAATATGATATTTCAATCAAGTGTCATTTAAAAATATCTAACCTGATGTGTCGCCCTGACAAATTAGATGACAAAAGAAACTAGATCTGAGATGTCAATTTTTAAAAAGTATAATCTAAAGTTTGATTTTAAAAAAGAAGCCTCACATGCTGTAAATAACACCTAAAAATAATGCCTAATGAAAGTAGAGAAGAATTGAGTTGTGTATGAGTGACACGTAAAGACTTTGATGGTTGCTTTCTGCCCACAATATTTTGAAGAAATGAACATTAGAGAATTACATGTAGTTAGTTTGTGCTGTGCTCTGCCCATAGTTGTCTGTTGTGACTTGTTTTCTTGGATGCCAGAATGATGTAGGTCTGGCTTTTATGCTCTACTGTTCTTGGAATTCTTTATATCACCTTAACGTTAGTCATAATTGATCTTATTGCTTTCTTTTTGATCTTGTTTCTTGACACAACCATAGTCTTTTCCAATAATGTGTACTAAGTGTTATGGCTCAGTTTTAATTACCAAGATATCCCTTGAAAGAGGAAGAGGACAAAAGAAATACTGAAATCTGTTCTGGAAGGTAAAGAGGCCAGATGTATACATAATGTATACATCTGTAAGGGCAGAGGAAAGGATTTTGTCAGCTGGAGCTGTAGGCCTGGCACAGTTTTAAGAGAATAATTTTGGACGCGTGCAATGTAGAGACTGGTTTGGAGTAATAGTGATGTGGGGATTGGTTCTTTTCCTTTCCCATATAAATGAAACTTTATACTGGATGGAAATTAGAAGAAGCTAGAAACTTTGTCCTCAATTAAGCCTAACTGGGACTGTTGTGCACTAAGGAGGAAGTTCTACCAGCTTCTATTTTCCAATACTTTTGTAATCTTGGTAAGGTCAATAGCAGTGTTCTGTGCATTGTACCAGCTTTGGTTTTCCTTTGCTTTCCTTCTTCATGGTTCAGAGTTCAGTCACAACCTATCATTCAAATATAATACCTTATCAAAATGTTTGGAAAAGTTCACCTTCATTAGGTGAAGATAAGAAAAGACAATAAGCACAGGAAATTATGGGATAAATAAACAGCCTGGGTAGGGGAATATCAGGTTCTGGAGAAGGAATTCAAGAAACATGTTATTCATGGGTGAAGTCACAAAATCATTTTGGTCTGGGATACTGAGAAGGATAGATGAATAATAGATATATAGTAACAACTGATGTTAGACATATGAAAAAGCGATCGGTTGAGGGTGCACATGGTGACACAAAATCACCAAATGGAAAACATGATTGCTTTGGGGAATACAGAGGGCCAACTGATATAGATACTAAGAAAATGTTAGAGGTGAACTGAATTAGAAAAGGAAGGTGTTGGATGTCTTCGCTGAGGTCAGAGCTCAGTGAATTAGAAGAAACAGTAGCCAGAGACAGTGAGGCTTATCAGATGAATTGGTAGGGGTCTGAATGCCAAGCAATGGATTTCTGAGGGGCAGAAGATTGGTTATGGGACTGTGGGAGGTTAAGGGATGATTGTGTAGAGAAAGGTGACAGATTAAAAGGAAATATTTTTCTACCTGATATATAACTAGCTTAGGGAAATTATTGCTGTGAGATATCAAGAAGGTAAAGAGCTTCGGGGAATAGATATCTGTATGGATATTGAGAACATGTGCAGTTACGTTAGATGGCATAAAATTAATTGGGGCTAAACCCTCTCATAGTTCGAGGCATAAACCAAACAGTAATGATGTAGGCTAGGAAGAAACGTCTTTAGAGATTTTGGTGGACTGAATTCTAAAGTCTAGCCTTAACAGATCCTTGATTAATGTAAATCCTAGATGCTAGGCAGACCAGATAGATGCCCTAATGATCACATCTAATGTCAGACTTAGTGGGGTCAGCAGAAGTGGTAATGACGATGATCTGAAGTTGATAACATTGCATTGTTGATTAATTTTCCACTTTGGTTGATCTAACAACTCTTCAATTCATCTAAAGCAAATGTTATTTACGGACTTAATTTCAAGAGAAACAAAACAACACAAAAAAACAAGAATAGGAGAGACACTGCAAAACCGGGTTATTTTGGATTCACATTGCTTTATAGATCTGATTTTTAAGGATGAATACGTAAAATAAACATATGCTTTTGATGTATTTAAGCATATTGTGGCTATGCTAATAACATTGGAAATACAGCGTCATTTATTCACTTAAACAGTTCAGACAATTTTAAGAATCCTAGGTGGTCCAGTTTACTCATAATTTATTCTTCATCTATTTATGCCATTAAACTTAAAGCTTTTGCTTCTTTCATCCAACAACACTTCAAAGATTTTTACTAAAATTTTGCTTTGTTCTTTCAGGCTGTGCACATATAACTCATTTACCTCCTGTGAGTAACACTCTTGCTCTTGACTGGTATTTATTGAGGTCCCTAGCATGTCCTTAAAAAGGCAATATACTACTGGCTTGCAGAATAGTGCATTGGATATTGGATTGTGTTGTTGCCAGAAACATTTAGTAATCCATTTGCTATAATAATATTAATCAAATATTGTAATTTTCCCTTATAAAAAAGTATTTGTTTTTTTAAAAGAATAAGCATAAGGTGGGGGTTTTTTTTCAATAAACTACATATTATAAAATACTCTAGCCTTAGAGATTAGAAACAGTAACATTTGTTTCCCCTCTCAATTTGTCCTTTTTCATTCCATAAGAAATGTCATCTTTCATTAGTGAGGGTTCATACCAGAACCACAAGACTAGATTGTTTATTGGAAATTGTTGTCATGAAGCCAATTTCCCCAAAGATTCAAGCCCCCACATAGAAAATTTGTGGAATATAACTGATATTTGGCAAAAGAAGGATAGAAACTCCCATAATAGTACTTGGAAAAGCTATTTTTTAGAGACTGGTTACAAAGATTTTCTGTCTTTGTAATCAGCCTCTTACAAATGAGTAACGATACTAAAAGCATAAATGATATGTAATACATACAATTTTTTAAATTTTGTCTAGGTGAAATAGGGAAGTCATTGTGACTCAATCTGACAAGCTAGGCAAGTAACATCCTAGTGATGTAATGGAGACAACAGATATATGTATGCCAGATGTATTTAATGGTGTATATATGTGTGTGTGTATATTACAGATATGCATGTCCATTGCAGACTATTCTTCTTTGGAGTATGTCCAAAAAGCACCTCTTCAAATCTGAAAAAAAGAGATTTGTGGTTTGTATCACAATATTTAAGTATGGTAGTTCCCAATGTTTTCCTCTATAAACCTGCCATTCTTGATGTGGTACATAGTAACTAGAAGTACTGCTTTCAGAAAGCACTATTTGTGATGGTCACATATCACTGTCAAGAAATAATAATTTCTGACTGCCACTTTAGGAAGAGGTGATAAAATTTCTCTTTAGAGGAAAATGTAATCCAGAAATGCATGCCCTGAGCTGTTTGGGATGCAGCACAAACACTAGTGCTCCTACTGTAGGTTCCTGTGTTTCTGAATTCTTGATCTCAACAAGTTTACTTCAAACTCATTAATATACATGGGGTTTTTGGTAGTTTCCATATTTCCTTTACATTCATTGCTGAGTTTTGTTACAAGTATTGAAACTGTACCCAGTTGCTACTGAAAGCAACAAGAATATTGCTTTGGGTATATTTGTTTAGTTGAGTTGGAGGGGAAGGAAATTCAGTTTTTGAACCTTTGACTTACTCGAAAGTCTTTTATTCATATGTCCAAATTTCCTATTTTTGCTGCTGTAAAGATCACCCCCCTCTTTTTATTTTATTTATTTACTTTTTTAACATCATTGTAAAAAGCCCTATGTAGTCTACCAATTTCTTGAAGTCACTGACATGGATTTTCAACTTGAACATATTGAAGTCTGGTAAAGGATAGATGTTTTACTTGCTATTCCTACTTAGAATAAAAGTCTTCACAAATTTTAAGCTAAAATTGTTTTGTTCCCACAGAAGAGTTCAGAATCTAGAAGGAGCAAGGGTTCTCCTTGCTCTTAAGAAGACTTCATTGTTTTGTCTTAAGAGCAAAAAGAATCAGTTTCACCAACAGGTTTTCAGAAAAGACTTGCCAATGTGGTAGAAACTAAAGGATGGGGCATTATAAAATGTCTTAATGGATTTAGAAGTAGAAATCCTATTGGACCTTGACAGGAATTTTAGACCTAAAATTCTTAGCTGCTTTTAAAACCCAAGAGCTTCTTTCTATAAAACTATTTTCTAAACAGTTCTTGATGTGAGCAGCACATGGTATTTCATGTTCCTATAGGATGAAATTCACATTTCTAAAACCTAAAAGAAATTACATTATAACCATTATGTACACAATTACTGCAATTACTGTACCTTTGTAAACACAACAGATTTTGTTTTGTACTTAATTTGGGAAACCCTTTTTTCCTAGAGTTAGATTAACAGGATTCAAACTCTGAGTTTGGAATTCATTTATCACATCAACCTTTGAATAGAAAACTGGCTAAAATTTCAAGATGTTCTGAAGTAGGATCTTATGAATTACAGTGACACTTATAGTAATGAAATGATGACAGGAGATTCAGAGGTTGTCTTATGTGATAGTTTAGAGGAGATGATTGCATCAAACTTATCTTGATTTACAAATACAGATTTGTATAGTGTGTATTTCAAAATTAATATAAATACACATTTTAACATTAAGGCACATGACTAGCTTGATTTTCTGACTTGTTTCATAATTTTGCTTAATACACATAGCCTTCTATTTACCTCTAAAATGTCTTATATTAAAAAAACTTTTATTATTTCTATAGAAAAGGATTAACTGCTAGCTATACACAGAAATATATATTTATAAATAACTCTATATACTCTATACCCTTTTAACTTTTCACTTTAAAATTGTGGTTTTGAAAGAATGTTGATAACTTAGCTGCCTTTTTGAATCATGTTTAAGCATTAATTTAGCCCAAAGATGGCTCCTCTTTCACATTTATTAAGTTTTTTTTTCATAAACATTCTAAAAACTTTCTGTGGATTTTCTGTTGGTCTGAGGTTTTTATTGTTTCTAGGAATTTTTCCCTTTTTGGAAACAGAAAAAGATAACTATTGTAGAATATATAAATGAAACTAAAAAAAAATAAGATCAGGTTGTCTCTTTCATATCCATCCTCTACAAGTTTGTATGCACAAATAGATCTGTTAAGTGGGTTAGTCACTTCAGTTGTGTACATTCCATGCATGTAATGGATTACATGAAATTACAGAAAACCCAATCTTATCAGCGGATTTTTGTAGGTATCCTGATTTTTGTCACTGAATTGCTATGTGGGCAGAAACACTAGCCTACTCCCTTCAGGATCTGCTTCTAAGAAGAGCTGACTAAACACAGGATAGGGAGTAATGCTTATGAACACGTAAAAATAACCATGACAGCATGGAGTCTACCAAAGCAGAAGACACCAGAAAGGTGGGTCTGTGTTTCAGTTGATTAGAAATCAGTTTCAGATATGGTTTTGGGTGGTTTGTTTGTTTGTGTGGTTTTTGGGTTTTTTTTTTTTTGGCTTTTTTTTTTTTTAATTTAAGTAACTTGGCTGCATTTCCTGTGTCTCAGAGGAAGTCATTGTGCTGTTAAGATGACTTCCTGTTTGATTACTAACTTCAAAAATTATTTAAGTCTTCCATGTAAATGAATTTCTCTTCATAATTATATGAAGTTATTGGGATAGGTTTTAGATTACATCGCAAGATATTTTTCCCAATGCTGAATTCAGTTTGTAGTATTTAGTTTGATTATTCCACTTGAAATTCTTCTTCACTTGACTATACCTTCTGTGTCACTTGAAAGTTTAAATAAACAACAATTTCCATAAGCAGAGAACAGAAATAATCATACTCCTTTAGTAATACTCTCTTAAGTAATAACACCTTACAGAAATTTTCAGTTTATAATACAAATTCACACACACTCTGCCATGGAGAAAACCATTTACAGGCAACAGCAGCAAGCATAGTTTGATGGAATTCTGGGCCACTTCCTTCTTCTGTGCCACTCACATTAACCAAACCATTAACACCTGCTGAACCTTCTCCCCTTCAGTCATCAATCATGAGCAATCAGTCAGGTACTTGATAATTAACGGAGAGGGGGGAAAACACTTCACAAGGCTAAAAATATGTCTTTACAGTGGCTTCATGCATAAACTCAAATAACAACAGGGGAAAGGTTTAATAACAACTTCAGTGCCTGTACACCTGTAAAACAAACCCATCAAAGTGGAACCCAGTAGTATGTTTAACACACGGACCTTCCACATGATTGTTACGTCCTTTACTTGAATTGCAACCCAGGGACTGTGGCATGGAAGAAGAGCTAAGTTTGGTTAAAAGCTTGAAGCGCAGCAAGTGAAAAAGATGCTAGAGGACTTCTTTGAAGCCTGCTCTTGTGATGCACTTTTGTGGTCCTTATTGGATCAATATCCTTAAATGAAGGATCCATCACTGAGAAGGCCTAGGTTTGTACTGTTCTTTACTATCTGGAGATGTACTTGGTTGGATGCATGTGCTGAAAATGCAACACATGTATTTGTAAGGATCGCCATTCTGAAGGGCCTCAGAGATTAATCTGAGGGCCGCCAAAAAGATCTCTCCCAACTTGTTGGTTTACTGAACCCTCTTTGATAAAACTAGCATCTGAGTTAAACAAATTGTGGTTTGAGTTGATAGAATATTTTCATGGATAGAATGGTTTTAAGTTTAGCTAGTTTGATAATTTACAAAAATGGTGGAAATGAAATTAGGATGTACTATAGAGGTGAAAAGCTACTGGAAATCTGCTATAAGGATACTTCCTTTCCGTGCTCAAAGTACACATCCTGGTTATTTCAACACCAGTTCTGTATTTGATGTTCTGTGGTATTGCTGGGGGTAAATATATGAAAATTTACTCTGTGGGTATCACTGGTGCGTTAGGTGTGAAAAGGACTGCAGAATCTTGACTCTTTCCCAAAAGTGTCCCAGTATCCAGGGACATTTTCTTGAATGCTAATGTTAGTGCTTCTCACTCTTTTTATTAACTGTGTTGTTTTATCAATTCATACTGTGTCAAGGGAATTGTATTAAATGTAAAATAAGCTTCTTGGATATGAAGAGACCTTATTCCTCATCCTTTCCCATTCAGAAGTTTCTGTGATAACTTTCCTATCATCTTGGCTTGTTAATGGGACTTCAGTGTAGGGCATTTACGATCCTTCTTTTCCAGCAAATTTTTTATTTCCTTTCTGCATTTCTTGATAATGCAAAGCACTTTTAATAAGGAGAATAATACTTAAAAACTTCTCCAGCAGGTTAAGAGTTGGTATTTGGGCATTCGTTTGGCTATTCCTTCACTGAATAGGCCCAGTGAGACTGAATTACATGCTTCTCAGACTCCAGAGTGCCATGAAAAGCAGAGAATAATTTAGAGTAACCAGAAAGGTTACTCTACAGAGTAACAGGGTCCAAGAATAGAGGGAAAATGTCTGAAAAAAAATTCTCCCCAGTGCCACGGGCCTCTATTTCATCATTTGAAACACATGCATGGAGTAAATGTGGTCAGGTTTGTGGTCAGGTTTCCTAAGTGTATAGAATTCAGTGAATGGGTCAAGTATGACACTGATGTACGTCAGTTTTAAGTCTCAGTTGTTTTATATCAGAGCTGTGTTGGATCCCCTGCACTTTTATAATATATGTAAGTATAAGACTGTTTATAGGCATATCTGAAAAATATTAGTTTTAAATATCAGAAGTATATAATGAAAATATCTCTCATGTGACATTAACCAGTTGAAATGTGCTTTTAAAATCTATTTTAATCTTTTATTTTAAGTTGCAAAGCAGATGCTGCAAACAGACCTTCCTCGCTTTTGCTCTCCCACTCTACTTTCTCCTCCTGCCTCTCTCCTCCCCCTTTAGCATGCATATTGCAGATGAAAACAGCAAAGTAGAAGCCTGGAAAATGTACTGATCCATTACCCATGCATATTTCATGAATTTGCCTAATTTCCTGCAGTTATGACTTAATTAGGTAATTATTCCACCCTCTGCCATTGAATGTGATTTCTTAGTTCTTGTGACCAGTGAATATCCTTTCCATTACTATGTAAATACAAAAAAATCAATGAAGTTTTCCATGAAAATGGGCCACATGAGAGATTTTCGATGCTGGTCATGCTGGAGGTGAAAATGAGTTATTGTTCTTTGGATGGTCTAGTATTCTAGGGACACTCACTGTCCCCCCGCTATTTGGTTTTAGAAGGGAAAGACCTTCCTTTTCACACATTAGCCTTCTGATGTTCTTTGTTGCTTCTCAGCCTAAATTATGCCAATCTTCTTTTTGGAAGATATTATCCTTCTTTCATTTTATTAACTTAGTTTTGATTTTCAAATATATTCTGAATTTTGAAGCCTGGTATGCCCAATATCTGTTACTGCTGAGCTTCTCCCTTCCCTGCTGATGCAACTTTTGACAAGACTCGGAGATATTAAATCCATAAGTTTCACGAAAGTCACAACTGTTTGGAAAAGAAAATTCCTGTTGATGGTCCCCATTCTTCAGCCCCCCAACCTCTTACTGAAAGAAAAAGTTTTGTTAAAGAAGTGAAGCTCTCTAAGACTTAGAGCTCAGCTCAGCCTTTAGTAAGAAATTGAAGGTCCTGTGATGATGTAGATCATGAAGATACTGGAGGAATGTGCACTTATTATTGTAAGGAGAGCACACAGCAACTTATACTTGATTTGCTTCCAGAACAACTTGTAGAAAGACAATATGTGATAACAAAATTAGTGCTACAGATAAGTTGTCATGACACAGCTTATTTTTCAGTTTCTTAGACCATATGTAATAGCTTCTCAGAGATTTGACATCCTATGATGCAACCTTTGACTTCTCATGCAATATTTAATGACAGAATTTCCTAGCAACATCATAATTACTTATTCTCTCAGTTTTAGTATAGATAATCATAAAACAAAATGTTGAAACTATTTGCAGAGAACTTGAAAGAAAACTTTGTGTTGTGTGCAAATTCTTCTTTATTTAAGAAGAACAGAACTCTAAAGAGCATTTAATTGCAGACTGTGTTTTGGTGCTTTTTCAGATAACAGTTAATATCCATGAACGGCCAAAGGTGCCAGAACTACTTGTGTGATTTCAAATGGGTAACTTTAATTAGGAACAAGCTCTTAAGGGTCAATATCTTTTATTCCAGGGTCTAGCTGTGTGGCACGCACACAGTGCAATGATTTCTCTCTAAATATCAAGCGGGAAAAGCAAGGGGACACATCTTGCGTGCCTGATTCACAAAGGTAGTTCTGTTGACTTCTGCAGAAGTGTTTGCAGGAGTCAGGCAGGCAAGATTTGCCTCTTGCTTCTGTGTGTTTTCCCCTCAGACTCTCCTCTGCTTTACCTCACATAGCTGCTCTGTTCACATGTACAAAATAAAAATGGGCACTGTCATGGTTACTTTAGTGTTGAAAATCATCAGCTGAAGTAAACGTCCAGTTTGAATGACCAAACTTTTAGTTTGGTGTTATGCGCACCAGTGACTCCCTTATTACACATGACTGCAAATTTAACAAGGATTTAGTAAAGAAGGATTTAGTTAGAAGAAAGATGTCTCATGGAGGCTTGGTGATAGCAGATCCAGCTTGTTGCAGTTGGCAGGTGGTTTTGAGAGAGATGTTTCCAATGGTAGCCTAGCTGGGAGATGAAGGGCTTTGTGTTCCTGCTTTTCTACCAAATCCAGTAATACATCACTTGTGAATGGTACAACTTAAAGGATCTTACCTTATGTTAATGGTTTCAGGAAAAGCAAACAAACCAGAGATCATCATCACTTCACACATAGCACTGCTCAACCAAGGCGGTTGCTTCCTCAAAGAGAAATCTTAACTCTTTTCAAGCCCTCATGAAATTGTACAGCTTCTCCTGCAAAAACGAAGGTTCAAATGTACGCACTTTCTGCTTGGTACACCATCAGAGCCTGGAAGCTGTTCAAAAAAATGGCAAATTCTCAGCTGTTTTCTATCCACCAATGCACAAAGCCTATTACTTCTCCCTCCAGCTTTTCTCCCATTTTCAGTTCCCTCCACAGATCTAAATGCTTCACGTTGGCTTCCATTTTGATCTGATTTTGCTCACCCTTTCACTCAGTGAATCAATCAAGTAATGTTCTCATTTGGGAATGCTAATGTTCAGCTTTCCACAGCAGTGACTTGAGACACTGTGACAATTCTATTTAGCTTATGGTAAATATTTCAGCAAGAAAAAGAAAAAAAAAATCCCTTGCCTTGCAGCTTAATAAACTGTCACAGCAGATGCAGCTGTGAAAAATGGATTTGAAATCCTCTTTACATCTCTTTAAACATTTTCACTTCTGGCTTTACATTGTTCCTTGGCTGTTTAAAGCTTCTTTGGATTTCCAGCATCTACATTAAATATTAGAAAATCTTAGTCACAAAACTAAACAATACAGTGTAAATGGCTTCGGTTTCTTTTTGAAGCTAACATAGAGCTTGAAGTGGCCAGTGGGACCTTTTAAATCCTGCCTAATTGCATGTTCCCTTAAGTGAGGCTATATAAAGCTCTCGGGGAAGTCTGCAGAAGAGAGTCACAGGGCATTTTCAAAAGGGAACTATTAAAATGTTAATTATCTGAACATCAACATTTTTACTTGGGGTAATTTTTCAGTTTTAACTTCCCACTGCAAAGTACAATTTGAGCAATGGCTATTATAGTGCTAAATGGCAAGCTGAATCTCATTAGACATTATTAATGAGAGAATACAGTTTTGGATTTAGATATCTCAACTTTGCATGGGACTGTGGTGGGTTGACCCTGGCTGGATGCCAGGTACCCACGAAAGCCGCTCTATCACTCCCCTCCTCGGCTAGACAGGGGAGAGAAAAATATAATGAAAGGCCCGTGGGTCGAGATAAGGACAGGGAGAGATCACTCGCCAGTTACCATTACAGGCAAAACAGACTTGATTTGGGGAAAAATTAATTTAATTTATTACCAATCAAATCAGGGTACAGTAATGAGAAAATAAGCCCAAATCTTAGAAACACCTCCCCCCCACCACTCCCTTCTTCCTGGGTCGAACTTTACCCCTGAATTCTCTACTTCCTCCCCTTCGGCGGCTCAGGGGGATGGGGAATCGGGGTTGGGGTCAGTTCATCACATGTTGTCTCTGCTGCTCCTTTCTCCTCAGGGGCAGGACTCCTCACACTCTTCCCCTGCTCCAGCGTGGGGTCCCTCCCACAGGAGACTGTCCTCCATGAATTTCTCCAACATGGATCCTTCCCAGGGGCTGCAGTTCTTTGCAAACTGCTCCAGCGTGGGTCCCTTCCCCGGGCTGCAGTCCTTCAGGCACAGACTGCTCCAGTGTAGGTCCCCCGTGGGGTCACAAGTCCTGCCAGAAAACCTGCTCCAGCCTGGGCTCCTCTCTCCACAGGTGTGCAGGTCCTTCCAGGAGCCTGCTCCAGCGTGGGCTTCCCACAGGGTCACAGCCTCCTTTGGGCATCCACCTGCTCTGGTGTGGGGTCCTCCCTGGGCTGCAGGTGGAGATCTGCTCCACCGTGGACCTCCCTGGGCTGCAGGGGGACAGCCTGCCTCACCAGGGTCTTCCCCATGGGCTGCAGGGGAATCTCTGCTCTGGCACCTGGAGCACCTCCTCCCCTCCTTCTTCACTGACCTGGGGGTCTGCAGAGTTGTTTTTCTTGTGTATTCCCACTCCTCTCTCCAGCTGCAAATTTGCAGGTTTTCTTTCCCCCCTTCTTAAATCTGTTACCCCAGAGGCGCTACCACTGTCACTGATGGGCTCGGCCTTGGCCGGCAGTGGGTCTGTCTTTGGAGCCGGCTGGCATTGGCTCTGTCGGACGTGGGGGAAGCTTCTAGCAGCTTCTCACAGAAGCCATCCCTGTAGCCCCCCTGCTACCAAAACCTTGCCATGCAAACCCAGTGCAACAGCAAAGCAAGTTGCATATTTAAATAGTTCCAACATACACGAGAAACTGCAATTCTCTGACATTATATGATTTTCTGTGAAACAGTCCGTGAGGTGCTGCAGAAGTTAAAGAGTGGTAAATTGGGTGTGGTAAATACAGTGGTAACATTGAAGTAATAAGGAAAGAGTAAGTAAAAGTAGGATTAGGTAGAAAGAGAGTGTAGGGTTATTGAAGGTAAAAAGACTCTTTAGTGTTGAAAAGTTTTAGTGTTTTAAGAAGTTGTGGTGAGGGGAAAAAAGGGGATTTTGTGTGCATTTCCAAATGAGGTGACAATTGTCTGAGGAATTTGTTTAAGACTACCAGTAACTATGAAACCAATCATATAAAAAAACGAAACTTGCTTTTAAAGTACAGAATGAAAGCTGTAGAAAGGTTGAGTCTATGAATAATAGCGAAGATAAATACTAACTGCTGATGAGGAAAAGCCCAGGGCCCTGATACATTTGTCATTTAAACATCTTGGGGTATCCTAATCAAAAGTCTCATGAAAATGTACTGGAAATCTCTCTGAAAGAAATTTTGATGATAACTGACATAAGTGGTTTACTGAGAGTTCTCAGAAATGCTGGTGTCATGTTGCCCTTTTTGAGTCATATAAGAATTGGAAATTCATACTCGTCTCTATGTGTTTTCAGCTGAAAATGGCAGGGACTTATTTTTGTTTTAAATGAAAAATATGTGGAAAAAAAGAGTTCAGAGAAATGAGCTGATGTGACAGTAAAATTTTAAAATGACAAACAGTTCAAAGTTGAAATTATGGGAATCCACAGTGTGTAATAGATAGTTGAAGCAGAAACCTATTTACAGCTTGATGACTTTTGTTCTAGCATATATGTCTTCTGACCATGTGTTCACTGTCTGGAATAAGTTTAAACATGCAATGAGAAGTCTTTCATGCGGCAAGAAGCAAAAATTTGTGACAGGGTTAATGATACCTACAACAAACAAATAGGGCCATATAATGATGAGAAAGGAGCATTTGGCATGCTAAATGGTATTTGCATCCCATCTGCTCCTTGCCTTGAACAAAAGTTTTATAAGCTTCATGGTCTAGCACTGTTGTGGTAGAATTTGGAGAAGGGAAAGAAGATAGTGGGGTGATTTTAGGAAATTTGCAAGTGTTTCCAACTACAAAAGATGGCCTCAGAAGGAGACAATAGAAAGATCTTTGAAAATTCAACAAATGGAGAACTAGTTGGGAGAAGAGGGTGGCACCATAGTAGTGCACATGGGAACTGGTGATACAGGAAGACAATTTTGTATTTAAATCAGAGAGAAGAGAGCCACTGAAGGAAAACAGAGTTGACAGCGTACATGCGATTAATAAGGAAAATTGAATTTTTGTGCAGCATTTTGAGTTGATTTCCATGATGTAAAATGGAGGAGGTCAAGGCTGACAAGAGGAGATTGAAATACATTAGATACAAGGCTAAAGTGCTAATTTCATCTGATTGGACACAAGAAAGCTTTCCCTTTAGAAAATTTGGGTAGGAAGATGGAGTGAGATTAAAATATCTCAGTGATGTGCGGACGAGGGAAAGATCCACGTTAAAGGCAGTACCTGGGTTTGGGGTTTGAATTATAGATGAGATGTTAACGGTCTTTATAAAGACTGAAAAATGAGTTAGGGCAGCAAGGTAGAAATTAAATGCTTTGATTTGTCCATGCTGACTGTAAACTGATACCTGGCAACCCACAAAGAAATATCAGTACAAAGTTCACAGTGGGAAACTGTTTGGTATTAAGGCAAGGTTTTGTGCAAATTAGATGTCAATTAAAATCTTCCTGTTTGTTTATTTATTTATTGTGTTCCCTTAAAGTAGCAAAAATTACCATCAATGCAGTTAATCACACAGGGTGTGCTATAGGCAGATGCTGGCATACCCACACTTTTTCAGACATTCCAGTTTTGGAGAGGCAATGATATTTCCTTCCGATCAGCATATGTGAATGAGAGTGTTACTCAAACTTCTTCAATACTATGCTCTGGTTTTTAGCTTCTGCCAAATACTCAGTTGAGATCAGCAGCTGTCTCAAACATTTTCAAACATAGTGATAGATCAGAAAATACTGTATAATTGTGAAAGCTTTCCATAGAAAATACTGAAGGATAGCTGAGGCTTCCCTGAAACTTATTTTTTTCTGGATACCTACAGATTAATTTGGATATGTCAGTAACATGTTTTCCTTTGTTTTCTGGAAATTTAAGTTCACCAGGAAGGCTCATAGGATGTATTGGAATGTCAGTATGGGACCAAATTGCTTGTGAGCTTGAGGCAAAGATGTATGTTATGTTGATAACTTCATCAGTGGCATTATGTCGGTTTATTGTTTGTAGGAGTCAAGATTATTAAAAGCATAAAAATACAAAAAAACCCCTAGATCTTTTTTCAGATTATAAATACAGTTATTTTGATAAATTCACTTAAGCAGAAATTTTCCCAGTGTAAGAACAGTAACCAGTCTGTCGAACTGTCAAGGATGATGCCCTGTGCTGTCACTGTCTTCAGGTATATGTTGTTGCTTAAAGTGTTATAGAGATAGTCAGAAAACAAGATACAGCTTTCATCTTGCATTGAATAAGTAAAAAATGAAAATTCTGAACTGACAGTTCTAGGCTTGCAGTGTATCTAACATTTCTGATTTCTCCTATATATATATTAAGGTTCAGTTTCAATCTTTTTGGGACAAGTGCTATGACAAAGTCAGATATGTAAAGCTCTGAAAGAGGCAAGGTTTTTTAACAAGAATATAAAGCAGCAGATGTATAATGGTATCTAACTACTCGATAGGAGCCTCTGTAATGGTGCTGCATTTGTGTGACTGAGCTAATGCCTTATGTACGAGTGCAAAATCATCCTTTTCAGATTTGCTAAAGACATGATATAGCCTGAAGTTCTTAACCTTAAAGTTGTAATTGGATTTTTGCTTATTTTCAAAGGAGAGCAAGGTGAATTTTTCTTTTTATAAAGTGCCTACATTCAAGAAGCACGAGATGCAAACGAAACAAACTGTAAGGATTCAAACATCCTGAAAAGAAGGAGCAGAGTAAGCTCCTTGTCAGCAGAATGAGGCACATGCTATCACCGGTGGTAGAAAGAAAGAGGATTGCACAAATTCATCCTATCCAGCCAAACAGTTCACATTTACTTCAGATAAATTGTACATGACACCAATCTAAATCCAGAATTCCAGTGATATGAATACGAGTTTACTCAGTGCTTGTAAACATCTTGATACAACATTAGTGCCATGCAACTGCAAAACACTTTAAAGATATACTTGATGACAGCCTAATGTAAGTTAGACCTGAATATGTTACACCCTAACGCAGAGCTGTAGTAATTGATTTGGCTATAATTGGACAGCTGTTATTGAATGTAAAACACTGGTGACTTTTGAGTACCAGCTCTGCACCTCTTCTCTTTGTGTTTCCCCAGGAAAAAGAAAGAAAGAATCAATCCTGTATGAATTTTTTAGATTTTCTGAGCCACTGGACCACAAGACTCGTTTGTGTACTATGCAATTAGTGGTGTCCCTTTCCCGCATGTGTTTTAGTTAATATTTCTATTATTCTAAATGGCTTTAACTTGCTCCAGCTTGCATCAATGGTACTTATTTTTCAGCCAGCCCAGGAACATTGTGATCCATTTAATGCTGAAAATGTATGATCATGATATCACATACCATGAACTGATTTTCACTTTGCATGTGCTACTACCTTAAAATCTGTGATTTAAAAAAAATCAAAACGTATGCTAAAAGCTCCGCGTTAAAAACCATGTACATTTTATTATCATACAGCTTATAGTTAAAGGCTGTAATCTTTTATTAAAGTGTTTTATATTTTATATGACAGCCTAAAGGATATTTTTAGATTAACAATGGGTCAAATACAAGAGACCTTGCTCAGGATTTGATCAAAACCCTATTCATTGTTTGCTCTATTGGCTTTTTTTGGCCCATCTTTCAGCTAGGGCAAAGGCAGTCATTGTCAATTATGGTAAGCTAATAGTCCATTTCAGTTTTGATTTCTAACGCTCTATGATGTTGCAGTATTTCAGTTGCAAAACTGCAGATGCCTGTTCACTTTACATTAAAAAAAAAAAAAGTCTATTCATTGATCAAAAATAAATAAATATAATGAAACGTATAAAGATAACTAATTAGATGTCCACTTCTACGTTTGACATGAGGATTTTTTTAGTACATATTTTGCAGGAGGTAAGTCCAGAGGCACAAGTTGTTCTGGCACTATCCATGTAACTTAACAAATTTCAGTTTTACAGTAGCAAAATATTTGAGCATAAAGTTAACAGAACAAGGACATAATTGAGTGGGACTGTTTTCATGCTTCAAATGTGAAATGCCTTGCTGATTTATGTTGCTGTGCTTGATTAAAACCTCTTTGATTCCAGGTAGCTGTCCAAAGTACATTCAAATAATATAATATGTAGAAGATAATGCAAAGTTGTGAAATAATAATAACAATAAGCTGTAAAGTATGTTGCCATAGACAGTTGTGTATAGTAAAACTTTACGCTGGTTCAATGGGGGAGTAGAAAGTTCACAGAAGATAAATCCTTTCAGCATTGCTGCATCCGTTGAAACAATTGATTTGAGTAATTTCTCTCTCAAATGTTCAGAAGGTGTTAGAGTATTCAGGGAAGTAGCCTATGTATTTTTCTCAATTTTTATATTCTTGTGTTCTTTTTGACTCTGCTATTGGAGAATATATGTTCCTGGGTCTGAGGGCCTTTGGGGTGACACTCTATAACCATTTGTATATCTGAAATGCTGGTCAAATTTTAAACTTTATGTGATTTTAATAATCTGACCTCGGTGAAATGCACTTATGTAATAACATGGACAGCAGTAACATACCAATAATTTGGAATTGCATTTATGTAATTACTTTTGGTGACATTAAAGCAGTAACGCCTTCAGCCTTTAGCTCAGTTTTGCAGTTTGAGGACATGCAATTCAGTACGTGGAGTGAGACAGATGGTATGCCAGTGTGCTCACAACCAGCTCAATATTAAAATGGAATAGAGAGAGGAGTACATGTTTTTATCAATGCAGGTAACTGTTTGCACACTTAACATTAAAAAAAATCTGGCTTTTTTCAGTTCCTATTGGAATCTAGGAGATTCTAGACCCAAGTATAATATTTTGGGGTAACCCAAACAATTTTGACTTCTTGTCCCAGCATAACTGATACCTGTTCTCCATGTCTGAATCGCTGGTAAACTTAGTGTTAAGGTGGGGCAGCAAGAGAATCCAGGTTGTTTTCCTCAAATGTGACTGAAGTTATGCTACTGTGACTGGAGAGTCTTCTCAGTTTCCAAATGCATAGCTGTTTCTCACCTTGTTTCTTTGAAAGTTAGCCTTTACTTTATCACTGGAAGCTCTGTGTGCACTTGTTCAAATTTGCAAAGCTGGAAAATTACAGTCTAATTGTTCTAGCTTGGATCAGGTGGCTGTACTCACAACGGTAAATGATGGTGCCTTATGCACTTGGGAGATCCATAGAATCTATGAGTATTTTACAAGTAAGGTGCCACTCATCACAAGGAATTGCTCAATGCATACAAAATCAGACTTTTGAGTTGTTTGTTTATTGTTGGATTTTTTTTTTTAATATATGGAAAATGAGATTCTGCATTATACTCCTTGTTCTGGTAGACATACCTGCTTTCCATACACTTGCATGCATTGAACCTTACTGGGCTACATGCTGGCTTTGATTGTTTCATGCAATGCAAATTTAATTTAGGAAGGAAAAGCAGTCAAGTAATGCAGCAGGACTTTAATCAATGTGTGGACCATGCCTAGAATTCATGAAAGCACTGGAAAGGTGACCTCTCAGGTGCTGTGCTGTTTCCTATACTCACCCTCAAGGTAGGAGGTGTGAAAAGAGGCATGACAATGTATTTCATCTGTGCTTATTTGATATATCAGTCTAGGGACTGTAGCCAGCTGATATGTATTAGTGTCCTTCAGTCTCATCTAAATAATGTCAGGGTGTAGAATGGTACAGAGAGTTTCCTTTGATAACTTTCCACTTGGCCATTAGTGTACCAGGAGAAGCTCTGCAGAGCTGAGACCTCAAGTCTTTTTTTTTTTTTTTCTTCTGAAAATCAAATAAGTTTGCTTAAGATATTAAAGATGGACAGAAAGGTGACGGGGTCCCTCTTGCAGAATTTTTGGGTTGCATTGAAAGCAGAACTTAAAGAAACTGTCACAAGAGCTAGTGCTTGCAATATTTTCACGCTATTTGGCATAGCCAGCAGATTCAGGCATGCAGCTGAGACTTTGCGTGCTTTACCAGGATCAGCCTCTGAGCTTTCTCGAGCTCATCTGTTGTTACTTTTTTATAATGATTCATTCCTGTATGTAAAAAGAATCCTTCACTGAATGCATGATTTTAACCTTGCCACTGATTGGAATTTTAATACAAAATAAGTGTGGACAATTACAACAGTTATTACCCGTCCTGTCACTTACATAATCTTGTATCTCATAGTGTAGGTCAAAAAAAGAATGCTTTTGGTTTAGATGGATTTCAAATGACGCTAATTTATAGCACAAGGAGCATTACTCAGTATGGCCTGACACAGCCTTGCAAATTGTTTCAAACAGCATCACTTTCTTTTGGATCAGATATCTGTTTTCAATTTGCATAGACGATACCTCGTCTAAATTTATTGCACTGAAGACAAGTGACTCAGACATTATCATGACTATACTGGCTGTATGTCTCTGCCTACTGGTTTAGAGGGAGCATAAATTAATTTGCCTTTGTTAATCCTATCTTGAGAGACTAAACATAATTTCATTCCAGTAAAAATATTACAAGCAGTTTGTTGCATCAGGTTTACTTACAATTTTGTGGATACATCATACAATATGTTGCATATAGCACACAACAGCCTGCTTTGCTTGTCTTTACTCTGATTTAGATTTCAATGTATCATTGCCATGCTAGAAACAAAAGCTGAAAAAAAAAAAAATAAATTATGTGTCCTTAACCATAGTGCCAGACACCTCAGAGCAGAGACTTGTTTTGGCTCCACTTCTGCTAACACCAAATTCTGCTGAGGTCTCTTCTGCAGCGTGTTTGTCTTTTCCTCATCCACTAGCTAAAGTTGTGCTGTATTCAACTTCCAGCCTATCTACTGAGGCTGCCTTCTTGCTAGCCACCTTTCGTACAATTTACTTTCCCTTTAAACTAAGAACATTTATTTTTCTATCATTTCTCCTGGCATGCCTACACCCTCTTCAAAACTGTTTGACCAGTTCCTCCTCCATTCCTTATCTGTACAACTGAGGAATGAGCAGTGTTTCTTCTTTCTATGTCTTCACCATTTCTCTCTTTTGGTGCAACAAATCCAAAACCTAGTGGTAATGGCTGCCTCTTAATATATGTTCCACTAACAAGTGTGTTTGAAATGTCTTTCCTTGTCATGAAAATTCTGTTTTAACAATGCTCCTCCCAGGAGGTCTATTAATCCAACAGTAATCCAATAGACTGAACAGCTAAAATAATACCCTGCTCTTGGAATGTTTTAATTTTTCAGGTAACCTAGAGCTTTATTTGTATAAATTGTATTCTTTAACTTTTAATTAAATGCTGATTATTGTAAGACTATGTCACACAATATAATTTGCTCAATGTCAAGCACTTTCAGAGCATGCAGTGGTTGGTTAGATGAGACCAAAGTGCTTCAGAGATGAAAGTCAGCCACTCAAAGCTCGCAAACTTAGAAGTGTCTTTTTACAGGGTCAGTGCCTAAACTATTTCTACATAACAACATTTATACAAAATATTTTCCATCTAAATTCACACAGGCAATGGAACTACTTTATTTGACTTTGAATTTGCAATGATATTCTGCTAATAACCTGAAATGTTATCTGGTATTTCATTTCATTTTTCAACTGAGATGATTAAACATCTGCTTAATATTCTAAAAAGCACTTTTACTTAACAAGTATTTAAAATTAGGTTCAGTAAACATTTTAGAATTTCTATTCCTTCTTGTACCGTAGCTTGTATGTTCTTTTATTCTCCTTGCATTTTTATTGGAATTACTTTTCAGTGCTTCTCTTCTGAAATTACCTCAAAGCATTTTGCATGATAAACATGGATTCACTTTTTATATCTCTGGTTTGGAGAGCAACTGCTTTCACCAACGTTTAAAATATAATTTTAGTTGTGGACAGATTTGTTAGCTGTTTGAAAGAATCCCCCCAAACTTTATGTATATCCTGACAGACAAGGAGTAAGGGGTGATCTTCAATGGTTTTGAGATATGTTTTAGAAGGTTTTTCTTGTTGAGTTTTGTTGATAAATTAAGTAATAACTTAAGTGAGTGCATTGTTCAATTAACACAGTTTTCATCAAATCCCAATAATTGTATTAAATCAAATAAAAATGGTAGACATGTCTAGGTAGAAGTAACGATGTTTTGCTATAGCAACAAAGTCCTAAGGACACAAGTAAAATAGGTTTCTAAATAGTATTAATACCTTTTTGTTAGACCAGCTGATAGAGTTGCAAATTCATACCATCCCAAAGAAGGATTTCTGTGTATGAATGCTTGATTGTTTTATCAATTATAGCATTTAGCCTAATAAAATCTATTTTACTCTACCTACAAAACCTATTTTTGTCTCCATAGATACAGGACATGGTTGTATATCAGTATTCTGCTGTAAATATATAACGATGTTTTATCTTTATCTGTTAGTGTTTTAGTTGGTTCTTGGTACATATTTCCTTATATGTACATTGATTGATGTATGCATAGATAGACTCTGGCATATTAAGAGTATTGTACTTGTGGGTTTTTGTTTAGGGGATTTTTGGCTTATTTTTTTTTCCTCCCCTGTAGTATGAAAAGATTATTTTCTCTTACATGCCTTCTTTATCTTTTAGTTGGTAGTCTGACATTAGACAAGTAGATTGTCTGCCAGTGATTTTAGACACTTTGAGCATATTTCATTCTTTTTCACATCTTGGATTTATATATTCAGCTTTGATCCCCATTACATACTTATACATTTGCCTAAGGAATGTTTGAGATTTATTATAGTCTGTCCCTGTTTTAGGATTTTGCAGTTTGCTTTTATAAGATGATAGTGGCAGAAATTTAATTCAGTATTGAAAAGCTCACGTATTGAAGTTCTGGCCACTTTAAGGTACAACTTGCATTTATCATAAAAACAGAACATTGGATAGCAAGGTGTGGTGTAAATGTTTTACTGACATCTCTTTTGGATAGATGTATCAAAGATTCATAAGCAGCAAAGCCGTGAATGAGTTATGTAGGTCATCCAAGTGAGTGCCTTTTTAACAATATAGTCATGCTTTTAGCATATGCCACAAATATTATGAGAGAAAATAACCTTATTAACAATGGATTTAGGGATTTTTTTTGTTGTTGCTATTTTCTTATCTAGGCACTTGCACAGACAGGTTTCCTTAGTAACATGAATCTATTTGTTCTAGTCTCAGAGGGTGAAAACAATTCTGGTTTACTAAATTCAAGAGACCCTTTGAAACAAAACTTTTCTATGAACAACAATAAAATGATTAATAAGATCTGATATCTTGGGGCCACCTCTGCTTGGACATCAATGTTGTATGGCCCACTGAGATTCCATGAAATCTGTACCGCTCTCTGGAGCGGACCATCTACTGCCTCACAAGTACGAGGCTGTGAGTGTACCATTTGCCCAGGAACAAATGTTATTCCTTCTGACTATTATGCTTTTCATGCTGAGAAGTGAGGATGTTCCGTGGCTTTTGTTTCAGCTTTAAGAAAAAACAACGAAGAAAGATAACACGGGTTATAAAGTATGAGCTTCAGCATAGACTGAACTGTGGGCTGTATAAGCTAGGCTATCACCCTGGGTTAGCATTTGAGAGAAGCTGGGGTGCCCCAGCTACAGTTCCGTGATGATCCCTTGGACTGAGCTCGGGGAGGTCCACAGAAGCTGCAGTTTTTGGATAGCAGTCTGGTTCTCCTTAATCTTGAAACCTTTCTCACACTTGCTCTTTAGCAAAAAGGTGGATTTCTTACATCTCAAGATGTAGTGACTAAACCCTAATTGATCATATCATATACACAAGGAAGAGTAATCCAATATATTTTTCAGACTGGAATTTCAGGTTTGGGAGAAGGAAGGTTGTCTTGCCTCTCAGAGACGTTTTCAAGTGTTTGCCTTCTGAAGCTGTTCATGTAACAGTCTGAGATTGATGCAGTCGTTTCACTGTGCAACATTTTGCATCTTCCTGTGAAGCACTGACTACCAACTAGTGTTAAATAAATGATAATGGCCTACTGAAATCAATGCTCTGCTGCTGTACTCAGCACCAGTGAGTGAATAGTACACGGCAAAGGTTAATTTTCTTATGCGTATCCCAATTGTGTATGTACTCGGGACTGATGTGCTATTGAGGTAGGAAAACTAAGCTGGAAAACTAAGACTATGGAGAAAAACATATGCGAATCACTGAAGTATACACGGAAGACCCCATGGGAACTCTTCCTTGATGAACACTGTTTTAGAGGTAGATAAATGGAGACAAATAATACCTAAAATTTTGATTGGTTGCCCCATGTAGGAAAACAATAACATTGTTGCTGAGTTATCTGAGAGCAAACTCTTAAATTGTGTCACTGAAATGATTTTGTGATTCAGTTAAAAAGCTATGGACAAAACTGAAGAACCCTATCCTGATATCCAAAGTGCTAATGCAACAATTGGTGCTTGATTTCACGCTTGACCCTGTGTTTTCTCTACTTCTTCAATGCGGGAAAGAAAGCAGAAATCTCAGTTGAGAATACCTATTCTGTTACAGAGTTCTCTTGTAAAAGGCTGATCTGCCCATCCTCTTGCCGTCTGCCATGTTATTGGTTTGCCTGCTGCTTTCCAGTTATTCTTAGCAATAGAGGATAACGCAGTATAGCATAAAGCAGAAGCCTGAATTGGCTCAGGACCAGCTTTAAAACTCTGAGAATGTGAAGGTAGGTTAAAGCTGTCAACCTCTCCTTTCCTGCCTTGGCACATAATCCCTCTCCATCTACACAAACTATTAAACTTGTTCACCGGACAGGATTTCCAAGTCTCCAAGCTTTAATTTGTTAGTGCAAAAATTACATGCATTTAAATTATCTAAGGGACATTTTAGGACTGAAAGCTTTTTTGTTACCTACATGTTATAAATATGACAAACCTCTATTATTCTATCAAAAAAGTCACCATTTAAATTACTCTACACACAGTGTAATGGTTTCTTGAGTTGTTCCTAATGAAGGTTGGGTTTATGAGATAATATGCTATTATTGGATGATTTCTAGCTGCTTTGTATGCTTTATACATTTGACAGCTCAAGAAGCAGCAACTCATTTACACAGAAAATGCTTCTAAGCAAAATGCTTTCATAAGCAAACCAGAGCATGCCCACAGCCATATATAGAAGTGTGTTGGTGGATTGATAATGTTTCAGCGGTAATGTTTTTGAAATGTGCGTGTTCTTAAGCACTGATTACTAGGTCAAGCAACAAGCATTTTATGGTTAGAAGGGGACTTGCTTTTATTTCTTAATACCCGTCCTGCTTTCTGCGTACAGTAGACAGGGTTAGTTTTGACATCAAATAGGGCAAACAATGGAGAGGTGATGTCTTAGTTGAAACACAGTGGTGGCAATAGCCGAACAGAGGGAAAGGCTGTAATGCCCCTTGCACAGTGAACGGCATTTGGCTTGACAAGGTGCACCATTTATTTCACTGGGAGTACACTGACTCAGGATAAATTACATTCCATCAGGATAAATACGCTTGCAGTAACTTCGTGCTATGGAGACTTGGAAGCCTGGGCTAGCTCATTTAAAGTTGGGTTAGGTATTATCTGTAAATTGCTTTGCATTCTCTGGCATAGACATCTGCTAGGAGTGCGTATGTACTTATTTTGTAAGGTCCTTCTTTACAAGCAGCTTACTGCAGAGCTTCTGTTTAATCTTTTAACCTGTGCTCTTCAGGTGAAAGCAAATGAAAAATCTCCTAGGTTTCATTATAGTTAAAGTTTTTGGGTGCATTTATCTTTCTGGTATTGATATTTTGGTACTTTTAAACATATGTACACTGGAAGGTTAAAGCAAGTGGAAGTATGGTGTGACACATGCAGTAGCTTCCTGCATTAGCCATTAGAATATCTGTATTTACAGTAACATGGAAAGGTCAGCTGAATCAATCGCACCTTTAGACATAGCTTTCAAATGTATATCCATAAAAAACAGTGCTTAGTGACATTTTAGTAACAACCTGAGTTTTCACTTGACCATAGCACAGAAGTAAAAGCAAATATTTATGAAGTGTTGGAAGCAGAACCTATGTCAGAATGAGAGCCAGACACAGACAGCACTGCTTAGTTTCTTCATGTACTGAAGACTGTTTTTCATTTTTCTTTCTGTATTGATGCTGGTTGGGAAGATGCCGCTGCCTTGTATACTTAGATGTTTCTGGCTTATTGCATTCCCTGGGAGTGAAACTTGGGCTTTTAGAGGAACAAGTCTAGAATCAGAATGCACCCAAAGGCTTCCTAATGATTAGGTTTCTTATAACCCAGACTTTTCTCCCAAACAATCTAAATAATAGTTTTAAAAGTTTGCAATATGCTGTTATGAGCTTTTGTTGTAGTTCCTGAGGGGTGAAGCAAGACCTCAGAGGAGGTAAATTTGTCAAGTAAAACCTGTGAAAAAACTCTGCTGTGATTTAAGAAAGGGGAAGTGTATACATAAGTACGTATCCAAAGATAGAAATTTCAAAAGATCTGTAAATAAAATAAGGATTCAATATCCTTTATATAAAACTGTTTTGAGAGCTATTTTTCTGCTTGTCACTGCTCTCAGCAATGTTTCCTTATGGACTGAAATTCATCTCAGTAACAAAATCCAGGGTAGGTCTTTCCACATCACTTGGGGCTTGTGCAGATCTTCTGTGGGGATGTGGTGATTTGTATGGCTTGCACTGTTACTTAACTTGGGCTCCAAGGCAACTTCCTATAAACTGATCTTGCACGTAGCAAGTCCCATAGTTGGGACAGGCTAGGTCAAGGCTCCCCAGTGCAGGGTCTGATGTAGCCTTTTAAGTAGTCTGGAGGTTTCAGTATGCCTTTGAAATTGTTAGGATGGAATTAAGGTACATGTCAAAATGACCTATAGGAGAAGGAGGAGAATATATTCTCACTAGCCCTCTTTTGTGGGAAGCAGATGCAATCTACTTATTATTCTTACACTTCAGCTTTTCGGAAATAGAGTATCTGAGTTTTCAGAGTGAATGTCATTGTTGTTCTATGGTAGACATGATGCAGAGTTATGCTTATTGATTGTGAATTGTTTCAGAATTAACTGTAGGAAGAGGAATGCCTAGTTTTATGTTGTCATATTATTTAACTGGGTACATTAAAAAGCGTGTTAAAAATTCTTAGTATCTAAATAGAAGATGTTAATAAAGTTAACTTAAGTGTGCAGAAGAAAAAAACTTAAAATATTTAAGTCAAATTTAATTATTGCAGTTATTTCAAATAATGTAACAAAATAGTTCAAGTGCATATGTATTCCATGTATATCTTTAAAAGCAACATAACCAAAGGGTAAGTATTTCCTCTGTATCAAAGGATGTTGAAAAGTAATTTGGTCAATCACTAGACTTTGTGTAAATTTAGTTGTATGTAATTTGCACCCCAGAGAAACACACTAAACAAAATAGAATATCAAGTTTTCAAATGTCAGAATGCAGGCAATCTATGGAAATTTTATTCAGCTCCTCAATGAATGTACAGTTGGAAAGGTTTTAATTACCAGTTCATATAGAGTTTTTTGCCCCCTGCAGGACCCCTGCCTTTTACACTGTGTGTGTATATAAGTAGTTTATATAACCAGATGTACAGTGGTCACCATGGGGTTAATTGTTCAACATTTGCTTGGACTGCATCATATGGTACATGCCCCTAAGCCTTATTTACTTTGCCATCCAAACCCCGCAGAGTACGAAATTGCTAATTTCCTTGTGTGCTCCTTTGTTATACACTGTAGCTGTAGTATTGAACTGCTTCATGAACCCTAAGGAATTCATCTTCACAGCAATCTTAAGGGTTTCCTCGTTTCCCCGTTCTTAAGTATTTTTAGTGCACAACAAAATTTAAAGTAGAAAGTTTTCACTAATTTTGAGTGTCAAGCTTGGTCCCGCTTTCCATCAGTCTTACTATTCATATAGTACTTCCTGAATTCAAAGATCAGTTCCTGTTGCTTTGAATAGTAAGTTTTATATCAGTTTTATAAACCCTTGAGCTGCAAATCACTGGCCTCTGGGCAATTTTTTCACCATATGCTTGTTTCATTCTTATACTGTATCCGAAATATCAGTTGCTGGTCAGTATTAGGGTCACTGGAGAGAAGGTCCGCCTGATTTGATATCACCATTCTTCCTTTCCAAAGACAAAACTGACTCATTCACAGCACTTGGCCTTTTTCTAATGAGAGTGGTCATTTCGGCTGGAAGGCAAAGAGAGGGGAGAAGGAAAGGGAAAGGAACACAGTGTATGTGGATGTAATGCAGGGCAGCCTTCAGGTTGTAGTGTTTGTGCCTAAAGGATATGAGCTATGTTGCACAGTACACCTTCATTTTATTTCCTACCTTTTGGAGCACTTTGCTTTTCAGTCTTAACCTTTAACACAATTATTTTGTGTGAAATTTCCTACTTTTTTGAGTAAAGAGTAAAAAAAAAAAAAATTCTATCATGTGGAACCACACTGATCTCCGCATGGGACTTTGAATTATATAGCACTGCTTGATCTAACTCGGCAAGTTGATAAGCTGTTATTTTTTTCAGGTAGACTAGCTACTACAGATAGAGGCCATAGGATTTCAAACTGTACTACTTGCTGACAGCAGAAAAATATTGAGACTCATATCTATGTGTTGTGTAGACACGGTGGGCTTTTGTCTTGCAACTATAAACAGTGGGCATCTTAACTGAAAAAAACCAGCATTATACAACATCAATGCTGTAATTATTGTTTCTGTTAGAAGGATGAGAATTGGTGCATCTCAATACTTCATTATCAGCTTTAATATTCAGAGGGAAAATTTTATTTGGATTTGTCTGGGAAACAGCCCCACATTATCCAGTTTTTCTGAAAGAAAATTTTAAATAATTCTGATGTTATTTTCAGGTGAAAATAAGATTGATGGAATAGTAAATACTAAGGTACCTAACTGTCACTGAGCAAATGCAAAACTGTACATTGAGGAAAAAAGAATTCAGACAATTTGTAAAGAACGTGGCATTGCATTCCAGAAAGCAAAGAATCCAATTTATGCAACTTTAAATAAGGGCAAATTTACATAGCTTGTGTGACTTATGTGATCTGAGCTACATTTAGTGAAAAACGAAGAAACAATGACCAGCCATGGTAGTTGTCCATGAGTGCTCAACATTAAGGCAAGCCCAAGTCACACTGTCACTGTGGGCAGAATGACCCACCTCATTACTACACATGCATGCAAAAAAACCCCCCAAACAAACCAACCAACCAACAAGAACAAAAATCTTAAATTAACATGCAAAGTCAAGCAGGTGCTAACTTGTGGCTGCCATGTCTTAGGAGTATCTGGACTGTAAACAAGATGGTACTGGTGTAAATAAATGTAGTGCAATATGTGCATTAAATTTGTGCTGGTTTGGGCTTGGAAGTACTGCATTTATAAGCTTCATTGGCATCATATTAACTTCATTTTCTGTTTCTAGGACTATTTCCTGGAAGATTGGAAGATTCTGTGAGCTATTCCAAGTCTTTCTGTGCTACCTTAAGAATTTGAGCAGAACCACAAAGAACGAAGCCAAAATCCTTCAGCCCTCAGGGAACACACTTCACTTTCGTGGGAAGCTACACTGAGTCTGTTAGAATTACCACTATTCCTGGTAATTGGATGTTTGTCTACCTATTGCTAGTATGGTGTCTGTGACCTACACCGATATTGAATTTTAGTGCTGGACAATGACACACATAGCTGTCGCTCAAAACAAATCTAGCCCAGAAAAGCAGTTAAAATGGCTATTATTCTGAAGAAATTTGGCTTGGGTGGATTTATAAAAGTATAGCAATGGCACCACACAAGAATTATAAAAGGAACATGCTTTCATTATAACACGAAAGCTGGAAGATCACCAGAAAGTTATGCTTGAAATGTGCATGGTTGTTGAATGTCTAGGATTGTCTAACACACCTCTATAACGTCACTTCTGGCATAGTCACAGAGTCATGTGGGTTGGAAGGGGCTTCCAGAAGTCAGCTAGTCTGATTTCCAGCTCAAAGCAGGTCCAGTTAGAGCAGGTTGCTTATGGCTGTGTGCAGTGGGGTTTTGAACACCCACAAGGATGGAGATTCCACAACTTCTCTGGTCAGCCTGTTCTTGTGTTTCATCCTCACTCAGTTGTTCATGAAGGAAAATAATGATAATTATTTGAATCTTCTGGAAGCTAGTATTTTCTAACTGGCTTTTCTGTGAAAATTATGAATTAATTAAAGAATAACAAAACTTGAAAGCACCTAACCTCCAGAGTCATGAGGGGAATAAAGGAGTGAACTGAAATAAAAGTTTTCCAAACAGTACCTACGGTCTGGTTACCAGAGATTGCTTGCCCAACGGCCTTAAAATTGGGACACTGGACTTTTTTTGACCTGTGATCAGTCATTCATGGGGTGAGGATCTATGGATTGTTTCCAAGGAAACTGCAAATTAGGAAAAGCAGAAGGAAAGTTAATGTAGGTTCTACAATGCTATATGTATGTGAATAATTTTTGAGGGGATCTGCATTTTCACTGGAAAATTAGGTGGACTGCAAATTTTTAACAGTTGAAAACTATTGAACTACAAAGACGTGAACAGGGAAGATTTCTGGTTGATGTTAATTGTTACAGACCCTTTAATGACTTTTGACAATTTGCATTACCTGAAAACCTTCCGTAAAGGTGTATTGTTGATATTAATCTTTTCTTCCTTCCTGAATCACAGAACATTTCTTTAAAAAAAGTAAATATTTCTGATGCTCTTATGTCTCTGTTTCTTATTAGAAGAAACGCTCCATAGAAAATCGTCAAGAAGTGGGAAGAAACGTGCAGACAACAGGAAGGTAAATAAACTTTGACTGTAAGAGATACGTGCAATTTATTCATAGGAATTTCCATCCTATTATTAAATTTGTATATATAGGACATCAAGAACATTCTATGATATGTTTTTTGAGATATTAAACATTCCTTGGTTTCATACAATTAGATTCATAATTTATGAGTATGCCTTCCTCATAGAAAAGTGAGTCTGTGGAAGATTACATGAAATAGTGTTTATTCTTCCCTGTTTTAAGCCTTATAGCAGTGAAATGCAGTACTGAAGTTACTTTGATTTTTTTTTTTTTTTTTTTTTTTTTTCCTGGAGACTGAGCTGGCTTTACCTTGCCATAGGGGAATAATTCTTAGGTGGTGCTTGTTGCTTCATCAGAGCTACCTTGAATCAAGCACTGCCTCAGCCAGATTTTAGGATTATTCATATGACTACTCAATTCAAATAATGTTTCTATGCTAGGTGAAATGTTATCATCTTTAATAAGAGGCATCTAATCATCCTTGTTTATTGATGGTGACAGCTTATGACCTATTCTTTTTCTTTCAACAAGCAAACAAACAAAACTACAACAAAGCTAAACAAACCCCACACAGAGGATTCAGCCTGAAGTGCTCTAAAATATTGTAGAATTACTAATTATTAGATTCAACCTCTGCATGTAATAATAACAACACATTTTCTTTAAACTTAAGCTGGTGTATTGTTAGATGCTCTAATTAGACATTATGTATAGTCTTCTACTACAAAATGCATGACTCTTGTTTTGCTTTCATGCATTTGTATTATGCTTCCACTTAACAATACTTACCAGCAGGTAACAATGACAAAATATACATTCAAGACTACTTTAATCTTTGTCCTCCCTATTCAATAGTTTTGTTTTAGATGTTGTCCTGCTGTTTGTTTGCTTGCTTACATAGCCAAGGAGATAAAAGATAGAATCAATACTTTAGAATTTCCTATCAGCTTTTGCTGAAGCATTTATCAGTGGTTCTTGCTCTTTTCTCAGTTCCCATGTTCTGTTTGGCATCACCAGTCCTCCCTCTCGGTGCTGATTAGTGTATACCTACTTCAGAAATAGTGTGTTCCGTTTATCTTTCTGCAAGGTTCTCACTCCTCGTTGTTTGACATTAAAACACAAAATTGCTGGGTCAAAATGAGAACAACCACTGTTACTGCTACTTCTGTCATGTGTTGTTACTGCCTCTGACACACTAGGTTAGAAGTTACTATAAAAAGCAGAGGATACATTTCATCACGCACCTGTTTAATACTGCATTCTGTACCTTAATCAAATACAGGAAAACAGTTTTGCTGGTGCTGGTGTTTAACTGTATTTAGGGAGAATTTAAGTGAGCATTATCTTCTCTCTATTTCGTGGTCCAAGCTCAACTCTATGCTTCATGCATTAACCAGATTATTTTTTTTAAAAACAAATTTTTTGGCTATTATTTTAAAGATGCTCAGTGGAGTGTACAAAATGCAAAACAAATTGAGATGTATTGAAGCCCATGAAGCTGAATGAGACTCATTTGGCAATATCAATGCACATTCAAAGTCTCTGGGTCTCCTTTGAATGCATACCTCACGTGAGTAATTATCTTAACTCAGCCTTTTCAGTGAGTTGACTGCCAAGGCAAAAAAACAACAAAGAATGTCTTGTGCATTCAAGGTGGAAGTCCATACATGTATTTGCCGTATTGTTTTTGAAACTGAATTTTCATCCTGGCAGGTGAAACCAACACAGAAGCAAGGAAGCAATAGTGTTTCATGGACGAGTATGTAGTGCAGCACTACTGGTACATTTCTAATAAGGTGAGGTAATAATTTTTTTTTAATGGTTTGAACTTACTACCATTCTGCAACCTATCACTGTTTTGTGTCCTGCCACTTCTAAGAAATAGACCTGAACATCATTCACCACTCTCTGTCCAAAGAGCCTGAATCCAATTTATTAGAACAGAATGAATATAGCCTTTAACTTCTCTACAGAGATACTATTGTTAATTAAATCAAAGTCCTTTCCATACGCAGTGCTAACAGTTCTAGCCCTGCATCCATTCTCCAAACAGTATACGACATTGATGGATAAACTCAATTAAAGCGTGAGCATTAGAGAAGTTATGTGGAGAGCTGAAGTGATCTTTACCAATCCACCTTTAAAAATTGCAATAAATATTTCAAAATGAAATGTTCATAAATTATGCTGAGAATACCCGTTAGTGAGATTGGATGGAAATTCAATTCAGTTATTCTAAGTAAGTTTGCTTTTGGTTAGGCAGTGGTGTTTGTTTTCTCTCCAATTATGTTATAGTATCTTACAGATAGATTAAAACCAGAATGCAACTAGTGCAAAAACCACTTCTGCTCTTTCCATAGCTAACAATGAAGTGGGATCCCTTCTGTGATTAGACATTTTCTTGCAGTTTGTCTTTTTCAAGGGAGCAAATATTTTTATACAACATGGACAGTATCTAAATGTATACAGTAATTGCTGTTAGAGTGCACTGTCTTCTGAAGCAAAACACCAGGACTTAAAAAACACACATATGTAACTCTAATAAGCTGAATTACTTCCCCCAAAAGTTAAAACGGTGCTTGGGGATTGACATATTCATTGACATTTGAAAAATCAGGTGATTTAGAGAAGGAAAAAAAAAAAGAAAACCAAAAAAAAGAATAATTCCTTGGTTAAATCCTCCTGTATTTACTAATAAAGTGAGATGTCAGTGTCCTTGTCGTGTCTACTGGCACAGGGAGCACTGATTTTCAGTGTATCCTTTTCACTAACTTTCCTTCGCAGAAGAACTTAAAAACTGGTTTAACCACCTAGGCAAGATTTTCCTCTGCACAGAGGAAACTGTTGGGTAAAAGATTCATCATTAAAGACCTTTGCATTCCATCAGTCTCCTGAAGCTAGATCTGCTTTTCTGGACTACAGAGATGGAGGTACAACTCAGTGCAGACCTCAGGCTGTTCTAAGTTATTACGCTGGGAACTGGACAGTCAAGGAACTACAAAGGAAGCGTCAAGCCCCATTTACAGGGCATTTTTTTTGGGGGGGATGAAGTATCTTTGATGTTGGGTCCTTATTGTTTGATTTAGAGTTTGTTACTTTATAATCGTTGGGTTTTAATATCTTTTACAAGAAAAATCTGCAGAGTCAAGAATGCAGTTTTAGGAGAAATATTTTCAAAATTTTCTCATCTTTAAACCTTCAAAACAGAACTTTGCTGAAACATCCACCTTTAACACATTTTAATCAGTGCTGTACCTAGGCTGAAATATTTGTTTTATGTCAGTGACATATTTCAATAGACATGATCTGAACTTTTTAGATTTATCTAATTAGGATTTACACAATATTTATTTTGGACTTGGGTGTATTTTAATAATTCAGATGGCTTCAAATTTTTATTCAGATTCAAGAGACTATTTCTGCTTGATTTTGCCAGGGTAGAATTGAACCCCAAATATCCACTTTTTAAAAGATCTGTATTTAAAGATGATTATTTAACTCACACTAGAAATAATTAAATTACTTCAGACCACATGGGATAACTTTATTGGAATTGAAATGTGCTGATTTATTAACAGCTGAAAGTAACAAAGTAAAAAAGAAGGGGGAAAAACCTTCTTTAATAGCTCATCAATACTGAATGTATTGAAAACAGATCCTTGGCCAATGTTTTTCTAGACCCTCAAAAAAGCATTTTTAATGCTAACACACACTTTCTCCCATCTATCCTCCATTTGTTAAAGCCCCCTAAAATGATAATGGAAAAGATGTCTGTGGATGTGATGAAGTAATATATTTAAATCACTTTTCTAAGATTAGAGTGACACACAATATTTTAAACCTACTAATCTCTGTGATGGGTGCATAAGGAAGACTTGCACATCTAATAGTTTTTACTTAATTAATACGCAGTTATCTTTGCACTTGGAAGGATGGTCTAGAGGCTAAGGTATTTGGCTTGGACGTAAAAAACCCAGGGCCAGCTTTCAGTTAAGGCACAGCTATCCTTTGTGGCGTGGGTTTGGTCATCTCCATTTGCCTGTGCCCTTGCTCTCTCTGTAATGTAAAAATTGTACCACTCTCCCAGTGCTTTATAAGTCTAAAGAACTGTTTATAGTTGTGACAGATTCAGATACGGTGGTGGAGAGTCTGCCTTCTGCCTCCATAGACAGATACTAAATTCAGGCAATTTGAGAAAGAATCCACCAGATAATGTTAGCCATGTCACTTAAAGGAGGTACTGATGCACCCGATAATTGTGCAATATACTAGTGACCTTTACAAGAATATCCACTTCAAATACAATAGGGGCAAATCAGAACAATCTGTGTGTAACCAAATTATCTTTGTCAGTCGATACAGCTGTGGGTGACCCAATTAAGTGAACACTGGATGGTAATGTCAGTACCAGCTTTAAAGGCACAACTAGCCTTTTTTTGATCTGTCTGTTGAATAGACAGAATCAGGCCAGATTCAGGTAAGAAATATTTCCTACTGTAGGTGGTTTATTCTATAATTTTTTGAAATGCTAGGAAAGTTGAGAATGATTCCCCCCCCCCCCAGTCGCATAAATACCAACCATAAATGCACTTGGGAGAATGAAATAGATGCTGCTGACAGCCACTAAGCCCCTGCTCTTCAGCTACTGAACCCTGTAGTTGCTGCCTGTGGACATGCTCTTAAGTCAGATGTTGTGATAATGTTTCACTGCTGATGACCTGGCTGGAGCCCAACTTTGACCAAAGCTGCAAAGGTGGCATTTTAAGCAATGTGCTGCCTCCTTATTTCAAAGTAGATTTTTGTCATTGGTAACTTGCACAGGAATATTTTGAGATTTGCACTCTATTTATGTATTTCTGCATGCCTTAATGTAGGTGAGGCTAGTGGCTAAACCGCTGACGATACACAAAATGAGGCAGTGCAGGGTGTTGAACCTGGGTGTCCACTCTGGAGACTCTTTCTCTGTTTTTGCTTGTCAGATATAGGAAAACCATAATTATGTAGTGAACTACAGAAAAGACATAGCTGATGGTGAATATTTAGCTGTATTTTACTCTTTGCTAATGTAGATGACTTTCCATGCTGTCTCCTGTTGACTTTTCTTATGTATGTAAGTTTTGTAATGATATATGTGCAGAACTCATGCTCCCTAACCTCAACATCGTTCTTGTAGGTAAAAAGGAATTAAAAATAGGACAGCTGGTATAGTATCACTTAAGTTCGTATAAAAGTTTGGATTTTAGTCCAGTTTTATAGGAAATTTTAGTATGCAACGGAAGATGCATAATGACATATTTAAAAAACAGCTTTAAATAGCCATATTGGTAATCATTTTAATTTCAGGAGAAGGGGATAAAAAATTGGGTTTACATGTTTAAAAAAAAAAAAAAAGAACCCAAACAAAAAACCAAACACATGTAAACCAATGACCGAACCTTCAGCTAAGGATTCTTATTGTAAAAAAACAGCCCTAGATTTCCTTTCAGTCTCCTAAGCTGCTTGCAGGCACTGCGGTTTTTCTTTTCCTGTATTGTATTTGAGAAATTGGCTGTGGAGGATGTACTGGATGATCCAAGCTTCAAACGGGTTTTTGACTTTGCCTCTTTCAGTCAGCCATCTCTGCAGTGAAGTATGACTTGGCATCAGCTTATCAGACTTATTTTCCTTTGACCTCTGGAAGGTGCTGTTCTGTGAACAAAAGAGCAGCACATTTGGTGGTCATGACTTCTGTGAGTTCCTCTTGCTGGAGTTCTGGCTGTGCAGGCTCTGGAACAAATGAGCTCCACAGTGATTTTCTCAGGAATATGAACAATAAAAAACAAACCCTGAAGTCACAAATCACAACAGTCTCCTTTGGAGGCACAGTTTCCAAGTTGGAAGTTGGGTGGTGATTTATCTGACATTTCAGTTCTTGGAGAGTGACCTTATCTTTATGAACTGTTTCTGCCTGAAAACAGAGTGCAAAAACTGTGGTCACTCCATTAGAACTGACTGTCAGACAAATTACCATCCACCTAGCAGGCAGTTAGGAAACCTCTGATGTGTTTTCATGCCCATCTAGAGAACCTACTTTGTACACAGAGCAATTCTGTTCTTTTTGAGTGAAACGTTGAAGGACCTTATTTGGAGTCTTTTCTGAAGGAGAACTGGTAATAGACTACTGGGTGATGAACCGGGTAGGGTTCCAACATTTGGACTAGTGATAATAGTTTGATCATTTTATTTGGACTATAGATTATGCATTTTCCCTCAGCACTTGAGGTTTTGGCACATTCAAAAGCTCTCATAAAGTTTTGGACTAATGGACACCTCCCTAGAAGGGTAACTTTCTGAATTTGTGTCACACACCTCTGTACTCTAGTAGCATTCTTGGGCTCATTTATTTGAAATATTGCTCTTTTATATCTGTTTTTCTGCTTTGTCAATACTTGGCCAAAAGTGTGGGGTGTTTTGTGGTTTGGTTTTGGGTTTTTTTGGTCTTGTGAATCTCCATTGGTTTTTTGTATTTAATGCACTGTCTCTTTGAAGACAAGTTAGCTGTGTATTTGCTCTGTTATGTTCCCAAACACAACCCCCTTTTCAAATTATAAGTTTTCTACCAGAAAATACAGAATTAAGAAAATGTTACAAGGAAGTGGATCTTCTTAAAGGTCACACTCACCTATTTTTCTTCCCTTTTCATTCATAGTACTGTTTTCCTGGTTACCATTCAGATTGTTTTACCTTTTTATATAAGGTGTTCTGTTGTAAGGTCAGTCCAAAGCATGATAACTTTTTCCTTTGTAATGGTAGGTTTCTCTATATTTATTTCAGTCTGGTCACACACTGGAGTGAGGTAAGGAGCAACATGTGAAAGCATAGTGGTATCTGTCCTCCACAAACAGCAGGATAGGCAAAATGTTAAAGCTATATCAAATACAAATTTATTTGGTAGTTTATAGTTGATCACCTTCTTTATGGGAAACGTTTAATAAGTGATAATACATTAGGTAACCTTAAAGAAAGAGCAAATACCTAGCAGCTTTTTCTTCTTGAGTTATAGAGATAGTAAATCTTTGGCAACTGTTGAAATTTTACTGTCTTTGATTCCCTGGTTAATTGGCAAATGACCAATTCTCATGATTAGCAGCCACTTTACCCTGCTGAGCAGCTGGTGTTGTGTCTCAGGATCTTCTCATGGGTCTTGCTGCTCTGAACACTTCTAGTCAGTCTGATCAGTGACCCACCGAGGGGATTCCTTTGTGCAGGCGCTTAAAGGGCATGCAGTAACCCACCAAAGACTAGTGCATTGCATCTCAGGTAGTGTTGTCTTTTAGGGCCTAATGCTCACAGAGAAACCACTGCAAATTACCACTTCAGGTGCCACCCGTTTTAACAGATCCTCACCACCAGAACATCAGTGCTTTGAAGTGATGGAAAATTTTTTAAACATACTTTAAGGAAAAAAATCGAGGGGGTTGAGAGACTCCCAGCAGGGTAGGAGTCATCCTCAGCATCGTGGCCTTAACTAGTGTGGCCATGGAGACTCTTGCTGTGGTCAGTAGAGAGAAGTAGAAGCATGATATAGGAGATATGTGGTACATATGAGCATTTTGATAAAATAAATAATTCTGTAGAAACACCTATTTCTCCAGTAACTACAAAGAAGAAATAATTGTCTGGCTTAGCCAATACGTAAGTCAACAGCGAGATGAGTTAAATCCCATCTCTGCTGTCTTTACTGAGGCTCCACAGAGCCTCACAAATCCATTTGAACTGTTGGAGCATCCCAGAGTCCAGCATATAGCAATTATGGTTATTCTGAATATGTTAAACAGTAACTAGTGATGCTCTTATTTTTACTGTATGAAGGGTTAAAAAAATTCTACAGATTTGATTGTAAATAGCCTGTAGATGATAAATAAAGAGCTGATTCTTCAGTGAACTCTTTTCATATACAAGGAACCTGGTTGATTATTAACATGGTATCATCTCAGACTATAATCATATGGCTGGCTATAATGGCTTGAATATGAAATCAGGTTTCTTTAAGATGCAGCAAGGTACATAAGCCCTTGCCTTAGATTTAAGCACTCAAGTAGGCACATTTATGACACAGACAGCCTTAAATACAGGTGCTTTTAAGTACTGAAGTACTTCACTGAATCAGGGCCTGTGTGTGTTTACATGAGAGTTTCCCAGTTTGGGTGTGAGCAGCAAATGAACCAAGGAAAATATGGAAAGTCTTGCAGTCAGAAAACATGAAAATCAAATTTTGGTCTGCATAAAATTCTCAAACAATCAAAAGAATGAAACAGATTATTACTGATATTTTGTATAGCCATTGTATGTAAAGAGGATTATGTAATGAATTAAAGATAAATGCTTTCAGTTAAAAAAAAAAAAGAAACAAAGATTTACATGAAATTGGAAACTTATTACCATATGAAAGTTACTAGTTCATATGCTCCGTACTAAATGTGCTTGAAGCATGATTGTCTAAAAGACTTAAAAATACATGATCACACTGAAGAAAAAGCATTTATAATTTAAATTAACATAATCAGTGCTTGTACCTGTAAGTAGTCAATTTTACTTTTAAGTAATTTTAATTATTAAATAGAGTTAGGCTTACATTGCAAGGAGGTTTCTGTAAAAACAATGGATACAAATAAGATTATATGGTATTTTAGAGTTAAGAAAGATTAAGTGTAATTTACTGATTAGGTTTCTTTATACCTAGCAGTCTTCAAAGAAAACAGGTAAGCTTCTCTTTGTGAGAGACCATCTTTATCATTAGTGTTCTGATTTGCAGCCTCTCTCGTTTCATAGATTAACTCTGGATATGTTAGCTCTAATATCACAACGATTTGAACCAATAATAAAATGAAATGAGCAAACACAGCAGTGAGGATTTTAAATGAGAAAGAAATAAGACTTCATAGCAGATAGTGTAATAGAAGTTCCACTGAAATCAATAGGCATTCACACATGGAGTAACTCCACTGGAGCAGGACTCTAAATAATCCTATAATAATTTATTTGGCTAGAGAGTCAAATAAGCACCTGTAAACTGCTATTCTGAAACAGTGAAGGCATTTTTCCAATAAAAATGTAGAACACCATTGGTTTTGTATTCCATGGCTTATTCAAGAAAAGATTTAAAGTAAATTTTAATGGAACCTGTGAAGGATTTTCAGATTTTGGCTTATGAATCATTGTAATTGCTGGATTTTTCAGAAGCAGCTTGTTAACTTAACATCTTTTTCTTACTCTAATCTATGGAATAGTTGGAATAATATATGCAAAGATCTATGAAGTGTCAGGAAAGAGCCAATATAATTGACTTCTGCAATATGCATGTACTGAATAGAGCAGGTCAAGCCATTCATTGTATATAACTGCTTTGGGATTTAATCAGTTTTTCTATCTGTGAATTATCCATGACCTGCTAATGATTTTTTTTTTTGTATGAATGTGTGTGTTTTATGTAGTTCATCAAATAATCTTACAATCACATTAGGCTTGTAGAATTTTGCAAGTGCTCCTCGGAGTATAATTTGCAGAATGAGATATTCATGTTGGTTACCCAAGTCACACGAAAGTGTATCTATCCTGTTATTTGTTGACCTAATGTCTGCAAACAAGATGACTGGAGTAATTGGATTTTTATAAACAGGGTACTAGTTAAGAAAAAAAGCAAGCGCAGTGAATCTTAAAGCCTTTACAGTCTGTTTTCTGTATGCTTTTGTACTGAAAGGGCATCATATGTATCAGAATACTTCCTGCACTAGAAATTTAAGTTCTTTCCTGAGCAAGAAGGCATAAGCTAGATTTATGAGAAACCTTCTCAATACCTAGCTCCTATAAGCAACAGCTGCTTTAGAATCCTTCTTGTCTGAGCATGGTAAAGCCTTTTGTGAGGCACAATGGACAGATTTTTTGAAGACGTTGTCCTGGTTTCAGCTGGGATAGAGTTAATTGTCTTCCTAGTAGCTGGTACAGTGCTATGTTTTGAGTTCAGCATGCAAAGAATGTTGATAACACACTGATGTTTTCAGTTGTTGCTAAGTAGTGTTTAGTCTAAAGTCAAGGATTTTTCAGCTTCTCATGCCCAGCCAGCGAGAAAGCTGGAGGGGCACAAGAAGTTGGCACAGGACACAGCCAGGGCACCTGACCCAAACTGGCCAATGGGGTATTCCATACCATAGTACGTCCCATCCAGTATAGGAACTGGGAAGTGAGGGCGGGGAATCGGCTCTTGGGGGACTGGCTGGGTGTCGGTCGGCAGGTGGTGAGCAATTGCACTGTGCATCATTTGTACATTACAATCCTTTCATTATTACTGTTGTCATTTTATAAGTGTTATCATTATCATTATTAGTTTCTTCTTTTCTGTTCTATTAAACTGTTCTTATCTCAACCCGTGGGTTTTGCTGCTTTTCCCAATTTTCTGCCCCATCCCACTGGGTGGGAGGGGAGTGAGTGAGTGGCTGCGTGGTGCTTAGTTGCAGGCTGGGGTTAAACCATGACAGATGTTCTTGTATTATATTTAGTATTGCCATTTCTAAAATATTTTTAATAAGCTTTCTCTTACCTAAATAAAGAATTCAAATATATGAGCCTCAAAAGACTTGAGTTGTTGCTCTCTTTTAAAGGTCTCAGTGTCCAAGTAGTCATATTTCAAACTATTTTCTTCATCTGTAAAACTTTTTTTACTGAGTTTCTTAAGGAAATGGTGGTTTAAGACCTCTCAGTGTGTGCATCACTCTCTTCAATAACTTTTGAACCTAGCCAGCCAATTTCAATCAGATTAGAAAGAAGGGTTGAAGTCTCAACATTCTTAACTTTTTTTTTATTCCCCCCCCCCCCCCCCCCCCCCCCCCCCGAATCAGTAAATGGAATGCAAAGAGAAAAAAAGTTACTATCTCAAGTGAAGGAAAGCCTGGAAAGCCTGGTAGCACTGACATGTTATACATCCTGTGTGGCAGCAGCCAGCTTGCTGTCTTATGTGTGGTTTTATGTGTGATGATTGTAGGAGTCAGGATTTATTGTGGTATTCTGAGAAGACCCTGAGGGCATTGAGCTGGATCAGACCAGGCTTCATTAGTTCCAGAGTTGACAGAGGTTTTGTTTGTTTTGTTTTGATTTTAAATGAAAGTCGATATTCTCAAGTGTCCATTTGAATACAGGAACAAAGAAAAATCTCATTCTATTGCATGTTGCATGATAAAAACTAATTCCTGCTAACATCACCTACAGTAAGGTGGGTGAAGTAAACATGTTGGCTAATGG